>NC_140573.1:17947893-18547893 GCF_057381845.1 Rhamphochromis longiceps | reverse complement strand
CTTGATTATCTGACCATAAGCAAACAAGAGCACCTCTATCAAGCTGCTGCTGTAACACAGGTGAGCGACACCTGTAGATCAATGCAGGTCACTGCTGCTGAAAGAGATCCAACCAAATCCTAGAGTTTCTCAGTGTTTTTGAGCTTTAGTCAAATACACGATGACGCAGTGGATTATGTGGTGCACTGACCTAATGTTAGGACCAACTAATGCTCGTAACCTTGCAGCAATGTTGCAGCTCACCCCTGATCTGTAATGTATATGCAGACTTCAGATATCCACACTTTAGCGTGCACAAGTCTCAGATGTACTAATGCCTTAAAAACAGAAAGAGGTGAATGTGCAGCAATGACTTTACTGACTTCATTAAATTTCACTCTCTAAAAGCTTGCTTCTGTTTCTCTGTCTTTTGTCTTCTGGAACATTTTCCTGGATATTCCCACAAAAACTCATAAATTTCCTTCATATAACAAATCATCTTTAATCACACTGATCAAACTTCATGAGAACTGATCACAGCTACAAACATCCATTTGATCTCAAGTCTGGATATTTCAGCACACTGGAAGGAGGACAAATATTCAGGTTCTATCCCTGTCGAGCGTTTCCACACAGCAGTGCTGAGGATGATGTTGAGGAACCCATCTCAATCAGAAATTACAGGACTTAAGTCCCTCTGCAATCGCACTTTAAGATTTAAGCTACCGATCCACACCAAACGAGTTCTGCCTTGATGCTTTTTAAGAACTAAGCACCATTCTGAAAGTGAACCGAATCAAACAGTGTCTGCATGTTGTCATGTTTAGCTATGACCACTCAGCTAAGTTTGAACCTGAATGGGTCTTGCTGACATGGTTGTTAAAGTCATAATTGATCCTGATTGTATTCCAATGATTCAGCCCAGTTTATTTGAACAAGCTTGGATCCCGGGCTTTGGTATATAACCAGCTCACCGTTACTCAGTCATTGTGACAAAGCAGATAATGTCAGTGTTAACATTTTAGCCTTTACTAACATTAGCATCTACCACGTACATTACTGTAGCAAACCAGATGCAGTTACAAGACTTTTATGATCGATGACCACACAGAAAGTTAGCTAGCTAACAAGTTGACATCAAAACACAAAATGGAATTTATCCATGGAGAATGATCCATCAAAACACAGCACGAAAACAAATTCTGATTGAAATCTGAAGTATAAAAATCACCAATATGGCTGCTATAGGGTTTCTCACATCACAAAAAGCCCTTTATACAATCTGAACACATTCGGTAAACGTTTTACTTAAATACAGTGCTAGCATGTTAGCCTCCAGCTAATTCACCTGCCACCACTGGCACTGCTATGTTAGACAAGTTTATGTTTGTGAGTTCAGTTTTAAAGCTGTCCAAGCTCATTCACACAAAGGTATTTGGAGGGTTCGCATTAGTGGGCCAAGCTACCTTCTTTTCTTTAGCTTCTCGGTCAAATGTATCGTAGACTGAGTCTTTAGTCACCATCTTTGCTTGCACTGGGATGTCCACCACCCCAACATAATTCTTTTTGGCCATGCGGGAGCTTGCGGTGATGGTGTAGGCATTACTGCGGTAGCATTTCATGGATGACATGCAGAATGTCTCCCGCATGCCACGTCTGAAGTTTGCATTGTAGACAGAATACAGGGTGGGTTTGGATGCTGTGGAGCTGAAGGAGATCCAGGAGATGGCTGTGAAGAAAAGCAGTCCCTGCCTGCTGGGCCCATCAGACTCCCTCGGATGCCACAGTTGGGCAAGATAGAAGGGTGTCCAGGTGAGGAAGAAAACAGAATTAAGCATAAGGAACATTTTGATGGTCTTGACTTTAGTCCGCGGGACAATGTTCATTGTCCGCCGCACAGTGTGGCCATCAGCACTGATCCTCCAGATGTACCTGACCACCCTCTGGTAGAATGATATGATCAATCCAGCAGGGACCAGAAAACCAATGAGAAGGTGAACTGCTGCGTAGACTATGCTGCCCCAGCTCTCAGGAAGGAAAAAGTCACAATGACTGTCTGTAGATGTAGATCCATAGAAGAAGAGGCAGGGGGAGACGAAGGCTGCATCAAATAACCACGAAGCCAGAATCATCTTCTTTGCCTTTTCTCTGGACACTTTGAAGCTGAGGGGATAGACGATTGTGTAGAAGCGGTCTATTGAGATCGAAAGCAGGACGTAGACCTGCACACCTGGACAAAGGTGCTGTAGATAGCGCACAGCCTTGCAAGCTGCTGTGCTCATTGGCCAACGTCCAGAGGCAACCTGCAAGAGGACGAATGGGGCACAACCGAGGCTCATGAGCAGGTCCGCGCAGGCCATAGACACCACAAAATAGTTGGTTGTGGACTGAGTCCGTCGGCTTCGGTGGATGACCAGGCATACGAGGGCATTTCCCAAGATGGAGACCAGCCATAGAACCCCAAATACCAAGCCTAGGACGGCAACCTCACCTGAAGTCAGCTCATCAGGGACAGAGGTAGTATTCAACTGGCCGGTGGACGTGCCCTCGAGGCTGCAGAGGGGAGTTGTGGGTAAGGTTGCCAGGACAGTTGAGTTTTCTCTCTTGGAGTAGTTAAATGACATCTGATACATGAACGATGGCAAGTAGATGGAGGGATTGACACCGACTGTGTTTGATGTCTGGGCATACACCATTGCTGTACTGCTGGGTCAGAGAGCAGCTGTGGAGACACAGACATTTGGCATTAGAAAAACCACAACCAAATTAATGTTTGGGAAATATTTTTCAACATAAACTGTTTATTTATCCCAACAATACTCCTGATTACCAGATACAATCGACAGCTCCTCACAATCCCTACACCAAGTTATTACTCAACAATAAATAGTTCAGACATGCAAAATAAAAAGGTTTGTTGGTTGTTTGGTGGTTAGATAGACTACTGCTGGTCATCTTTCAGAAAGGTGTGAGGCTCAAGAAGTAATGAGATTTGTTTTATTGGCGAGATACGTAGGTTAATGGCAAATTTTTTGATAGATACAAAGGTAGGTAGTTAGGAGAATGGGTCGTTGGTGTGTGAACAGATAGTCAAGTTAGTTGACAGGTACGTAGATTGGTATTCTGGTAGGTAGATGAGGTCATTGGGTAGAATAGCTGGTTTGTGAAAGCACCATAGGTTATTAGATTGGCAAGTCAAGTGGTTAGGAAAATTGATTGATTAATAGTTGGCTGAGTGGTATGTTGGCAGGTGTGCTAACAAAAGATAGAAACTGCTTTATCTCATGAGGCCCACCTGTCTCAATGTTGTAGCCAACATCAGGTGAAAATTAGTGACAGGCTAGTCATTCTTCGTTTAGATTTGAAAATCAAAATCGACTGTGCCTAATATTAGTTAATGCTAACTTGCATGCTAATGTTGATAGATTACTAGCTATCGATGTGTCCTGAATAGATAAGGTCAGCCGTACTACCCAAATGCCACAGTTGGGTTGCTAACTTAGCATCATCAACTAATGTGACAAAATAACCTTGTAATATTATTGCTAGTAAAATACAATCTCAGTACCAAATTACTTCACCAATGAAATGTTTATTACTGTTTTCTGGAGCACTACCAGGATGCAGGGGTGGATAGCCAGCTAGCTTTAATTTAGCTACACTAGCAGTTTCATTGCATTCAAACTCTGAATGTAGTTCAGTTAAAGGCCAAAGAAGTCATTAATAAGAGTTTGTTGATGTTGCACAGGGAGCTTAAATAGATTGCAGGGTTAGTCAGAATTAGCGTCATTGATACACAGCTCCAGAAGCTTGTTTGTAGATTGGCATTGAGATAAAGAGTGAAGGATATGGTCGGTTGGTAAGTTGGTAGGAAGTTTGAAAGTTTGGTTTGTTGTTTGGATATCAGATAGTTAGCAGTAAGTAAGTTAGCTGAGAGTCATACTGGTGAGTTTAAATAAGATAAGATAAGATAAGATAAGACTATTGATCCCACAACGAGGAAATTTTTGCGTTACCTCAACTTAGGTCAGAAGGAAAATACAAAAAATACAAATAAAATACAAACAAATAAAAAGATACGTAAGATAATACACTATATACAACGGTAGCATACACAGTAAGTGATTATGGTTTGTTCATGTCACAGCCATGCTCATCTCTGAGTTCTAATTAAAACATTTACAGAGGGTGATCTTTGCTCAGTAGGAATTCTACTTGGGACTTGAAATCATGGACAGGAGCGTTAATGAAGCCGTAGTTCTACTTCAGAAGTCACGTCTGGGGAAATGTAGAATCTCCAGATATTAAAAAAGTGAGGAAGCTGTTTATGTTTTCTTAAAATCCAGGAAATGTCAGAGGCAGCAGTGCTCAGGACTGTTTTATGGAAACACAGCTGCATGTTTTCCTCTCAGGTACAAGACAAACTCCACCACATGGAACTATTCATCATCACCGTCCTCATCTCCACCTCAGAACTTAATTCCCAGTCAGTGCTGCAGCTGATTTGATTAATCCTCCATAGAGAGCCGGCTCTCCTCTGAGGTCGCTCTTTAAGGATGTGAAGAAGCTCTCAGAGGAGATTCTGTTTATGGCTGCCGTTGTGTTTACTCTTCTGGATTTAACCTTAGCAACCACATCCATCTTGACTGATGGTGGGTAGGTAAACGAGGGAAGCAGGACAACGCAGTTTAAACTAAAGCGTCACCAAAAGAGAGTAAACATAAATCACTCTGAATTATTTAGGTTTTTGGTGTGTTTAGCTTTCTGACATTTCACGCCCCAAATGATTTAGTATAAGGTGTAACTGATAATTAATGCAGACCTGTGCTTTTCCTTATTAACCATCACACACTAAATATTCCTAAAGATATTATTTTTAACTCTCAATCTGTGAGAAAATACACACAGTCACAGCAAGACTTCAGACACAAAACCCCGAGGCTTTCATTATTATATCTGGAGACTTTAACCATGCCACACTGGACTCTACTCTGGCTGCTTTTCACCAGTTTGTGAATTGTTCCACAAGGAGCAACAGGACAATTGACCTACTGTATGCTAATGTGAGAGATGCATACAGAGCCACCCCCCTCCCCCCACTAGGGAAGTCAGACCACAACCTGGTTTACCTACAGCCACAATACACACCCCTCGTCCAAAGGCAGCCTGTCACAACACGCTCCATCCGGAGATGGACCCCAGAAAAGGAGGATGCTCTGAGAGACTGCTATGACACCACAGACTGGGATGTGCTCCTGAGCCCACATGGTGAGGACATAGAGGGGGCGACACACTGTCTTACAGACTACCTCAACTTTTGTGTGGACACAGTCGCCCCTGCTAAGACGGTACGGTGTTATCCTAATAACAAACCGTGGGTAACACAGGAAGTCAAAACTGTCCTCAACATGAAGAAGAAGGCTTTCAGGAGCAAAGTGAAGGAGGAGATGAAAGCAGCACAGCGGGAGGTGAAACGCTGCCTGAGGGAAGCAAAGGACACCTACAGGAGGAAGGTGGAGCAGAAGTTGGAGAGGAACAATATGAGGGAGGTCTGGAATGGTGTGAAAACCATCACAGGCCACAACACCAAGAAAAGCACAGTGGGGGGGACTGTGGAGAAGGCGAACGAACTCAACAACTTCTTCAACAGGTTTGACCAGCCCACAACCCCCCCACCCTCACCCTCACCTTCACTACAGAGTCCTCTCCCCACTCTCCTGCCTCCCTCGCTTCCCCCCCTTCCTGACACCATGACACCCCCCTCCTCCAATCCCTCTCTCAGCAGCAAGACATCTCCCCCCCTCCCCTCCTCCCAAACATCTCCCAGTGTCACAGTGGATCAGGTCAGGAGGCAACTGAGGAAGCTTCGCCCCAGAAAGGCAGCAGGCCCAGACAAGGTGTGTCCTAGGATGCTAAAGGCGTGTGCTGCTGAACTTGGGGAGCCGCTACAACGAGTCTTCAACCTCAGTCTGCGACTGGGGAGAGTGCCCGCCCTCTGGAAGACATCCTGCATCGTCCCGGTCCCCAAAAAGAACCGGCCCAATGAGCTGAATGACTTCCGACCGGTGGCACTGACGTCACATCTTATGAAGACTCTAGAGCGGCTCTTCCTCAACCTCCTCCGACCACAGGTACAACATGCCCAGGACCCACTACAGTTTGCATACAAGGCGGGTGTCGGAGGGGAGGATGCCATCCTGTACCTCCTACACAGAGCCCACTCACACCTGGATGGGGGAAAAGGCACGGTCAGGATCCTGTTTCTTGACTTTTCCAGTGCCTTTAATACCATCCGGCCCTGTATGCTTCAGGAAAAACTGAACAGGATGGAGGTGGACCCCTGCCTGGTGGCTTGGATCTCCGACTACCTCACCGACAGACCACAGTACGTCAGGCTGAAGGACATCACGTCTGACACTGTGGTCAGCAGCACAGGAGCACCACAGGGAACTGTGCTGTCCCCTCTTCTCTTCACCCTGTACACCTCTGACTTATGCTACAACTCTGAATTATGCCACATTCAGAAGTTTGCAGATGACACAGCCATCATGGGGTGTATCTGGGATGATCAGGAAGAGGAGTACAGAAGTCTGGTGAGGAACTTTGTCGCATGGAGTCACACAAACCACCTGCAACTCAACACCTCAAAGACTAAGGAACTGGTTGTGGACTTCGGGAGGTCCAGAGAAGGTCCACTGCCGGTTCAGATAGAGGGGGAGGAGGTGGAGGTGGTCAACAAGTACAAGTACCTCGGGCTGTGGGTGGACAATAAACTGGACTGGTCATGCAACACAGAGCACCTGTATAAAAAAGCCCAAAGCCGACTGTACTTCCTCAGGAGGCTGAGGTCTTTTAACATCTGCAGGAAGCTCCTGAGGATGTTTTACCAGTCGGTGGTTGCTGGAGTACTTTTCTATGCTGTGGTGTGCTGGGGGAGCAGCACAGCAAAGAAGGACTCATGCAGGCTAGAGAAACTGATCAGGAGGGCTAGCTCTGTGGTCGGCATGAAGCTGGACACTCTGGTGACAGTGGCAGAGAAAAGGACACTAAAGAAACTGCTGGACATTATGGACAATGCTGGGCATCCTCTGCACACAGCCATAAACAATCAGAAGAGTCTGTTCAGTGACAGGTTGCTTCTCCCCAAGACAAGAACTAACAGACTTAAAAACTCCTTTGTCCCACACGCCATCAAACTGTTTAACTCCTCTCTGGAGGGGAGAGGGAGGGGAAACAGGAGGACAAAGGAGGGGGGAACAACTAAGCTGTAGTGCCTCTTCACCTCACTGTACAATACCTTGTGCAATACTTTTGTAAATAGTCAACAGTGCAATAGACTCAATACTTGAAATGTGCAATTCACTTGTATTTTTATTTTTTTATTCCTATTTATTCTATTTATCCCCTTTGTATATTTTATTTATATTTGTTTCTGTATTTATATATGTGTGTGTGTGTGTGTGTGTGTGTGTGTGTGTGTGTGTGTGTGTGTGTGTGTGTGTGTGTGTGTGTGTGTGTGTGTGTATATATTTATATATATATAACAATTCTGTAACTGTAACTTCGGTCGTTGCTGTGCTTTTTTTGGAAATCGAATTTCCCAGAGGAACCCACCCGAGGGATTAATAAAGTTCTATCTTATCTTATCTTATCTCTTATCAATCATGCAAAGCTACTCTAGAAGAGTCCAGGAATAAGAGTATGAAGCTGGAAATGAACAGAATAAGGTTACCTTTAATAATTACTTAAATAAGTCTCCAGCTGTAATTTAACCCTGCTGTAAATCTTTCATATTATAAACAACACATGCAGACATTTGAAAACAAAAAGTGTAAATGTAAATGTACATTTAAATTATTGATCTGGATTAATTCCACTCTGATATAAACACAAAGGACTCAAAGCGAACAGTTTACTTCATCCATAACCAGGATACTAATAATTAATAATGAACACAAAGCACTTTTTACTGAATGACTAATTAATTATTGTTATAATGTCATAAAATTACAAATGTTCATCATCATGCTCTCACACTGCCAGAAACTTTCTCAGTTTTTGTTCAAAATGTTCAGCAACTAAAATCTGATATGTTGATTTACATGAGTTTATTAGAGAATTACAAAACTCCAGATTTAATTTACTTTATTTGCTTTTCATACATAATGTAATTTAAAAAAAAAAATCAGTAACGTTTTTATCCAATAACTGATAATCAGCCGGTTAGGTGTCTGTTTGCCCTGAACTTTAGAGTCAAAAAAGAAGTGATCGATTAATCGATGCATGGAAATAAATGAGCAGCTATGTTTTGTTTGTTTTTGTTTTGTTTGGGGTTTTTTTTGTTTTTTTTTTTACATCAAAGTCCTGATTAAAACAGATCTGTGCAGATGCCGATCTGCTGTACATGGCCAAATGTTTGTGGACAGTTCGATGAAGGCTCTCTAACTGAAATGATTACCTCCTCCATTAAAATACGAATGTGTCTCAGAGGAGGCTGATGATGGTGCTGTAAACCCCGCTGTGACTGATTCCGGCCTGAAGCCCATCATGTCTACCTGCTCACCGCTCACACCAGCACAGTTTGATGAGCTGAGCAGCTGAGAGTCCAGCCTGACCGCTCATGGAAAAACACCGAGCAGGCACACCTGCTGCAGCTGTCCGCCGCGTGCAGCACGTCATGTCCTCTGAATAACGAGTTCAGACTCAGGCCATGTTCTGAATAAATACGGATTAAAAACCAAGATAAGGAAACAAAAGCCTCCATCTTACGTCATTCTAGCCGCTCCTCCGGCTCCTTCCATCCATCAGCAGTCAGCGCGGCGTCACGGATCCTGCCTAAACAACATGTCTGCTGATGAAGAGGAGGATGATGAAGGATGGACGAGGCCGACAAAACCTGCAGGTGATCAAGTGTCCCGGAGTCCGCAGGTGAGGCAGATACGCGCTCAGAGGATGGAGAGACGCTTCATGATGGTGTCTGATTCACAGGAGGAGGAGGTCCGAGCAGCCAGCAGACATCACGGCAGCTGGAGGATGAAGCTGCAGCTGAGGAAGAGGAGGGTGGATGTTTTCTTCTCTGTCAGCAGGGGCGGACCGAGGCTACATGAGGGAATGATGAGCCTCAGCTGAAGACTGCTGTACAGAAGACTGTTTATGCCAATTATATAAAAAACTGAATTGATAATAAATTTAAAAAATACATGAATTTAACAGAAGTGCAGACTGGTTCCAAGTAGAGCTTCAACATGCAACAAGAAGAAACGGGAGTGAGACAAAACATTTTTTTGAACATGCAATTTATTAAAAACAACATTTGAACTGAAACAGGCTTTTTTTTTTTTTTTTTTTTTTTTACAGCTGATCAAACGTTTAAGACTAAAACAAAAAAATAAAAGCAAAAACCCTAACCCTAATGGGGCTGCAGTCTATACCAGTAACGGCCTTAATTTGGATCGAGGATTGTCCAGTGTCTTGTCACCAATTGGCTCCTCCGGCTCAGTGCTTGAAAAATTTTGGGGGGTTTTCCACTTGATTTTTTTGTTCCATAACCCACAGGATCATTTAGGAAATTCCAAATGATTGTCTTACTGCGTCCAACCTCAGCAGTGATGGTGTGCAGCAAGAAACCCTGCTTATGCAGTTCAACAACCCAACAACGTTCAAAAAGGGAAGTTTTTTTGCCTTTGCCATCAGAAGGTGATGACAGTGTGAGCACCTGACAGAAAATGACAATGAATCCATATTTTTGCACAGATTTGGCCTTTTAAAGGCACGTGGTCCTAAACTTTTGATCAGCTGTAAAACAGCCTATTTCAGTTTAAGTGTTGTTTTCAATAAATTGCATGCTCAAATAAATATGTCTTGTCTTCCTCTCATTTGTTGCATGTTGAAGCTCTACTTGGAACCTTGTTAAGATCCAAACATGCAAAATATGATTTTTTTTGCGCCATTTTTCAAATGGTCCACAACTTTTGATATGGACTGTATAATCTCAGATCCCATAAACAACACTGGAGATCTCTGTCCAGAAGAGTGCAGTCCTAGGAACGGCTGTTAGAGGACCCAGGCTTCAAGGAAGAGAGACAAAAATATAGACATTAACAAAAACAATTTTATGATTAAAATGATATAAATAAAATAATCCAAAGTATGACGTCCCTCGGCTACCTTGGGTGTGAGTCTTTCACTCTTGTCCTAATAAAGCCAAAAGTTTTGTTTTGTAGGGGTTTAAAGCAGTGTGGATGAGCGAGGGCGCTGGCTAACAATCTGTCCATCACAGCTCCAGAGTTTGCAACTGGGTTGCACTACAAAAACATCATATAAGTATCATTTATTAGTTCATGTTCATGGATACAAGCTGATGTATTTCAGTATTTTTCATGTCTGTCCCAAGAAGTTGCAACACTTTTATTTGAATCCAAACCCCCATCGTTATCCATGTCTCACAGATTCATCTTTAGTGCCTGAAAGTGAGACGTTTTTAAAGATCACTAAAACATTTTAAATGAGCAACTACAGCTTGACCTATTTTTTAAGACAGATATTTAAAAAGTAAGCACTCATTTTTTTAATTTGTTCACGTTCTGCCTGTTTGTTCCAAAAATGTTGCCAACAGGTAAGTTGCAGAGTTCCCTCTGGTGGACAAACAATGCAACATTAACTGTCATAACATGACTGGAAGGTGTTGCTCTGACCTCTTCTTTACTTTTGTCATTTTCATATATTGGCTGTTACAGTTGCTGGTAGAGATAGATAGGCCTATTCACTGATCCTTATGTTGAGAGATGATCAGGCATCATGAAGACGAACTTTCCCTTTCCCATTCATTCATTGACACCCTAACCCCCTTCTTCTGGTCCCTTTTAATCAGTCAGTGACTCAAATTGGCCAATGAATCCCCCCTTCTGGTGGGATGGGGGCCTGAGCTCACACAGGGCAGGGCTGGTTCAGTGTTTGCTGTTTGTTGTTGTTTACAGCGTCCTGCAGCCTCGGTGTTTCCCATCGACCGTCCTCACTGTCAGCCCGCTATCTCTGTCTCCCAGGCCTTCAACATGTTGGCTCTATAAAAGGAAATGATGTCGTCCATCTGTGGTTATTGGTCCAATGCTGATGGGGGTTGCTTGCGCAGCATATCACCATGACAACCACTGTGCTGAGAAGACCAACAGGCCAGTTGCTATGGGAAACCAACGATGGTGCTAATATGAGAGAGGAGAAGGAATAATCATAACAGACAGTAAAAATGGTAGTAAGAAAATATTTCAGACACTCGTTCATGTAACCAGGTGAAGACGCTTCAAACTGGTGTTTCATGAATTAAAATGGTATCCAATTACTGCCAACAATAGAATTTAAATATTTATTATTTATTTATTTATGTGAGATACAAATAAAAAATTAATAAAAGTCATTATTTGTTATTATTGGCCAATGAAAAAGCTTTAACTATTACTTTAATTTAAAATATTTGGAATTAAAGTAACAGATTTGACCTGGTAAGTAACATTTACATTTAATAATCAAACATGTTGATGTGCTCTTGTATTTGGCAATATTAATCATTATTAATATTAATCAGCTGATGAAGTTTTTAAAATATTTAGTTTGAGTTTGGGTCTTATTTGTACTGAAATATGTAAAAGGTTTCTGAAAGTACGGAAGGTAAATAATACCAAGAAAATCTATCAGGGGAAATTTCTCAGAATCTAACGTTATGTGTAACTTAGCCAAAAATCACACTTTTAATTATTATTTAATAGTTGAATTATTTTTAAAGCATTTTTATTTGATGTCCTAAAATGAAAAATGTTCCATGATTTATCCTTCTACAGATTAACGTTTTATTTCTATATTTTTTGTTTTTGGTGTTTCCCTTTTTTCTTACCTTTTATGACCTTTGAGAATTTTACCCAACTTCCTACATATTGTGATAGAAATAAGACTAAAAATCATGTTGCACATAGATAAAAACAAACAAACAAAACATTAGTAACATTAATATGACAGTTTTAATACAGTGAATGTATTTTTGATTAGGATAACTGATGTTGGCCTAGTAGCAATTGGATTATACGAATCAGAGTAGTGTTGACACAATAATGGCAATAACAAACACTGTCTCTATCTTGGCTGCTAACATTGAAAGAAAATATTTGTTATGTATCTTACTGATGAATAAAATCAATCTTCTTTTATATTATACACAAGCAATGTTCCCTCTAATTTTTCATGTGTCTGAGCGAACACACAAACTCCCTGAGCGGTCCCTTGAAGCACTGTGAGCAACATCAGACGTGTGCACTGTGGTCACGCCAGCATCGAATCCATCCAAGTTACATGGTTTATTAAAATAATCAAATTACAGCGTTTACATTTATGTTACACTACTTTTAATTAACTGCTTTAGCCCACTTACAATGAAAATGTAAAAGAAATCTTGTTCATGACCTGTGTAGTATGTTAACACTATTGGAAGTAAAAATAACTTGAACTCCAATTTTGAAAACACAACTTTCTTTCTTTTTTTTTTTTTTATAAAGCTCTGACTTGTATTATGAGTCTGTGGTCTGGGAGAGAGTCCTGTAACTCTCTGTCTGCAAAATACAGTAAATAATGACCAATGTTGGGCAATAATTATATAGTTACTTCTTCAAAAAAGTTATGCAAACAAAGTTTTTTGCAGCTGTTTACCTAAAAATGCAGCCAAGGCATTTTTTAAAATAAACGTTTCAAACTATTTACAGAACAATCAGCTGTTCTGCATCAAATTTGAAATTATTTGTGCCACTCCAAAAAATAATTTCTGTCCACTATGAGATAAAGGAGAACAGCCTGATACCTGCAGGCCTGACAACAGGAGGTGTATCACTCCTGTAACACCTGTAACATTCAGTAGTCGCCTCATTGTTCTGACACACACAACAAAACTATTGACTACACTACACACTAACACAAGATTTGCGCTAAACGTAGCAAATCTCTCACATCTCAAAACACTGCCGTCACTCCTAAAACTTCCCCCCTCCCTAAACAACTAAATGCCATGTTGCCATATCAATTTTTGATTGGTCGACATGGTACATTTTTCCACCAATAGGAAAGGGTGGGTTCTTTTGGTTTCATCTTTCCTCACAGGCTGAGAGGGCTTTCGAGCGTTTTCCTTATAAAACGCCGTTTTTACCATTTCTTCGCAGTAAATATAAACAACAATAGTGCTCAGGAAGAAAACCAAACATTGCAAATATTTTTATCATAACTCTGGTTTTCGTGGCCTATCAACACAATTTAAAAACTGGTATAAAGTCCACACTTTTCCCGCCAATTGTTCCATCTGTCCTGCTCACATCTCCAAAGGTTGTCCACATTGTCATTAACGTGGCTTCTCTCCACATCAGCCACGCCCCTTTGCTAGCTAAAACACCGGTGTCGGCACATAAGGATGCTGTCATAGCCTGTCAGCAACGTTGATTAGCTGCTTATATACGAATGTGAATGGCATTATTGGCTGGACTATGCATAAGGTGGCATCGTTCTAATCCCATACGGTAGCAGCCAGTCACTTACTGACCAACACTGCAAAACAGAATTGTTAAAGTATTCTGAAACCAGAATATTAGTAGGGCAACAGAAAGGGGTTGTCATTGTAGGGTAAGAATGTAACAAAAAAATCTAAATCTGTAACAAACAAACACACAGAGCGATCGATCTATTTTATCGATCTATTTTACTCGATCTATTTACAAGGGAGGCCCCGGTCACTGTCTCAGAAAGCACTCTGAATCCTACCGCAAAATGACCCCGACTCAGACCTCCGCTTGCCGCCTTTTTATTGAAAACAGTTACAGTACACACAAGCACCTCCCATTTTAAACCCCCCCTATGGTTACAAAAGACAAGGCACTATGTGTGTATGTGTGTGCACGTGTAAGCACGTGTAAGCACGTGTGTGTGTGTTTGGGGGTGCGTTTGTGTGACCTCCTGCCCACAAACGGATCATAAAAGCAGGAAGCTGTCACGGCCAGGCGGATCAGCTGCACGCTGATCAGCCCTCTCTGTTTCTCTCCCTCTCTTCCTCTTCTCTCTCGCCGGGGCGGAACTCACTGTGGGTTCACGCCCTCGGCCCACGCCCTCGGGAGATGAGACACCTGGGTCTCATTAAGGGGAGCAGCATTTAAGCGAGGAGGTGACTGCTGTTCGTCGCTGGATCGTTGTCTACCACGCGTTAGTGAAGTCAAGCTACAGCAAGTTTAGTTAAGAGTGTTTTCCTCTGTGCGTCTTTCTTAACCCTGTCTACAGAGCTTCCTGGATTTTTCCCCGTGTGGCAGTGTCGGAGTGTGAGCCTGTGATCGTGTGAGTGGATATTCTGAAGAACGCGTGCTTTCCCTTGGACTTCCCTGGAGACCCCTTCTCCCCACACTCAGCTGTATATAACCCCCCGCACGTTCTTGTATATACACCTGGTGACTTGTAAATAAACCCTTCTTGTGAACATCAGAACCGGAGTCCTGCGCTTGAGTCCTGCTCCAAACCGTAACAGAAGCTCACTACACAAGAAAACAGAACTTTCAGATAGGATGTCCCTAATAAAACGCTTCAGCCTCCCCCACCAACAAACTGGCTGGAGACAAAGGAATGTCTTTGATCATGCTGCTTGAACTAAGACTTATAAATTTAAGTAACACAATGACAACATTTAACAATTTGACTCCAACAGTGGCTCTTCTAGCTTTTATTTTATTTTATTTTTATTAAGCTCAAATCACTTATTCTGTCCTCCAGGTGTCCTGCAGGTTTTAGAGGTGTCCTTGAACTAACACAACTCATTTAAGTGGCTAAATTACCTCAACTTCTCTTGAAGTTCTCCAGAGACCTGGCAATTAACTAATCATTTGATTCAGGTGTGTTGACCCTGGGTGATATCTAAAACCTGCCGGACAACGGCCCCTGAGGACTGGAGTTGGACACCACTGGATTACGTGTTGCTAATTATCAGTTGAAAATGTAGAGGATGTTGCCTGTCTAATTTGGCTTCATACATGCATGTTGGTTGTGCAGCTCTCTGTTATGAGCTTATTCAAATTCCTTAATGAACATAGGTGTAAAATGGGTCTGTGATGACCTGACAGGTGTTTTAGTGCCTAAGTCAAACCAGAAACAGTTAAATCAAATACTTAAACAAAGTGAAACTGAACTTTTCTTTTTTTATGTTTATTTGTGTTTTTCAAACCAACACCTCAATAAAAATAAAAAGTCAATGGAAACTTTGCTACAGGTATGAATATTTGCAGTGTGGTTATGCTGCTTAAAGACAACCATGTAGTTTTCAGTAGCTGAACCTGTTAAGTGTTAATTTTATATCATGAGGCTCAAATACAGTGATTAGAGTTTTCTAATGTGTGAATTTAGTTGTCATGACACTGACTGACACTATTTCCTCCACTAAGACCACAGAGTGGCTTTCACTGCATAAATCACATTGTTAAACATCGTCTCCGTCCTTTAGGAGACTGTTCAGGTCTCCGTCTGGCCTTTTGTAGTTGGTCTTCCAATAGTCTTCGTTGGCTCTCTGCAGCTTCTCTTTGACGCTGTTCCTCTAATCTTCTCATCATGTTTGATCTCTCTATCTCATTCTGGAATTGTTCAGTGATTTTCTTCATCTCCTTCTCATACTTTTCCTGGATTTTCTTCTCCAGTTCGTCTCTTTCTCTGCGTATTTGCTCCTCTTTCTCTTTCAGGACTCGTTGTTTCTCCTCCTCGATTTCTCTCTCAGCCTCTTGGAACATCTCATTGGTATAATGGCTTCTTCCGTTCTTCTGAATTATACTTCCGATCTTCATGAGCAGCTCGGTGACCTCAGCTTGGTCCTTCTTCTTGTTATTGAAGACGTGGTACTGGCCATTACATCTGGCCACGAGTTCCTGCAGGTCTAAGTTTTCCCCCAAGAAATCCTCTATAGACGTGTCCTCAAGTTGATCCCCACCAGTAAAGAGAACCATGCTGTATTTGTCTGCTGCCTGGCCAAAGGCTTCTTGAATTTTACCTTTACCTGATGGGGTACAATATTGTGTCGAGTCGCAAATTCTTAAGCTAGTATGATAACCTTATCCCACCAATGCTGTGGAGGTTCCGCTTTTCAGATGCAATTAAAATCAAATCACTCAAAAACATAATCTTGAAAAGTTCATTTAACAGTGTCATATGAACAGCAAAAACAGTACAAATACAGCAAGACACACATAGCAAGCAAAGTGAAGTGAACTCTGGGGTGTAGAGCCAGCGGAAACACACAAAATGGACAGAGAGGAAAAAAAGCTAGTTGGGGCATATCAACCCCTCCTCCAGCTGCTGGGTAACTTTACATTCCTTGCTTTTTACTTTTAATTTTCTACTAATAAGTATTTTCTCAACTCTACAAATGTCAATATTATCTCAGTTATCAATATAATATGTTTGTCAATACTTTTCTCCAATCTGTTGCCAATCCTACTTGCACTTTGTTCCTTTTTTAATCTCCAACATTTGTGTTACAAAACTCTCTGGCACTATGCCATAACTTTCCAAGCTCTATTCGAACACCTTGTCATCCATCATTTTCAGTTGGGTCCCTTTGACAGTTGTATTGCCAAAGTGGGTCCAAAAGTCTGCAAAACTGCAGTTAAAGGTTAACCTTCATGACAGTTTTGTTGGCTTTTGTTGCCAGAAGTAGGCTACTATATTTAATAAGAAAAGGTTTTTCTAGACTTTGGGTAACTGAAGCGAGAAAACAGAATCCCAGGTGAATCCTCAGCAGGGCCAGATTTGTTCACCATATCGGCTATAGGAGACGTGCAGAGAGAGAGTCCCAGGTGCATACTTAGCAGTGCCAAGTTGAATTAACCCAAAGTTCACCGTTGGCCATAACACGATCAAAGGTTACTTATTAATCCTGATTACTAGATTTTCAAACAGGATTGGTCCGCATGTGCTCATACAACAAGTGGCACAAACTTTATTAATATAATTGTAGATAATATTTGACCTAAATATATGGGTCTTGTGATTTGAACATCTATGTTAAATGCTTAACATGTTATTCCAATGTATAAAACACTCCAGTACAAATGTGCATATATGAGTATATATGATTACATAGTATATATGAGTATATGTCCAGTGTAGGTATATATGTCATAAAAAATCCACAAAATTGCTGTTGAGGGGTTCCTGCTGCTTCTGCTCCTGCAGACATTAGAAAGTCCATAGGAGAAATGTCAGCTGATTAAACAATTGTTATGAGATAATAATAAAATGCAGTGACAGCTCTTGGAACCATAAGGCAACAGATTTAAAATAAACTGTGGGAAATAAACTGAAACCAGAATATTAGTAGGGCAAAAGAAAGGGCTTGTCATTGTAGGGTAAGAATGTAACAAAATGTAAAAAAATCTATACACATAAAACAAACAAACACAGAGGAGTGTGAGAGAGAGCACCATGGCAATGATCTGAGCCACGCCGATGCACACACCCAGGAAGCGCAACACTTGCAGCTGCTTCGTCCCACGGATGAAGCTGTAGATCTTTGGCCCTTAGCCCTAAAACACGCCCGCGCACGTACAGTGACATGTTAATACCTTCTCCAGATACTGTATAAACTACGGTCGCACGTTTGCATCATGGTGCTGATCCAGTGTCCTTCCCTTATTATTTATTCCAAGTGTTATAAATATAAAGTAATAAGAATAAAAAAAAATTAAGTAATAAATATAAAATAATGTATTTATGTATTTATGATGATTCAATTTATTTGACTATCCACAGCTTATTAAATGTTTAAGCCGCAGAAATACAATAATTTTGCTGCTGTAAAATCAGCATTTTTGTCATATTTGAAATATAAATCTGATATAATCTGTTTCTTAATGTATTTTTTTTAACACAGTTTATCTGGGCTTAGCAGTGTCTAGGAGTATACTTGCTTGTGGCCTCCCCGTGGCTATTACCAATAACAAGACTGCTGTAGATAACAGTTTATCACACATTACACACATGTTCACTTTCACTGGCCATTTGATTACATTTCTTTAGCCAATAAAACCATTTTCTATAATTTTCCTATAATTATTAGAATTACATTTAGTTTCCTCAACATGAGTGACTCCTTTCATTGTTTGATTTTAGTATCAATCTCTAGCAAGCACATGAGATTTACACAGATGATTCATATGACTCAGTGGTGTCACTTGGCAGACCAGCATGTTACTCGGGGTGGTGAATACAGGAAAAGGGAAAGAAAAAGGCCCTATACAAGAGGTGGTTACAGCTAGGCACTAGTGGTAAGATAGGAAATATCTTTCAGTTTTTGGAAGTCCTTCTTTCGCAACTTCACCCTAACCGTGGGTGGATGTTCAGAGCTTTATTAGGTAAATAAAACTTCTGAAATTCCCTACTCATAAGCAAATGTGTCAATGGCTGTTACTCCTCATACAGTAGGTGTGAATGAGCAAAAATTTCCATCTCTAGATGTGCAAAGCTGGTAGAGATGCACCCCAGAAGACTTGCAGCTGTAATTACAGCAAAAGGTGGCTCTAAAAAGTATTGACGCAGGGGGGCTGAAAACAAATGCACACCACACTTTTTAGTTTTTTATTTGCTTAAAATTTTGAAAACCGTGGATCACTTTCATACCACTTCACAAATATGTTCTACTTTGTGTTGGTCTATCACAGAAAATCTCAATTAAAAACATTTTAGTTTGTGGTTGTAAGGTGACAAAATGTGTAAAAAGTTCCTGGTTATGTTATATTCATACATTCATATATTCATTTTTAGTGGTTTTTATGTGGCTCTCATCTGAAGCGGTATTTCTTCATTTCTTCATGCGCTGTGAAAACAGAAAACGTGAGTGTGCAGCTGGCAGAGGAAATAAATTCCTTGTTCACCCGCTTTCAAATACCACAGCAGCAGCCTTCATCTGCTCCAACCCTGCTCCCGTCCTCATCCTCATCCTGACCCGGTTTCTGCATCACTCCACTCACTGTAAAAGAACACAATATCAGATGCCTGTTCCTAGCAGTGAACCCCAGAAAGGCTGCCGGTCCAGACAGAGTACCTGGCAAGGTGCTAAGAGCATGTGCCCACCAGCTCACCCTCATCTTCACTAGAATCTTCAACTTCAGATAGACTAGTCCTTCAGCACATCAAGAACTACCTGCCCCCAAACCTCGATGCCATCCCCATAGCCGTCCACGCTGTGCTGAGCCACCTGGAACAGCGACAGAGCTACGTCCGAATGCTCTTTGTGGACTACAGCTCAGCCTCCAATACAATCATCCTGTATATTCTTATCACTCATGTGAATGAGTTTTGTGTGTGTGAATTAACCTGGCCTTGTCTTTCACATGCAGGACGTATCCTTGGCTCCCTCCCTTCAGTTTCACACACCTGGAGGTGATGAGCTCACCTGTTGTTTGTTTTTAGTCTTTGCTTGGTTGTTTAACTAATCATAGTTCCTCTGTACAGGAATGCTCTCTCTTTCTAGTACCTGTCAGTACTCTTGCTGCAGTATTTTGGATTAACTTGGACATCCTGATAATAACAAATTTCAGTAGTCCAGCCTAGAAATGATAAATGCTTGCTGGAGAGAACCAACAGAGACTTGAGACAAAAACCAACCAACCGTTGGATTCAAACCAGGACCTTCTTACTGTGAAGGGACAGTGCTTACCGCTGCACCACCACGCCACCCAGAGTCAGAACCAAAGGATTCGAACTTGTTTATAAAGTGGGTCCACATGAGAAATGCTCCAACATTAGTGTGTGTGGTATAAAGTAACATGTTTGATAGTGAAACACACTCGAACTAAACTTTGTAGCTCTGTGTGGACGATTCACTAAAGAACACGAATCGCAGACTGTTCTGTCTGCTCTTTTTTCTCCATGTTATATCAGCACATATATCACAGCCAGGCTGACCTCTGGCTCTCTGCTCTCTCAGATATGGCGACATGGTACCAAAGACCATTATGGGGAAGATCTTCAGCTCCATCTGCTCTCTAAGTGGCACGCCGGTCCCTGTCAAATTTAGCCGAATCTACCACCAGAACCAGCGAGCCGAGAAGAAACGACCACAAAGGGTGAGCATTTTATCCATCCATCCACAGACAAACCGTCTTCAGAGTGTAGCTGGAGGACAGCAGTGACCTGGGTTTTAAATGCAGGACTTCAGTGTTTTCATGAAGAACTTTTACTTTCTAAAGAGTTTAAAACTTTGTAAAATTAACAGAATGTAAAGAAATGGTTGACTTTATGTATGTTAATAGGCGTGGGCAGCACTCATGTAATCCCACACTTAACCACATGACTGTGCTGTGACTCTGGAAGCCTCCAGCCTGCCCTGAGGCACGCTAACATTATTGTTATATTAGTGTTAGATGAACATCTGTACAGACATGATGTTCCTGGAATACATACCTGATTAATTTTAGCAGTTGAAAGCGCTCAGACTGCAGCTTTAAAAACTAACACAGAAACTTTAGAAGTCTGCAGTCATTTCAGATCTACAGACCAGAATGTAATGCTGGTCATCACACTGAACCTTTCTGGTAAGACGCTGCCACCGTGTGGTGAACGTATTCATTGCATATTTGCAGAGGTGTTTACAGAGAGCAACTGTGGATGTGGGTGTGTTTACAGCTGTGAGTGTTCAGAGAGAAATCCAGAGTATCTCTGAGAGGAAGCAGGGCACTTCTGAAGTAAGAGGGCCGGCTGCTGCAGAAGGTCACTCACACATCAGTGTGGTGACAGTAGTTTGTTCTAATTTTGAAATCTGAGTTTGTGCACAACCCACAGGAGAAAAGAGAGGAAGACACAGAGAGCAGGAAGCTGTCCAGGCTTTACTTCCTCCCAGCATCAACAAATGAGTTTTCTGGTTGTGCTGGAGACCTTTGTTTACCCCACTGGGAGTCAGAGAGAAACACCATGTTGGAAAGTTACAGAGAAGCAGCTGAATCATGTTTCTGTCTGCAGCCTGAAGCCTGCAGAAGATCTCTGAAGAATAAATATTATCAGATTCATACAACACATCTTCTACTGAGCAAAGCTTTTATGTTCTCTCATGCACATCATCAGTCACTCAGCTTCTGTCTGCAGAAACCATCAGCATCACATACATGAACTTATTATCTGTGCAAATTAGAGTTGATGCTTCAAACTGAACCTAAAGAAACCGTAAAATTATTTGCAAATCTCAAACTCAATTTGTATTCACTCCAGAACATAGAAAACATATTTAAACATTAAATAAATGTTTAAACTGAAAAAGGTGGATACTGAAAAATGCTGGAGGAACATTGCGTAACTAATCAGGTTAGTTGGCAGCAGGTCTGTAACACGACTCGGTCTAAAGGGCGTTTTGGAGAGGCAGAGGTTCACACATGTACGAAAAAAATCTATGGAACATTTTCAGAATAATGTTTCTCACTGTGAACATCCTCAACAACACTACATGACAACATCACAAGATTCAGATCATCTGGAGAAATCTCCTTGTGCAACTCAGTCCACCGTGCCTTCCACACATGCAGGTTCATGTGTGCACCATCATGGCTCCATCATCAGTGCCTATGAGGCTGGCAGCTGGCACATCTGGAAAGGCTCCATCAGACCAGAAGAGGTGCTCTCCTCAGCTGACAAACCATCACAGACTGATGTTAGAGAGGAAACATAGTCCCGTCCTACTTCACTGCCATGTCGCTGCCATGAGATTCTACACAAGCTAATATTTTAATTAAAATGGTTCCTTTTCTCAGTTTAAACGTGTGATGTTTCTGTGTTGTGAATAAAATGAGCTCATGAGGTTTGAAAACCATCACATTCTGTTTGTATTTATGATTTAGACAGAAATACAAACAGACAGCATCCCAGCTGTTTGGAACTGGGGTTGAATAAATACATAAATGAAGCACGAACACTAACAGTGTGAGCGCTGCATACAGACTGTATGTAAACACATGGCTCCAGAGATCATGTGACACTATACTCCCATGCAGAGTCAGAGAGCAGGAATCCAGAATATGTCCAGCTGTGGGAGGTCTGGGAACGACTCCCAAACATGGACAGCTGGGAAAGGTCATTTCTGTGACATCCTGTTTCTGCCATATCAGTAACATCAGTGCTGGAAGTGCAACTATCCGATCCTACCACGCACACTGTGTTAGACTTCAGGGCCTGGCCTCTGAGTCCCAGTGTTTCCACTGCTGCTGTTCTACATCTGAAGCTAAGCTGAGTTACTGCGTCACACCTGAATTATGTTTGAATAATAAACATAATTCAGGTGTGAATTATGTGCTGCCAGAGTTCCATTCTTAATATGGAACATCTTAAAAAAAATGAAATATAATTTAGTGTTATTCAAAGTAACCATGACTATACAAGGCAGATGAGTGCAGGTTAAACAGGTGGGTGTGCGATGGACAGGTACAGAGCAGGTGATGGTTGGATTCAGCACCACATCACTTTTACACCAGCTTCAGACTGTCTGCAGCTGCAAACCAGCCACCACTGGAACAACTGCTCCTCTATGAGCATCAGCTGCTCCACCGCAGCAGATCCTGTTCCCCTGGAACTCACAGTCAGTCGTTACTGTGATGGCCAGCAGCAGCTGGAGGCTTCCTGAGGTTCAGACCAACCAGTTGTTTATTCAGTAATATTGAAAATCACAAAACTCTCTTACGCACAGGTGGCACATGGCCCCATATTAAACTAAACATAGAATCTAAAATAAGAGCAGATATTGCTATGCATCCCGTGGTGCCCCTGGAACCTTTAAAAATGTACTCGGGATGCTGGGAGACTCTTTTGGCCTGAACACCTTGAGGAGCTCTTCACTGAGGACTAAACACAGAAAATGATAAAAGATGACAGACGTCTCTGTGAGCGTGTTCTTTTATACAAACACTGAGTGATGCGTGTGTGCACGTGTACGGTTTAAAACAGGAACTGACGCATTTCTGAGTCTTCACACTGCACTGCTGATAGTACTGCCTGCCCCTCAGAGCAACCCCTGTGTGGGGTCGGGATGCTTCTGCTGTCATATATCCATAAATGTGCTGACTCAAGCTCCAGATATGAAGAGCTCCATGGTCATGGCCATCATGTCAGTGTTGTCACATGACTAAGTGTGAAAGGAACAGCTCTCCAGATGTGCCTTTCACACTTGGTCATGTGACCACACTGACACAAATGCTAGCCTATCCACAGCCTCACAGCAGGTTGTGAAACACACTGAATATAACCCACAGATTATTTCTCAGGGCCACAGGACAGACAGAATGATTTATGAGCCGGTCTTGTCTCTGTTTGAAGGGACAGGCTTGGGTTCAGGTGCGTAGGTTTGTGAGTAAAAAGCTCAGACAAAGATGAAGTTCAGTTTGTCGCACGCTGAATCACACGACTCATCAAACACAAGGAAACACGAGTTTGACGTGGTTTTGATCTGAGAGCGGTGTTCGATCAGAGAGAGTCTCAGAGGACTGTGTAATACGTGAAATGCTGTGAAACTACACAATGATCAGATGAGTGTACGATAAGCCGTGTGATATAAAAATAGACGTGGCGAGTAAAGTGAGCCGGTCTGCCCTCACAGACGCTGGCAGCCTGAATGAAACAGCGCTGGAGAGTTGAGGCCGGAGCGCCGAGACTCAGCGACCTATTAATAAAGCGTACAGTGGTAGTAGAGGTAGGATTTCATGCTCGCTGGATTTGGAGAGCTTTTCACTGCAAGCAGCTGACGCCCTGTATCCGTGTTACCGTCTCCGCTTTCTCCCAGCAGCTGCAGGAATGTCACAGGTTTCACTCCAAATCCAGAAGCTCCTCCCACATCGCCCCATCTCAATAATCTGAAATATCATCACAGCAAACAGTTTGTGAGAGTTGGGTCGTCCACAGATGCTCTCACATGAGTATCAGAACAAAGCAGGGAGGTCACTTTAGTCCCAGCTGTTACAGTAAGGAGCCATTAAAGTGCAGAGGAGAAGCCGTCCGTCTCAAACAGCTTTAATATTTCGTTTTATTCCAGTGAAAACGCTGTAATAACAAACAATAAATATCCAACAGCATGCACAGACTCTCACACTTCCTGTGGGTGTACAGTCTCTCAGAGAGCTCCATAAATAATCCAATTCAAAAGTCATCTAATGTTCCAGTGGCTCCTGACACAGCTGTCAGGAAAATATCTGGAGTCCGTCTCCAGCCGGCTGTGTCCATATGTTTGGTCTCATTAGAGGCGGGGAGTCCAAACAGGAGGAAGTCTGTTCTCTAACATGTTCTCTGACTTCATCATCCCGAAGAACAAAATCAGCTCCTTTAGAGTTCACGATGTCTGACAGGAACAGCCTCCTCTCTTCCTCACCTGTCTCACTTGTCTCCTCCAGACCTGCAGTAAGTCACCATTCTGTCCATCCTCAGTTTACAGTCTGTTCTTCAGATGACTCACAGTTCACAGAGAGAAGCACGAACAGAGCAGCAGCTACACCCATCACCATCAGATCAGCTGTCAGACTGTAAGAGTGGGAACGCCTTCACTCTGACCAACTGGAAGCTGAGAGGCTGCACACATGTACATCTGATATCAACAATAATCCAGTGGTGCGGTTTAGAGGATGTGATAGAGCAAGACTGTAAAAATAAAAGATTATTTTCCTGTTTTCCTGTAGAAAAAGCACATGACCTGCCTTATTTAAACAGGAAGTCCAGAGTTTAACTTCAGGACTTAAATTTTAACATAAAACTGATGATGAGTCCTCTCTATCAGCTACAGGCACGCGCTGACACGCATTTTGTTCTGTGATGATTGGAGCTGCAGCGATGTCAGGAGGTCATCGGGGGGTGTGGCTTTGCTCTGAAGCTGCCGGTGCTCGTGTTCTCACTGAGTAAAGGTTGTCTGGTGTTGGACAAGCCGGACGAAGCTTTTTAGGCGGCAGCGTGAAGTCGCTCCATCTCAAACTGCTGTTTCGGTGTGGTGGCAGCCATGTTGGTGCAGCCTTTATTTGAGCGGCTGCAGCCCGACTTTAAAGCGTCCGCCGAGGCTGCATGTGCTGCTGTGTCAGGGTCGGGGTCATCCGGTGGCGGCAGTGTGGGCATGTCCGGCTCTGGCGACTTCCGTCCATAATAAAGCGCCCAGAGGAGTGTGAGAGTGAGCGCCATGGCGATGATCTGAGCCACACCGATGGACACGCCCAGGAAACGCAACACCTGCAACTGCTTCGTCCCACGGATGAAGGTGTAGATCTTTGGACCGCAGCCCTAAAACAAACACACAACACACATGTAAAAGGAGGAGGATTTAAGAGCAGCTGGGTCATCAGAGGGCGTGTCCTCTGATGTTTCTGTCCAGTGAGAAGCCGCTGTGGCTCACCTCTTGGTGGAGGTCGCTAAGGTCGTGGTAGTGGGCATGCCGAGCGCAGCCTGGATACTGATTGGAACAGCAGGAGTCAGGTGGCCACTCCATCTCAGTCATCTCCAGCCAATCAGTGAAGTAGATGACACCGCAGCATTTAAACTGAGGCCAGGTGAAGAAACATCTGTGAGTACACAGGTCACCTGACCACACCGTGTGTGTGTGTGTGTGTGTGTGTGTGTGTGTGTGTGTGTGTGTGCGTGTGTGCGTGTGTGTGAGTGTGTGTTACCTCAGTCTGAAAGCTGTTCCAGGTGTGTGTGAGCCACTGGTAACGCTGCAGACCGTAGTTTGGCATTCGAGACTTCAGGCTGATCATGTCAGAGCGCTGCACTGAGGGCTACGCACACACACATGCACACACACACGCATACACACACACCATGTCAATTACAGTGAAACAAAAGTAAAAATAAGATCTTAAACGGGTGTAGCTCACTGCTGGAAACATTACAGCTTGTTCCCCATGGAGAAACATGAGTCACACACCCGTGGCTCCTGATTGGTCAAAAACAGGAAACTGAAGTTCAGGTTCAGGATGAAGGAAACAGAGCTGCTCCTTTCATAACATATGAACATACGTCAGCTGGTCATTCTGGGTTTGGACCCAGGCTTTGTGGTGGTCTTTGAAACAGTATTTAATGTTCTGTTGGTTGTCAGTTGGATCAGTGTGGTTCACCGCTGTGCTGAGCAAGCTAGAGTTTGGTTGTTGTCAGTGTTGGGGTGTATCGGAATGCCTGTACTGGTGTTACATATCAAAATACAAAATATGAGTAACTGTATTCCATTACAGTTACCGTTTATATAGGTAATGATTAGAATACAGTTACGTTGTTTCATATGTTAGGCTATCCCCTCTTTATCCACTCTCTAATTTTGGTAATTAAACGCATTGCAGGAAAGGAGGCTCTAAGAGGCTCTAATGTAAGCGTCCTGTTAATGTTGGTGGTGTCACTTACACAAACACAGCCAGCAGTGCATGGGCAAAATGCATTTCTTACTTTGAAATTCCGACACCACGTCACATTTAAAGACGAAAGGGATGGGCGAAATCTGACCGAGCAATGCAAACTCTATTTGCCACCAACCAAGCTACTCTCAGTGTGAAAAGACTCCGCCTCCAACCTAAAGAAACATCCGGAAGTAAGTTCTTTTTTAAAAACTAACCTTAGCCTACTGCAACTACCTTGTTTTAGATGCGGTAGCTACCTGGGTTATGTGCCACTTCAGTATCTTCGATGCACTATTGCTGTGTGATTTATTAATTTACTGAAGGCTGCATTATAACTTGCTAGATGCTAATAATCATGTGCAGTTCTGAAAGCAGACAGAAAGAAAACATAGTCATACAGAAATAGTTTTCTACACAAGATCCCTGCAAAAAGTGCAGCCTTATCTAATCTCCACCCTACTGTTACTCATTTTATACTAAGATTTAAAAATCTAGTTGGTATTGCTTTCAGAGCTGCACATGATTATTTGCAGCTACCAGGTTGCTAATGCTATCCATCAAGTCTAACAGTCTGAACGAACCTCAGCTAACGCCAGCTAAGAATGTTAGCTCAGTGGCAAGTATCCTTCATTCATGTAGTTTTAAAAAGCATGACAATATATCAAGTAATCTAAGGTATTCAGAATACGTTACATTGAGTAACTTAACAAAATACGTTACAAGCTACATTTTGGGCCTATATTCTGTAATTTGTACTGGAATAGATTTTACATGTAACCTTCCCAACACTGGTTGTTGTGTAGTTTATTCCTATGTGTACCCCGCTGTCTGAGCTATTTCACTTTTGTGAAATGTGTGAGTCTGTCGCCTGTTTACTCATTTTATCTTTGGTAGTCTGTTGTCAGCTGTGCTTTGTATTTACTTCCCCTGCCTCGTCCTGTGATTACTGCCAGCTGTTCCTTCTGCTGGCCTCATTACCTCCGGTATTTATCATCTCAGTCTACTCGTGTCCTTTGTCCAGTTCTTCTGCACTGTTTTGGCTTTTGTTTCGTTCTGATTTTACCTTCCTCCTCCTCTGTACTGCAAAAATTCCAGCCACTTTCCACATGACAAACCCACAGGCCTCACACACTCAGGACTTCAGGTTTTTACTGCAACCCCCCAAACAGGGACCAACCTGAGGTCCATGTGTGAGTGTCTGCTCGACTGATAAAGAAAAAAGTAAAACCTTCACTACTACAATACCCACAACCCCCTGCAGGCAGCTAATGCAGAGATAAACTGAGCCTGAGGTCAGAGTTCAAAGCCAGGCTCAAACTGCTGTGCTTCAAAGACAGCATTCAAAATGAAACTTTATAAACAACAAACGAAAGAACATATTCTGTCACCCCTAAAATCTGATTGGCTCATTTGAAAATGTTTGGAGATCACCTGAAACTTTGAGAACTTTGAGAAATCAGCAGGAAAAGCTCAGGCTGTAAGAAATGAGTCAGAAAGCGCTACTCGAGGCTCTCTGAGCTCTCCCAGAGGAGCAAGCCTCCAATATTTATTTTGTTATTGTTAGCGTGAGTCTGACACTCACTGAAACTACAAACTACTGCAGGTAATGTACCCTGCAGTACTGGAGTAGATGTATTTGAGTACTTTGCAGGTGGGTGTGAGGTGACGGGCGTGTCGCGGCAGCGCTGAAAGAGGAGCCGGACAAGTCTGAGATTCCTGATTATTATTAGAGACTGGAGTCCAGCCGGTGCATGAGGCGAGAAATGATCCGTTTAGGACGGAAACACTTGCATGTGTGCGACACCGCCGTAACTCCGTACTGACAAACTCGTTACTATCACGATCAGTCAGTGAGAAAAAGCTGCAGAATTTCACATGAACAGAGGCTCAGTTATGAATCACGATTATAATTTTACCTGCTCTGATGGTTTGTTGGTTAAACACATTCACGTCTGACTACATGACATGTTCAGGGATTCAAAGCTTCAATGTTCTCACCTCCTCGTAGGTCCACACAGCACTGGCCAGCTCCACACAGAAGATCACCAACAGACTGCCGAAGTACTGAAACACAGGCGGAGACGAGTTTAGTCTGATAATCAACCTAAAACCTTTCTGTCAAAAAGGCATGAAGCTGACCTCGTCCTCTCCCTCAGTGACAGCCCCGAGGTGTCTGCAGCTCTTAACCCTGAGCAGCACAGTAATGTGTGATGTCTGAAGCTGGTTTTATCTTCTTGTCCACCTGAATAACCTACTCACTCACAAACATGAGAGACTTCTACTGTTATGTAATCTCACAGCTAACTGAGGTGTGTGTTGGAACTGGCTGAGCGGGTTCCCATCATGCCCTGGGGCAGTCCCTGTAGCAGACTGAAGCTCCTCTCAGCAGCTCATCTTTCGGAGACAATCTTATCACCTGTTGGGAACAATGGGGCACCCAACACCTGGTCCCGCCTAATCAGAGCACAGAAAACAGGTGGTGTAGCTCAAACACACAGTTAGGTGGACAGTGTGACCTCTGTGGGCTCTACCTGAGAGTCCAGAGTAGGCTGTGTGTGTGAGACATCATACACCTGCACACCTGCTGACAGTGGTGGACTCTGGACTGAGCTCAATCCTCCCATATGGAGGTGTGTGAGGCGGGTGGAGCGTGTGGAGGTGGAGGCTGACCTCTTCACCTTGTTTAGCAGCTGGTGAGCAGATGATGCTCTGATAGGCTGCAGCAGAACCAGTTGATAAGAGATCAGTCTACCTGAGGAGTGTGTCATTATGATGAAGCTCAGGTGAGTCTGCCTCAGTGCTCATAGGGCTTCAGGTTCAGAGACATCAGCTCCAGGTTTCTGATGTTCCCACTTCACTGTGTACGCAAAATGCCACTGAACCTTAACCCCGCCACAGGAAGGTGGGAGCCGCGGGTGCTTGTGTCATGATATCAGTCTCAGTGTAGACCTGTCATAGCTAACACACTGATCAACAGTCACGCCAACACACACTGACCAACAGTCATGCTAACATACAGGTAACACACTGACCAACAGTCAGAGCAGCTAAAAATGTTTCCTCTGCTGGCTGATTCAAAACAGAGACTTCATCTGTGCTTTTCCAAATGTGTCAGAGCACTCAGAAACTGTTTCTTGTTAAATGTCAGCTGAATCCAGGACATGGACTTCCTGCTTCTGATTGTAAAATCTGAGATAAATGTCGCCTTTGGTTAAAGTAAAAATCCTTTCTGAAGTGTGTGATGTGAGCATTCGTACCCAGGAGAGCAGCAGCAGGTCACACCTGAGCGTGCCGCAGTACCCCACCATTGCCACGATGATGAGAAAGCAGCACACGGCAACAATGACGGGGTGAACAGCTGGAGAGTACGTGAGGACGGCAGCTTCCTCCAACCTGCATACACACACACACACACACACACACACACACACACACACACACACACACACACACACGAATTAGCCTCCATGCTCCGAGCTTCACAAAGCAGCTGTTTAGTTCACATCTGGATCATCTATCAGAGACAAGGTGTGTCAGATAAAGATGATTAAAACTTTCAGGTGCTGTCACCTGGTTGGCTCTGATACCTGAGCTGCAAGCCAGGTCAGACTCACCTGGTGTGGGCCGTCAGGGTGAGGACGGTGTTGAGAGAGTCACGGATCCACACCGCCACTCCCAGCACACATGCTGACATCAGCTGGACACACAGAAATAAACACATGGATATGTTTCTGCTGCCTATAATAACATCTGAGAATGTGAAGCAGGCAGCGAGGAACACCCGGCCTGCTTCACCCCAGCGCCGCCTGTCCCTGTACACAGAACTACCACTAAACACAATATTCTGTACACAGAACTACCACTAAACACAGTACTCTGTACACAGAACTACCACTAAAAGCAGTACTCTGTACACAGAACTACCACTAAACGCAGTACTCTGTACACAGAACTACCACTAATCACAGTACTCTGTACACAGAACTACCACTAAACACAGTACTTCATACAAACAACTACCACTAGACATAGTACCTACAGTTACTGCAGTAAAATACTGCATTGTTTGACTGCTTTAGTATAATGACTCAAACACGCTGATCATTAAAGGGCAATTACACTCTTGTAGTCGTGCGCGTGCCCGCTCCTCTCACCCAGAACAGCAGGTTGAGCGCGTACAGCAGGCAGCGCAGACACCTCACCGCGTCCTCGCGAGCCATCCCGACCGGAGCTCCTCCGCGTGCCGCTCATCTGAGCCCGGGGCACCATGGCAACATGCTCGCTGCACGCACACAGCACGGAGCGCTCAGGAACTGCGCGTGCTCCGTGCGTGAAACCCGCATTCCGTCCCCGCGCGCCCTGGCCCGCTCGGTGACCAGCAGCAGGTGGTCCTCACTGCGCACGCTCCGAACCGGTCACCGCTGTCCGCACACCTCCAGACTGTCACCGGATACACGAATACACACACGCACACACAGCTCCGTCAGTCTGCTGCGTAACAATCCGAACCGTCCGCTCCTCTGCTCCTCCTGCTGCTCCTTCTTCACTAATTAAAGCAGCAGCAGCTCCGCCTCCTCTCTCACAGTGTCCGGGGGGAGGACAGAGGAATGTGTCCGCCTCCAGCCGCACAACCGTGGGGTCAGCAGGCCGAGATTGAGAGGATGAAGCTGCAGGAAACACACACAGCGCTTGGAGTGTTTGTCCACATAGTTCTGGTCATAAACTCTTTGCAGTAGCACTTTTTGTCCCTAAATTATGTGGAAACTTACTTTAGGCTACCTTGTAATTATTTTCCACATACTTTCTGACTATTTGCACATATATTATTATGTTACACACTGCCGGAAACTGAACATAAACTCGTAGAAAGAAAAATGTATGACAAAAGAATGTGGACATAAACTTCCACGGAAATACAGTAAGACATGTCGTTTGTGTCTACATAATTTTGGCCATTTAGGCTGCTTGTTTGTTTTTCTGCTCACACTTGTAATCAAAATAATGTGAACGCATGTGACTGGCTGTCTAAATGGTAAATGGATGGTTCTTATAACACTAATCTAAAACAATATATATACCCCAAAGTATATAGGCTAACACGTGCACTCATTTTACAGTTATTAAAATCACTGATAAGAACTTATAATTAATATATGATCATTAAAATAGAATCACTGCTCGGTTCATGAATAATTATAGTCGCATGAAGTGGGATATGTTTAATTAACAGCTGAACATGTGTGAAAACACAAGCGTATGTGGACAGAAGTTACCACACAGCTTATATTGTTTGTCCACATACTTTAAATGTGTTAAATTAGTACCACAACGCACAAATCTAATATTTAATACATTAGCAAACATATCTGAACAGAAATGGTGAGATGGATTTATTCTTAATCTCTTTAGTTGTTTCTGTCCACATATTCTTGTAGAAAAGTAAATATAATTTTCAGCTGGTCATTAATGCAATTTTTCAGGTAAAAAAAAATGTCCAAAAGCTTTGTGTAAATGTGCAGTCGAAATGAAATAGTTTACAAGGCTTGAGAAAAACACCCCTCTTGCTTTTTATTTTCAAATAAATAAATAAAGGATTACTATAGTACTGCATAAAAGACGTAAAGAAGTGTAAATATAAATACAATTCCCATGATGCATCTGTCCTGTCAACGCCTGCCTGTATGTGAACCAATCAGAGCGCGGGCAGACGCTTGCGTCAGCATCTGTGACCTCCTTTTTTCTGGGTATTTTTTTCTGAGCAGACGTTGGCAGGCGGCGCCATATTGAAAGCAGAGAATTGTCGGCGAAAACGACTGACACCTTAAATTAAACACGATGTTGTACCTGGAGGACTACCTGGAGAGTGAGTATGGGACTGCACCGAAGCGGCAGCGGTGTCACAGGGCTCTGCTGCGCGTTAAATGGGTGTTATTTTCCGGCCAGGTCGGCTCCGGCAGTTAGCCTAGCCGTGCTAGCAGGTAACCGCCTTTTCTTCTCCTGGCAGTGATCGAGCAGCTACCCATGGATCTCCGCGACAGGTTTACGGAAATGAGGGAGATGGACCTGCAGGTTCAGAGTACGTACAACCCTGCCGCCAACGGCGCCACACACCGGGGACACGCGCGCTGCGGCATGCACACATAGCGGCAGCCCTGCTGGGACTGTCCAAGCAACAGAGCCGCGTCCCGGCGCTGATGACCGCCCAATGGCGCTTACTTAATTAGCACACGTTAGCAGAGGCGGCTAACGGGCTGAAACCCAGTAGATACCAGCACGATACTGCAGCGCAGCAACCACCTGCAGGGTCACATCCACCCACAGGGCCCCCTCCCCTTTATTACTGCCGATCCGAAAGTTCACATTCATGCACATTAAAAGTCAAGTTGCTAATAAAGCAACTTTAAAATGATTATCGCTGTTAGACGCTCACAGGAGGTCCTAATCACTATTTTAGCACTTTATAAATAAAAAATAATCAGTTTTCTTTGGTCTAAACTGAGATTATTTAATAGGATTTCTGTAAATATCTATTTTTTTTTTAGTTTAAATTAAAAAAAGGTTTTAGTAAAATATGTTTTGATAAATTATGAAGTTGCTGAACAAACTAAATAATTTTGAACTGAAATTTAAAATGAAGGATTATTAAAATAGTAATCATTTCCTCTAAAATATTTTGTTTCAATCACTGACACAAATTTAATTGGACTTAGAGTTAGATCAATTAAACCACTTTCTAAACGCTTGTGTGTGCAGCCAGAAAAAGAACAATGTTGTAACAATGGTATAAACGCGACTCTGAAAGGTGTAATAATAAATGAGTGTTAGGGATACTCTGAATGACCCTGTGCTGGGCGCTAGTGCTGTGTGATACTGCAGATTTAAGTATTGATCTGATACCAAATAAATACAGGGCCAGTATTGCTGGACACTTTGCTGTCATTTTTCTATCTGTTTAAACCTCAGGATATTAACCCTTTAAGACCTACCATAGAACCAAGTCCACCAGAGCTTATCTATATATTTTTAGATGGTGTAGTGATATTTTTTGGGAGTATTTCAATTTGCTATAGTAACTACATGAATTGCAAAAAAGTGCAATAAAACTACCAAAAAAAATGTAACATTGTTTTTTGCTTGTTTGTTTTTTACACATATTTCTAGTTAGAGAAATTTCAGGGGTATATCCCTCAAAACTGTAAATGCAAAAAAGTTGCGCAAAATAGGTTCCAACCACAGGAAATCTATTTTGAGTGTATTCATAGTTTTATTTTTGACATACACAGATTTTTATATACTGTAGGAAAAATGAAAATAATTATTGTAATGCAAATTTGCAAAAAACAGCATGAGCTATTTCCAGCAGTGTAATTTGAGTTCTTAGCATCCCAGAAACTGTACAGAAAGCCATAAACTTAAAAATGAATTTTAAAAACCACCAGCGTATTCTATAGGAAAAAACCGTATTTTCTGCGAAGATGACGCCACTTCCGGTTTCGGGCAGGTAATGTTGGATGCGCTGATTGGAATTAGCAAAGCATGTTTCTGGAATACTATGTTTTTGTTGCTGCAAATAGATGATGAAACTGCTTCAGCTTTAGTCACATTGGTTCAGAGGCACAGATCTGTGACATAACAGGAGCACTCACTGAGTGAGAGCTGGGGAAATAAAGTTTTAATCAAACTTTATTTATACTGCACATTTATACTGCAGAGCGTATCCAATCACGAATCAACAAAATCTAACAAATATTATCCACACATGGCACACTCACTGCTGCAGGTTTCAGCTGGCAGGAAACACTCAAAAACAAATCACCTGAGGGAGTCACACTCAGGTTAGTGTGGACCAGGTGAGTCCTCAGCTCTGATTTCATTAGAACTACAGTCCAAAGGTGATCCCCAGGCTCAGAATAAATCTGCAGTTCACCAACAGAGAGGAAACACCTGAGGGAGGGCCGCAGTCAGACTTTGCACACGTGATGGTAAAATGCTGAGTGCTGCGTTTTCTCATGTCCTTTCCTGCTTGTTCCTTCAGATGCCACGGATCAGCTGGAGCAGAAGGTCATCGAGTTCTTCGTCAACGCCAAGAAGAACAAACCAGAGTGGAGAGAGGAGCAGATGGAGGTCATTAAAAAGGTCAGAGGTGGCGGATTCTTCTTGTTTCTGTGTGTGTGTGTGTGTGTGTGTGTGTGTGTGTGTGTGTGTGTGTGTGGGTGGGGTGGGTGGGTGGGTGGTGTGTGTCTTGGGTTTTTGGGTTAAACCTGTGTGTGTTCTTAGGATTACTACAAAGCTCTGGAAGATGCAGATGAGAAAGTCCAGCTGGCCAATCAGATCTATGACCTGGTGAGTAAAGGTTTCCTTCAGGTGTCACTCAGGTGATCACAGAATGGCAAAGGTGCACATTTAGGCTTTAACAGCTTTAACGTGTAGAAATCTCAGAGGAACCCTCAGTTATTCCACACAGCCGCCACTAGAGGGCAGAAAGAACCTTGAAGAGCCACTAAAAAAGCACAAGGAGTTACTTTTCCTGCAGTCTGAGAGCATGGTCACTATCACTGAAAGATACCAGCTAAACTCAGACCCTTCAGTTATAAATCACTGATTGGTTAGATTGATCACTCATCTGTGAGATTTGATCAGTCAATGTTGATCAAGGGTTATGAGAATTTGCATATTAATGGCCAAGGAACTGACCTTCCAGCCCATTGTTCCTTCAGTGGTGTTAGTTTCAGTCATAATGCAAATGTACTGTTTATGAGATTGGGGAAACCTGCAGTCAGCTGAGACTGAAGAAGTCACTTGAATGAGTGACGAAACATTTCTCCCATTGAAAATGCTACGTCCAGATGAAAAGAATCAACTTTTGGGGGCATCTGTGTGATTATTAACACATCCAGACATCCATCAGCCCAACACTTAAAGATTATTCATGTGTCACAGAAAAGCTGCTTGATTGGTTTAAAATTGGTTTTCGTTGTTGACCTCATTGATCCTCTGTGTCTCAGGTGGACCGACACCTGCGTAAACTGGACCAGGAACTGGCCAAGTTCAAGATGGAGCTGGAGGCTGACAACGCTGGCATCACTGAGATCCTTGAGAGACGTGAGTAGCTCTTTGGTTGTATTCGGCAGGGGAATGTTAGACTTCCTGTAACGTGTGCCTGACTTCCTGTCACACATCTGTGCTCAGGATCGTTGGAGATGGACAGCCCGTCTCAGCCTGTCAACAACCACCACGTTCACTCACACGCCGCCACAGAGAGTGAGTACACAGCAACACCAGATCTGTTTTTTGTCTGCTGTCTGGATCATCGCCTGCATCTTTCCTGATCCATACTGATTGACCACCTAATCCATGCATATGAATCCCTGAAAGCGTCTTCAGAGGCGTGTAGTCGTTCATCTGAGAATGAGAAATAAAAATATTTTTTTGAGGATGATTAATAGTTGTTAAAATGTTAGAATACAGAAACATGCAGCAGTCATGCTGATGTAAACGAGGTGGGAGGTGTTCCCAGTTGCTGATGTCACACATCACGCATCAACCTGAACTGCAGTGATAACCTGGGTTTTAGACCACACTAACCTCATTCTCTGGCTTCGTCCTCGTGCTGTTGTTAGCAACTTTTAAAAGTTTAGCGTCACGATACTTGTTCTCGTTAGACCTTACCTGCTGAGGTCATTCGGGATCATTTGAGTTGATGCGGAAGCTGTGACATAAGCACAGTGAGCCTCTCTGAGTTGTCCACACTGATTTAACCGACTGAAATCACCCACTCTTGGCCACACCATGGTTCACCATGGTAACAGCAGCAAACATAAACATGGTGTCAGATTGAAGCAGTGTGAACCTCAGATGAATTTGGGGCGGGACATGATGATGGTATTGTGTTGTTTTCAGTTTGAAACAGGAAGTGTCAGCTAACTGCATGTTTGTGTGCTCTCAGAGAGAAAATATAGCGCTCCGAGCCACCACACCACAGAACACGTCCCAGAGAAGAAGTTCAAGTCTGAAGCTCTGCTGTCCACGCTCACGTCAGACGCCTCCAAAGAGAACACGCCAGGTAAGAGCCACGACCCTCACCAGAGCACTCTGACCGCCTGCCATGTGTTGCCTGCCTCACCTGTGTGTCCTCGGCAGGCTGCCGTACCAACAGCACATCCTCGTCCACCAACAATGCGTACAGCGTCAACTCCTCCCAGCCTATGGCCTACAACCTGAGCTCGCTGTCCTCAGGGCCCGGAGCTGGAGCTGGAGCCGGTGCCATCACCATGGCTGCTGCCCAGGCGGTGCAGGCCACAGCTCAGGTGAGAGAACATCCAGTTAGAGAAGGGGTGGAGTTTCTCAGGTGTTTTCACCTGCAGGCCAAACTTGTCGTTTTGGATCAGTTAAAATCTTTTAAAGGTTCTTTGAAAAAAGCGACAGCTTCCAGAAACGTTTGTTCCACAGAGAACGCATGAGCAGCTGATCTGTCTCCATCACCTCTGAAGTCATCTGCAGACATCCTGTTCATCATCATCAGTGCCTCAGCTCTGCTGCTTTGCTGTGTTAGTTGGGTTTCCGGTATAACTCAAACCTGAAATTTCAAGTAACTGTCAGTCTGAGATGAGCAGGTCAAAGAATTTTTAAATCAGACATCTTGAATCACATTTTGTTAGTTCAAGGACTGAAAGATGGTAGAAAATCTGACATCCGGCTACGGGATGTGCTTGTCTGTGTTACTGACAAACAAACAAAACAAACAAGCTTTATTATTTGTCACATACAGTATCATACAGAGTATAACATGCATGCATGCATGACCTAAACGTTTTACTGCTGATGTATCCATGTGAGCAGATGAAGGAGGGCCGGCGGACGTCCAGCCTCAAAGCGAGCTATGAGGCCATCAAAAACAACGACTTCCAGCTGGGCAGGGACTTCGCTCTGTCCCGGGAAAGCACTGCCGGATACTCCTCCTCCGCTCTTGCCTCCACCCTCACTCAGACCCTCACCCCCAGCACCACCTCTGACTCTCGAGGACGCAAGTCCAAGTAAGACCACCATCTTGGCTTCTTGCCTCCAGCGCTCAGCATGGATAAACACTCACTCTTCTTCTGTTTTACAGGAGCAGCATTAAGTCTTCCAACCATCAGTCATCTTCGTCGTCCTCCTCCTCCTCACTGTCGTCCTGTTCTTCGTCATCGGCGCTCGCTCAGGAGCTCTCCCAGCAGGCATCGGTGCTGCCTGAAGCCGAGGCCAACAGTCAGGTGGACTGGACCTACGACCCCAACGAGCCCCGATACTGCATCTGTAACCAGGTACACACACACATACACGCATACATCAGGTTTGCTGATGGACCAATCACTGACGAGGCCTCATAGAATGATGGTGACTCCTCTTCTGTGTTTCAGGTTTCTTATGGAGAGATGGTCGGCTGTGACAACACAGACGTGAGTCTTTTACCTTCAGGTTCTGACCCGTGGAAACGGGTGTCTGTGTGTATGTGCTGACCGTGTCTGTGTATGTCCTCAGTGTCCGATCGAGTGGTTCCACTACGGCTGTGTTGGCCTGACGGAGGCCCCGAAGGGGAAGTGGTACTGCCCTCAGTGCACAGCGGCCATGAAGAGGAGGGGCAGCCGCCATAAATAGACACATCTCCTTGTAACCTTCATTAGAGGCGGCAGAGGTCACCAACAGCAAACTGCTCATCATCAGACACTGAGGATTTAAAGCCGTGTGGAGGAAGTGATGTCAGCTCTGAGAGAAATAAAATCTGGGTTCAGTCTAAGCCTAAAAACAACCACAGTCTCTGCCAAAACTAGTCTTTGTTATTCAGATTCAGTGAAGTTAATCTTGACATTTTAAACTGGTCAGAATAATTAATGAGTCTTTCTGTCAGAGCACAGATACAACCCAGGTTTTATATTTGGTTAATCTGGGATTATACTTGGAATAGCCAAGTTTGTAAACCAGGTCTTTTTGTCTCCTTCCATTATATGCAGATTTTTCCCAGAGCTGAAATTATTTCCCATGAGGCCATGCTCCCCTCTCACTCATTTAAAACTACAAACAGGATGGGTTGTTGGACTACAACTATGAATGCCTGTTGGAGCCAAATTAGATGAGTCTCATTTGACCTCCATAGTAAGCCAGAATGTATTGTGTGTGTGTGTGTGTGTGTGTGTGTGTGTGTGTGTGTGTGTGTGTGTGTGTGTGTGTGTGTGTGTGTGTGTGTTGGTTTGTGCCGTGTTGGTTTGCGTGTGTGTGACAAATGTTAAAATGAAGAGTCCAATAAAGCGATGTTTTGGTAAATCAGCTGGTGCGTTGTTGTTATTTGACCTAATGGGATCAACAGGAAGCGTTGATGGAAACAGTTTTCCTTCATTTTTGCTGTGAGCGGCTGTCACAACTGTAAACATCTGGTGGGTGAGAACTTCAGGCTGCCACGTAGTGCCGTTTATTCATTAAATCTGTGTGTCTCTGAAGTCCGTGTACAAAGATTATCCGCAAGTTTCTAAGCCTGAAGACCAGAGGTGGGTTGAGTATCCAAAAATTGTACTCAAGTAAGAGTAGCATTACTGGACCATAAAATATTATTACTCAAGTAAAAGTGAAAAGTAGTCTTCAAAAAAGTTACTCAAGAGTAAAAAAGTACTTGGTGAAAAGACTACTCAAGTAGCGAGTAACTGTTTGAAATGTCTTATTTTTTAAATAAATGCTATCAGACAAAAATAAATATACAGATTTTAGTATTTTCAACAGGAATATATGTACAAAGATCAACAAAATAAGGCACAACAATTCTAATTTCCAGATTTCAGTTTTTCACAACATAAAGCTTTTTTCACCAATGCCTACAGTAAATAATATAAATATATAAACAGTGCAAACAATTTCCAGTGACACGATATGCTGTCAACTTTATTTTCATTTTTGCTCAAAATGCCACAGCAGCCGCAGAGAAAACATTAGAACGAGGCATCTTCAACATATGTACATACAAGGGAGCTCAGTTTACCATAAATTGTATGGGTGTGCATCTATTTCTGCATATTTAGCAAAAATGTGCCATTTCTTCACTCAGTGAAGTGATGGTTAAGCTTCAGCAGCAGTTTGCTCTCAACGTTCTTTCTGTGAAGCTGTAACTGTTCAGCAGTGAACAGGAGTCCTGCATGACTGAGAAGTCCTTCACAAGCTCCAGATGCAGGAAGAGCTGTACTGATTTTGATCGACAGCTTCTTGATGTGAGGAACGCCATGTAATAGATCCACACCTCCAGTGAATGGACATGAAAGGTACCTCTCCAGCTCCATTGCTTCTGGCTTTCCTGACCCCATGGATCCATCATCTTAGCCAGTTAGGCCGCTGTTTGTGCTGGCCTCATTCAGCTGGCCTCTGAGTCTAGGTGATGTCTGATGAAGTTGAGACCTGTGGAAGATGTATGGTTTTCAAAAGAATTAGGTCTGGTCATTATAGTGCTGTATACACTGCCAAGCTGCAGATGTTTGGCAAGAAGATTTGATCACACTGGAGATGTTTTTACTAACTCTTGTAGAAAAACAAAATCTTGTCATTCATATCCCGCACAAACAGTTTGCAATGAATTCCAGATTAAGTTTAAAATAAGAATGCGTGCAAGGCTAAGCAGTGCTAGCCAATGTTTGGCTGTTACTCTGGGAAAAGACGAGAAAGACAGTAGTGATGGGATTTCCGGCTCTTTTTAGAGAACCGGCTCTTTTGGCTCTGAACCGGCTCTTCAGGTTGTTTTGTTGCTTTAATTAATTTATTATTAACAATAATATAAAATTATGCACAAAAGGAATTACTAATGTTAAAAAAAAGTGGTTTTATTTATATATGTTTATATATAAATATATGCGGTGGCCCCTAGAGACAAAACACGTACAAACTCCAAAACACATTTCTAGCATTAACTGAACTTCCAAAACAGAGCTACCTAGATCACTTAAATTACACAATTGAAAGCATATGTGTTTTGTTTGTGTATTTATCAGTGTTGGGTAAGTTACTTTAAAATAGTAACTTAGTTACATTACTAGTTACTTCTCTCAAAAGTAACTCCGTTACTTCAAGTTACTTGTTACTTTCAAAGTAACTAGTTACTAGGGAAAGTACTTTGGTTTTACTCAGAATTCTCTTGTTAATGTGTTGCTTCCATTACTTTGCCAGTCTTCTAGCTTGCTTACTTGCCACAAGTGCACTGTGCCACCTACCAATAGAAAGGAAAAGATAATGTGCATATTTCCACGAGAGAAATCCCACGCCTGGACCGTCATTGACTGCTGCCATGATTCTAGCCTACGTCACAGAGTCATGTGCGCCTTTTACATCCAACACAAAAACTGCAGTCGTGGTGCTTTCGATTGTACTCAGAACTCGGAAAATCTGCCTTCTGAATAGGAAGATGTAGGTAACACCAGACTGCAGATGAGCTGCATACAGGGCTGGACTGGGACAGAAAATTGGCCCGGGCATTTTGACTAGAGACTGGCCCACCATTATAGGAAAAATCATAAAGCCTTTGAATGAAAACAAACACTGTTGTGACAGTGATGTACACTGTTTTGATGGTATATATGCATCAATCTATCAATCGTTTGTTGTAAGATTCAGATAATTATTTTTTAAAAGCTAGACATTTTAAATGAGAATAAGAAAGAAAAGTATTTCTTTGTGCCCCCCTCTCCCTGTTAATGCCCTACATGCCCCCCTGGCAACACTTTGCTAGACCCGCCCCTGCACAGTTACCAGCTGTCAGCTACTTAGAAAAGGATCCTGGGGTTATTTGTCTCTCAGAAACTGTTCATAACTTCCCTTCAACTCATTCATGTCACCTAAAAGGTAAACCTGTTTCTCCATCACCTGTTCAGCTCTGATGATCCAGTAAGGACATCTCCTGGTTTCATCTTCATGTTTCCCTCTCACCACATATCCAAACCGACATCATGACCAGCAGCTTTTACAGCTGTGGCTCCAGCAAACATCAGCTGATACTAGAAATTAATATTAAATAAATTCTAACAACAGCTGATCAAGTTAAACGCGCTGCTGTTGTTTAGCGCGACATCCGCTGGTTTCCTCTTTCGGCGCAAAGTGGGCGATAAACAAACAAGAGAGACGATCAGCTGATCATTGATCAGTTTCATGATTGAAGTAGAAACGGGAGAGGGAGGGGGAGAGGATGAAAGAAGAAGAGGCAGCTGTGCAGCAAAGACACAGAATAACTCCAGCTGTGTGTCTTTTTCATTGTAGCTGAATTACGGGACAAACTGTTCCTTTTCACCTCAATAAGAAACGTGTAATATTTTCTCTGAATAGCAGACGGGAAGGTTGGCAACTCTAATAACTTATGAACAAAATAAAGTTAAACATCATTAACTTCATAGCACCCACCCAGCTGTATAGAAACTCCGTCATGCTAGCTAGCACGCAGTACGGAAAAAGTCAGAATAACGAAAATAAACTCCACCTAAACTTGGTTCATATCTGACCCAGAGAGACTGCAGGTCATAACTTCTTACCTGAAGTTCAGTTCACACTTGGACCGGCGGCCGCCTCGGGTCTCTTTTCCTTCTGCGTCCCTTTTCCTTCATCCACCTGCTGGCCTCCACCACTTGCTAATGTTACTGAATCTGTGGAAGCTCCGCGATAGCCACCACACGAAGTAACGAATAACAAGCCTATCTAAATCCCAGTAACGACTAACTCGTTCCTGATTTTGGCATAATAACTAGTTATCGTGCTCGTTACCACAATAATAACGTAGTTACTGTAACGCATTACTTAATAACGCGTTAGTCCCAACTCTGGTATTTATACACAAGAACTCATATATATGCAAATAATTTTAAAAAAAAAGTGTGAGAGAGAGGGTGAGAGAAAGAAAAAAAACAACCCACGGCTCGCGATAAGGAGCCGGCTCGCGTCGTTCACGTCAAAGATCCGGCTCTAAGAGCCATTTCATTCGCGACCTACACATCACTAAAAGACAGTGATGGAAGCCGTGACTGGAGCTGCGATGTAGCCTATATAATATTTAAATTGTACGAACGTGATAATTATGTGTATTGTAATAACGTGATATTATATTGTTCAAACATGAAAGGTATATTGTACTAACATAATAGTATATTGTACAAACATGAAAGGTATATTGTTAGAACAATATACTTTTCTATTTTTCTTTTGCCTGGGTGGCATTATTTTTTAAAAAGTAACAAGTCGAATTTTGCAAATGTAGCGGAGTAAAAGTACAGTTTCTTCTTCACAAATGTACTCAAGTAAAAGTAAAAAGTATTGTGCAAAAAAGGTACTTTAAAAGTACATTTTTCTCAAAAACTTACTCAGGTAAATGTAACGGAGTAAATGTAACTCATTACTACCCACCTCTGCTGAAGACCACAGAGCCAGTTCACATCATTGCTTTATAGTTTGTTTTTATTAGTTGATGTAGCTGCAGTTCCTCTACCGTCCGGCAGAGGTCAGCCAGGAGACTCTCGGGTCAAAATAGCAGATAAATATGTTTACATTTCTGTGGATAATTTCCCTTTAATAGCTCTGTGGGTGGGTGTGGGGGTCCCGTTGGAATAGGAACGTTTAGCCAGCTGTAGTTCTGGGCCAGCCAGTCTTCCAGATTTTAGAGTAGAAAGATGCAGTCTGAAAGTTGTTGGTCAGCAGAAACAGTGAGAGCTTTTTAAGTCACATAGTCACACATCCGCGCACGCACACGCACACACACACACACACACACACACACACACACACACACACACACACACACACATATATATATATATATATATATATATATATATATATATATATATATATATATATATATATATATATATATATATATCTCACGCACGTGGAGTGCGCGCGCCTGAAATATCTGGACTAGGAGGAGCTGACCTCCTGCAGACTCCTTGCAGAGAGGGGGAAAAGCAGCTTCCTCCTGTTTGTGTGCAGAAAAGTTGGAGGAGAGGACGGACCCAGGACCTGAAACCTGACGACGGAGCCTCCTCCTCCTGCTGCTGGCTTTAACTCAAACCAGATGGTGTCCCGCTACTCCACAGCAGCTCCAGCCTGATGCGTGGCTCCAGCACAGGAGGTAAAGCAGTTTAGACGGAGTAGGAGAAGATAATGAGGGGAGGACGGCGCAGATTTGACTTCGAGGAGTCATACAGTGTCCATTTAAAGGAGTGAGCTCGGAGTTTGCGGAGTTCGTGGCTCCTCCGTCTGATCTCAGGTCCGCGCACGGCTCAGCAGCACGGCAGTCACGGCCTCTCTTGCGCGCTCACCCGTGTCTTCGGGTGAGCAGGACTTTATTTTCTAATGAAGGATTCAAACTGCGCATGCTCTGTGCTGACCTAAGTGGGCTCAGATTGAGCTGACGGAGGTGATGGAGGTGACGGAGGTACGGTGAAGCTCGCCCTCCGGTGATGCGGTGCGTCCCGCTGCTCCGCCGGCGCTCCGGCCCGCCCCTGCTGCTGCTCGCGCTCCTGCTCGTACTCTGTGTGTACCTGATGGTGGGGGACGAGCCGGTGCGGTCAGATGTGTGCTACAAGGTACCCTCGCTCCAGATGTTGACCCGCAGGTTTGTGTGCACTCTGGAGGCTCTGCAGAGACACGCACAGGTGAGCATATCTGCGTCACACCATGACGTCATTCTGAGTGGCCCATAATGACCCCCACCAGCATCAGTTTAGTAAAGCTGCTCACCAAACTCAATTAAAACAAAAGCAAACATTTAAGGAGCATCTGCACTGAGCCAGTGAGATTCAGGCACCTGAGGGCTCCGCCCCACTATCCCATCACCAAATGTCAGGCTGTTTTTATTATTTCCAGAGTCTTAGATGACCGTCACCTTTCAAACACTATATTTTTCACTCCAGTTAAACTCTGTCAAACTGTACTCCACTTTATCATGTGTCAGAGTTTAGTGAAAATCATATTGTTTTAAAACTTCCTCAAATGTGTTTAGATTTCTCCTAAGGCGCTTTATTACTGTACTGTCTCATTGGTTCCACATAAACTTTATTATTGAACCCAAAATGACCCCAAAGCTCTGTTTTAACTAAAACACTTCAAATACATGTGAACGACCCTGAGACAGCAGAGTGGAGTGAACTCTTCTTAAAACGTTTTGATATCTGAATGGACTTCTGAATGCATCCACTGGAGGAGGATTCCTGCTGGGCCGAGGCTCCTTCTGTCTCATTGTTGCTATATTTTTAGACACAGACGGATGAACGACTGTGAGCACGAGGGTTTTATTTTACCACGGGGTGACTGACAGCTGCATGGACCAATCAGAGCCAGCCAATCCAGTTGGCATGTGTTCTGGGTATTTTAAGTGTGTCCTGGTGCTTGATGTCCCGATAGAAATATTTCTGCCACGAGGATCCAGTTTCTGACAGATAACAAGAGTGTAAACATACACACACACTCGCATGCATACACACACACACGCACACACTCACAGTGTTTGTTTTGTTTTATGAGGGCTGTAAACTCCTGTCTGCTCATCCTTCACCTTTTACTGAGTGTCGTGTTCAGAGCTCAGAGGTCAGAGTTGGAGTAACGCTGAGGCTTTAATGAGCTTTCACTCCATCTTCATCTGAAAACTTGATAATGAGTTTAGATTTACACCACTCAAGAAGAGCTGTAACATCTTCGTAATGCTGTGGCTCAGTAAAACTTTATCGATAAAACATTTTGCCGACCCACAGGACGGGAACATCTGAGAAGGAATTTATTATTGAGTCTTTATGCATGAAGACAAACAAACTTCATCAATACATCTGAACGGTCTTCATTAGCGTGTAAGACGTAAAAAAAAATCCTTTAAATAAAGGTTTGAATGTTGTATTTCTGCTGTGTGTGTTGTTCGACCTCCGCAGAATTAAAGCGACAGCAGAGGAGGGCTCACCGTGCAGGTCACCCTGAACACAATGGTCTCCACAGACTTCAGGGTACTTCTGAGTATTCTTGCAGGATTCCTTCTCTTTCAGAGTATTTTGGGGTCTTTCTCAGTCTCTCAGGAGGGTTCTTTCCTGAGTCTTTCAGGTTTTTCTGAATGCTACAGGTATTTTGTGGTATGTACTGGTGTCCGGGTGATGCAGGGCCTGATTATTCCACCTCTAGGAAATTCTAGGCTCTGTCTTTGTGTCTTCAGGGTTCTTTGGTGTGTCTGATGTTTGAGAGGCCGTCCCTAGTGTCTTCATGTGTTATGAAACCTTTTAAGGTCTTTCGGGAAGTTTCTGGGCTTTTCTTTGACCATTCTTCAGGGTCAAAGGTCGATGTTGTTCTTGTGTCAGCTGACTCTCAGCTGTTGGCCATCAGCTGTTCATTTCTCTGGTTCCTCCCCACAGCTTCCAGTCAGACGTGAGGATTTACTGCTGGGAGCAGATTCTCAACATCTATTTTAATCCAGTCTGACAGGAGCAGAGGACCATGACAAGCACACCATGTTACCTCATGAGCTCTCAGAGGTTTGAAAAGACTCTGACTAACCAGAAAATACTGTCCAGTCCATGGGTGATGGTCAGTGGGTCCTGAACGGGTTAACGTAATTGAAACAGTCTGATCCATCAGCTGGACTCTGATTGGCTGTTTGGACAGGTTAATTAAAAATGTGTGTTTGTCATTTGGTTTAATATTTGCTATAATGACATAATTCTAATGTATTTATGTGTAAAATCATTTCTCTCATTTCTAATCCTGTAGCAGTGAACACGCTGGGATCACAGATCACGTTAAACTGAGTGAGACATTAAAACCGGGGAGGGGGTGAGATGAGGGTGTTTTGGGTCATGTGACTCAGTCCATCAGTCTGGAATGTGGGCTTGATGGTCTGATATTGCTCCTCCTGCTGAGTTAATCTGGAATTTTCTCTGTAAAAATCCCAGTTGATAAAGAACTGTCTGTGATCGATCTGTCTGGAGTCCAGACAGCGGAGCGTTGCTGCCTCGTTGTGTCAGCTGACAGGAAGCTGAAGGTGTTAGATTAAGCATAACAGGAAGCAGTGTGAGGCTGACATCACAGCCACTGACCCGACAGGAAAACAGCATCCCAGCCTCAGAGCTGCAGGCCTGAGCTGACTGCATTTCTTCTTCTTTGGTGAGAAGAAACACCTGACAGGCTGTGTGCAGACAGCCATCATCAGAGCGGCAAGCTGACCTTAGTCTGAGGGCTAACACAGCTTCATGGTTTAAATGTTCATCTCTGAGTGCTTCATGAACTGGAGCTCTACCATGCCGGGTGTCATTCAGCTGTGTCAAACTCTCTTAAAGCTATCACAAAAATGTTCTCCACACCAATTTGTACTTTTGTAAACTCTGTAACATATTGTATTATTTAAAGAGTTTAGTCTATTACTGTCTTGGAGCAACTGTAACCCACATAATTTCCTTAGGGATTAATAAAGTATTCTGATTCGTATTCTGATTCACACGAACTCCTTCCGCCCCCTCAGTTGCAGCTCTCGTCTCAGAGGACCCCCCACCGGCGCCGGGCCGTGGTTCTGACGGGGCGACACCCGACCTCAGACACCGAGGTCCAGCTGTACCAGAGAGTCCTGCAGCAGATGGACTACGAGGTCCACCTGTCCAGATACGCCGAGACGAGCAGCTTCCTGAGGAGCACGCAGGGTAAATATACATCTGAGGGGGTGCTGTGCTGGCTTCAGGTGCTGCTGGGAATATAAACACTCTGAATCTGATCCTGAATGAACCGTTCTTTAAACATTTCAACCTGTCAGAAAGACAAACGCGCGCACACACACACACACACACACACACACACACACACACACACACACACACACACAGAGAGAGACACACACACACACACACACACACACACACACACACACACACACACACACACACACACACACACAGTCTCTGTATATCAAGCATGTAAACAGTGTGAGCGCGCTCAGACGGCCCCGCCCTGCTGGAGCTTTAAACAGCGACATGAGCGAGCAGAGGTCAGGGTTTCCTGTGGGTGGAGGAGGGTGGAGACTTCCTGTGAAAGCAGATGGACCTCAGCAAGTGTTTGTGGAAAATCACTTCAGTAGTGCATGTCACGGCAGAGAAACATGAGCATGCACAAGACTGAAAAATGGCCTGTTACCACAGAGGGGCTTCCATGCTTCCTGTCACTCTGGGTTTAACCCCACCCACTTTGCCTCAAAAAAAACAGACCAGAGGGTCATCCAGCTGCTGATGTCAAATTCAGAGATGATTTATCAACAGCACTGAACATCATGAACAATTCAGGGAGATGTGAGGGTAACAATGATGATGCAGATTTATTCACATGTTCATTACCACATCAACTGAATCCTGTGGAGGCAAAGAGATCTGAACCTCTGATTGGATGATTCTATCAGATATTTTCTTAACACCCTTCATCAAAGATTCATCACCATGTTTCCTTTCATTAGGTCAGTGTTAAGAAACATTATATCAGTATCACCAGAGGCCTTGTTTACACCATCTCTGTAAGAACATGTTGGCTTTAGTCATGTATTATTATTTATTAATTACACAATAACCTAGCCTCTACCTGAACCTGTAGATCAGAGTAATAAAGACTTCACTGACTGGCTTATGTGATCAGAGGCAGGCACATTATTGTGTTGTCTGTGTCCCCCTATGTTTGAGGAGCAGTGAGACAGTAAAGCTTGAGGTTTAAGGAGAAGCTGAGAGAAACCTGAGAGCATGAAGTGAAGCTTTCTGCAGACCGAGGACGACAGGAAGCTGGAACGGGAAGTTCCTTTAGCTCATGTTTGGTCATAAAACAACACAGAAAGAGACTAAGCAGAAGCTCAACTCGTCTTCACTGTAGGGGGATGGATGGATGGACAGACAGATGGATGGACAAATGGATGGATAGACAGAAGGACAGATAGAGGGAGGGATGGACATCAGGTTTAAATCTGTGTATTATTGGTTCACAGCATGAGCATGGTCTCACTGTTGAAGTAAAGTTGTCTGTGTTGAACATCCTGCTTCGTTCTCTTTCTGCTGAAACCTAACAGCTCCAGCAAAAAGCCCACCGCAGAGCGTTTCCTGTCAACAATCGCTTCCACATGTTCCCGTTTTCTTTGTGTAAAACAAGCAGAAAAGGCCTCCGGTGGTTTTGGATTCTGTGGTCTTTCACAGTTAAAGGAGTTTGGGGCGAGCTGGGACTCGTGCAGGTGGCTCTTTTATTCTCTCTGAAAGTGTGACGAAGACGATGTCCCTCACAGGCTGCCGTTGATTTGAGTCTACCTGACTGACGTGATTTGTCGCTTTGTGAATAAAGCTCCACTAAACTACAGGTGAGGCTTCTGTGTGTCTCCATGGTTACAGGCATTGGTGGGTGGAGCCTCCTGCTGTGCCTCAGCACGTCAGAGCAGAGCTGTCTGAGGAGGATCTCCTTCTCTCACCTGCAGCGTCATCAGACGGTGAGCCCCTTCTGTCCTGTCTGTGTCAACTGACGGCATGTTTGATGACATAACAGCTAAACTGTGTGTGTGCTCAGGTGAACCTGCTGCCTGGGCTGATAGAGGCATTTTCAAACATAGGTGGAGGTCTGTGTCACTTCTATACACACTTCCAGCTGACAGGTAAGTCTGCAGCAGGTAAATCAAATCAGCTTATTGATCTAGATTAAATGTGATAGATCAGCTGATTGTGGCCTAAGTCGCATGATCTGTGCTCATCCAACATGAGACATTACTGCCAAATAAGAGCACTGCCTGGAACTGAGCTTTAATCTGAAGGTCTCAGCTAACCTCTTGCTGTTTCTCTCAGAGTCTAGTTTACCCATGAACCCTCATGCCTGTGGATCGACCAATCAGAAGGTGGAGATTCCTCTGGACAGGTTTGTATGTGACCAGCTGACAGGAAGTTGTCTGAGTTCTGTAAGGTAACGTTTCTTGTTTCTCTAAAGTTTCCCTGACAGCCAAGCCCCGCCTCCTGCTCTGGTTGCCATGGTGAATGTTTATGTCCTGGTAACCTCAGTGACCCCGCTGACTTCTTTCCTGCATGACATCAGCGTGGTAATGACCATTCAGCATCCGAGGGGCCGACCTGTGAAGGTAAAACATGTTCCTGTGTAGGACTTGCTAACACTTCACTGCTAGCACATCCTCTTTCACTTGCAAATCAGTTTCCCATTGGGGACGATAAATTATCATTGACCACTGCTGTTAGCCTTTAGCTCCTCCTCTTCCTGTCAGCTCAGGGACTTCCTGCTGCAGCACCTTGATCCAGCAGCCTCCCATCAGGCTTTGAGGCAGGTGAAGCAGGTGATAAGTAAAGTGCTGCAGGCGGCTGCAGCGTCGACCAATAAGAAGCAGCGAACCATAAGCAGGTGAATTCTGAGCTGAAACTCTTAACTTTACTTCCTGTTTCACAATCCAGATTCAGTACACACCTGTCTGTCTGCAGTTGCTTCAAACTGCAGCTAAAAGTAGGAAGGTAGAAAGAAATGAAGGTAGAAAAGTAGGGAGCGAGTAAGAAAGAAAGGTGGGTAGAAAGGATGGTGCAGTGTCTGGGTGTCTGTTTTGGTTTCAGCTGAAAACTTGAAAATGCCTCAGACTGGATCTGTCATGTCTACTGAGTGTGTGCAGTCTGCGCCCAGTGGTGGCTCATATTGTCACTACTGTGTGTTTCAGGTGTCTGTTGTGCTTCCAGCTGCTCACCTTTACTTTGTTCTTCAGCGGCTCTGTCACACCTGTGGTAGTCCAGGTAAGAGTCTGACCATTATCTTTTCAAGTTCAGCTCAGCCTTCCAGCTGGTCTTCAGAGACGTTCTGCCTCCTCTGGATGAAAGGTCTCAAACTCATGAAGAAGAGAAGAAGCTTCAAGCTGCTGAGACACCTGGAGGTTGAGTTACATCAGGGTGGGCAACTCCAGGCCATGAGGGCCAGTGTCCTGCAGGTTTTAGATGTGTCCTTGATCCAACACAGCTGATTTAAATGGCTAAATTACCTCCTCAACATGTCTTGAAGTTCTCCAGAGGCTGGTAATGAACTAATCATTTGATTCAGGTGTGTTGATCAAGGGTGATATCTAAAAGCTGCAGGACACCAGCCCTCAAGGCCTGGAGTTGCCCACCCTTGAGTTACATGATGACCCAGCAGAGCTTCCGTCTCTGACTGGACCTGAGAATAACCACACTTTACTGGACCTCAAACATACAACCAGCCTGAGGTGTTCAGGTGAATAACCAGCAGAGGGCGCCTTGACCTCAGCTGCTCTATGATTGGTCTGCCTCTCCTTTTCAGGTGGACACACAGTTAAACGTGTCAGCTCTGAGCAACGATGCCTTCGACCAACAGATCACCAAAGACCTGATCCTGGAGGACATGCTGGACTTCCTGCTGCCGCCACTCTCACACCTGTCCTCACACACACACCTGTCCTCGGAGAGGGAGGGGAGCCAGGTGAGTAGCGTGTTGTCATTAAAGGAGTAGGAGTTTTCCATGTCAGGAAAAAAATGAATGAATAAGTAATAATTAATGAATACTTAATGCAAAAGATAACAATAAATAATCAATAGATTCTCAATAAAATGTGTAGAAAAAGAATAAATATTTTAATAAACTAATAAAAAGCGTATTTTTTTGAATAATTAACCAAAACAAATAAAATGAAATAAATAAAAGCATTAGAAACACTGAGTTTAAAATGAATTAAAACTGATGGACATCCTACAGACATTTATTTGATTCATAAAAAAAAAAAAAAGATTCTGTTTGTTTTTATTAATAAATGAAAAAATTAAATGTCACCCACCTGACTCTGTGTGTGTGTGTGTGTGTCAGTACGGTGGCTGTACAGGGACACTTGGCGTCTGTTTGTCTGAAGACGAGTTTCTTCTTCTGCTGCACTTTCAGTTGCTGATGAAGACCTCATCAGCGTTTCAGCCGGTTAGTTAAGCCCCACCTCCTTCATCATCTTCTTCTTCAGCAGTGTTAACTGTGTGTGTCTGCCTTGTTTGTCCCCACAGCTCTATCCCAGTGTTTCCTCCTCCTCATCCTTGCCTCGTGGCCTCTCTGACCTCCTGACCCAGATCGAAGGTTTCTACAAGCTGAAAACAAACAGGAGCTGCAGGTAAGAGGCTCACAGGTGTGAGATGATCCATTGTGTGTGAACTTAGATGTTCACTGAAGGGTTATGTCTGATGTTCCCACAGGACAGACGAACCGCCCAGTCAGCAACCAGCTCTGTCTTCCTCACAGGACGAAGGTGAGATGTGGATTTTAGACCTGTCCTGACATCTGGAAACACATGTGGTCACATGATGCTGCTCAATCTATACAACCTGTTCTAGGTGTCACAAGGCGACAGGCAATTACACCTGTAGAGGTACGCGGTCTGTCACAGGGCTAACACAGAGCCATTCACACCTACACCTGTGAGAGAAGCACAGGAAGAATGTGCTCATCGCTGGTCCTGGTACTGCTCATATCTGTCACACTAATGTAGATATGGACAGACTCACTTGTGCCTCCTGGTGGCGGTAGGACAAATGGCATTTGTTTGCAGATGGAAAAGCATCAGCTCACTGACGGTTATCTGCTTTAACGTACAAGTGGAAGTGAAGCTGTGGTTAGTGGATGCAGTTTGCAGAGGTTTTCTGATCCATGCAGCCAAAGTGTGATCACAGCATCCGCAAAGTTTTTTTCTTTAACGGAGTTCCAGCTTCAGCCTTAGAGGATGATGCTTGGTTTCTACCTGAGGAAACAGGAGATGGTTTTACCCCCAAACAGGTTCAGGGGCTTCCTAGCGGGACTTGCTCAGTACTCTACTGTGAAAGCTCTGTTCATTAGTGGTGGGTGTCATGGGTGAAGTGAAGTAGAACCTCGAGATCGAACGTCATGCTGATTCTTCTGTTTCAGGTCTCTGTGTGGACCCCCACCTTCGACAGATCTACACAGACCCCCCCCTCATTCTGAACCCCCCGTTCCATCCCCTGGTGAAGGAGTACCACGCAGAGGTGACCTTTGACACCATGACAGTTCGGATCCGGCCGGAGCCTGTCAGCTCGGCCTGCAGGATCCACCTGGATGAACACCGAGGACCCAGGTGAGACCAGGACTGTAAAAACCAACAGGTTACAGCAGAGAAGGTGCAGTCGAGATAGTCCTGAATGAAAGGAACCTCGAAATGTGACATTTGATTGGACAGCATGTTTAAGCAGACAACAGATGTACTTCCTTTATTAGATTCTTTTAACACATTTCTATTGAAGTAAAATCAGAGCATGAACTGCTTTATAGCATTCGCCATTTTGATTTGGGGCATGAAGCAAGCAGCAGCCTACTGACAGCAACCAGCTACTACTACTTCTCTTCTGGGCTTTAACTATGCTGCTAACGTCTGCTGGAGTCATGGTTTGGAAACAGGTGCCATCAAGGGAGGACTCCCTGTCATGCATTAGCATTATGCTGGGCTTTTATAAGGAAAAAGGAAGGGACACAAGAGTTGTTTTATTTCAGTTTAGATTTGTGATCCATGCTGGATATATGAAACTCAAATAAAATGTGAATCTGGCTTTGTAGCTCCATTTGCTCCTTTTCACAGAGGATAACCTTAGAGCACCTCCTTGCAGCCACTTTTACAACAGCAGGATTAACAAGAAGTTTCTTCCTTCAGGATGGCGAACTACCCGGTTGGCCTCGGCAACAGCAAGATCAGCATCCTGGTGATGGACGGCAGCCACCCGGAGCCTGTTATCATGTCCATCTACACTGTCCACGTTTACAGGGAGAGTCGGCCCAGCCTGCCCATGTTTGGATATCACGTGATGTGCAGCTTTGTGCAGGTAGGAGCTTTTCTGTTAGCTGGTGGACTGCAGGATGTGTGACATTCATTTCTTCAAACACAAAGTCTCCTTTAAGTTTGTATTTTGCTGTTTCAATGAGGTTGAAGGCATCAGTTATATCCAATGTTCCCTCTAAGCTGCGCGCGTGCGCAATTGCGCACTGCTGGCACGGTCTCTGCGCAGGAAAAATCTGCGTTGCGCACAAAAAAGAAATTCTAACCTGAATTGAAATTAATGTAAATACGTTAACAATTCTGTTTTGCAGTGTTAGTCAGTAAGTGACTAGCTGCTCCCGTATAGGATTAGAACCATTCTCTTATCCCATAGTCCAGCCAATCACGCGATTCACATTCACGTATATACGCAGCTAATCAACGTCGTTGACAGGCTATGACAGCGTCCTTATGTGCCGACACCGGTGTTTTAGCTGGCAAAGCGCCGTGGCTGATGTGGAGTGAAGCCACGTTAACAACGTGGACAACCATTGGAGATGTGAGCAGGACAGACGGAACAATTGACGGAAAAAGTGTGGACTTTATACCAGTTTTTAAATTGTGTTGATAGGCCAGGTAAAACCAGAGTTGTGATTAAAAAAATATGCAGTGTTTGTTTTTCTTCCTGAATACTATCGTTGTTTATATTTACTGTGGGAATGAACGGTAAAAACGGCATTTTATAAGGAAAACGCTCGAAAGCACTCTCCGCCTGTGAGCAAAAATGAAACCAACACCCCCCAGCCTTTCCCATTGGTCGAAAAATGTACCATGTCAACCAATCAAAACATGGCAATTAGTTGTTAAGAAACGGGAGGAAGTTTTAGGAGTGACGGTGGTTTTGTATGGCGTTATTTTTGTGCCACTATTCTGAGCGCACGTTAAAAAAAAATTGAGCGGACATAAAAAAAATTGCATGTAAAAAAAAAAACTGCAGTTGCAAGTGTTTAAGGAGAAATCTATTTTTCAGCGAAGAGATACGGTGGCCCTGAGAGGCCAAACGGACTGCAACTTCAGAAAACACTTGCAAAAAGAAAAATGCTGCAAAAAGAAAAATGCTACAAAAAGAAAAACACTTGCAAAAAGAAAAACACTTGCAAGAAGAAAAATGCTGCAAAAAGAAAAACACTTGCAAAAAGAAAAATGCTGCAAAAAGAAAAATTCTCCATGGAAATGTTTCATACAGCTTTGTTTGACAGAAATGAAGGAGAACATATTTTGTACATCTGTTTCTACATGAGCTTTGTGTGATTTGATAAGTATCTGAGGCTGAGACCACAGGACTGTAAAACATGATTTTTGGGCTTCATTTCTCTACTGAACAGTCATTTAAGATTAGCTAGTAAATAACAATTAGCTAATGTTGTTCATGAGACTAAAGTCATCTCACTTTGGTAATGTAAATATAATATGGCCAATATTATATTAATCATTATTAGTTATTACAGCAGTGAACATGAACTCTGTGCCAAACACTGAGCTTCAGTAAAGATTCAAGTTGCATTTATTTATATTTCCTATCACCTTAAATCTTCACTTAAAGACAAGTATCTGTGACAGTGTATCTATCCGGTTGTTCAGTCTGATGTCACTAGCCGTGTCTGGACCTAAACTCCGCTGCAGGTCCATATATCAAATGATCACTATGGCATTACTGAGAGTTGAAAAACTGTCTAAAGTCTTTCATCTTTAATAAAATGATCAGCGTTCTGCTCTACCAGGTGTAACAATTGAGTTTAACATCCAGGCATCCATGAAAACGGAATTTAGGACATTTAACGGAGTTAGAAGTTAGCAGGAAGTTAGCTTGCTAGCTTCTATCTAAATACAATATAGCATGTCCTGACTGCGGGGTTTTGGAAACAAATTAAAACGTACAGCTCTGTTATCACTTCCAGCATAAATGAAGACAGAAAACTAAACAGCAGTGACGTTTGTAGGGTTACTGAAGTTGGGCTAGCTGGTATATAATGATGTGCTACGTGACCGCTAGCGACACAGCTATGTTAGCATAATATAAACAAGCTAACTTTTTTTCCACTCGATAAAAGTTAACGTGAGTGTTCTCGGTGGTCAGGAACAAATGTAATCACATGGCAGGATGCTGTAAAAGGACCAAACTTCAGCCAGGAGAACAACTGAGATAATCCATCCACAATACGAGGTTAGTCATTCATATACTGCTGCATGGGCTGGGCTGTAGTTACATAGTAAGGTTTTAAAAACTGAGCTTAAATAAATGATTAGCGGTAATAAAAGCCGAGGGAGGTCAACAGTGATCACTGACTGTTTTAGGAGCTTTTTGAGATCAAATAGAAGAAAATACAAAGCATTAAACATGTTAACAACACAAAAGCCATATTAAACGCAAACTACTTTAGACCCGGAAGTAGGATTCGTCGCGTCATCACTGAACAACCGGATAGATGTATTATAAGAGACAAATATTGTTCTTTTAATATGTTGGCATTACTAAATTTGGCTCAATGCTTACATATATGTGTAAAAAGAAAATGTACAAGCTGTGATAACTGTTTCTGATAAAATGAAGAGTAGACTGATATATGAAATATTCCTTTATTGGGTGAGAAAATCAGATCATGTCATAACTGCTTTAAGTCATACAGAATAGATATCAGAGCCTTAAACAGGCTGACTTCTGCTAAATGGGTCAAACTGGGCAGAAAGTCTACAAACACATAACATCATTATAGAATATGGTGTAACACTATAGATCAACTTACCTCAGAATATATAAAGCATATAAACAATTACAGCAATATGATGCAACAAACACTGCAGTGCTACTAATCCAAAATACTCAAAGCTTCATAGAACTGGAACAAACATTTATTTTTAGCTCCATTCTGCTGCTGATACATACTTTAGGTTTCTGAACATTAAAGTCGTTGCTGCCTTTCATAGTGTGTAACTTTAAGGCCCTGAGTACTTTCTCCCACACTGAAAACACTGGAATGATAATATTATTTGAACATTACCTAATAAGACTGATTCAGGACAGACAGTTAGTTATTTTAAACTTTCCTAGCAGTCCTTCACAAACAGGGAACAGTCTGTCTATTCTCTCCATCTGTCAGCTGCTGCTGGCTCTTCCTTCTCCTCTTCCTCACACACTGCTGAGTTTGTCCTGGTGGATCATCAGGGGTGCAAAGCCTCACAGATGATGTGCAGCAGTGTGTCCCTCAGTCTGTCCTCACTCTGGACATTTGCAGTTGTCACACATGGAAATCAAATGTGTGATAAGCTGCAGGATTCAAACACAAGTGTAACTTATAAACACATGTTCATACTTTTATTACACAATCAGAGAGAAAGAAACAGAGAGAGAGTGCAGGACAGACAGACAGGTGACAGTCTCAGGTGTATACACTGCTACAAACAGGAGGATTTAGTGTTTGTGTTATTACAAGTGCTAAACAAGAAGAGTTCCCAGATGGTACAGTGGACACATGTGTGACTCCTGTGATTAAAGCATCTTTCTTCCAGCTTAACGAGTGAACCGTCAGCTCGTTCAAACACACGTTAAAGTCCGTTTGGCTCGACACCACCGAACAGAGGCAGCAATATAACATAGCTAACATTAACAGTGCAGTGAATCCTGCTTGTGCCGTGATATTCAGGACTGCAAACCGAGCAGCATCACTGACTTTCAGCCTGTTGTGTTTGTGGATATATGACTGACTTTAATTATCCACAAAATCATCACATTCTCTGTAGGATTAAGGTCAACTATTGAACGGCATATAAAGTAAAGGCTTTAAAACAAAGTTAACCCAAAGTACAAACATCGCTAATGTCACATAACTTTGCCGGCATGTGGCCAACAGCAATGTTTTAATGTTCTTCATTATTAAACATTTGCACATAAATAAGTGACATAATATTCAGAACTTACTTTTGAAAGTTTACTCTTTGGCCGCTCCGCTTCCACTTCTTTGAAGTGTCTCCCTGTCCCAGTGCACTTGTTAGCATGTTTTGGTTCGTGCAACTGGTCCGTCCGCTTATTGTGTCCCCAGAAACATTTCCGTTGTGTTGTGTGTGCTTTTGCAGCGTTTTTCTTTTTGCACCATTTTTCTTTTTGGAGGTGTTTTTTTCTTTTTGCAGCATTTTTCTTTTTGCAAGTGTTTTCTGAAGTTGCAGTCCGTTTGGCCTCTCACGGCCACCGTAAAGAAAAGCTAAATTTGAGTGAACAAACTTCATTGCTGCGTGCAAAAAATGTATTTCAGTGTTTGCTATTATCCATACACACACACAATAGCAGCCCCTCTCGCTCAGGTTTTGCATTTGCGCTCGCTCGCAATGTGTCAGCAATGTGTTGCTTGCGCTCTCAACATTTCTGCCCATGCACGCTCAACTCTTTCTGTCTTACTTCCAATAGTGTTAACATACTACAAAGGTCATGAACAAGATTTTTTTTAATATTTTCATTGTAAGTGGGCTAAAGCAGTTAATTAAAAGTAGTCTAACATAAATGTAAATGCTGTAATTTGATTATTTTAATAAACCATGTAACTTGGATGGATTCGATGCTGGTGTGACCACAGTGCACACGCCTGCTGTTGCTCACAGTGCTTCAAGGGACCGCTCAGGGAGTTTGTGTGTTCGCTCAGACACATGAAAAATTAGAGGGAACATTGGTTATATCATCAGTCTGATCAGGTCTGCTGAAGCTGCTCTCGTCACGTTAGTCACCAAAGATGAAGCTAACAGAGGACACAGAGGACTTCCTGTTTCAGAATCCCAGAAGAGCCCCGAAATGTTACGTTACCCTGAAAAATCCAGACGATAACAATAAGGCCTAATTCCCACCTGGCTTCCCACTCTGTGATAGTTTGATTGAATAATCCCTGAAAGCTAAATGGTGAGAAACACAGCAGCAAGCTCTTCGATGCCGTTGATGGAAATGGAAACAACCAATCAGGAAATTTCAGAGAGCTTTGTTATCAGGATGTTCATCATTTACAGCAAAATGCACAAATTCTGGTCCAATTACAGCAACGTTTTGCCACAGTCTGGCTGAAGCAGACTGTGTGGAGTGAGGAGGTGGACCCAAGTGCAGAGAACACAAAGCGTGGAGACAAACTTGATATTTACTGAACACGAGCCGTTTGTTAAAGGCTGGTTTTAAAAATACCAAACAAGGGGCAAAGGCAAAACTAAACACTAACCTAAACTGGGTGAACTAAGGCTAAACATTAAACAACTCTGAACATAAACAGGAAACCCTGATATGAAAAACCTTAAACGCAACAACTTGGCATGTAGACCTGGGAACATGGCATGACAGCAGACGATCAGATGAGGAATGAATGAAAACACACACACTAAATGCACACAGGAGGTTATCAAGGGAAGTGGAAACAGATGGGGAAACAGCTGACTGGAATGAACATAATGACAACTAGGGATGGGTACCAGTATGTTCTGACATAAGCGGTAGTAACCAGACCGAAAAGCAGCGCACATTTCGGTGCTTTTTTCCTGAGATGTCATACACTTTGGATTCTAGCCAATCATTTTACCTTTCCCAGGATAGTAGGCAGGCCCAGGTACGTACGTTCTTTTAGAGCAGAGCTACGGATTAAACATGCTCAAGGCGAAGCAGTCAAAAGTCTGGCTGTACTTCACAGCAAAAGATGCAAACTCAGCAGCCTGCAACAAGTGCTTTAAGGTGATACTGTGCAAAGGAGGTAACACCTCGAATCTGATGAAACACCTGGCGTAGCATAGCGTTTTTTTTCCCAATATTTTATTTTAATTTTTTCAGCATAGAAAACCCCATCAACAAACAAATACAGCTCAGGCGCTGAGATGATAGGGCAAGAAATAGCACAATAATAATAATCTATAGAGAAAGACAAAAGAAAAAGAAAGAAAACATTAAAATTAGAAACTACCAGTATCCATAATGAATTAAATGTCATGAATATGTAATAAACAGGGAAATTGCAGTGCCATGGTACATGTTTATACAACGTGAGCTTTCTCAAGGTGAGTACAAAACGGAGTCCAGGATTTTGAGAAAACATTTGCTGCAGGTGTTTGTAGGTATCAAACTTTTTCCAGCTGAATGACTGATAACATGTCATTGAGCCAGACACTGAAGGAGGGAGGAGCAGCAGACTTCCATTCCTTTAGAAAAAGTCTTTTCGCAATCATCATTCCAAGGTCGATTGGCACCCGCACAGTCGCAGGGATAGTTCTGGAACGTACACAGCCAAAAACTGCAATTTCTGGATTGGGTGAGATGGAAATCCCATAAGCTTTAGAGTACCAATTAAATATTTTGGACCAAAAATTGATCAATGAGGGGCAATGCCAGAAAGCGTGAGCCAATGTGCTCTCTGATGTTTTACATCTGTCACATATGGGGGAAGTTGAAGGATAAATTTTGTGTATCCGAACCTTGGAATAATGTAGCCGATGGACAATTTTAAATTGTATTAATTGATGTCTGCTGTTAACAGAGCAGGAATGAATTTTTGATAGGCATTTGTCCTACATTGACTCTGATATTTCCATGCCCAATTCCTCCCTCCAAGCATCTCTTATCCTCGTAGTCTGCACTTCAATGCTGGAGCATTGAAGTGCACTTCAAACAAATGTACAATTGTAGAAATCAAATGTTTGGAGTAAGGAGGGCTCAGGAACACCTTAAAAAGGTTATGTTCGTGTGGAATATCTTGGTAATTCTTCATATTGGATTGCATAAAATGACTTGTAGGTAACAGTAAAAATGTGAATGCGGTAAATCGAACTTTTGCTTAAACTGATTAAATGATGCAAATTTTCCATCTATATAAAGATCTTTGAATTTGATTAAACCCTTCTCCTTCCAAACATAGTAGGATTTATCATCCCAAGGAGGCAAAAAGGCATGGTTATCACATATTGGTGCCTGCACAGAGGAGTTTGGCAGTTCAAAAAAACCTCTAATTTGGTTTAAAATCTGCACAGATTGTTTCAGAACAAACCCCAGTTTCTTAAGACTCTCAGCCCTCCCTACTTTTGAGAAAAGCAGGGCCTTTAGAGAGGAGTCCCTTACAATGTCAGCCTCCATTTTAACCCAAAAGGGGATGTTGAAATCACCAAGAACTGGGGATGTCTGTTGCCAGAAGGTCAAGGCTCTTAGATTTGCAGCCCAGTAATAATGTTTAAATATTGGTAAACTCAGACCTCCCTCCAATTTGGATTTTTGTAGATGTAGTTTTTAAATCCTAGGATTCTTGTTGTTTCATATGTAAGAAGTAATAATTGAGTCCAACTCCTTAAAGAAAGAGGAAGTAAGAGAAATAGGAAGATTTTGGCAAAGATACAGAAATCTAGGAAGAGAGACCATTTTTATGGAATTTATACGACCGACCATAGATAGGGGAAGAATTTTCCATGACTCGATGTTATGCTTTAATGTTGATAAGAATTCAGCAAAGTTCAAGCTAAAAATTAATTTGGGATCTTTAGGAACAGTTAATCCAAGGTATGTGAGATGGTCGTTAACTATTTTGAATGGAACATTACAAAGAAAACTTGGCAAACCGGTTTTAGATAAAGGCACAAGTTCACTTTTAACCCAGTTAATTGTATATCCTGAAATTTTGCTAAATGAGGTGACCAGATTAAGAAGGGATGGTACAGATTCTTCTGCATTACGCAGGTATAATAGTACATCGTCTGCGTACAAACTAATAACAGTTTCAACCCCTCCGACCAAGAGCCCTTGTATTTTTGGATGTGCTCTTATCTTAATCGCAAGGGGCTCTCATGCCAGAGCAAATAGAGCAGGGGACAGGGGGTAGCCCTGCTGAACAGAGCGCTGCAAAGGAAATGGCGCCGACCTCTCTCCATTTGTGAGAACTGAACAGATTGAATTTGCGTATACTAATTTTACCCAAGATATAAATATTTCACCAAACCCAAACTTCCGTAATGACTCGAACATATAAAACCACTCAACCTGATCAAAGGCTTTGTATGCATCAAGAGCTAAAATTGCTGCTCCTCTTGAATTACCATGGTCAGAATAGATGGTGTTGAGAAGACATAGCGTTTTTTTTAAAAACCGAGAAATGCACCATATTTGATAGCTTGCTGCAAGACCTCACACCGAGCACGTCTACTGCGGGTGTGGTGCTTGTTATCGGACCTGGTGTTAGCAACATCCCCCAAGAACCCGAAGAGTAGAGTCCTGGCCCCTAGCCCTGCCAGTGTAGCAGAAATGATGACGGATGATGATGGCAGCAGCAGCCCGTTTAAGCACCGGCACCGTTTCAAAAGTACCGGTTTGGCACCGGTATCAGATAAAACCCATCCCTAATGACAACACAGGGGAAGTGAAACTAAACACAATGAACATGGGACACCAGACCTCTTCGAAATAAAACAGGAAACATAATGAGACACAGACACAACACAAGCTTGGACACACAGACATGAAACACAAAGGGCGAGGGAAATGTAAACACACCAGGTGAAGACACTAGGGTAATCTAATAAACAATGAACAATAACAGCCACCTAGGCATAATAAAAATGAACTTATATAACCTAATGAACTTAAACATAAACCATAAACATCAAAATATATTAAAACTCAAAATGCTGAGTCAAATGACCCAGGATAGGGGCACATGTATTTGTTGTTTATTATTTTGTGTTGATTATTACATCAGTTTCACAGGCATACAGAATTCACTGTTATTTTTATAATAATTATTTTATTTCATTCTGCCTTCCTTGATGCTTCACCCCTCCATTATAAGAATTATATGACTTGGGGGTTTGTCCGGGATTTTGTAAAACAAGGTTGGAACAGGTGTATTTTGTGTGTTACGTCTGATTTCAAACCTTCTGCTTACTCCAGTTAGACAAAGTGAGTTGTTGCCTGGATGTTTGAGCCCTTTTTGAGTTTCCAGTGTTTGCAAAGGTAGGACAGGTGAGTGTCTGCCTGAGCTCTGTTGGGTTGTTTTTTGGCTCTTTTTGTTATCTTTTATCTGGTTTTTAGAGTAAGTCAGGGTACAGATAAGGTTAAGAGATGAGTTTGGCAGGATCTGCTGGTCATTTATTGTAACTATGATTGTCAGAGAGCAACACAGCAGAGCAGGCCTGTCACAGAAAACTCTGTCTGTCTTGACATCTGTTTCCTTCACACTTTACTGCTTCAGTAAATCTGATTGAATCTGATCAGCCTGATAAAAAAGCTCTGGGCTTTGCTCCAGGTCTCAGTAAACCATCTCGACGTGACCTCGACACTCTGAGAAGAATGAAATGTTGGCTCCGTTTGTTTCTGCCTTTAAATTCCTCTCACATCCCTTTGCGGCGCTAACAGCTCGACGCCTGCGGCGAAGCGTGAGCAGGCATTCGCAAAGCTGATGCTTCTCCAACATCTGCACTCATTTCCATCAACTTCTCCTCTGTGACCTCAGATGGATGTTTCTCAGGACTGCACAAGAACATCTGCAGAATGAAGCGAAGTGTGTGAGGAGCTGCTGGTGTTCGGCTCAGGGTGTAGAGGATTCAGGTTTTCTGTCTCTAACGTTCAGATGATGTTCTTCAGGTAACCTGTAAGTCTTTTCTGTCACAGTTAAATCTCCAGTGAGCAAACAGCTCCCAGCTTTCAGTCTGTTCAGGAAGAAGACGGTAATCTGCTTTAATCTGGATCAGTTTCAGGTCCTGAACAGGTGATCTTACCTGATGCAGGTTAAAGCTGTGTGGGGCCCCACGTAGCCCCAATCCCTCTCAGATTCATGTTTTCATCTCCCTCCAGCTGCCCCCCTCTCATCCACCTTTGATCCACCTGTGAGCCTCAATTAGAGCTAAAGAGGGCGGAGTTCAGCGGGCTTGGTTGGCCCCTGAGAACACAGCGCTCATTGATGCTCAACCAGCAGGCTCATCAGGTCACCAGTAACTTATCCAGGATCAGTAGTCAGAGTCAGAGTCAGTGTAGATGTTTGCTGATATGTGCATGAATGTGAGCTTGTGTTTAGCATGTGTTTTCTATGCATCACACACTCAAAGACTAATAACTAAACTCAGACAGGAAGACATAACGGGAGAAATACTGAAGTGTGATGACTCTGTGGAGTGCTCAGGAGTGGGCGTTGGCTGCTTCTCTCTGCAGACAATCTGCAGCTCCAGCAGGTGGGAGCAGAGTCACACTGGAATCAAACCTGTACTCACATTTAAAAGTAAAACGTCGAGTCTGCTGACGAGAACTAAAGATAACACTGCATCAAAGCAAAAACATAAAAACAACAACAATAAAAATAACAAAATTAATAATAATTTTTATTTTTATTACAATAAGAGTTTTGAGGCCTCGGGAGTTTCTGCAGGTTAAACTGAGTGAAGACAAAGACTCACTATAAACACTCCTGCGTATGTGTGTGTGTGAGTGTATCATGTTACAATCATGTCTTCATTGGTTATCTGATGGAGCTGCTGAGCTTAATCTTTGTGTCTGTGCTCACCTGAAGACATGTGACCCTGGATCCTAAGCTGCTGCCAATCAGAGTCCAGAGACGTGTGCTGATTGTGAGGATTGTAGTTGTTGTTTGAAGCTCATTGTGAGTCTGAATAAATCACTTCTAGCTGGTCCCCCCACCCACCCACTCCTTCAGCTCCTCTGTGAGAGCAGTAGCTCAGTCCAGATGTGTCATCCAGATGTTTCATTGTTGCAGATGTTCATGTCCTGATTGGTCAGCTAAAGACAGACGAACACTGGCCGGCTCAGAGACATACAGTGTTTGTGATGCTGGAGCTCTGTGAGGACATCTCACCTGTGAATCTCTCTGAGAACACCTGTGCACACCAGCACGTCTCAGACCTCCGGCCTGTCTCTGCAGGCGGGTGAGCCAGAGCTGATGGATCAGTATCAGAAACATCATGCTCTGGAGGCTCTGCCTCCTCCCTCTCTGGACTGTGTGGGATGTGGAGTGGTAGCGTGAAGCAGCTTTTCATTCGTAACCTAAACAGAACAAAATGTTTTGGCTGCAACTCTCTGACCTTTGACCTCGTGTCTGCAGCATGATCCCATTAGGCCTGTTTGTTTCTGTGGAAATGCAGAGCAGCAGCTTATTTATCAACTTTCAGATGATGCTGAGCTCAGAGAACGACCACAAAGCCACTCCCAAGCCCTGAGCTGCACCCAGCTCCGCGCTTGCCCTCCGCCCTCACCTGTCATGATCCTGGGTTTTGTACCTGGATTTTTTCTCTTTTGGATTTTTGATTTTGGTTTATATAATATTCTGAGGTGAAGGTCCTTGTTTTGGTTATACTTTTGATATCTGTTTGTATCCCCAGATCTCAGCTTGTTATCGGAGGTTTTCTTTTTTCATTCCCCGTCCTCTTGTGTCTAGTTTCCTGTCCCAGTGTCCTTCTTTGAACTCAGTCTTTTCTCCATGTTAAGTTGTCTGTTTCCCTGTTATTTCACTGTGTAGCCCAACATGTCTGGTAATTTATGTTTGTCTTTCTCTCCTCCCCTCACACTGTCTCTCCATCCCTCGCTCTCTCTCTCTGTCCCTCGCTCTTACCTTGGTTTTTACTTTGATAGTCTCCTGGCCTGTGTGCAGGATGTTGTGTTTGGCTTCCCTGTCTTATTAGTTAGACTATGTTTAGCTGTGCTCTGTTCCCTCATTTGCCTTGTGTATTTAAAGTCTGCATCTTCCACTGCTCATTGTCGTGATCTTCCTCAATGCCGTGTTCTGCTATTGCCCTCCGCCCTCCACCCGCCTCAGAGCTGATGAGGCTTTTGAAGCGCTGGTCTGAGTCCAGCTGTCTCCACCCACTCATGTCCACCTCTGCTCCAGCTCTGGGTTACAGGCCTGCATGAGCCTCCCCACTGCATGTGCACTAATCAGGGCTCTAGACTAACTTTTTGACATGGGCGCACCGGTACGCCTAACTTTAAAAATTTAGGCGTACCGGCACAAAAGTTAGGCGCACTCAAATTTTTCAACCGCATCGCTTAACACCGCAGTTTTACTTGTGCACTTTCTTTGGGGGGGAAGTCCATACAGACAATATTAATTTCTAAATTATTAACTAACAAACTTGTGCTTAAAGTGCTTTGTCAATATTGTAGAAAATGTTAAAAACTTAATCATCATCTTGGCCTCCTCTGACGACCTGTTTGCTGCTGTCTGCTGCTGAAAGGCCGTGGGGAGAGGGGACACTTGGGCAGTGCATTTACTGCAGCATATAATGTGTTTTCTGGATACACTGTGCTTTTTCAGCATTCAAATATTGATGGCACCGTGTCAGAGCACTGGCTATGAATTTCAGACAGATCAGGCCTTAACTTAACAAAAAAGTTATCAATAGTTCTTTTCATCTTTTCTTATTACCCACAGCTACAGTACATCCACTTCTCTCAGGCCTAGGCTGCTCACTAGGGCTGAGTATCATCACTGATTTCTATAATCCATTCAATTCCGGTTCTCAAAGTCCTGATTTGATTCAATTTAGCCTCAGACAGTCAGAAATATTATAATTCTGATCATTTATCAGTACTGATACACATGAGACTTCATCAGAATTGTGAAAATCACAGCAGATGCCTTTGTGTGAAAGTAACTGAGAATAAAACACAGGAAAACATGAAGGAGATTTTCCTGGTCTGGCTTTTTATAGCAGATAACCTTAAAAATATTCTGCAATTTTGCATAATTTTAAGAAATTTAAATTTCTTCAGTATTGAACAGCAGAAATTAGGCTTTCTTGTCCGAGGTCATTTAAGTGAAAAAAGAAAAAGCGCTGTAAACAACGCTAGACTGGTGGGTAATAAGCGAATGAATAATGCAGAAAACAGATTTGAGACGGGAAACTGTTCCTGAAGTACAGAGAGAGAGAGAGCTGTGCAGGAAGTGTGATTTTTATCGTGGTGGAAGCAAAACAGCAAAAGTCAGAGGGAATTCATGACGACATTGATCAAATGTGAAGCGCAGTTTGCTGCTTCTTTTGCTGCAGGCTCGGTGAATTTTGGTTGGAGAGAGGCAAAACCTGCAGCTCAGAATCAGCGCAAAAAGACGTAAACACAGCGCGGACCCGAAGAATCGCTAAGCTCCGACAGCGTGTAGTGTTCAGGCCGTCGGGTGAGAAAGCCGAGAAAGACGAAGCTGATTCTGATGTGTTGGGTCCGCTCCGTGTTTAGGTCTTTGTGTGGAATCCGTTAATGAATTGATATCGCCTTATTCAAGCTACTCACCTCTCTCTTCCACCTGCACTTTCAACTGGACCACGGCCAATCAGAGAGGTCCCGCCCCTGACTATCTCTGACTGGTTTAGTCCACGATAGGGGCATAATGTGTGTCTGTTGTTGACCACACGGAGAGTTACAGAGATTTTTTTTTTTGTTACCGGAACAGTTGGTCGCACCTGTACGACCAAATATTTATTTTTAGTCGCACCACTGAAAAATTTGGTCGCATTTGCGACCAAATTGGTCGCACTCTAGAGCCCTGCTAATGGTTCAGTCCAAGCATCTTGTGTGAATGCCTCCACACCTCCACTTCTCCAGTTATGAACCCCATCAGCAGGCAGATGTTGCTGCAGATGTTTCTTTGAATGTATTTGGACTGCTGCGTGTGTGTTTGATTCTTCTCAATTGGTTTGGTCAGACCTCCTCCTCTCCCATCTCCACCCACTGCTCCGTTTGGAGGTCTGAGTTTCCCACAGGAGGCGGCGGCGGCGGCGGCTCAGATGATCTAATGAGCGCTGATCCGGATTTACCAAGATTCTCAGACCTGAGATCAGTTCTGCAATCACATGGGAGGATTATCGGAGTGTTTCTGCTCCTCTATGATGGATTCCAGCTGACACCACACAAACAGCCCACCCCACCCACACCTCATTCCTGCAGGCGGAGAAAAAACTCAGAATCCTCTTTTCATGTTCAGCAGTTTGTCTTTTTCTCTTTTATTTATTCACACTCACACACACACATTCCCACATGGTTAATACGCGGCATTCCTTTGTTACAACACTACCAGCGTTAGCTGTTAAATAAAAGAAGCAAAAACAGAGAACATGGTGTTGAACTACGACTCAAACACACCGCTGTGTGTAAATTAGTGTACGGTACTAGAACAAACTTTCGTGACAGTATGAATGCTTAAGGAACAGTTACCGTGTGAAAAGCATTTAGGTCTGAAAGCTTTTTTATTATGTGTATAAAAATCAGTGCCAGTGTGTGTGTGTACATTCTTAATCCCTTTCACAGTTATGATAAATGGATGTTGGTTGTCCTGAAGTGCAAATCGGTGCCATGTTATAACAAGTTGTCTCAGCAGCGTTAGAGTTCGACACGTCTGTGGCAGGTTTTTTTTTCTTTTGCTTCTCTTTGCCTTCATTCCTCACTGACATATTCTTTCTTGCATTTTTGCTTCTCCTTCCTCGTCTGTCTTTTGAACCTGAAACAAAGAAAGAATAGCACTTAATGTACCTTGACACAAAAAGCTTTTCTGTTGCTGAGGCAGCTATGCTAGTATTCTCTGCCTTGTCATCTTGCCTGACGTGGAGTCAGTCCATGACACGGGTCTGCTGCTTGGCTGGTTCTCCTGTGCTTCACAGAAAACTTTATTGCTGCTCCTGTAACCAGTACGGGGAAGATTGTTGGGCCGCTGTTGTGTCAGCGTTTGCAATGATTTGCAGTATCAGCTCATTGTGTTCCTTCATCACTGATCTGACTGAAGAGTGAGTCAGTCAAATATCAGCAGGTACACCTCTCGGTCCATGTTTCCATGTTACAATCCACCCCACCCCTGTCAGTCATTGTTTAGTTAATTGTATTAGCATAGTGGTTTGAAACTAGCAAGTGCTTCACTAAGTACTAATGTACTCTAAGTCATATCATATTTAATCTTCAGCTGTGTGAAAAAATTATTTTCCTGTTCTTGTTTTCTCAGTAATATCCGCATATGCCTGTGACAACCCCCATTTAAAATCAGGGATAGAAGTGGGTGAACCCTGATGTCTCATCCCTAATCGGTGCAACTCCTGCTGCTGCAACTCTTCCCATGTTATAACCACACCTGGTCTCCCCTGTTTCTATTCTTGTTTTATTAGAAATTATTTAAAAGTAAATAATGTACATCATAAACATCTAGTGTATGTGAAATGAACTATAGTGTGATCATTAAAAAATCAAATATTTATTTACTAAAAATAAAAACTGCACTGATTTCCAAAATGAAGGAAAATATTGTTTACAAACTGATGAAATATCAAAAAAATTAACCTGTTCAGGAATAATAATAAGGTTTAAGCATGAAACAGCACGTCACATTCATTATCAGCAGGAAATTACGGCACTCTGACACATTAAACACATTCATTTACAAATTCATTTAGTTTTTAATGTTTGACGAGTGTTTCAGACCTGTGATCTGGCGTTTGCTCTGTGGCACTCTATCAGCTCTGTCCTATCCTGTGGACACGAGATTTGAAAATGATTTATTATATTTGCATATTTAAACTCCCAGTTGATAATAAATAAAAAAATAAAATACAGTTTTCTTTTATCATCCAGGCAAAAAGCAAAAAGCCCTGCCTCTGAAGTTATAAAAATGATTCTGACAAAGAAAATCATTTTTTACTGCACATCATATCTGACATCATCAGGCTTCAGTAGCTGCTTTTACACAAAAGCTGACGCCATGGTTAAACTGACATTTGTGCTCTCTCGTCGCGTTGTGATAGAGTTTGAAGCAGAAATTAAATTCTGATCAGAAGGAAAGGCTCACATCTCTCTCAGTTTTAAAAGCTGTAGTTCTTGTTGCTGTTCTGAGTCCGAGTGAGGAAGAGGAGCGCGTGGCCGCGGCCTCGATGAAGTCAGAGTTGGGGGCGACGTGGCGGCGGCGAGGCCTCAAACGGTCCGCTGCTGCTGGAGGCGGTGTGTTTGGAGATGATCTCGGAGCAGCGTGTACACTGAGCACAGGTACGAACAAGAAAATCCCTGTTAAGTTTTCTTGTCGCACTTTGTTGCGAGCTGTGCCGCTGACGTGAGGAATGTGACGCCGCCACGACGAAACCTGCAACAGCAGCAGAAGAAGAAGAGCCAGCGTTTGTGATGGCGGTGGCTGTGAAGTCTGCGCCAGACCTGGAGGCTCCCACGGGGACTCTGAGGTGAGCGTGGATCGCTTTGCTTGACTCCTGACCTCTGAGCAGAGGAGGACGGGGACGGATCCACAGAGGAGGATGAAAGAGAAGCTCTGAGGGAGGAAGCAGCGAGCACATGAAGAAGAAGACGTGGTGTTTGACAGCGAGAAGCTTCAGATCTCAAACAGCAGATTTACTTTCAGAGGCCAAAGCTCACTGGGATGGACGCGACCTCTGACCCTGCAGGGAATCAAACTCAGTGATTAAAACAAAAGATGGTGCAGTCATGTGTTTAAGTTTTTCATGTGTAATTTTCTATGAGTAGAAAACAGAATCTATTCGATTTACCAATGTAACCAGCTGTAAAGTGTTTATTAAACAAAATAGTAAAAACTCGTTTCAGTTTCAGGTTTTAAAGGAAACTTCAGACTGACGCTTCCTCTGAGGGTTCCTTTGTTTCCTCTTCATCTGTGTCCAGAACATCTCAATTCCTCCACTATTACTGTTCTGGGTGGTAAAGTGTGTTATTTGGGGTGGCTGTAGCTCAGGTGGTAGAGCAGATCACCTACTTATCAGTAGGTGGTTTGATCCCCATCTGCTTTAGTCTGTGTGCTCTTCGATGCATCCATCGGAGTTTGAATGCGTATGAATGTTAGATAGAAAGTACTTACACGAAAGGGCATCGAAAAAAGTGCTTGTGATTAAGGCAATTTGTGTAAAATGCTTTGAGTGCTCAGATACAGAAGAAAAATGCTATATAAGAAGTTAATAAAATGTATCTATATAGCGCTTTTCACAGATAAAATTCTGTGAAATAAAAATCATAAAGTGCTTAATTTTCACAAAATTAAAAAGAATAAAAATACAACAAATAACAATATAAAACAATAAAATAAAGTATAAAAAAGACCCAGTCCATTTGCCATTTTATATTTACAGTTTGTAGTATTTGCAGAGTACTGCAGTCAGAAATCGCACACAGGAGGTTCAGAACTTCCTGGAAGTGCTGATTGCAAATTTGTCACAGTTTGATGTCTGTTGTTCAGGACTGCGGTCTGCTGGTCCAGCCAGATCGCTCCTGCGGTCTTCAGCCCCACAGCGAATCCCAGAGTCAACGTAATGCCTGCAGCTCGGGACACGTGTCAGGTCTGAGGTCCTGCCGGTGGACTGCTTCCTTAAGATAATACATCAAATTTAAGTCAAGTGACTTTTTGTTCTCGCCACCTCACCTGTGTGTCTCACCTGCCTGACAGGACGCTGGGTTGTTCCATGCCTCAGTTGTTCTGACAACAGGACGTGCGACTGGAGGGAAGTTTCCTGGCAGGCAGATGGTTGTTATCACCCAATAGTGGACCACCCACTGCTGCAGGACTGTATGAAGGACAGAAAGGTAAGGTCACCTGATCAGCTGATTTGAACCAGTCCATCTCAGATGTCTCAGTTTGTGGCAGTCGTCCTGATGGAGGTACATCACCAGCTCTCTCATTGCTCCTCAGCTGTTGTTTATCGGGGACTCAACAAATCGTGGGATGATGTACTTCCTGATGGAGAGGGTGAACTCCACCCTGGAGGACTGGGACAAAGCTCACGACACGCTGGTCTACAGGAACCTGAACAGAGGACGGACTCTGGTCAGCTACTCGTACTATCCTCAGTTCTGGCTGGAGAAGAAGCAGCGACCCACGTTCAGGGAGGCTCTGCAGCAGCTGCTCAACAGGTGAGGTCCTAACAATCCACTTTTGAGGCATGTTACATGAAGCCGTGAGATGTTTAACAGGTGACTTTTCTTGTTCTTGTCTGTTAAGGTCTCAGCCTCTGGTGAACTCTAACCAAACAGTTCTGGTTGTGGGAGGAGTCCAGTGGCTCAACACCAATCACCTGAGGACAGTCAGTGAAGTGCTGGACAAGTGAGGAGACACAGTGTAACACCACCTACATACAGTATAAACCACAGTGTTATCTCCATATGGGCTTACACTGATCTAAAGAACAGAGGACCTAACGCTGATCCCTGAGGTTCACCTGTACTCCAGTCCTGCATTTCCTGTAACATGAGAAACCCTTTCAGTAAAGACAGTAACCCGGGGTTTAGCGTTCGGGATTAGCAATGTTATTGAGGACTCTGGTTTCTATGGTAACGTGAGGTTACTTCTGTCCCTCCTCAGTAAATCTCTCAGTAACATCCTGGTGGTGGTGAAGTCTTTAGGGATGGGCTTCCATCTGCCTGTGGACGGGATCAGGTCTCTCAGTCTGGTAGGTTCCTGTTCCTGCTGTCATTCATACCCCTCTATGGGAATTAAAGCTGCTTTCTTTGATCAATATTTCAGACAGAGATACAGGACCTGTACAGGGAGAATGACGACATCATCACCACCGCCAAGCATCATGGGTACGAAGTGATTGACACGTTCAGCATCACGATGGGTCGATACAAAGAGTTCCTGCAGGGACGCTGTGCCTGTCACTTTCACGAGGTAACACAACTTGTGCTTCCAGTGGTCAGGGCTGCAGTCCTCACAGCTGATGTTCTGCTCTGTTTTCTCAGGTGGAGAAGTTTTGGTCCACAAAACTTTCCAGTGACAGAACGTCCACCGCGAACACGACCAGAACAGAGAGAACTGTACATACACTCGGCAGCCAATCAACCCTGCCAGACACGGAGCAGGAGGCGGGGTCTCAACCCACAACCTATCGTGTTAGAGGACCAGTGAACCAAGTATACTCTGAGATCCTTCTGAGCCGCCTGTGTCCCATTACCCGAAACTGAACACCTAGGAGGGGCCAGGTGAATCCTTCGGGAGAGTCACCTGTCCCCCTCCAGGACGTGGACTTCAGAGAGGGGTGGGGGACTCAATGGTGGAGGTGGATTATTCAGAATGAACAGAAGCCTCACTGTGCAGCTCAGGAGCACCAATCCGACGAGACGCTGAGGGTCTCAGACTCAGCTGCTGGCTTCTAATAAGCAGAGGTTACTCGAGATATCGCTCAGCTGGTTCCTGCTGCTCGCAGATGTTTAAAGTTTTCAGCATTTCAGTCCCAGCAGCAGGACTGTTAATCTCTGACCTTCTGCTGGGATTTTCCATTTCAGAACCAGAAAAATCCTCTACCATAATTCTGCTGACTGCACCAGCTGCTTCTCGCTGGCCCGTGTGTTTGACAGTGATATGAGTTAGCGTGGATTCAAGCAGCTGCTTCCTGATTCAGACTTAGCCTCAGGCCTCACTGATTGATCGATTCTGTATGTCAGACCAGTTTTAACTCCAAAGACTTGATGAAAGCTCTTCATCACGTGACAGAAGCATCTTTTATGACTCTGCTTATATTTCTATATTTTTCTACAGATGTATAATGTGTCTTTTTATAAGCTGAAAACAGAAGAAATTAATATTTTTTATGACTGTGCTCATTCTGCTCTTCATACAAAAAACAAAAAGTCAAACAAAAGTTTTTAATCCTGAACTGTGAACACATTCACAACCACAACCACTCAGTCTTTTAAACACCGTCTCACTTATGGCTTTATAACATTTAATAAAACACCAGTGGACAAAACTCATCTTTTTCTCTTTATTATTATTATTATTGTTATTATCATCTCTAGCTTCATCAGGACAGATTTTAGGTTGTTGAATAACTTTTGGAGGTCCACAGAGGAGGCTGAAAGCTCCAGAATTAGGAAATAAATTGTTTTTTATTTATTGCATTTTTTGGTCATATTGACAAAAGTTGCTTTAAGAAATTTTTCTTTACGTTTTTTTGACAAGCATTCTTCAAAAAAAAATCCAACAACAGAGTTATTGTTTCCTAAATATTGTTTATTTTTTATTTCATTTAGACTTTTTCGTTTTAGTTCAGTTTAGTTTCCAGGGAGAATTTACTCCTTTAGTTTTCATTATTTCAAAAATGTTTCGTTTTTAATAGTTTCGGTGTTATTAGTTAGTTTTAATCTTTATTAAGTACAGGCACTACAATATAAACTCTGAACTTTCTGAAAGCAGTGACTCTCAGCAAACACGTTTTCTCATCAGTTGTAATGAAATCTGATCTCAGATATTAAAAGCATATTTCCTCCGTATCGTTTTTGCATTTTGGTTTGCTTTCTAAGTTCACAAAATCGTTTCAGTTTTAATCTTTTAAAGTTTTATTTTTATATAGCTAAAATGTTTTCACCAAACCTCATTCAAAAATCATCCACTTTTAGATTTTTTTTTCTACTGTGTTCCGTCGTTTATTTGCTTTTCGGGGATCAGATGTCAGCACGAAGTTTTTTTTTATCATGAAGCCTCTCACCCATCCAGCCAGTTATAGCCCAGCTCTGACGTCAGCTGCTGAGTCCTGAGTTGGTCCAATGAGAACCGTCCGGGACTGGGACTGGTCCAAGGTGCTTCTACTCTCCTGCAGATCGAGGAAAGCACAGTAGCGAAAGGACTCCTTCAGCGGGATTCAGGAGCCTGCTCCGGGCCGGGTCGCTGTCAGCATGCGGAGCTGAGCAGGGATGGAGGCGCGGAACTGCGGAGTACGACACATGAACGCTCTGAGTCTGCTGCTGGTGTGCGTGTGCCCGCTGTGCTGCAGGGGCAGCTGGATGTAAGTATGTTACAAAATACACACACACACACACACACACACACACACACACACACACACACACACACACACACACACACACACACACACGCACGCTAAATAAAAGCCCAAAAGTTTTCTTCAGCTGTCTCGTGCCAAAGCGCGCGCTGGCACGGAGCCGTCAGAGTCATGCGTGAAGACGTTTATGGAGATGAAGCTCCCGGAGGAGCACACGGAGCCAGCTGGCTGTGAGCTGCAGGGCAGCGGAGAACTTGAGTGCAGAGTCCGCCTGGAAAACAGCGAATTCACCGGCTCAGCCTACAGGAGCATTAACGGTGTCGTTAAAGAGCGCCTCTTCTTTCGTGCTCATTAAAAGCTTCTCGCGCTCACAGAAATGCGCGCAGACTCGGTGTGACCTCTCTGTGACCCTCACACACTCAGCTGATGAGGTTTGGATCTCGTTTTTGGCTGAAACGCGCGGATTTTCCACGGTAATGTCCAAGAATCCGAATTTTGCGCGTGCACAGACCGTTTCTAATCCGCAGCAGCAGCGCACGCGCGCAAGAGACCTGCTCTACGCCAAGAGCCTGATAAAAGGCGCAGATGAGCGCCGAGCCGGGGGGGTTGGGCTCGGAAATCAGATGGGGGGCACACATACACAGCGACCACTTTCTCTAATATGTGTTTTATTTTAGTATAAATACAGCAAGTATTTACACGTTTCATATAAGCACACTCTCGAAGTTTCTTATCGATTTCGGCCCGAATAACGGAACATCTCAGGTACATACAAGCGTTCATTTAGATGTTACGCTGTATGATAAGCAACCCCGCAGCCAGGAACGCTGCACAACGTGACGTCAGAGTTAGTGCTTCACTTCACACCTGTGCAGGATGGACAGGTAATAAATGAATAAATCAGAGGTGTGCTGTCTGAACTTTTCATTATTTTAAATAAAGTTTTGCTGATTTCTGTCGACAGGTGGCTCGGTGTGACGTCACCGGGGTTGGTGGAGAAGCTGGGGTGTTCCAACCTGTCTCTGAGCCCCCGGCAGCGCGAGCTGTGCAGCAGGAAGTCCATCCTGCTGCCGGGAGTCCGGGAGGGCGCGCGCCTCGGGGTGGCCGAGTGTCAGAGACAGTTCAGGCACGAGCGCTGGAACTGTTCCACCAATCAGAAGGTGCCCGTGTTCGGGCACGAGCTCACGAGCGGTGAGTAAGATCACTTAACGGGGGTGGGGACTCCTCCCTCTGATTCACCTGGACGCGTGACTGCTCAGGTGAAGCAGGACCGTCATGGAGCAAATACAGGCTTCACTCATCGACAGAGATGGGCAGTTACGCGCGTTCCGATTACTTTTTTCAAGTAATGATTATAGTAAAGGATTACTATTGTAAAAATGCAATTAGATTAGTGTTACTTTCCCGTAAGAACGCTGTATTCAGTAGCGGTTTTTAATACGGGCGACACGGGCGACATCGTGGTGGGGGGCGGCATCAGGGGCATCGGCAAAAAAATAAAAATAAAAAATTGCTCGTACTCATGCTGCCCCCACATCAGCCAGCGCATATTGGGAATGGCATAGGCACCGATCGGTTTTCTATCGCCCATTTGCTGGGAGTAAGGGCGCCCTCCGTTTGCGAGGTGCGCCTGCTGCTTGCGGCACAGGGAGGAGAGGGCGGGGCGGCGGGGGATTCACTGACTGGCTGGAGCAGCATCTAATAACCAACTCGCAGAATAAAACAAAACAAAAACAAACCAACAAACACGAAAACACCAGACATTGTGATACAGACTTATAATTTGCACCGATGTTTTTCCTCGGTGCGCCTGCTCGCTGCTGAAGTCAAAGTAAACTTTATTGTCATCTCCGCTACATACAGTCCAGTATATAGAGAGACGAGACGACGAGGCTCCAGTTACAGCAGTGCAAGTAAACAAACAATAAATATAAGAAGAGTAAGAAAATAAATATACACTTTAGGACCAGGGGTAAAGGGATCAATAACAATTTAAAATTTATAGTTTGATGATTTAAAGTCTCACACACAACCCGTCGAAAAGGGAGGGGCCGGCTGCTTCCAAATAGAGCACATTTCATTCATAATGATGTAAATCCAAGCCCATTATGTATTCATGATTTGAATCCTGGGTTGTGTGAAATCCCAGAAATAAACCCTAGACAAAGTGAATCTGTGAACTAAGGTGTAGGTGTGTTAGATCATGTTGTGGTGATCCTCGAGTTGGGGGATTTGTGTTCATACTGGAGTGCAAAATTAAAGCCAACGTAAGATGGACAAGAAAAGTTCAAAGTCATCAGGTGCTCAGTTTAGAAAAAATAGAAAAGAAGAGGAGGAGAAACGAGCAAAACATACAGGTAAGCAGATGTGTCATTGGATAATGGCAGGTCATCCTGAAACAATCAGAATCAGAATACTTTATTAATCCCTAAGGAAATTATGTGCGTTACAGTTGCTCCAAGAAGAAATGGTAAAAATAGTAACAGTAACAGACTAAACTCCAAACAATACATTATGTTACAGATTATAATATTAATTAGTCATTGTCAGTTGTTGATTCGTCCTGTTCTCATTGTATGACGAATTATGATGGCTGCTTGGTAGCTGTTTGCATACTATGCATACTCTCTCTCTCTTCATGTGTGTGTTTCTATGGCAAAATTCAGTGTGGTTCCGACAACAGTTTTATGTTAATGTACAATCCTTAATATGTTTTGTGTGTGTGTGTGTGTTGGGGGGGGGGGGGGGGGGGGGTGTTCGCCCGGGGCGCCAAACAGGCTAGGACCGCCACTGGCTGTATTACTGGGTTACTAAACCCTGATTTTGTTTGTCAGTGTCTTATGACAGTGACGTAATAGCATGCGACGTCCGTGGCAGCAACAGACGTGTGCAGATCAACAGTGCGGGAGAGAGTGCGACCGTGCGGTGTTTAAAGCTTGGAAGTACTTACCTTACTTTGAGTTTGATTCTGTAAGAAGTGTCTGCTGTACACTCTGCGTGTGAAAAAAACTTCTTTCTACAGCAAAAAATTAAACTACAAATCATAGCAAGCACCCAGCACGCTGCCACAGGAATGTGAAATTCACAGAGAAATCCCCAGATCCTCCCCATTGACATGACCGCTGCAGCACTGGGAAAACCTGCGACGGCCCCACTCCTGCGAAACTGGTGAAAATAAGATTTAAGAGCGACAGGGCTAAGTGATGCTGAATCTTCGATTTTATTCATTTTTTGCTGTGTTTAACTTGCATTTATTTGAAAGAGTGATTGTAAACACAAAAAATAATTTATTTTATATGCTGGAATATGCAGATTGGTTTAAATCTGGTTTTCAAATCTGGTTTAAATGTAAAAAGAAATTCTTCTAGTCAGAGACAGTTGAATATAATTTAGTTTTTGCTTGATGAAATGTGCATAAAGTTAAAAGATTAAAACTAATAAAACAAGTTTTAAAAAGAGAATTTTCAATATTATATGATGGATTATGCAGGAAAAAATAGAATTAGGCTGAAAGGTCTATTGCTTTATTACATATTCAGGTTGTTTATCATGTTTTTAAAAAGTAACTAAGTAATAAAGTAACTAATTACTTTTGAAAATAAGTAATCACTAAAGTAAAGGGATTCGGAGAAATAAAGTGATTTGGAGAAGTAACTAATTACTGTTTTTAAGTAACTTGACCACCACTGCTCACTGAAACTTTATTTGTTCCAAAGCTCTCCAAAAGCAGCCACAGAATCCTACTGAACAGTGGCCGTTTTAGCTTGCTTCTGATTGGCTGAAATGAATCTGACTGAAACCATGTATTTTTTTCCACTCAGGCGTGTGTTAGCTCAGCTTCTCTGAGAATAGATTCGATTTTTGTATAATGTGCGCCAGGTGAGTTTAATTAGGGGACAAACTCCAGAGCCAACCAGTCGAGAGACAGTAAAAGAGGAAACAAAATAAGTCTGGTTAGGTGAGGCAGAGTGAGGAAAAGGGTAAATAGAGTAGGAATTTTTACAACAACAAGGCATTCAGTAACACCATCAAGGGTCACAGTGTGAGAGGTCAGAGGTCGCTGAGAGTAAAATCAGCTTTTACAGTCTGAGGAAAAACACTGGTTAACAAACTTATGTATATCTGTGATGGTCAGAGTGCACATAAACCCATAATGTAGTCACATGACCTCATTTCATTCAATGACTTGTAAATTAAATTCATCAAAGAGAGAAATTTTCTCCTTCAGTTAAATTTTCAGACTTCAAAGCAGAAAATTCAGGTTTCAGAAATCGTTTAAATCTTTTTCTGCAGTTCCTGTCTCTGCCTGTAGAGGGCAGCGCTCCCTTTAGCACCAATACCAGTCTTAGCGATAAATGATTTCTTCACTTCCTCAATGTGACCAGAATACTTCAGACAGCACGTCTGAATATGAGACTTTACAGAGACTACAGACTGTGAAACTCACAGAGACTGCACCTCAGTCTGAAAAACCCTCCATCCATATATCCATCCATTTTCTTCTGATGATGAAAATGTATGTGAAGTGATGATATGAAATTAAAATAAGCATAAATATTAAAACATTTACACAGACTTTAAATATTTTATTTTAATACACTTTTAAATATAAAATCTATTAATTATATATTAAATTATTAGATAGCCAGTGAATTTTAATTGACAGGACTTTGCCTGTGTGCTAACACTGACTGCTTTTAGTTTTGGACTGAAAGATAAAAGCAGCTGGAGTGTGACCAGTACAGAGTGGTTCTGCCTTCATTTCTGAGGGGTACTCTGAATCAGGTGAAGATTGTTAACCAATGAGCAAAGAAGCATCTGAGACGATGAAAGTATACCTCATGAAACCTCCTGAAATAAGTGTCATGTCTGCCCATTCTGTCACTGCAGGAACCAAAGAGACAGCGTTCATCTATGCGGTGATGGCAGCAGGGCTCGTCCATGCCGTCACGCGCTCCTGCAGCCAGGGCAACATGACGGAGTGCGGCTGCGATGCTCGGCTGCGGGGCGGCGGCTCAGCAGCAGAGGGCTGGCACTGGGGTGGCTGCTCAGATCACATCCAGTACGGGACGTGGTTCAGCCGCAAGTTCATGGACCACACCTTGAAGAACATGTCGACGAGCCGCAGCAGCTACACGCTGAGCACCATGAACCAGCACAACAGCGAGGCCGGGCGACAGGTGAACGTCGACGACTCAAACTAAAGCTGAAAGTCTAAAGGTCCAAGGTGTGATTAACTTCCTGTTTGCATCCTGCAGGCGATCAACAGGACGATGTCCACAGACTGTCGTTGTCACGGTGTTTCTGGCTCCTGCGCGGTGAAGACATGCTGGAGGACGATGGCGCCGTTTCAGCGGGTCGGGACGTATCTGAAGGACAGATACGAGCACAGCATGCAGGTGACGGAGCGATCCAAGAGGAAGATGAAGTGGAAGGACCAGCGGCGTCTCCATGTGGACAAACACCAGCTCATCTTCCTCAACAAGTCTCCAAACTACTGTCTGGAGGACAGGCGGCGGGGCATCGCGGGCACCAGAGGGCGCCGGTGCAACCGGACATCCACGGGGCCGGACAGCTGTAACCTGCTGTGCTGCGGCAGAGGATACAACACACACGTGGTCAGACACGTCCAGCGCTGCGAGTGCAAGTTTGTGTGGTGCTGCTACGTCCATTGCAGGCGCTGCGAGAGCATGAACGACATGCACACCTGTAAGTAACACACCTGGAAACAGAAACACGTGGAACACGTAGCTTACCTTCATTCACCTCAGCATGATACCTGGTAATAGAAGAACACCTGGAATAAAAGAAGGATTTGTGGGAAGAGACAAATTGGACATCTGGATCTGAAAGAGTGTAAACATAAGAAGGACTGAACCTCTCAGGTGAAGACAGATCCTCCTTGGACCAATCTGAGGTCAGCAGTACTTGGTACATTTACAGCAGCACATGGCACAGCTTCACCTTCTCTCTTGATAACATCACCATTAGAGTAAACCTGCAGAAGAGTCACAGAAGAAATGGGTGAGCAGCTGCCTGAGGGCCGAGCAGTGAAGGTGAAGCCTTAAGTTTACCTGTCGATGTGGCGAGGAGCTCAGAGCGGAGCTGCTGCTCCATGTGGAAAGATCCAGGTGAGCCACGTGACAGCCTCCTGCATGCCTCCTGTGTGAGCTGTTTCATGTTCACCTGTGAGCAGCAGACCCAGGACAGGACTTTACTGCCTGAACGTTTAAATGTTTCAGACTGGACAGACTTCTCCAACGTGATGTTTCTGAAGCATTCAGAGTGCCACCAGGAGGAGGATCAGTGCTGCTGCACACTCAATCTGAAGATCTAAATGACTGAAGCACACCAGATGGACTCCTGATCAGTCTCACCAGTTCTGCAGCCCACAGACTGATTTCATATTTTAAAATAAAGATATTTATGTGTAAATAATTTTTAAAAGTTGATTATTTGGTATGGAATCATATTTTTATAATTTCTGTCCAAAAAGAATCAAACTGACATCAGAAGGTGAAATGATCCCGTAAATGTGGACGTGAAGAGTTCCTTGTTCAATTTCTGTTGGCAAACCTTATTAACAAAAACATGAAAACAACAGAACAAAAAGCTGTGAGTCTGTTTAAAGGTTCCACACAAATACGGTTTATTATACTTTGACTAATAAAAAATAAAATGCCTGGTAGAGAAAATGTTAGAGGAGATTTGGTTCAGTTTGTCTTTAACAAACCATAAAACTCCTCACAAGATATTCCAGAAACATTCCCAAAAAGGCATCCTGAAAGAAGGAAACCTTGTGAATAATCCAGAAACAGGAAATACTACATTCCAGCTGGAAGTACAGCAGTATAGCTGTACAGGCAGCTGATGATGTAGAGTAAAAGTACTTCATTACATCTGATCACAGAAGGCCCTGCCTATTCTGCCTCCACCTCACCCAAGAAGAGTCTTCTTTTTGATTTTTGAATAAAAGAATGATTAAAGACATCAGAAAGATGTAAATATAACAAGCATATAAAACATATTAAGCCTGCACAGCTTTGTTCACATGGATGTGTTTAAATAAAGTTAGGAGAAAGTATCCTGTCTGTCAGTTGGTGATGAACGCATCCATCACTTCTTTCATTTGACAGTTTAAACAGCAGGAACAAAAGAACAGCTGATGAAACATCAGACCGTAGAAACAATTTGAGAAACATTCAAACTGATCTGAACTGTGCACAGCTCTCTGAGCTCTGCAGCAGCTCGATTCTTTTCTGTTTCAGCCGTTCAGTTGCAAATTTGCTGCTGTGCTTGGATCTTTGTCCTGCTGATGACCCAGGTTGGTTCCAACTTTATCTGTGGGACAGATGGCCTCACACTGAAGAACCACAAAAGAAGTTCAAGGTGCACTTAGATCATCATCCCTTCTCCACCGTGCTGACACTTGATCCAAGCTGTTTGCTGTGCGTGATGGACAAACATCTACATTTGGTCTCATCTGTCAAAGGATGTTGTTCCTGAAGTCTTTGTTCAGATGCAGCTTTACAAACCCGATCCCTGCTGTTATGTCCTCTTACTGAGAAGAGGCTTTCTCCTCCAGCCCCTCTGAACAGCCATTCCTGTTCTGCCTTTTTCTAACCATGCTGTCATGAACTCTAACCTTTAACCTGCTAACTGAAGCCTGTAGAGTCTGAGATGTAGCTCTTGGAATGTAGTTTTTTATTTTTTTGATCAGTCTAACCCTGTAAATAATTTACTGTAACATAAACGCCTGAATGGACCACACCTTCAAACTGCTAAAATGTGTCCTTTGGTAGAGGAGCTCAGACCGACGATGACGATCAGTTAATCAGTGCATTGATCATCAGCACATGGATGCAGTAAGGCTGGACTCTGCAACAGACAGACACCACAGTGCCCTGAGTTTTAGGATCTGTGCATTCCCAGAGTGTAAATTAGGGGTGTAAATGAGGGGTGTAACGTCTGTAACATCAAAAAAATGATCGTCCTGCTCAGCTGATCTCTGAGCTCAGTGAACTTTCTCCTGACCAATTTCAGTTCTGACTGAATCCAACATGGAGTTCATTTTGTTCGAGTAGCACAGCAAGGACTGATCGTGTGTACCTCAGATAAACTATTTAAACTTTGTACTTATTCATTATTCTTATATTCAGGCCTTCAAACCTTCAGGCATAGTTGCAGGGTTCAGGTTTGGGTTGAGGCCGCGGTCTCGTTGCATGTTGCTGAGTCAGAGAGGGTCCTCACAAAGACAGGAGTGTGTGTTATCAGCAGTGTATGATGATGAGGCAGAAAGATTTGGGGAAAAAGTGAAAACATGTTCTTATTTACACTCCAGGATTTCCTGCCATTCTTACTGCACATTACTGAACAGGGTATGCCAGGCACAGATCCAGGGGCCCACAGGGTCAGGGGTCACACCCAGGCTCCTGTGTGTGATCATCTGCTGCCCTCAGCTTCTCCTCAGAAATCAAACATCTGCATTCCTGCGTGTTCACATTCACACATTCATACACACAGAAACTTTATAGCGAGCATGTCGACCGCGGCACTGCCGTCGGTGTGAGGTCAACGCAGGAGTAACGATTATGGCAACCTGAGACCAACTGAACTGTGTATGTGTGTGTGTGTGTGCGTGCGCCGGTGTGTTTGTGTGTGAGTGTGTTTCTGTATGTGTTTGTGTATGTGGGAGTGTATCTGTGTGTCTCTGTGTATGTGTGTGTGTGTGTGTGTGTCTGTTTTTAAGGTCTGAAACACAGACACACAGAGTGTTGATTTTGTGTGTGTGTGTGTGTCTCTGTTTTTAAGGTCTGAAACACAGACACACAGAGTGTTGATTTTGTGTGTGTGTGTGTGTGTGTGTGTGTGTGTGTGTGTGTGTGTGTGTGTGTGTGTGTGTGTGTGTGTGTGTGTGTGTGTGTGCATGTATGGGTCAGTGTGTACCTCGGACTCGGCAGTTTCCTTTGAGTTTGGTTTTTCAGGAAACACATGAGGGATGATAAAGGAGGAGGAGGCGGCTCAGAGGCGCAGGAGCTGAAAAGAGTTGGCGGGGATAAGTTGGAGGGCAGAAGAGATGGAGGTCCTGCAGAGCGTCCGGCTGCTGTGTGTCTCTCTGATGATGATGATGATGATGAGTGAGCTGAAGATGTCAGCTGCTGCACAGGTAAGCTCGTCCGCCTGTTTTTATTCATGGAGTTCGTTCAGCTTCAAACTCAAAAACTGAACTCGGCGGTTCAGATGTAAAAATCTACATGAGCTTCAGGATGTAAAAGTTTGGACACTGGTTGTCGTGCGTCAGCGTCTCTGTGAAACTTTGAGTAGATGAATCTGAGAGCCCTTCCTCACATCAGCTCAGAAAGAGCTCCATTTATTTTAGTTGTGCTGTCCTGTTTGAAGCTTCATCTGTGATAACTTCTGGTTTTCTGATATCTTACATAGCGATGTGTTCTCTGACTGAAATATTATGAGCTGCAGACTGAAGCACTGCTCACATCATTTGCTCTGACGTTCACTTTCTGGGGAGGGGGAGTCACCTGAGAGTGTGGACGCAGTGGGAATAGCCCCAACCCTCATTCAAGAAGCTTTACATTCACATAAACAATGTGAGAAATAACTAGTGTGGGGTACTCAAGCAGAATGTTGCCATGGTTACAGGCAGTACTGTGTAGTATTATGTGCTCTGTATAAACAGATCTTCAGTCTGATATGTGCTGGTGCAGCCAACAGCTGGAGTATGAGGTACCTGCAGCAGCCTGCTCAGGTCTGCAGAGCTGCAAACAAAGAAACACAGCAGAGACTGCAGGAAGAAGCCGCACATGCCAAAGACTAAAGCTCCGCCCACACAGGAATAGCTGTGCAGCAATGCGATGACTGTTGAACTTCAGTGAAGTTGGCGACTTATAGAGATGACACAGAGCGGATCGATTAGTGGAAGCCGCGTGTTTAGATAAGCTGATACTGGAAACTGAGCGGGAATCACATCAGAGGTTATCTCAACAGCCAGAGCCCGCTGACAAGCAACTGTCACCGAGCAAAGGCAAAAAGGAACCAGTTTATCTGTCAGCAGCTGATTCCCATCTGAACCTGCAGGCTGTAACAGGAAGTCATCATCGGCCCAGGAACTCCGTGTCCTGTTTGCCTCCTTTGACCGTTTCCTGGGTGGAGCTGATGGAGCAGATAACCACAGCTGCTATTACAGTTATTACACTTACTTCCTGTTCCAGTCGAGCCACCAGCAGCAGTCTTTGGTTTTCAGGTCCAGAGGAGGAGGTTTAATAGTTTTACAAAGTGATGAGTTGAACTTTTCCACACTGCTACCTTCTAGTTTACCTGCACGCTGACAGTGTGTGGAGCACTGAGCTCCTGATTGGTTGGAAATCGTCCTGCTAAGAGCTGCAGCCACACACTGCCAGCACAGTTTCACTCACACAGCGTAGACATTGATGAAAGACACTTTTCTTTTCTTTTTTTTTCAGAACTTTTGCTCCAACTCGACAGTGCTCCGCACTCGCACGATGTGCCACTCCTGCACCATCAGCCAGCTGATCCTATGCCCATCAGGATTCAAACCCACGCCCAGATCCAACGCCCAGGACTGCAAGTGAGCACCACATAGCACAGGTCCACTCAAAGTCCTCATTGTGGTTCAACTGATGGTTGAAACAATAAACTGTGATTAGCTTCTTTGCACAAATTCAAATACCTCCACAATTTCACATCAAACATCACAACTCACACAAGAAACTTTAAAAGATCTCCACATCACCTCTTTAATAATTTTCTATTGAATTTACAGTTAACAGTTCTGCTGTCGAGTCAGGGTTCAAAACAGTCCTTCTGCGTATCACACTGAGCCACAGAGCAGCCTCTCCGTCTGAATCAGGCTATATAAGGACCCCTCCCCTCCCTCACCCACCTCCACCTCTAAGAGGAGAGAGCCTTGCTGTCCTGGATCCCAACATCAGCAGCCACTTTACCTCCAGTCTGTCTGTCTGTTCTGCAGGTACTACATCAACACTCCCAGCATGAAGCTGCCCCTCAGTGGCTGCTCCTTCGAGTGCTACAAGGAGGTGGAAATAAAGAGCTGCTGTCCAGGTTACTGGGGCCCCGACTGCATCGGTCAGTACCGACACACCAGCTCGTCCTCAAAGAGCCAAAAAGCTTTTATTTAATCATTATGTTATATTCAAAAGAGGCTGTATGAATGTGTGAGAAGCATGTTGTATAAAGTGATTTGAGTGCTCATAGTAGAAAGGTGCTGTACAAGAATCAGTCCGTTTACCACATATAATGTTAAAAGGCTGCAAAATAACAGGCCTAACATTTGTAGTGGGGAGTCTATTGTATTAAAGAATGGAAAAATGATCCTGTTACCACAGGTGTGTAAAGTCCAGCACCGCAACGCAGTCTGCCTTTACAAATGTGTGAGAGAGAGCAGGTGTGGATGTTGCTGTGAGGCAGGCTGTGAACTTTCTTCAGCTTTCAGGCGCCTCAGCGGCTCAGACAAGAAGTAAAGGAGCATGCGAAGTTACAGAGCGGTGCCATCGAGTGCGTAAAAGTTGTGAGTGTAAAAGTCCTGCTGACTCAGGAGCTGCTGAGCTTCAAACCTCCTCCAGCGTTAACATCAGCACAGAGACTTCACAGCCGAGCAGCTTCTGTAAGGGTGATGTGAGGGTGGACGGGCGCTTTGGTCCATGTGCTACATTTAATTCAATACGTTTAAATTTAAAGAAGTTTAAAATGTAAATTTGTGACTGTGATAATTTTTGTATTCACTCATTGGTCATAGCATGCTAGCAGCAGCACACTCGGTCTGTCCAGAAATTCACTACAAGACTTCTCGGTGGTCTAAAGAAACTGAGCTCTGGCTTCCAGGTGACTTGTGTCACATTTTCAGTTCTGTAGGAACCAGATCGTCCTGCAGGAACCAGAAACTTCCTCCCCATTTCCTCTGGTCAGACGCTGTCAGCAGGACTGGAATCTGCTTACTCAGTGGACACCCCCCCCCCCCATGCGTCTCATGCCTGCTTTATCTGTTCAAAGCAGAAAAGTAATGCTCAGTTTTTTCTGCTCCTGAGAGCTGACACACCTGAACCTGGGGTCTTCTAGGACTTTGCTTGTCCTCCATCCACCCCCAGCTCCACCTTCACTGAAGACTCTGCCACTAGAAACGCAAAAAAGAAAAAAAAATCACTGAAACTCTTACAAAGTTTTCACAGAAAACCCCAAAGCAATCCTCCAACAAGTGGAGGAAGTCGTTGTTACGTAAAAGTACCTTTAAAAGTAAAAGTCCTGATACTCATGTGAAAGTATGAGTAATATCATAAAAAATACTTAATTATAACAAGTAAAATGTCTCCTGAGTATGAGAACCAGTATATATTTGATGGTCATCGCTGTGCAGTCATGTGAAAACAGATTTTTTTTTTAAACTATGTTCACTTTCAAATGTTTGGTATCAAACAGAAGTTATTTTCATTATGAACTGTTGATCATTTCTCTGGTCCAGCTCCGACCTTCCGGTCCTAAGTGACGCTGCCATAAACTGACTTAGCATCAAAGTAATGATAAAATAATACAGGCACATGTTCAAATACTTAAAAATATAAGAAGGATTTCTTCATAACTTTCAAAGAGGAAAAAAAACACCCAGGAATGAACGATCCTGGTATCCGTGCTTCCTGCGATGCTATCCTGTGATGCTGTGGTGGTTATTTGTTCTGTGAGCGGAAGAGGGGAAGGGAAACAGATGATGGTGATGTGATGACATGAAGGAGGATGGCAGGAAGTGTGTGTGTGTGTGTGTGGGGGGGGGGGGTCTGTTTCCTCATAGAAAACACAACAGCAGCGCTCCACAATCATGAAGCGTCAGCTTCCTGTTCACACCATGTGCCCGTTCTCTTTCAGAGTGTCCTGACCAGGCCGCCAGACCCTGCAGCGGCAGAGGCATCTGCTCCGCTGGACTGGGAGGGAATGGGACCTGCAGCTGCCAGGTGACCTCACACACCTGTTCTCACCTTACACACCTGCTCTAACTGTACATCTCACTCTCACACACCTGCTCTCATAGAATAGATGTTTATTTTCGCTGTTACAAGAACAATGAAAGACAGTGTCACCTCACACACCTGCTCTCACATCACGTCACACACCTGGTGACAAAAATCAGCTGATTTGCAGGTAAATTGGAGTGAGAAAGCAAAGCTGATTGGAACACAGACAAACCAAAAAATAAAACAAACTACAATAACGTGAAAGCAGACTGACACAATCACTGTAATCTGCAGTCTTCACGTGAGTTTGTGTCCATATAAATGTATATTTAGGACGTAATCATATATCTGGGTTTATTGTCATAAAGAAGGCATAATATTAGAACCTTGAACAACACTCACTGTCCACAGAACCAACAGTAAATGACCTCAGAGCTTCTAGATTCTAGAGCCCTTTAGAACCTTAGATCTCAGACTGTTACAGGAACCCAAGAACCCTGTGAATAATCAAACCCCATAAATGTGTGTGTTGCATCGGTGGTTGGCTGAAAGGTTTAAATAATTAATGACCGTAAAAGCAGAACCCCTCCACCTTTGAAAAATACATCGGTATACAGGTTCCTGTAACAGGACCCAGCAGCAAACTGTTTGCATTATAAATCTGTCTCTCTACAGGCCAGAACCACGGCTCTCTTAAAGTTTACCCATGATGTCCCATCCTGTTTATCATTGTTTTTAATTGTGTGTGTGTGTGTGTCCAGGAGGGCTTTGCAGGAACTGCCTGTGAGGACTGTGCACCTGGACGGTACAGCCCCACCTGTAGCTCAGGTAACGTCATCTCCAGCTGTGACAGATGCACTGAGTTCTCAGGAACCTCTGACCCACCGTAATTCTGTTTACACTGTTTGCAGTCTGCTCCTGTGTCCACGGCCTCTGTGCTTCTGGAATAGTGGGCGACGGCCGATGCACCTGTTTCTCTGGATACACGGGTCCCAACTGTGACCAAGGTCAGTCCTCCTGCTGGTACCTTTACATTCACAGGTAACTCCACCTGCAGCAGGTGTCCCGCTGTGTTGTCTGGTCCTTCTCCTGATTTGGTAACATGTCAGCTTATCTTTTCCTGTTTCCTGTTACCTATACAGTTTCTGCATTTGCCTGCACCCTGTCACCTGTGCTAACACCTGTATTGTGTTTCAGAGTTACCAGAGTGTGCAGCTCTCAGCTGTCAGCAGAACTCTCGCTGTATTGAAGAAGCTCTGACGGGGCAGTTAGTGTGCCAGTGTCTACCCGGCTACCAGAGAGCAGGAGCCAAGTGTTTATGTGAGCTTATATGTACCCCCTTGGTGCTCTCTCTCTCTCTCTCACACCTCTAGTTCTCTCTCCCGTCTGTGGTCAGTGTAAATGTCACAGTCTTTGAGTCTCTGTGTGCTCCAGCTTTGTCTTTCTCACTTTGTCACTTTGTCTTTCTCAGCCATAAATCCGTGTCTGCAGCGGGTGTGTCACGCTCAGGCCTCCTGTGTCCACACTGGACCAAACCAGCACCTGTGTACCTGCAATGAGGGCTACAGCGGGGACGGGCGGGTCTGCATGGCCATTGACCCGTGTCAGACCGATCGTGGCGGCTGCGCCGCTGAGTCTGCCCGCTGTGTGTACGATGGACCGGGCAGGGTAAAACATTTTGGCTGACCTTTCACATCATGTGTGTAACGAGCTGTGGCCCACAGGGGGCAGCGGCTTGCTGTCAGATGACCTTGTCAGTGACCTCTGAATCTGCTGTGCTCTGTGCTCTGTTCAGTCCCACTGTGAGTGCCTCTCTGGGTTTGACACTCTGTCGGGTGGTGGCTGCAGCCTAAAGAACTCCTGCACACCTGATTCCTGCCACCGGAACGCCAACTGCAGCACCGTGGGACCTGGACAAGTTGAGTCAGTCACTTTACTTTACTGAATGTCTGCATGGACCAATACCTGAATCTGCAGGCAGCAAGTAGCAGAGCTGCAGAACTGAGCCGTCACTTGCTGCTCTGTCCCTCAGGTGCGCCTGTCTCCAGGGCTACATTGGTAATGGTAAAGTCTGCATTGGGAACATCATGGAGCGTCTGAATGACCTGAACACAGAACCAGGAGGCCAGTGGACGGGTCAGCTGAGCAATGCCATCACTCTGTTTGGTATGTGGATTCAGTTTGAGGTGATTTGGTCCATAAAAAGCAGAAAACTTTCACTTCCTCAGCTTTAGCTCTCTGTGCAGGGACACATGTAAGCTTTTCCCTCTGGCCTACGGTGTTCTGGTGTGACCTGCCCAGTGACAGATATATTAAATAAAACTCAGTAAATAAACTAGCATTCATAAAAATTAAACTGATACAGAAAAATTATTTCAAGTTTCTCCTTTAAGCACTTTTATTTACCACATCCAGGACTTTTTTTTATAAGTGAGTTTTAAAATGTTTAATCTGGGTTCTGCACGGTCGCCCCTAAAGTAGCCTTCCTGTTCGATCCTGCTCTGTTTATTCTCCAGAACACATGACATAACCGACGTATCCCATGGTAAAACATAGGAGCGATGCTCAATTACTGCTCCGCTTTATTGGCAATGACAAGTCGTCAGCTGATGCACAACTTGTTTTTTGGAGGTATTCAGATGCGATCTGTGTAGTGAGACATTTTACAGATGGTCAATGAAGTCGTCTCACATGAAAAGAACTAATGTTGATGATTGTGTTTGTGTGTGTTTTGCAGGATCTTTGTCGTGGCCGCTGCAGAATTTGGGTCCGTTCACCGTTTTCATCCCGATAAATAAAGGCTTCAAGGGAACGCCGGTACGAATCCCTTCAAATAAACTGATCCACTTTTATCAGCAGCTAGTTTTAGCTTCCTTTTAACTTTAGAGCCACTTTTATGTTTCTTTCACACCCTGGCTTTGTTTTGGGAGCTCATCGTTCTTTGAGCTCCAGAGGAAAAAACACAATTCAATCAAAACGGGTTCAGTCAGGATTCAAACATCTGCCTTTACTCCTCTTACTAGGTGAGGACTCTGATAGCGGACAGGTCCAAAGCTACATACCTGTGTAAGATGCATCTGGTCGCTGGGATGATGCAGTTTGACACACTGAAGAAAACTGATGTCTTCTACACACTGACGGGAAAATCAGCAGAGACGGACACATCAGAGGGGGTGAGAGGCTTCATCACCAGCAGATTGATACAACATGAAGTGTAAACATGTCAGGGCACGAAGCAAAAAAATTAGGAAATATAAAAAAGATTTGAAACAATTTGAGGAAAGTGAGTGATGACTTGTTTTTTCACATAAGAAACAAACCAACCCAAAGCAAAATGCTAACCCAGAACCCGAACTAGAACCTGACCGAGACCCAAACTCAGACCCTTTCCCTAAGCAATTAAACAAATAACTTGACTGAATCCTGTTTTTAAACCCTTGGAAACACAATAAAGATGACAATAAATAGAGCATTCACAGACTTGGCTTGCATCTGTTTATTGTAAGAATGAATTAAGATTTATAATCAAATAAGTGATGCACACAGTGGACACCAAGTCCAGTCTTAAGTACTTCAGAGACTTTTGATAACATGTGAAACTGTTACGGTCTTCACACTTCCAAATGTTAAAGTGGTAAGCCTCCAATGGCTTTGATAGAATTTTGTATTGTCAGATCTTCCTCTGGTTTCATTCCAGGACGCTCAAACCAAAATCCGTATCCATGGCGGCAGGAAGAAAGGTGTAATCATCCAGTCTAATGTTGTTGCATCTAATGGGATCATCCATATCATCAATAGGCTGATGGAAAGCGTGCCTCCCATCGTAGAAAGCAACACTGAGGTGGCAAGACTGAAAGATTTTAGTTTGGGTGTAAATGTGCTCAGCAAAGATAAACCTGTTCATTATGTCTCCATTCATCTCATTACATGAACACTTTGTTGTTCCACAGGAGAACCTGATGAAGATCGTTTCTGACTACGGCAAGTTTCAGACTTTCACCAGTTTATTACAGGTATAGACTTCTTTTCTTCAATAGCAGGAACATCAGGCCATGAATACATGCAGACGCCAACTTTTTTATTCTCAGTTTAGAAGTTAATCACATCCTGTAACTTCCTGTATTGAGTCAATAACAAGTTGAACACTGGAAGACATTTTATTGCATGTCCCAATGTCCCAGTCACATTCCTGCCCACCAGAGGATGGGATCATTACATTATTACACTGGATCAGGGCTTTGTGTCAACACTGACACAGAAGATGTTTGGAGTGTGATATTTCTATGATCAGTTTTAGGTTCTGAACACAGATTAAATAGGAAATATTGCACTGATTTGTGGTCCTGCAGGATTAGACGTCTCTGATGTTCATGCTGCAGGAAGAAATGTGTAAATATTAGCAGAGTCAGGACCGAGAGTCGCCTGAATCCCACCTCAAACACGGTGCATGAGCATTTATCTTAGTAACACATTCGGGTGCATGAGGACCTGGTTCTTAAGTTTCTAAATTGATCAAACTGGACAATTTGTGCTCACTGCAGAAAACTCCTCTGGCATCTTTGCTGGACCAGCCGGGACCAATCACTGTGCTTGCACCCACCACTGCAGCATTTGATGCAATGATAGAAGAACACCTGAAGTATCTCATGAGCCCTGACGTAAGGATGGACACAAAAACTGACAAATTTGTAGTCTGTCATGAATAATTCACCAGACGATTGGTTCTGAATCCTCAGGGTCACAGCAAACTGCTGGAGTTTCTCAGGAACCACATTATTCCGGCCACTGCGGTGAGAGCGACAGTCCGCTGACTCGTTAATAATTCACGTTTGTTCCCTCTGACAGTTTTTTTTTATCTCCCTGTTATGCAGCTGGAGATCTACAATGCTGTGTCAACCCCAAGATACGTGACAATGGCCAATCAGGTTCTGACAATCACCGTGATGGAAAATGTAAGTGTGGATTTCCACCATCTGTAACCCCCAACATCACCCCAAATCTCTGTCACAGTCACTGTTGAATACTTAAATAATATCATGAATCTTATAAAATAACAGAGGGTGGAAAGTGTTTGGTTCTAAGTATGCTATAATACTGACATTATTGTTCCAATATCCTTTCTGTGTGTGTGTTAGTGCTGTTCATGCAGATTTAGTCTCTTTAATAAGCTTGCAGATCTTTTTAAATATTGCTGAAATTTATTTCACTTTCAACTTGAACATTTGAAATCTTGACATTAATAGAGTTTATTAATATTATTAATAGAGTTTAAAATACAATCCAGATAACAAAAATCCCTAAAAGTGCAGCGTTTTTATTTCTGTAATCATTTTCTGGAGAAATGAGTGTAATCAGTAAATATTCACCATGGATCCTGTAAGGAATACAGCCGTGTGACTTAAAGCTGACTGAACATCAGCTCCTGGTTTCTGTGTCAAACCTTCATCATCTAAAGAAAAGTTGAATTCACTCCTATTATCCGCATTTTAGTAAGACTGTTTTCCACACTTTCAACATGAGCTCAGGATTTCTGTCCGGTCGTCGTTTCACTGTTTCAGGGCCAGATCTTGGTTAATGGTGCAGCCGTGTTGGAGGCAGCTGTGGAGGCAAAAAATGGACGTCTTTATGTGATGGATGGAGTTTTGACTCCGCCCTCCATCGAACCTGTGTTGCCCAGTAGATGTGACATCACAGAGACTAAAATCATCATGGTGAGTTTAACGTCTAATGACATGATCGATTGACCCTAAATGTATGTGCAGCGTATGAGGCTCAGTGTGAAAACAAAAGGCACTGAGCTCATGGAGCTCACATAGTTGGATCATCACACCATGCTACACTGTTGGACTCTGCCTCCATTGGATGAGTAAATGTATTTGATCAGTGAGGTGACTTTATCCCAGGAACAGAAACACGAGGACACTGCGAGATTCTGCCCCTTCACCTTTGAGCCCGCCCTAAAACACTGAAGCCCTTTGAGTGTGTTTGAGATATTTGATCAACTCATGTGTTTTTCAGGGTGAATGTGTCGCGTGTTCAAAGCTAATAATGACCCAATGCTCTTCTGGAGTTTTTACAGTAAGACTGAACTCACTGTGAAGCATCTGGATATTTATTCACTTCCCTTTCTTACTTTGAGCTGATTTAAAATATGATTATGCTGTCTTTATCCAGGGCTCTTCCACATTTGGATGTTCTTATATTTTCACCAAGGGCAACCCATCTGTTAAAGTCCCAGTGAAAGGCTGCTCTGCACACTGCAACTCAACGGTCACGGTACACACTTTAGTAAAACCAGGCAGTTTACTTCATGTTGGAACAGAAAGACACTGAAGCCTAGAAGATGTAACTTTGTAGAGGCCGTCAGAATAACCTCGTGTATATCCGTTCAGATTCCAGCGTGCTGTAAAGGTTTCTACGGTCCAGACTGCAGACCATGTCCAGGTGGATACCAGACGCCCTGCTCTGGACACGGGCAGGTCAGACATTCCCATAATTCCTTAATTACTTTATTTGGAAGAAGCTTTAGTGCTTTCTGTTCTTTGAACAGACTTTTTCCTGTTTGCAGTCCAGCGGTGACGGAAGGAAACTGAAATGTTTCAGTGTTTGCAGGGAAAGTGAGGTGTTTGGTTTATGGAGGAGGAACCTAAAGTGTGTTTTGTGCTTTTCAGTGTTCGGAGGGGGTTTCAAGAAATGGAACATGCAGCTGTGAACCGAACTTCAGCGGCTCACGCTGTCAGTACTGCTCCTCCTCCAACAAATATGGACCAAACTGTGACAGAAGTAAGTCTGACTCATACTTTGTGACGTCACACAGGCAGACATGATGTAAAGATGATGTACTTGTCTATCCTCAGCCTGCCCCTGTATCCACGGGCAGTGTGATAACCGTCCGGATTCAGACGGTCGGTGTAAAGTGGACTCGTGTCAGCAGGGTTACACCGGTCCTTTGTGTGATCGACAGACGGCCGCCTGCGGCGCTCAGGCTCAGTTTTGCCACGCACATGCTGACTGTGACTTCAGCCAGGGAACAGTCAAGTGAGTTTACCTGGATGGAGTCTGAGCTTTAACCCTGAGTCAGACGTCTGTAGTGAACAGTTATCTCGTACCACACATTATTCTGTACTGTGTCTTATTTTAGGTGTATTTGTAAAACTGGTTTCCAAGGTGATGGGATCACCTGTGTGGCATCTGACCCGTGTGCTCCACCCCACCGAGGTGGCTGCAGCCTGAACGTAAGTCTCCAGTTTTTATAGTGTAACTGTAAAAAACGCAGTCTGTTTCCTCACTGCTGCCCGTGCTGCATTCTGCCCCTTGCAGGCTAAATGTATAAAGACAGGCCCTGGGACTCACGTCTGTCAGTGTCTGACTGGATGGAGGGAGGATGGGGATGAGTGTCAACCAATCAACAACTGCAACAGTCCTGACAGAGGCGGCTGCCACCCCAACGCCACCTGTGTCTATGTGGGACCCGGACAGGTAAGGACACTGATATCAGCTGAGACGTGAATGGTGGAGATGTCACTGACGGATGGTTTATCTCATTAATGTGCTCTTACCCTGGGAATGCACCACTTCAGTCCGTCCTTAGGGTGGCAGTAAGGAGTGCAGTATTATTAAAACATGAGAGGGCCAGAAAATGTGAATCCTGAAATGTGGTTGATTATTCAAACTTACACTGGCCTATTTAAACTGGGGCCGTGCGGACCTCGGGGGGAATATTTCTTTTATCTCAGTTTTTTAACACGTTGTCGGTCAGTTTGTTCTTAATGATGTCACATCATTGTTTTTGGGAACCCCCCAGTCAAAAGCACCCAATTTTGCAGTTTCAATAAATGGAACTATTTATTCAGTTAATGTTTGCCACGTGGCAGTTTGTTAGTCTCAGGATCTTGCTGCTTCCTTTTGTAGATGATGTGGTTCTGTCAGCTTTATTTGCCTTCTGTAAAGATCTGGCACCTCTAATTCTGAGCCCATGGTTCATGGTTCCTCAGAAAAAAGTGGGGTGCCCACTTCAGACTGGAATTTTGTCCTGCTAGACCTCAGTGGAGTGTTCAATACTGTTGATCATAATATTCTATTAGAGCGACTAGAGCATGCTGTAGGTGTTACAGGTACGGTGCTGCAGTGGTTCGTATCATACCTCTCTGATAGACTCCAGTTTGTTCATGTAAATGGAGAGTCCTCTTCACACACTAAGATTAATTATGAAGTTCCACAGGGCTCTGTGCTAAGATCAATTCTGTTTACATTATACATGCCGCCTTTAGGCAGTATCATCAGAAGTGATTTGTGATCTGGTCCACCAGCACCAAAGAGTGAAGCTGTCTCCGCAGCAGTAATGTCCTGTTGTTATCTGCTCCTGTTCAGAGTGACTGCACCTGTAAGGCCGGTTACCAGGGCAGCGGGCAGGACTGTGAACCTGTGAACCAGTGTGTGACTGCAGACGGAGGCTGTCACTACTTTGTGAGTAGCAAAAACCAAGCAAATCCACTGAAAGCATCTTTTCTGCTAAAATCATTATGGGTCATACCAACAGCAACATAAAACAGGTCTTTTGCTTTGATGTCATTTGCCTGCAGCGCTGTGATCAGGGTGTCAAAGCCAGATTTGACTCCTTTAACTATATCTTCAATTTGACCATACCTGGTCAAACTGGTCTGTAGATTCACTCCTAGTAACTAAACCAGCCAATCATCGTTCCTCAGAGCCAATCAGAGGCTCTGCAGAGCTTCACTGAATTCCTTTAATTTTTTCAAAGTAAAAGACGTCTTGTGCATGATGTCTGTCTTGTACTGATAAAAATGACCGAAGCTAGGCCCTCGGTGACCGTGTCCCTGTTTAACTGTTTGTGTGTGCAGGCCAGCTGTCTCCTGCTGTCCTCTCAGTGGACGTGTGTCTGCGATGAAGGATATGTTGGAAATGGACACGTGTGTTACGGTACAGTTGAACAGGTGAGTGATGGCCAGGTTCAGTCGGCAGGATCGTGTCTTTGCTTCCAGCTGATTTTGTTTCCTGGTGATTTCAGGAGCTCAGCATCCTGCCTGAGGCCTCAGACTTCTTCACATGGATGACTGTGAGTATGTCACGTTTTACAGATGCATTATGTGCAGATTGTCATCACTTTGATTATTATACAATAAATGAAACGTGCAGTATATCACAAACTAACTCACACGTTTAGCACATGCTTCACATGCAGACTAGGCACCGTAATTATGCCACTGTAAACACAGTGTATCATATTCACTGATATTCATTCATACCACATGAAAACCCAATTAGAGCACATAAATATGGGTACAGAAAAATTATACATTTATGAATACTCTTAGCAATGTTAAGCTCACACTGTGGGGGTTATCGGTTCGTGCCACCATGCTTCATTTTTTAATAACCATGCAGTTTACAAGACTGACTTCCCCTGTGGTCTTTCATGTACCAGCAGCTATTTTTAATACCAACCTGAGCAAAGATTGTGTTTGTGTTCATACGCTCTGTTAGGATTCGGATCTGTCTCCGTCTCTGTTGGATCAGAACCTCACCCTCCTGGTTCCATCCTCAGCAGCCATCAGCAAAATGTCCTCAGAAGACAAAAACTTCTGGACGTTGAGGGGAAACCTGCCGAGTCTCATCAGGTTACAGCTCCGCAGGATTTAAAGTGACATCATTTTATTTTGGGGCTTTTATATGAATATATGTAACAGCTGTGCTGCGATCTGTCCCCTTCTGACAGAAATCACATGATCGCTGGTGACTACCCCTTATCTAGCCTCTGGAACATGTCGTCTGTGACGTCCCTTCTGGGAACAACACTTCGTGTTTCTACAAACGATGAGGTAACGCTTTCTGTGTGAGGATTTCTGCACACAGAGAGAATTTTGATCTTTCATTGAGCCCGTGCAGCTCAGGTGTTTCACATAAACTCCACACGGCCATCGCTGCTCATCCTCGGGCTGATCTAACTGCCTTTTGGCTGGCTCTCATCTTTCTGATGTTCTGTCAAATGCTTATAAAGTTACAGGTTGTTAAAATAACCTTATCTGGTATCAGGCACATAAATGTATAATCTGTGAGCCAAAATATTGCTCTTAAAAAAAAAAAAAGCAAAAAAAAAAAAAGCACTGCTGCCCTTCAGTATGCCTCCTGAAGCTGGCCAATCAGAATGAAATAGGCTATCTTAAAGGAACATAAGCTATAGCTTGTTGTTTCAAGCAAAGGATGAACTGAGGAGCTGAGCAGACGGCCAGTACAAAAAAAAAAAAAAAAAAAAAAAAAAAAAAGTTTGGACTGAATCATGTGAGCATACTTGAGTGGAGTCCCAGAATAAAAATGTGGACTTTCGTCCACTTTCAGTATATGGCTGTAAACTTGGTGCTTTTCTCTAATTTTACTTAAAAAATAAAATGGTTGTTTGTGCAGATCACTTCTGTTGGTGGAGCTCTCATCGGCACGTCAAACGTTGCTGCTACAAACGGACTGATCCATTTAACCGATAAGGTAAAAAGAAATACTACAAAAACAACACCCAGCAAGTTTTTTTGTACCCATTACCGATTTCAGCCTTTTTTTTTTTTTTTTTTTTTTAAAGGTTTTGGTTCCCGACAGAACACTGAGTGAAGGTCTGCTGGCCACGCTCGCTCTCAGGCCGGAGTTCTCACTCTTCAGATCGTATCTCATCGTACGACCTCTCAAACACGCTCACACCATGCTTAAATGTTCAATGTTTCCTTACATGTTGTGCTTTCTCTGGCTTTTTGTTTAGGATTATAACCTGACCAATGATATCGAACAGGCTGACGAATTCACCATCTTTGCTCCGACAGACGCCGCCGTCACTGAGTACCTGAAGAAAATGGCAGCCACTGCCCTGGTATACAATTTAGGCTTCAGTTTGTCTGCATTTTCATTTGAAGCTGAATCAAAAAGTTTGTATTTGACCCGATTAGTCTTTTTACTCACTGCTGACATTGTTGAAATTTTTACATATTTTAAAATGGATTAAGTGGGCAACACTCAGTTCTGTTATTTCATTCGACATTTAAAGCAGATGGTAAATATAGAACTAAACTCTGTAATTAAAGACTTTGACCTCGTCCTCGGGTTTATTTATTTACTTCCTTCAAATTAGTTGTGCTTTTATTTTGTCACTGAACAGGATGTGAAGACCACTCGTTACCACGTGGTGGCATCGCAGCGTCTGTTAAAAACAGACCTTCAGCTCGGAGGTTACAAAGAGACGATGCTTGGGTTTTCCTTCCAGCTCGGCATTTTCCCACGAGACGGGAAGGTCTCATCATGAAATATTGATTCTGTTGCATCTGATCGCATGACAGTCTAAACAACACGATACAAACCACCTGACCTGTGTTTTCCTCATGCAGCTGTTTGTGAATGATGCTCAGATGAACTCCTCTGACATCCTGAGCGGTAAAGGAGTGATCCACGGTCTGTCAGCTGTTCTTCAGATCAACAGAAATCGCTGCGATGATCTCACGTACACAAAAGTCATGGTAAGGTCCTCAGCCACCAGTTAAGTCCTGCAGATACTTCAGCGCCTCCAATCCAGTTCAATGAATGGAGAAACAATCGCATGATAAATATCAACGTTTTCTTTCTGCCCCAAAGGGGAACTGTGTCGACTGCTTATTCCACCAAAACAAGATCTGCCCCAATGACACCATCCCAGATGTAAGTTTTCGGACTTTTTCTGATCATCGTTAATCTTTCAAAGCTTAGACCTTTTTAACCACCAGGCTCTCTAAACAAACTTTTATACCAAACTAGAATCGGATAAATGCAGCTACTACAGAAAATCTGTTTGCAGATGATTCGATTTTAAGTTATGAAAGATGGAAAATTCTCCCCAAAGTCAAAAGAATTACGTTCAGTTTGTCCGACTTTACAAGACGTAGGAGAAGATCTAGAGAGGACTTCATGGTATTCCACTAAAGTAATTTCATGACCTCCCAGTGATCACTGACCACTTTACTGTTTGTGCTCTTGTGCCAGTTACAGATTGAATTTCTTTCAGTTTACTGTGACAGTACTAAAGTAACATATTAAAAAAAAAAAAAAAAAAAAAAAAAGTATTTTAAGTATAATTGTGCTGAAAAGTAAATTGCTCTTTAACAGCTGTGGGAAAACTGGTATCATTTAGTTGTATTTCATATCGAATTTGACATCTTCAAAAATAAACCAGCGTTTTATTCAATGGAGCGTAAAAATGTTTTTCTTTTTGTGGTGTCGCGATAGAGGAATAACCGGGGACGGTAACTAAGATATTGACAACGCCACCTGGGGGAGGGCGTTACACCCCAGGAAAGATTTCTCTAGCCAATGTACGTGTTGCACTGGCTACCAAAGCCCACAGACTCGTTATTAACAGCAGAGGTGAGACAAAGGAAGTTTACAAATCAAAATTTATTAAGAGGAACTACTAAAAACATAACTATAAAATCAGGAAGGCACCTAGGGTAGCAGGGTTGAGACGGCAAAATAGTTCATTGAAACACTTTAACAAACGATGATTAAAATGACCAGACTCCCTACCACGATGCTACCCTAAAACAATCACAGCATGATAAAAGAATAACTAAACAAAATAGTGGCGACTGGCCACTTGAGGCAACCTACGGGGAGGAGTGCCCAAGGGTGCCACCAATTACTCACCCGTGTAACTTCACTCCAGACCTCACTGTCACTCACACTAAACGGTGCAATCTACCTATGTGTGTACACTCGCATGCGTCGGGAAGGGGATTCCACCTCACGTGCCTAGCCCCTCAGCAAGCGGCCGCACCTCCACTAAAGCAATAAAACAAAGCATAAAACGTTACACACATTAATAAAAGATCTACATAAAACAAATACACCCCAAAGTACTGTTCATTATAAAAGCATCACATAACAAACAAAACAGCATGACAAGACAGCAGCAGTATAGTGCAAACCTGCAACAAAAGAGGGAAACAGTTGTCAAAGTCCACCCTACTATATGCCACGTTATGATGAACACAAGAGTCCCACTTACCACAGGGCAATACTAAACTGAGTGGCTTTCCTTGAGAGATCTGCAGTGCTCAACTGCCTAATGCTCTCAGCCACCTTGGATGGACAAGACTGCCAAATGCCTCCTTCTGGTAGTGAAGCGCAGCTGTTTCTTATAAGCCTGCTAATTGTCAACTGGGAAGGTGTGGATGTTAGTGGTGCGTTTGTGGACATCGTGTAAAATCCTACCCCAGAATCTACTTCACTACATTTTGTAAGTTAGGTGAACTGAAATGAAGAGTTTTATTTTCACTGCTCTATCGCTTCACGCGGATAACTGGTTATACTGTGTAAATATTTTCTTGAAACATGCGTTGTAGAAAATGCTGAAATTAATACTCAGCTCAGATGCACAGCCTGGTCCATGAGAAGCTAAAGTCAAAGTAAGAAGTTGGTGTTTTGCTCTGTGCAGAAATCGGTGAGGAGGACGAGAAAGTGCATGTTCACCCGCACGTTTGAGGGCGAGTGGCTCCCGAGAGTCGGCTGCAGAGCCACCTGCCTCCAGAAGAAGATCGTACGTTTCCTGCTCATTTCAGGGTAAGCATCCTCGGCAGTGTGGCACACTAGAACTCTTCCGTGCTTTCAGGAGCGGAGGTGCTGTGCAGGGTTTTTCGGGGAGCACTGCGAGGCATGCCCCGGTCCAAAGGGTCGGCCCTGCTTCGATAATGGAGTGTGTGTGGACGGGACAAACGGGACCGGAGTGTGTCGGTGTAACGAAGGCTTCAACGGGACCGCCTGTGAAACCTGCCAGAGCGGCAAATACGGAGTCCACTGTGACCAAGGTTCAGTACGTTTCATTAGTCAGCACATGATCTGTCATCTTCATCCTCACCTTCATCGTCACGTGTTGTCTGCTCAGAGTGCGAATGCAAGAACGGACAGTGTAACGAGGGACTGAAGGGCGATGGGACCTGCGAATGTGACGTGGACTGGAGGGGAGTCCACTGTGACCAAAGTAAGGCTGAATGTAGAGAAAAGTGAACGCTGTGATTTAGAACAACAAAATCTCATTTATGAGATCATTTTTAGAAATACTGTTTTTGTCATTTGTGCTGAGCTGCATCCGTGTCGTTGCAGAGATCGAAGCCAAAGCTGACGAGCAGTGCGGCTCGGTGAGATGCCACGGCAGTGCAAAGTAAGTCTGCACAAGTTTAACCGTTACTCTGCGTGCAGGACGCTGGAGGATTTATGCTTCCTGTTAAAACTTTAATCTGGTTTTATAGCTGTGTGACCGGCTCGTCCGGCCCTCAGTGTATCTGTGCTGCCGGCTTCAAAGGAAACGGGACTTTCTGTCAAGGTAACACATGTTATGAGCTCTGCAGGTCACTTACCTGCGGCTTTGGTCTGAGCTTTTTAAAGAGGATTCCTGTGAACCGCAAAGTTTACTGAACACTTTGTGACTCATGCAGCCATAGATCCGTGCGTGGTGGATAACGGCGGCTGCAGTCTGTACGCTCTCTGTAAGAGGACTCGACCCGGCCGAAGAGACTGTGTCTGTAATGCCGGCTACGCGGGCGACGGACTTGTGTGTGTCGGTAAACTCACTTGCCACAACTGCACACACCTGCTCACAGCTGCTCTGGCTTAGTTATAGTTGGTACAAGGAGTCAAAACGATTTTTAAAAAGGAAAATTTAATTATTCCGAGTCAACATTAACTTGTTCAGATCAGTTTATATAAATTTTTTTTTTTTTAAAAGCAAAAATTAGCTAAGAGGCAATCACACTGAGGATTACAGGGGACATGAAAGAGTGCAAAATACAATCGTGAAAGTTAAAGCAAAAGCATTGACAATAAATCCAGTAATACTAGAAGGATGTGCTTTGTAGTGTAATGGTCTGACTATGGTGGACAAAGTCTGCAGTAATGCAAAACTTAAAAAGCATTTTGTGAAAGTTCTGCGAAGTTAAAGCAAAAATACCAATGCAAAATATTCCAGATATTAGTTCTTCCAGCATCACAGCAAAAAAGGATTCCAGACAATCAGAAAAGCCTTCAGAGCCAGCAAAATGACTGAAATTAAGTAGCTCTGCTGATTTGCGTGGTTTGTGGTATTGTTGTGCTGTGAGGAATTTAAAAGCTCTGGCTCAGCATCGATCCTTGGCAGCAGCTCAAGTTATCAGACACACGATAAAAAGCTTGAACGCATCGTGAATCCGAGATAACCAGGTGGAGTTTTGTGTTTCTCCACAGAGATAAATCCCTGCCTGAAAGGAAACGGGGGTTGCCATGCCAATGCAGACTGCATTCACGTTGGACCGAACAAAGTAAAACTAGCTAACCTCTACAGTCTGACTTTAAGCACAGCTCTCTGCTGACAGTGGCGCTAAATGTGACTTTGTTTTCCTCGGCAGACTTCCTGTGTCTGCAGGGAATTTTACACCGGTGACGGGAAGAACTGCAACATCATCGACTTGTGCCAAAAGGTGAGTTTGTCTTCACTCTGGCTGGTTTCAAGCTGTGGGAAAGATGAGTGATTCAGAATCAGATGATTACATCATTCAGCTAATAATCACACATACAGCCCATAGTAGCACCAAATCACAGCAGCACTCATCTTGGTGCACTTTCCCTGTAAGAAAACACCAACTGCGAGGCAAGAGTTACACCCATAAGTCCTATTGTGAAGGAGGAAGCTTGTTAGGCTGCTCTATTCAGTGTTCCCAGGACAATAATAATGTCCTCGCCTCCTTTAGCACAGGAACTGTGGTAGTCGTGTTTTCAGTCAGTGCTCTGGCTCTGGTAAGGCTCACCTGGCTGAGCTGGTGACCCAGGTATGCTGCAGAAGAGCAGCATACAGCCACCTGTCTGCTGTCCTGTCAAGACAGCAAAAACAACCCTGAAAGCTGTCTGAGGCTGATGTGCTTCCTTTTCTGGTCACTGAAGCTGAGGTTGAGCGTTGCACATACAGTTCTAGGTTTTCATGCTGCTCCTGTCTCTGTCAAAGGTTTCTTACTTTTATGCTGTAAAGACCACATCAATTCAAGCTGTTACCCTCTCACGTGTTGATGCTGATGTTCCAGAACAATGGCGGCTGTCATCGGAATGCCCGGTGCAACATGACAGGTCCAGGCACTCAAAGCTGCACCTGCAGGCAAAATTTCATTGGCGACGGTGTGACCTGCAAAGGCACTGTGGCGAGGGTGAGCAGCTGAAATACAATGAAAGCGGCGCCGCAGGGCTTTGCACTAACTGTTGTCTCGTTACAGGAAATAGAGACACGTCGTCACACGGACTTTTACTTTGGTCTGATGGTGAGTAGTGCTCCCCTCTGTCGCCCCCTGCTGGTGGAATTGCATTAACAGAACTCTGTTTTCAGATAATGGAGATTTCCCTGCAAGGGCGAGGGCCATTCACTGTCTTCATTCCAGACCCCGAGGCCTTCAGGACAAACACTTCACGCGAGGTCAGACCTTTGGTTACTGCTGGACAAACATCAGCGTGTCTTTGAAGACACACTGTAATTACATCAGAGTCTGGTCAGCTCAGGATGAATCAGAAATTAACAAGTTTGTAATTTTATCTTTTAGATGAGACGGAAGAGAGAGCGGTACGCTAATGTCCTGCGCAGCCACATCGTCATGTGTCACACTCTCCTGGCTGCTGACCTGAGCCAACCACGAAACCTGACATCGCTGTCTGGACTCGTGCTGACCACCAGCATCACCCAGGTCAGCCCTCAGCTGGTTTAATAGATTTATATCTATATTTATGAATCCTGCCAATAAACAAAGGCCGAATCGATGCTTTATTATAAACAAGCATTCTTCAGTTTTATTTCTGTTATTGGGACACTTTGTGTTTGGCTTTTTTTTTCAGGGCAGTGTCTTCATCAACCAGGCAAATGTGACAAAGAGCGATGACCTCAGTGTGAATGGAATCATCCATGAAATTGACAGGATTCTGTATCCTCCAGATGTGGACAAAGACAGTTTTATGCTCGCCCCTGTAAGTATCCATCAGGTCATTTTGGAATAAGGAATCAGGGAAGCTGATGCTGAATGGATCGACTGGTTAGAGCTTTATTATCATATAAAACAATGACCATTGTTACTGAATTATAAAATGATCACTGAATGCTTTACTGTTACAGTGACATGTTAGTTAATAAGCTGTCTATTATTTCATGACCTGTTTAATTACTGTTTATTAAATAACATGTAAAATGCTAAATATATTCTAAAATCTATTTATTGGTATAATAGCATTTTTTTCTAGCTCATTGAAACTGTGAGCAGCTGTCTGACTGTAGACTTTCTGGATGTTATGTTTTCTGTAATGTTTCATGCACACCTTCATTCTGATGGTTTCCTGCAGGATGACTCTCAGCTGAACCTGACCGATGTGGCTGCACGTCACGGTTATCGAACCTTCTACAAACTGCTACAGGTAACACGCTACAACTTCCCCTTCTTCCTTCTCACTGACAACAAGAGCTGCTTATAGAGAATTAGCTGGTTGTGTGTGTTTTTACTCTAATATTGTATTTTAATATTGCACTTTAAGGTGACTGTTGTTCTGAAGTGGTGCACCAATAACATATATTACAGCCAAAGTGCTTAAACCAATATATCAATGTTAACAGAGCAAAAGAAGTGTGTCACTGTTGTTCACTTTGTCCGATCATTGCTCAAACATGTGGAGCACAACAATACTATAACTAATATCAGCAAAGCTCATGTTAAAATGAGATACTACACAACAACAAGCAGCATTAACACAACATTTAGACAAGCTGCACAATGACATCAATTCCTCTGGGTTTTGTAACAAACGAACACCTAGACTACAACATCAGGACACACATGCAAACTCCCTCACACACTCACACACATATAATAATAATAATAATAATAATAATAATAATAATAATAATAATAATAATAATAATAATAATAATAATAATAATAATTTATTTTATTTGAGGGCGCCTTTCAGAAACCCAATGTCACCTTACAAAGAACACAATTAATAAAAGGAACAACAGTCATAAAATACATAAAATAAGTTAAAATTACAAAACAGAGCTTGACAACAGATAAAATCAGCATTAAAGCAAATAAGCCAGTTTAAACAGATGTGTTTTGAGCTGTGTCTTAAATACGGAGAGGGAGTCAATATTTCTTAGTGCAGGAGGAAGAGAGTTCCAGAGCTGAGGAGCAGAGCGACTGAAAGCTCTGTTCCCCATAGTGATAAGGTGTGAGGACGGAACAGTAAGATGAATAGCAGATGATGATCTGAGAGGGCGGGAAACAGTGGTGATATGGAGCAGGTCACACAAATATGAAGGCGCAGATTTATGGATACACTTGTATGTAAGGAGTAAGATTTCTATGGGCAACCAGTGAAGCTGCTGAAGAACTGGGGTAATACGAGCTCTTAACGGAGTGCAAGTTATGACCCGAGCTGCAGAATTTTGAAGGAGCTGGAGTTTATGAAGGGACCTTTTAGGGAGACCAAATAGGAGGGAATTACAGTAATCAATACGGGATGTAATAAGACTATGGACAAGGATGGCAGCAGCATGAGGAGTAAGGAAGGGACAGAGTCGGTTAATATTACGTAAATGGAAGTAAGCAGACCGGGTTATGTAATTAATGTGAGACTGGAATGAAAGAGTATTATCAAGTATGACACCCAAACTCTTAACCTGAGGGGAGGGAAGGGTAGGAGAATCTTCAATGTTAATGGAAAAACTGTGGAATTTGGTTAAGATAGATGGTGTACCAACAAGTAAAACTTCAGTTTTATTACTGTTTAGTTTGAGGAAATTGGAGGAGAACCAGGATCTAATCTCAATAAGACAGTCTGAGAGATAGGTAGGTGGGAGAGATGAATTGGGTTTAGAAGAAAGGTAGAGCTGGGTGTCATCAGCATAACAGTGAAAATTTATATTATATTTTCGGAATATATAACCAAGAGGAAGCATATAAATAATGAATAAAAGAGGCCCCAATACTGAACCCTGGGGCACACCAGCAGAAACAGGATAGAGAGTTGAAGAATGGGATTTAAATTGGATAAACTGAGTGCGGTCTGAGAGATAGGAGGTGAACCAGGCAAGGGGGGTGTGACTAATACCAATGGAAGCTAACCGGTTCAGGAGAATATTGTGAGAAATGGTATCAAACGCCGCACTAAGATCAAGAAGGATGAGGATGGATAGGAGACCAGAATCAGCTGCCATCAGAAGGTCATTGGTAATTCTTAACAGAGCAGTTTCTGTGCTATGATTGAGGCAGAAATCCAATTGAAATTGTTCATGGAGATTATGGTCACTGAGATGTAAATGAAGCTGGGCGGCGACAACTTTTTCAAGAATTTTTGAAATAAAGAGGAGATTTGATATAGGGCGAAGATTATCAAAGTTATTGGGGTCTGCACCAGGCTTTTTGAGAATTGGGATAACAGAAGCCTTTTTCAGTGCTTCAGGAACAATTCCAGTGTTCAGGGAGGAATGAATAATATTGGTTATGAGAGGTGCGAACGAGGGAAGACAGGCTTTAACTACAGGGAGTGCAGAATTATTAGGCAAATGAGTATTTTGTCCACATCATCCTCTTCATGCATGTTGTCTTACTCCAAGCTGTATAGGCTCGAAAGCCTACTACCAGTCAAGCATATTAGGTGATGTGCATCTCTGTAATGAGAAGGGGTGTGGTCTAATGACATCAACACCCTATATCAGGTGTGCATAATTATTAGGCAACGTCCTTTCCTTTGGCAAAATGGGTCAAAAGAAGGACTTGACAGGCTCAGAAAAGTCAAAAATAGTGAGATATCTTGCAGAGGGATGCAGCAGTCTCAAAATTGCAAAGCTTCTGAAGCGTGATCATCGAACAATCAAGCGTTTCATTCAAAATAGTCAACAGGGTCGCAAGAACCGTGTGGAAAAACCAAGGCGCAAAATAACTGCCCATGAACTGAGAAAAGTCAAGCGTGCAGCTGCCAAGATGCCACTTGCCACCAGTTTGGCCATATTTCAGAGCTGCAACATCACTGGAGTGCCCAAAAGCACAAGGTGTGCAATACTCAGAGACATGGCCAAGGTAAGAAAGGCTGAAAGACGACCACCACTGAACAAGACACACAAGCTGAAACGTCAAGACTGGGCCAAGAAATATCTCAAGACTGGTTTTTCTAAGGTTTTATGGACTGATGAAATGAGAGTGAGTCTTGATGGGCCAGATGGATGGGCCCGTGGCTGGATTGGTAAAGGGCAGAGAGCTCCAGTCCGACTCAGACGCCAGCAAGGTGGAGGTGGAGTACTGGTTTGGGCTGGTATCATCAAAGATGAGCTTGTGGGGCCTTTTCGGGTTGAGGATGGAGTCAAGCTCAACTCCCAGTCCTACTGCCAGTTTCTGGAAGACACCTTCTTCAAGCAGTGGTACAGGAAGAAGTCTGCATCCTTCAAGAAAAACATGATTTTCATGCAGGACAATGCTCCATCACACGCGTCCAAGTACTCCACAGCGTGGCTGGCAAGAAAGGGTATAAAAGAAGAAAAACTAATGACATGGCCTCCTTGTTCACCTGATCTGAACCCCATTGAGAACCTGTGGTTCATCATCAAATGTGAGATTTACAAGGAGGGAAAACAGTACACCTCTCTGAACAGTGTCTGGGAGGCTGTGGTTGCTGCTGCACGCAATGTTGATGGTGAACAGATCAAAACACTGACAGAATCCATGGATGGCAGGCTTTTGAGTGTCCTTGCAAAGAAAGGTGGCTATATTGGTCGCTGATTTGTTTTTGTTTTGTTTTTGAATGTCAGAAATGTATATTTGTGAATGTGGAGATGTTATATTGGTTTCACTGGTAAAAATAAATGATTGAAATGGGTATATATTTATTTTTTGTTAAATTGCCTAATAATTATGCACAGTAATAGTCACCTGCACACACAGATATCCCCCTAAAATAGCTAAAACTAAAAACAAACTAAAGACTACTTCCAAAAACATTCAGCTTTGATATTAATGAGTTTTTTGGGTTCATTGAGAACATGGTTGTTGTTCAATAATAAAATTATTCCTCAAAAATACAACTTGCCTAATAATTCTGCACTCCCTGTAACACAGTAGGGAGAGGGTCAAGTTGACAGGCGGATGACTTAGATTTTTTAATGAGATTAGATACGTCAGTTATGGAGGGAAGAGTAAAGCTTGAAAATAACAGACAGGAAGACAGTGGGGGAACCAGGAAGTCTACTTCAGAGTCAGGAGCTCCTAAAGACTTAACTTGATGGTGAATGTCTGAGATTTTACAAGTGAAAAAAGAGATAAGAGAGTTGCTAAAATCAACAGAATACATCTGAGAGGGGAATGTGTCTGGAGGTTTTGTAATTTTACTGAACAATGAATAGAGGGACCTGGAGTTACCTTCATTAGAACTAATTAAACCAGAGTAGTAAGCAGATTTGGCTGAGGCAATGCAGTCCTTATAGAACAAAATATGATCATTGTGCATTTCTTTATGTACAGCAAGTCTGGTTTTCTTGAATAGACGTTCGAGTTGGCATCCTTTAGCTTTAAGGTGACACAGGTCGGAGGTAAACCATGGAGCTGAACGGGAAAATGAGACTGTTCGATGTTTAAGGGGAGCAAATATGTTAAGAAGGTTATAAAGGTTGACATTATAATGACAAACGAGTTCATGAGGGGTTGAGGAGCAGTGGATAGATGGAAGGTCATGAGCGGCAGATGAAAAAACAGCTGGGTTAATATTACTAATTTTCCTAAAAGTGATATTACGAGAGATACAGTTTTTGGAAGCGGTTATGTTTGCATCAAAAGAAATAAACATATGATCAGACTGGGGAAACAATGTGGCTTTACAATGGGTGGGGGTAATGCCAGAACAACAGACCAAATCCAGGATATGACCTTTAGAGTGGGTAGGAAATTTTATGTACTGTAGAAGCCCAAAACTTTCCAGGCAGGAGGTAAAATCTCTGGAAAGAGGGATTTTATCATTGTCCATATGAATATTGAAGTCACCAGCAATGATCAGATTTGGAAAAAGTACAGAGAAATGAGTGAGAAGAGCAGAAAATTCATTTAAAAACTCCTTGTTTGGCTTAGGTGGCCGATAAACAGTACATATGATGGTGGGGGTAGATCCAGGGAGCTGTAGTGCAATGTATTCAAATGAATGGGAGTTAAGGGCAGAGACAGGGAGTACTTTTCCAGTGCTTCCGGTGAATTATTGCGAGATCTCCGCCCCTCCCCGAGATGCGAGGTTGACAGGTGTAAACAAACTCAGATGGAGTGGAGTCATTGAGAGAAACAAAGTCATTGGGCTGTTGCCATGTTTCAGTCAAACAAAGAAAGTCCAACTTACGATCACAGAGGAGATCATGTACGAGATGTCCCTTACCAGTGACAGAGCGGATGTTTAATAGACCAAACTTGATGCTGGAGTTGCCATGCCTGACAGTAGGTTTAGTTGATTTAGCCAGGTGGGCCAGCACACTGTGGTCAACAGCCCGGTCAGTCTTGCAGGGAGGACGACGAGTTTTTGACCAGATGGAAAATATTGAGTTAGTGTCACTGATGTTGAACTTCCACGGAAGCCCTCGGTGGATATACCTGCGGCGGGCTGGAAGGCGATGTCCGGGTAGAAGTATAGAGCCACAGGTGGAGAGACAGCCAGGCAAAAACGAAGCCGCAAAAGATCTGTAGCAGAGTACTGGAGAAGAGCTGTCGCCGGGTGATGAATGATGGATAAAAAAAAATCCCAGGTGAGCACGAGCCACACCAACACCCTGTGGATCCGCATCTTAAGCCACCAATATACTCACACATAGATGGATGGAGTGGACTGTGGAGTGAACTAGCAGAAGGGCTGGTGTCCTGTTAGCCAGTTTTATTCGCATGAAATCTCATGTTTTTCAGGACACAGGTGTAATGGACCTGGTGAATGATATCATGTACCAGCCGGTGACAATCTTCCTGCCGTCAGACGGTGTCATGGCATCTCTGCCGCAGGAACAGAAGGACTTCCTGTTCCACCAACACAATCGACCCCAGCTGATGGAGTACCTGAAATACCACATCCTGCACAGCCAGAAGGTAAAACTTCTTTAGAGGGTACTTTTAGAGAAGCGTTAGACACTTTACAGCATGGCAGCTGGAAGAACAGCTCTGAAAGATTTGATAACTGGGATAAAATGTGAGGGTGCCTCAGGGAGGTTATCGCAGAACAAACATGGTGCTGTGGAGGTAAAAACGCTGAAGCAGGTCAGGTGGTTTCTCAGGTTTAGTTTAAAATGCCTTTAATCTCAGGTTTACGCTGAAGGACTGATCTTCCTGGACTCGGCTCGGAGTTTGCAGGGTTCGCCGCTCTCCTTCTCCTGTGGTGGGACAGACAACATTGTGAGTACTACAGTAAGAGAAATCTACAGAGAAGACAAACAAGACAAACATGGACTCCAAATAACCAACTGTCTTTTTGAACAGGGAGAAATCTTCATCAACAACAGGAAGTGTCGGATTGTTCAGAGACACCTCATCTTTAAAGCGGGCATTGCCTACGGGATCGACTGCTTGCTAACTCCTCCCAGCCTCGGAGGACGCTGTGATGAACAAAGAACCTTTGACCTTCCGGTGAATCCTCACTTTACTGTCTGAGATGCATCTGAATGCTACCTGGAACAACCAGACATACTGATTCTGACTGTGTAAACTGTTAATGCTGATGGTGTTGGAGCACGGGTTGTGTGTAACTCGTAGGCTTGAAGTGTACTCACACAGTGAAAGTAACGGTGAGAGCCTGGCCTAATCTACAGTCTTAGAGGCCTGCTGTGTTCATGTTTTAGTTTCTGGTTATTTTTCCTGTAGCGGTGAACAGTCTGAAAAATGATTTAGAGCACCGAGAGCCTGGCAGTGGAGTGTGACACAACTCCACACTAGTGTGGGTTTAAAAAAGCTAGATGGTCCTAAAATCAGTCAAACATTTCCCACAGCAGCAGAAATAAAAAGATTTTTGCAGGTGAGCTGATGGTTCATTTGATCTTTTCTTTTCTTCTTCTGTGGTAGACAAGCTGTGGAGTATGCAGCTTTTCTTCCACTCGCTGTCCTGCGGGAGGCATTCGTAAGGTCTGAGTCCCATCTTTAACAAACTCACTGCCTCTGTCAGGCTGAGCCTCGAAGGAAACGTCTCTGTTTTTTGTGTTCAGGAGGTTCAGAAGTGTGATCTGCCCACCTTTTCCTTTGCTAAGAACACCGGCTGTCGCCCCATCTGCACCTTTAACATGTGGGAGCCAAAGTGTTGTCGTGGTTACTACGGACGAGACTGTCTGGGTGAGATAACAACGTCATCCTCATATTAAAACCATTTCTTCAGTCTTTCTTAAATTTTTTGAAACTTTTTTAGGTGAAATTGAACAGTTTTTGTTGTGTGACAGAATATTCAGCTTTTTATATCGTTAATTAAAACCAAAGAATAAATATCCTGATTGGCTGCGGTTAGAGTTAGGGTTGGTGCTGAGGTTATCACTGATAATGATTTGAGGGTCTGTCCCAGTGAGAGGTAGGGTACACCTGGATAGGTCACCAGTAGGGATGCACCGAAACCACTTTTTTGGAAACGAGTACGAGTACTTGCATTTCAGTACTCGCCGATACCGATACCGAGTACTTAATAAAAACATGATTTAAATTTACAGGTAACAGCTTTAGTCCTATAATTTAACAAAAAACAAACAAGGCATGGTTTGGAATTAAGAACATTTATTTAAAATGAAAAGCATGTTGTATGCAACATATTACAGAATAAATAATTATGAAAAAAAAAATTTAAACAGTGACAGTGCAACTCAAGTATTTTTTTCAGTTTATTGTAAACTCTGCCACTTTGGACAACACAAGGGGCATTAATAAACATCTTTGCTATTTAGTGCACAATATTTGAATAAACTAACAACATCCACCAACATAGAACTGTGGCAGTCAGTGCAACTGAGGTAGGTATTAACATCAAGTCTAAGATGACTCACTTAGTGGAGAGAAAAAGTGAGTGGCAGGGTTTTTTTTAAAGAAAAGTAGCTTTTCTGCATTATCAGCAGTCAGACTGTTTCTGTTTTCATCTATAATGTGTGACACTGAGCTAAAAAGCCTTTCACTTTCCACACTGCTACATGGGGCTGAGAGGTATTTACGGGCTATTTTAGCCAAAGTGGGGAACCTGATTTTGTTGACACCCCAGTACTTCAGAGGACTGTCTTCACGAGGGCTTGGGGCCTCTCCGAGGTATGTGTCGAGCTCAATGGCAGCACCTGCTGCCAGCGGCTGTGCTGCCTGGGGCTGCTCCTTAGCGATTTCGTCAAATACAGTGTCCAGACTGCTGCTAGTGCTGGCCTGGGCCTTGAGGAACAGTTTAGCAGGAGGTTCTGCAGCTTCTGCCCGACTCCCCTCTGCCTCAGCTCTGGACATCATCTGCAGCTCCTGCTTCAGGTGCAGCTTGGCCTCTGGAGCAGTGTTGTTGGCGAAGAAGCGATCTTTATACCTGCACAAAATTCATAAATGTATTAATATGTGGAAAAATAGGAGTGATTTTAGTTTCCCCTAAACCACTGTGACAAATGCCAGCCATTTGACTTTCTGGTAATAATAAGGGAAATGTATTTCATATTATATATATTGCATACATTTGTATTTGTGTATTTTAGTTACAAATATATAATATTTCAGATGTAAAATAATCTTACATTTAGTACTGTAGCTATACTCATTGAATACCTATAGCACACAGACTTTACCTTGGGTCAAGTATGGTGGAGATGAAGTACAGTGGGTTGGTCTCGACGTCACTGAAGCGCTTCTTGACAGCTGCCAGTAAGGTTGCTTTCATTGCCTTGACTCTGTGGTCCTAGTCTGTTTCTCTGTTTAGAAGTCTCACTAGCACAGTCACAGCTGGGATGACATCAGAGGCTAGTGCGTCGTAGCTGCTCACTTTTTTAGTTAGTTCCTCAAAGGGGGCGAGGATGGCAACAGTCTTCTCCATAAGAGCCCATTGGTGAGCGGTGAGATAGTCAGGGAGTTCGTGCTCGGACACATACACCCCCAGCACTCGCTTTTGCTCAATGAGGGACTGGAGCATGTAATACGTGCTGTTCCAGCGCGTCTGTACGTCCTGCTGCAGTCTCTTTATTGGCTGGTTGAGCTGTCCCTGAATGTCATCGAGGCGGGAGTAAGTTAAGGCGGAATGTTTAAAATGCCCAACTATTTTCCGTCCCACTGCTATAGCATCAGCTTTGCTCCTCTGTGCTAATAAGCGTGGGTAAATAAGCGTGGGTAAACTCTTTCGCTGAGCACAATTTGCCTTTGTTTTCGCGTCTTTGTTCACTTTGAAATAGTTCCACACGGCTGACTTGTCTCGCCTCGCCTTCTCCCAGCTCTGAGCTGCAGCCGGGGCCTGGGGGCGGGCACTCGGCGCCTGTGATTAACCCCTTACATGCCGCTCAAACATAGACAGGTCTCAGACCGTGGTATCGGTCCCCGGTATCGGGGGACTTTTAACGAGTACTGGTACTTTAGAAAATGTGGTATTGAGGCCGATACCAGATATCGGTATCGGTGCATCCCTTCTCACCAGTACTTCAGTGAGCATTTCAAAATGCAAATGATCTCAGTGACATCATATAAATGAGCAGGTTACGTCACTGATTGATTTGATTGATTCAGCTACTGATGGACTGCCTTCTCTGCTCTCTGTGCAGGGTGTCCTGGGGGGTTCAGATCTCCCTGCAATAACCGTGGGAAATGTGATGACGGTCAGCTTGGTAACGGTACCTGTACCTGCGACACAGGTTTCAGAGGCACGTCCTGTGAGCTGTGCAGTGATGGATTCTATGGACCCACCTGTAAAGGTGAGTAATAGACGGGGTTTTCTCTGCGGCGTCAGATTGTAACACTCTTACTATCCTGACTTGCTTGTTTTTCAGCCTGTAACTGCTCCGAGCATGGGTCATGTGACGACGGGTGGAAAGGTACGGGTTTGTGTTTCTGTGAGGCCGGATGGACCGGAGACCGCTGTGACGTTCAGCAGAGTGAGTTCATTTCCTTCGTTGGCTTAGACTGAATTAGATAAAACCGATCAGTCCTAAAGACACTCGCCAGCTCTCAGCGCAGTTCAGACCAAACCCAAGAATAAAAATACTCAGGTATGAAAAGTAGATGTTTGTGCACTTTAATCACACTCATGTTTCTGTGTCTCCTCCAGCTGAGATCTTTCAATGTTCTCCAGCCTGCTCTCCAAAAGCCGTCTGTAAGGCAAACAACACCTGTGAGTGCCGGCCTTTTCATGAGGGTGACGGATTCACTTGCACAGGTAACAGTGGACCAGCATGAGGTGCCATCTCTCTTTTAACCTCTTTCAATCTCATTTAACCCGAACTCTTTCATGGCATGCATTTTTAATTTCTCTGTGCTATATTTGCTATACACAGTTGAGTAATGATGTGCAAAACTCTTTATTTGATGTCTGAATATAGCAGAATTTTTCCGAGTACAAAAAGAAAATGAGAAACAACAATTGTGCTCCTTTGAGCAATATGGGTCATTTAAAAGCCATTTGAAAGAGCAAAATTTAGTTTTGTGATCTAGACAACCCAAAATGTGATGTCCCCATATGTGGATGCCAGGTCCTTGGAGGTTAAATGACGGTAGCTGAGTGTGTACATCTTTCCCTGCAGTGGTGGACATCTGTCAGATCTGGAATGGAGGCTGTGCTAAGGGGGCCAAGTGCTCACAGAATGGAGGTAAGGTGAGCTGCACCTGTCCCAAAGATCACACTGGAGACGGGTTCACCTGTCAGCCCATCGACCCCTGTGCATTAGGAGACAATGGAGGCTGCCATGAACACGCTGTATGCACCATGACGGCTCCGGTAAGGACGACATGGGACTTGTTTTCTAAGGTTACACCATCAGGTCCTACTTACCTGTAAACTGTGTGTGTGTGTGTGTGTGTGTGTGTGTGTGTGTGTGTGTGTGTGTGTGTGTGTGTGTGTGTGTGTGTGTGTGTGTGTGTGTGTGTGTGTGTGTGCGCACAGGGGAGGAGGAAGTGCATGTGTAAGAACAACTACATCGGAGACGGAGTGACCTGTGAGGTCAGACAGCTGCCTATCAGCCGCTGTCTGCAAAACAACGGCCAGTGTCATCGCGACGCCAAATGCACCGACCTCCACTTTGAAGGTACACGTGAACGTCATTCAAGTGGAAGCTCATTGGATGATGAAGTATTGAGCAGGAGTGTTTCTTGCAGGGTGAATGCATATTGTTATTGTGAGCGAGGTCATGACGTTTGCTTACAGCAGCCGATTTAACCCTCGGAGCTCGAACCCTGACTTTTTTTGAAGTGGAGCAGAAAGTTTGTGTCTGTTGTGATGTGTTTACAAAGATTAATATTTTCCTGCTGATCGTCAAATCTTTCAATTCAAATTTCTCTGAGCCTCATTTGTGTCAGCAGCAGCTACACACCAGGGGTGTTGCTGCACAGAGTAGCGGGTATTTACTAAAACATACATGGAGTGTTTAAGAAATTGACTGTTGTTTCAAATGAATCATCAATGAATGAATAACTCTCAGAATATCTCTAATTATACTTGAATCATAACTTTTTGTACCTTCATGGAAAAAGAAGACATGGATGAATTCATTAATCTGTGTTCCTTTTTCTTCCCTGTAGGTGGAGCTGAGTGTTCCCTTCACTGATAACCTTGACATGCTGAACTTCTCCCTCACTATTTTTCGTACATTCTGATATTTATGTGTTGTGCAGATTCGATGCTCGGTGTGTTCCACTATCGTTCCAAGAAAGGTCAGTACAAACTGAACTACACGGCAGCTGAGCAGGCCTGCGCTGCAGAGGGAGGCCGCCTGGCCACGTACACTCAACTGGCCTACGCTCAGCAGGTCAGTGAACACATCACAGTAGCTCCCAGACAATTGACGTCAGCCCCTGGCACTCCTGCTGAAACATGTCGGCTGTGTGTGGCTCTGCAGGGCGGGCTGAACATGTGTGCTGCTGGCTGGTTGGACCAGGCCCGGGTGGCGTACCCCACCACCTACTCCAACCCAAAGTGTGGCTTCGGACACGTGGGCATCGTGGACTACGGCACCCGCAAAAACCTGAGCGAGACCTGGGACACCTTCTGTTACAGGATGCAAGGTGAGGGAGGAAGATGATGACACGTCTGGCTTCATGTGAACACGAGTGAAAGTAAATCTGTTTGTCAGATTTCTATAATGCAGACAGTGTGTTTATTAAGATATGAGCAGGTGAGGTGCACTTTATTTAAACTTTGTAAATACTTAGTAAAATTTGGCTGTGAGGGAAAAGGCACATTTGTTCCTTCACAGTAGCTGGAAGTCTGCACAGACTAGGTTTGTTAGTTGAAGCGTGCTCAGTGCCATGGTTACGTGCAGATGATCGGCCCGTATATCTTTGTTTCAGAGGTGAAGTGCGAGTGCAAACGAGGTTACACTGGGGACGGTTTCAGCTGTACTGGAAATCTGCTGCAGGTCCTGAGATCCACGCCGAGCTTCTCAAACTTCCTCACTGTAAGTGACGTCAGATCGCTCAGATGCCACTGATCATTGCCTGCACGTGTACAATCCTATCCCTCCTTCTGCAGCAAATCCTGAACTGCTCCCAGGCTTCCGAGTCTGGGAAGCAGCTCGTGCAGCGTCTCAGTAACCTGACTGTCCAGTCCACTCTGTTCGTACCTGACAACCGCGGCCTGCCCAGCAACCAGGTGAGCCATTCACCAGGGCCCTTTAATTTTGTCACACATACAGTTACATCGGTGTGCTCACCTGTGCGTTCCTCCAGACTCTGTCTCTGCGTGACATCGAGTTCCACCTGTCGGAGGGTCAGGCTTTCCCTCTGAGCCAGCTGAAGAACGGCAGCCGGATCAGAACTCGAATCGGCAGTCTGACCGTCCTCGGAGTCGCCGACCAGCTTGACCCGTCGGCTCTGGTCAGAAACAAGCTCATGCAATTGTCATGCACCGCTACACTAACACGCCTCTCTCCTCCTGCTCACTGCGTCAATCTGAATCAGAGGAGACCAAAAGTCTTCTGCAGCACAGTGATCTGACCTAAACGTGCTCAGAGTGTCCCCCTCATGTTTATGGGCTACCTTTGCTAAAGCGCCGCCTTTCCAACTCATTTAGGTGTCTGAGAGAGCAAACAGAACTGTCCTGTCTCTGTGTGTATGTGTCTGAGTGTGTGTGTGTCTCTGAGTGTGTGTTTGTGTGTTGTTTCAGTTGTTTGTATGAAGTTCTAATCTGGTTTCGTTCTCTCAGTCGTTTCGTTACATCAACGACCACTTCGTCAGCGACTCTGACATTATGGCTGCCAACGGGATCATCCACGTCATTCAGGGACCCCTAAAGGCCCCGGCCCCTCACCCACAGGTGAGTCCGACCTGCCTCCATAATCAGAATGCACACTCCTTATCTGACCCCCTGAATTCTCTGATTGGCTCTGCAGATGCATGTGGCGCACAAAGCTGGGATGGGCATCGGCGTGGTGCTGCTGATCGCGTTGGTGGGCGGAGCCATCTTTGTGGGATACCGCTTCTACCGTAACAACACCAAACCCTTCCAGTTCCACTACTTCAAGGTCAGACTGGAACTTTGCACTGAGGCTAAGGTTCCAGGGGAGTGCTGTCAGTGTGACGCACCTCATCATGACATTTTTATTTGACGCAGCTTCACTATCGATCTTCACTCGTGTAACTCGAGTTACTCCTGTGGTTGCTCTGACAGGAGGATGACGGGGAGGAAGAAGCTCCGCCCACAAACAGCAGCCGCAACATCTGTAACCCGGTGTATGAAGCGGCGCCAGCGGCTGGCGAGTCCAGTGCGTCGGCGGTCACGGTGAGTCATCGGCGGACGTTTGTGCAGCTCAGAATGAAAGCTGTGACCAACGACCAGACTGCAGTCTGCTCTCGGTTTACAGCACACTCTGTTTCATTCAAACCTTTCAGGCTCTCACTCTGACGACTGAGAGGAGGATTTTATTCGCTTTAATGAGCAGTCAGGTGATTACACTGTGTTTGCAGGTGGACGACAAACACGAGGTGGAGAACGCAGGAAGTTACGACCTGCTGCAGATCAGCTGAGAGGGAAGTGGAACCTTGGCTGATGTCTTTACCCCTCGGTGGACTGGGACCTCTGTGGCCAGCTGGGTCTCCGACACTGCCGGTGCAGTCCCGTTTCAGGCTTCTCTCTGTGAACTGAAGGACTGCTTCACCCAAAACTTAAAGTTCGCCTAGCAGAGTTGGAAACAACACAACGATGCTTTTCATTTTCTCTGCAGTCTCTCATTTTTGAAATGATTCCTGTATAAAAAATATTTTACAGCAGATATGTTTAAATTAACAGATATAAATGAAAAACTGCAAATAAAGCCGAGCTGAATGGGAATGCTGTCGTTTCATGGCCTCCATCTGCCTGTCAGAGAGTCGTCCTCATGACTAAATACACTGAATGTGGATACTTTGATGTAGTGATGTCACTAAACGCACAAACACACACAAGTGCAATAGGCAGAAATGTAAAATATGAGAATCTGTGATGAATGGATTAATTTCCTTGAGTTTTTCTGTGATTGTCCCAGAAACACTAGGCTGGGTTTGCTGTTCAGGTAAAACAACCAGGTGTGAACCGGCTTCACTGACACAGCCGGGAAGGAACTCATAGTGGGACTGAACAGAACACTGCAGGATTCAGAGGTCACTGACGGACCATTGCCCCCTGCAGGCCACAGCTCGTTATACACTTAATGTGAAATGTAATGTTTTACCCGGTCGGTCGTACGCACAGCGGGCAGACTAGGAGCAGCTGGTTATAATCCAGTTTCCCTGCATGTGCACGTGAAAGGGGCGGTGTTGGCACCATCTGACTAATCTACAAGGGGCATTTCATAAGTCACATGACTATGGCACCTACACCAGAAACATACCAGTTTAAGTGAGCTGGACACTGTGGGGCCCATGTGGGTGTGACCACAGTGTCTGCTTGGTGGTTTCTGTTAATTATTCTGCACCAAACTTCTTTTACCACAAAGAAATGTACTTTTTACTTCACTCCTACATTTGCTTGACAGGTGTATCTGCTGCCACCTCCTCTTCAGCACAAACTGAGATTTTCACTCACCCACTCAGATGGGTACGTGTCAGATAATAACACATACCCATCACAGTCTGCTTCTCAGTCACAAATCTGAGAACCACACGATACAATATTAAACACATTCAGAAGGCTGTGCTTTCAAAACATACAAACGTGAGTGCTACAAAACTAATCTGTGTGAATAAAAAAATGACCTCAATAAACAGAGAGCTGAACATAGTGTACTTATGTAGTGAAAAACAATTACATTTATATAAAAGTGATCTATGGTCAGTTTCATGCGACATACTGTGAGATTTACATGAAAAGTAAATACAGGAACTTCAGTTGTATTTATTACTGATATAATACAGAGGAACCCCAACAATCACATAACCCCCATGAGCATGCACTTTGGTGACAACTCCCATTTAACAGGAAGAAATGTCCAGCAGATCCAGGCTCAGCTAGGGGCGGCCATCTGAGACACCGGTAAGAGAAAGAAGACAGGACAAAGACATGCTGTGGAAGAGAGCCAGAGATGAACAATAACTAATGATTAAATGCAGAGAAGTGAGTGAAGAAGAAACACTGCATCATGGGAATCCCCTGGCAGCTTACACCTATTGCACCATAACTAAGGGAGGATTGAGGGTCACCTGATCCAGCCCTAACTGTATGCTTTAGCAAAAACGAAAGTTTGAAGCCTAATCTTAAAAGTAGAGATAGTGTCTGTCTCCCAAATCCAAACTGGAAGCTATTTCCACAGAAGAGGGGCCTGAAAGTTGAAGGCTCTGTCTCCAATTCTACTTTTAAATACTCTAAGAACTACAATTAAACCTGCAGACTGAGAGCAAAGTGCTCTAATTGGGTGCTACGGTACTATCAGGTCATTAAGATAAGATGGGGCCTGATTATTCAAGACCTTGTGAGGAGAAGGATTTGAAATTGTGGATTTAACAGGGAGCCAATAAAGAGAAGCCAGTATAGGAGAATCTATCTCTACTCCTGTGTAATCCATAACTGTAAATTTAAATATTATAGGTGGTTTTCAGGAAACACTTAAATGTTCCGTTTTATGCCACATGTCACAACTGGAGTGTGATTAAAGTGGTGGGTGGGCTCTTTCACATTTTGCCTTGTTTTAGTTTAATATTATATTAAGCGTAATGCTGAGGCTGTCATTTTTAGAATCTACATGGATGTTAAAATCACCCACAATAATTATTTTATCTGAGCTGAGCACTAAATCAGATAAAATCTGAGAATCTGTCACAGTAACTGGTTGAGGGTGAAGTTCAATAAGTCCAAGACAGCATAAATCTGTACATGATGGCAAACACAGGTAAAAAACAAGAGGACGATGCAACGAAGTCTGAGGCTATAAATCATTGAGGATCATTAGAGAGACAAAGGAAATAAAACTAAATGCAAGACACAAGGAGCCTACCAAAATAAAACAGTAAGTAATATAATGGAGACTGAAGATGAAGACACAGAAATACAAGGGAGGCACAATAAACAGAAACTAAAGGAATTGAATATGAACAAAACTATAACCACAAAAAGAAAAAAACAAGATGGCGCCGGTGAGGTCGGCTGCCGTCACGACTGCTCCGACCACTTTTTCTTTGTCTTTGTTTTTTAAGTTAGTTTTCAGCGTTTCTAAATCGGCAAAATCATCACCATTGGGTACATTAGGTATGACAGTGACACTCTTGTTTCTATTGGTATACAATGTACTCACAATTCGAAGTTTTTAACTCCGGATCCGAGCTGGCCGAGTGAGATCTTGAGGGAGAACAAAGGGAAGCGGCGGCGGCCTAGAGGGAAGCGAGCCGGCGTCAGGAACAGGCTGAGAGCTCGTGCACACCGCACACCTCTGCCTAGCATCCTGCTCGCCAACGTCCAGTCACTGGAGAACAAGCTTGACGACCTCAGGGCCAGGGTAGAGTTCCAGAGAGACATTCGGGACTGCAATCTCCTCTGCTTCACCGAGACATGGCTGAACCCAGCGGTGCCGGACCACGCCATCCAGCCGGCCGAGTTCTTCTCGGTTCACCGCATGGACAGGACACGGGACTCGGGGAAGTCAAGGGGAGGCGGCGTGTGTTTAATGGTGAACAACAACTGGTGCAACAGTGCGAACGTTGTTCCTCTCACACGCTCCTGCACACCAAATCTGGAACTACTGTCCATCATGTGTCGTCCTTTTTATCTACCTCGGGAATTTACATCGGTCATTATAAGTGCCGTTTATATTCCACCACAAGCGGACACGGTCACCGCCTTATGCGAGCTGCATGAGGCACTCACACAGCACCAGACACAACACCGGGACGCTGCGCTTATTGTGACGGGGGACTTTAATAGCGCCAACCTCAAACGCGCAGCGCCGAACTTTTATCAACACATCACCTGCCCCACCAGAGGTGAAAGGACACTGGACCACTGCTACACTACGGTCAAGGACGGTTACAAGGCACAACCCCGCCCCCCGTTTGGCAAATCTGATCACGCCGCCATCTTCCTCATGCCAAAATACAAACAAAGGCTGAAACAGGAAGTTCCGGTTCAGAGGAAGGTCGCGCGCTGGACTGATCAATCGGTGGCCGCGTTCCAGGACGCACTCTATGACGCAGACTGGGGCATGTTCAGAAACAGCTCCGATGATGATGTCAACGTGTTTACGGAAGCGGTTGTGGGATTCATCGGGAAACTAGCGGATGATACCGTGGAGACAAAGACTATCACAACGTTTCCCAACCAGAAGCCGTGGGTGGATAAAACCATCCGCAACGCTCTGAGATCCCGCACCGCTGCCTACAACACGGGACTCACGACGGGGGACATGGACCCATACAAAGCCGCGTCATATAACGTGCGGAGGGCGGTGAAAGAGGCGAAGCAGCGCTACGGGAGGAAACTAGAGTCACAACTCCAACAGAGTGACTCTAGGAGCCTGTGGCGGGGACTAAGGACAATAACGGACTATAAAGCACCAACAACCGGTATGACGAACGCGGCCGTGACTCTGGCAGACGAGCTGAACACTTTCTATGCTCGCTTCGAGGCTGCAGCTAAGGTCTCCAACAATGCTAGTGTTGGCGCTAACGGCTGCAGACAGGAAGATACTGCCAGCACCGGAAATGTGCTCGTCATCTCCGAGCATGAAGTAAGGAGAGCCTTCAAAAGAGTGAACACCAGGAAAGCAGCAGGACCAGATGGCATCCCAGGTCGTATCCTAAGAGACTGCGCATACCAGCTAGCTCCTGTGTTCACTGAGATATTCAACATCTCTTTATCTCAGTCGGTGATCCCCACATGCTTCAAAGAGTCCATCATTGTTCCTGTCCCGAAGAAACCCCACCCTGCTTCTCTCAATGACTATCGCCCTGTAGCCCTCACCTCAGTAGTGATGAAGTGCTTTGAACGCCTGGTCAGAGACTTCATCATTTCTTCACTACCAGACACACTGGACCCACTACAGTTCGCTTACCGTCCAAATCGTTCCACAGACGATGCCATCTCTCATCTCCTCCACACATCACTCACTCACTTGGACACTAGAAGGGGGAATTATGTTAAAATGCTCTTCATAGACTACAGCTCTGCATTTAACACCATAATTCCCTCCACACTCACCACCAAGCTGGAGCATCTGGGACTCAGCTCATCTATGTGTCAGTGGATCTCCAACTTCCTAACTGGCAGACCACAGGCAGTAAGGATGGGCGGACATGTCTCAGCCTCCACCACTCTCAGCACTGGAGCCCCCCAGGGGTGTGTTCTGAGCCCCCTGCTGTACTCTTTGTACACATATGACTGTGTGGCCACTACCAGCTCCACCACCATCATCAAGTTTGCTGACGACACCGTCGTGGTGGGCCTGATCTCTGATAACAACGAGACGGCCTACCTGAAGGAGATTAGGAATCTGGAGAACTGGTGCCAGAGGAACAACCTCCTTCTAAACGTCAGTAAGACAAAGGAGCTGATAGTGGACTTCAGCACTAAGCAGGAGAGGAACTACCAGACCCCCGTCATCAACGAGTGCCCAGTGGAGAGAGTGGACAGCTTCAAATACCTCGGAGTTCACATCACGCAGGACCTGTCATGGTCCTGTCACATCAACACCGTGGTGAAAAAGGCCCGTCAGCGTCTCTACCACCTCAGACGCTTGAGAGACTTCCAACTGCCCTCCAAGGTGCTCAGGAACTTTTACTCCTGCACCATAGAGAGCATCCTGGCGGGAAACATCTTAACCTGGTTCGGGAACAGCACCATGCAGGACAGACGAGCTCTACAGAGGGTTGTGCGGTCAGCTGAGCGCACCATCCGCTCCGAGCTCCCTGACCTGCACTCAATCTACAGCAGGCGGTGCTGGACCAAGGCCAGGAAGATCGTGAAGGACCTCAGCCATCCCAACAACAGACTGTTCTCTCTGTTGAGGTCAGGAAAGCGATTCCGCTCCCTGAAGACCAACACAGAGAGACTGAGGAGGAGCTTCTTCCCGCAGGCGATACGGTCTCTCAATCACACCACCACACAGTCCTGACCCACACATATAGTTCTTACACACACACTGGACATTCTGGACATTGTTTTCACTTCATCACTTAAATCACTTTAAGCATATTTGCACTGCAGAAGACATAATGTGGATTGCACAACACTGGACATTATATTCTTCATTTCCAGTTAATACTTGTACAGCTGCTGTTATTGTGTATATATTTATTTATATTTCTTCATACGTTCTTATATAGTTCTATATTGTGTATTTTGTTGTACAGTTATTTTATTTTCAACTTTAATTTATATATTTTATCTTATTCTTCCCAGTTAAATTTACCCTTCATTCTAATTTGTGTTGTACAGTTATTTCATTTTTAACCTTAATTTATATTTTATTCCTTCCTAGTAAAATTTACCCTTTTTAATTTTTCATATTTATTTCCTATCTTATTCATAGCCTTTTCCTTTTTTTTTGTTTTCTTTAGGTCACGAGCAGTTGTCCAAGCATTTCACTGCATATCGTACTGTGTATGACTGTGTACGTGACAAATAAAATTTGAATTTGAATTTGAATTTGAAGAACTAGATGTGCAATAAAAACATGAGAATATAAACATAAAAAAAGGAAATACAGTTGTGATAGCCAAGCACCAGCACAGGAGGCGTATCGAGGCCAGGTTTAAGAACAACACAAACCCAAGGCAGGTCTGGGAGGGCATCAGGGCTATCACGGACTACAAAAGAAGAACACCATCACCCTCAGCCGACAGTTCTACTCTGGCTGAGGATCTAAATCTCTTTTATGCCCGTTTTGACAGGGAGAACACCGACCCTGTCCTGTCCCCTCTCCCCTCAACCGACCCTGCTCCGGTCCTGAGCACTCATGAGCTGAGGCGTGTGTTCCGGAGCATTAACACCAGGAAGGCGGCCGGGCCGGATGGAGTGCTGGGCCGGGTGCTAAAAGACTGTGCTGCGGACCTGGCGGACGTCTTCACCTCTATATATAACACCTCGTTGTCCTGTTCACTGGTACCATCCTGTTTCAAAGCAGCAACCATCGTTCCCATCCCAAAACAGTCAAATGTCACATGTCTGAACGATTTCAGACCTGTGGCACTCACCCCCATTCCCGCCAAATGCCTGGAGAGACTGGTCATTAAACACATCAGAGCTGCTTTTCCACCATCCCTGGACTCACACCAGTTTGCATACAGGGAGAACCGGTCAACCGAGGATGCGATCGCCACAGTGCTGCACACATTACTGAAGCACTTGGAACACAGGAACACCTATGCACGGCTCCTCTTTGTAGACTACAGCTCGGCTTTTAATACCATCCGGCCATACAAACTCCGTCCCAAACTCCACCAACTGGGACTTAACTCCTCTCTGTGCAACTGGATTGTGGACTTCCTCACTAACCGTAGACAGAGTGTCAGAGTGGGTAAGAACACCTCTTCCACCCTTGTGGTCAACACCGGTGCCCCTCAGGGGTGTGTTCTGAGCCCTCTGCTATACACTCTCTTCACCCATGACTGTATTTCCTCCTGCGCGTCCAATCTCATTGTTAAGTTTGCAGATGACACCACAGTGCTCGGACTTATATCCAACAATGATGAGACAAACTATAGGACAGAGGTGCAACAACTAGAGTCATGGTGCCACGACAATAACTTGGTCTTAAACACCAAAAAGACCAAGGAGATCATTGTAGATTTCCGGAAGAGGGGTCATAACAACCATCTGCCTCTCTTCATTGGCAGTGAGGCGGTGGAGAGGGTGAGCAGTTTTAAATTCTTGGGGGTAACTGTGACCGAGGACCTGTCCTGGGGCAACCGTATCACCTCAGTTGTACGGAAGGCCCAACAGCGCCTCTACTACCCGAGGAGACTGCGGAGCGCACACATTCCCAGATCTCTGATGTTGAACTTCTACAACTGTGCCATCAGCAGCGTTCTGACGTATGGATTTCTAGTGTGGTTCCCCAGCTGCACCAAGGCCGATCAGCAAGCACTCCAGCGGGTGGTGAAAGAAGCTGGCAGAATTATTGGAACAAGTCTGCCAGAGATCAGTAATATCTTCCCCACTCGCTGTCTGAGGAGGGTGCACAGTATCCTGCGGGACCAACATCACCCTGCGCGCCACCTTTTCCATCTGCTGCCCTCAGGGAGAAGGTACAGGTCTATACAGGCCAGAACATCCAGACTGGCCAACAGCCTGTATCCACAGGCTGTGAGGCTCCTGAACTCTCTGCCCCCCTCTCACGGACAATAACCATATCCAACTTCTTAATAGCAATGAACTGGTCTGCATTGGTGCATCATATCTTTATTCTCTTCCCCCTCCTGCCCCCCCCCCCCTCTTTCTTAAATAGATAACTATCATATCTGATATCATATCTCACAGTACAATAATATTGAATGGGTTGCATTGTTGTATTTTGTCATGTTTCTCAGGTCTTTGTCTGAATTTCTACGAACATTATTGCTAAGGATTGTCTTATTGCATTGGAGTCACACTGGGTTAAATATGTACACTTGGGTTTTAAGGGGTATTTATTATTTTCTTCTTTTTTTTCTTGGGTTGTATGGAAGCCCCAAACGCAATTTCATTGTTCTTGACAATGACAATAAATAAATAAATACTAAATACTAAATATTTTTGCTGGTTTCTAGCTTGCTTTTAGTTGGTCTGGGAGCAGACGCAGGCTCTAAGGGGCAACTCTAGACAGTCACGTTTGGGAGGTTTTAATAAATTTGGCCAAATTTCTAGAAATATTGATTTCAGTGACACAACATAATCATTACTGCTGACGTGAACTATATTTTTTACTGAATTTATGTTTACCCTTAGTCAGCAGTTTGAAATTTCTCACAGCTCCCTGCTGGGGCCCCTGGATTGACTCTGGTTGCTGGTGTCTCTAGCGTCACATGTTTTAGACTCAACTGAATCAACTTCAGCTTTGGTTTTCATTACATATATTTTATTAATAACTAAACTTCATTTCCATCCATTTAATATAATAGCTAGTCTGTGAGCTAACAGGAAAGGGAAATGGATTTGAAAATGAGTGGAACTGCCATGTTAAATAAATCTTTATTTCTCTTTTTAAATTGAATTAAAAAAAAATCTGTTTGCTAATTTGGGATTTAAAAATTGTTTTTTGAAATGAGACTTTTATTGAGAGTTTAATAATATTTTGTGAAATCCAACATGGATTTGAAGTATTTATTAATGGATTAATCATTCATTTTAAGTGTTTTAATTTTAAACTAAATTGTTAAATAATAAATTACTGTATTAAATAAATACAATTAAAAATTAATTTATAAATGCATATTTTATTGCATCCCTCTGGACTGGAATAGCTGTTGTCTTTACATTATAAAGCCCCTTGTTGTGATTTGTTGCTCTATAAATAAAGCTAAGTTGGCTTTACAGTCACATAAACAGCATACTCTGCTTCTATGATCAAGTGTAAATTCTATGATTATCAGTGTGTTGCAGCTTCACCCTGTGGAGTGATGGAGAACTGCTGGTAATCTTCACTTTAAATCCTCAGAGGTGGATGTGTTATTTTTACGTTTAGATGTAACTGATTAATTTGACCATTATAACCTGTCAGGAGTTGGTCTGTTGATTCATGTTGTTGGTTACACACATATAAAAGAAGCTCTGAAAAAAGCTTGAATTACACAGTTTAAAAAAAAAAAGCAAAAAAAAAAGCAAATATGATATCATAAAGTTATAGCTTCAGATGAAGTGAAGACTCAAAGTTGCCTGTCTCAAAGTCAGAGTTTGTTCTACCTCCGTTTCTTCCCCTTTTCATCTCCACTTTACCTCAGTAGTTATTTTGCCTGTCAATGAGGTGATTTTACTCGCATCAGAAGAGTTGGAGGAGGCGGCTGGCACAAAGAGGTCTGGGAGTCTGCTTGGACTATGGAAGGACCCGGAGAAGCAGCAGAAAATAATGGATTTATAGACATGCATTTACTATAATTACCCTAAAACACTTAATAAGGACTTATTGGTGAGTTTGAGCCAAGTCTTTTCTACAAAGTTGCAGCTTTTGTTTTGGGTGTTATTTAAGGCATTTCCTGCTGTGCCTGTGGTTGGCATGAAAAGAGGATGATGCAGCATCTGTAACCCGGTTTATGAAGCTGCTCCAGAGTCCAACGCATCAGCAATTAAAAAAAATCAAATCCAGATTCAGACTCAAAGATGCGACTGTATTTAAGAAAAACAAAGACGTGTCAAAGAAAACGTTTCTGATCCTTTTTATAGCAAGGATCAATGATCTGCTTCCACAGACCGAAACTGACAGATTGAAGAGATTTATAATAAAAACAAAAATCTAATTTAAAACTTGGAACCATGGCTGACCAACCAACCAGATGTAAAACTGGAACATCTGGACTGAATGTGTGATGAAGAGTAAAAGTCAGCTTGATTAAAGAGTTTATTTTCAGTCAGAATTTGAAAATCATCTTTCTGATCCACGACTGATAATCTGACACTCTGGTGAAGATGGCTGGCTTCTCTGAGTCGCAGTGCCAGCTGCCCCATGTGGCAACACCAAACAGGAAGTAGGTGCCATATTTCTGACAGAAGAGTGGTGCTCCAGCGTCTCCCTGCAGAGACAAAGAGTGAGTTTCTCCTGATGGTTATCATCTCTCACACACACACACACACACACACACACACACACACACACACAAGGGCTGAAGGTCTTCCACGTCAGCCATGTTGGGTCCATAAATATTTGGACAATGTTTTTGTTAATCAACATTGAAGTGAAGACTTTTAGCTCTAAATCAAGAGGTTTAACAAAATATTACAGTAACTGTTTATGAAATACAGACATTTTTATACTCAGCAGGCCTAACCTTCACAGCCAAGACACAAAATATGAATGATGAACATTTATTGATAATGAAGCAGCAAACTAGACCCTCAGTTGGGCATTAAATACCAAACTGAAGGCAGAGAGCCAGAAAGCATCTGAAAGTGCTGAAGTAAAGACCTGCACAGCATCACGAGGAGGAAACACAGCAAGTAGTCAACGGGGATTTTTATAAATTTGAGAAATTGTTCTTATATTTATGCTATTGTTCAAGTACTTATGGACCCAGCTGGAGCTACAGGCTCATGAACCTCAGACTTGGAACATTTCCTTCTGGAAGAAACACTGATTAAGGTAAAACCCAAGCAACTTTTGTAAAGAGTTAAAGAACAGCTTATGATTACAGAGAGGCACCACAGACTGGACATGAGATCGTGGAGTTTAGAGTCGATCACAGTCCCTAACAATGAGGAGTGTCCAGATCATCAAAATAGCTTTAGGATTTAAAAAATAAAAATTTGTTTATCCTCCCTGATAAATGTTTAAAATGGAAAATCCACAACCTGAAATCACCTAAAGCACCTCAGTGATGTCATTTCTCTTTCTTCACAAAGCTTGTGTTCAGTGATGCATCTTTAAGGGAAGAGGATGTTTCACTGATAAATTACATGGATGGATATCCATCCTGTATTAATAGCTTTACAGGTGGTCAAAACAGCTCCCACCAACACTGAACATTAATGGTATCCACTGCTGTGTGCAGTAGATGAAGTTGTGCCGGACAGCTGTGCTTTGAAAGGAACACCAAACCGATGTCGGGTTTAGTTACCATACAGGATGTGGAGCCTGCAGGATGTGAACAGATGTGAGAGTCAGTGACGAAGCCTCCCCATTTCTGCCTGCAGGAGGTTGCGTTGACGAGTGTGAGCCCAGCGTGATGCAGCCGGTCTGGATCAACACCCTCTACCAAATTAAGAAGGGTCAGTGTAAAGTACGATCAGGATACACAGGTCTGAAGTCCTGTCACATGACTCAGTCTGATCACACACCAAACTACTGGTTGTTCCTGTTCTGTACACTATGCAGGAGGAATGAGGATGTTACCTTTCGCTTTAGTTGCTCCCCAGCCAGCTGTGATACAAGACCAGGTGTCATCCAGGTCATCATCCTCATCAGGGACACAAACTGGAGACACTTCAGAACCTGTAGACAGAGTCAGGGCACAGTGAAGACTTCTCAGACACAGTGAAGACTTCTCAGAGTCAAATCTCCTGAAGGTTCAGGCTCACCAAGTCTGGCAGCACTGCTCAGGTGAAGCAGTGCCAGGTTAGACTTTGGGGGGAAGCCCGTTTTCTGCGGCGGGTTAAAGACTTTGTCCACCAGGATGGTTTGAACTGGCAGGAACTTAATGTCATGAAGCCCCAAAACTGCCACATCCTCTTTAGCCCTGCAGTAGTAGTAGTAGTCGTCGTCGTCGTCAGTAGGAACATTAGCAGAGCTGACACGTGACAGATTACACTGCAGTACTGGAGCCAGTATTAATGGTAGCAGGACTACCTGACGCCGCAGTGTTTGGCGGTGATAACCCAGTGGGGGTGGATCAGAGCGCCGCTGCAGTAGTGGCGACCATTAAACTGTAGGCTGACCTGCCAGGGCCAGAGGAAGGGGCAGGACTCAGTCACATTCACCACGGACAACACGCCGTCCACGGACAGCGAGATTTCGGCGAGGCCGGGAGTCTGATCACAGCCGGAGCTCTGCTGCTTACCGCACTCCTCTGTTACCCCCACATGCAGGAAGGGACAAAATAGAAACACCTGAACTACATGTTGATACACTGACTGGTGGATCTTCTGTTGCAGTTTAAAGATGGTGTGATTTAAAAAAAAAAAAGAAAAAAGAAAAAAGAAAAAGCTTACCTTCCTCTATGAGGTCATCTTCAGACACTTGAGCCTGATCACCTGGAAATGGAAGAAGTCCTTCAGAACAGACTCCACCTGCTGCAGGTGTAGAAAGGTCGTGGACTCTGAAACTCACCCATGGTGTCAGACATCCACTGAACATGCTGCTGCACTCTGGTGTACACTCCAGGTCTTTTGGCACGACCACAACCCACCCCCCAACTCACCAAACCTGCCAGCTCATACCTGGTGCCTGTGAAGCAGGACAGAGGACCTCCAGAGTCCCCCTGACACACATACAGGAACACAGACACCACACGAGTTTCTCAATACTCTCCAGATACATGCTGACTGAGGTTTCCTGGTCCACATGATGAACATTCCTTGTTTTCAGGCTGCACAGATGTTCAGCTTGTACCTGACAGGCATCCAGTCCCCCTTCATCCTTCCCAGCACAAAACATGGAGGGCCTGATCCTGCCTAGGTAGTACTGGTTGCAGGTATCCGAGGGCAGGATGGTCACATTCACTTCCTGCAGTCTGTTGACTCGAGGGCCATCTGGCGATGGAGAAAGAACACAAAGGCTCAGATCACACCTGAAGAACCCCAGCTTCCTGTGTACAGCAAACATTTCCTCACTCTCTCGGGTGGAGCCCCAGCCAGTGATGGTGCATTTCATGAGCAGAGGCAGCGGCGTCATCCAGATGTCGATGGGTCTGACGAAGTGGTTGAACTCCAGTGGTTTCTCCAGCTTCACCAGAGCAATGTCGCTCTCTTTAGACTCAGTGTTGTAGCTGTGATGAATGAAGATCATGGAGACTCCCACCAGCTAAGCAGAGAGATGGGAACATTTTCTCATTTCACATCAGGACGATTGGTTCCTTGGAGGTAGCACAGACAAAGAACCAAGAGAACACAGCCTGGAGCCTAACTCCGATCCCACCCAGATATCCACAGACCGAGGCTCCTCAGCAACCCAACAATAAATGACAATGAAAAGCAATCATATTATTATTCCTCCTTAAAACATCATAAGCTATGCAGTCAATGTCTTAGGTTATTACTGCTGTTTTTGCAAAGTGACAAAAATCCTTGTGCAGTGTGTTAGCACATGATGGTATGACCCACATTTTAAGTTTTGTTCTAAACCCTGGACACAGAGTCACTGCTGTCTGCAATGCTGCTCGACTGATCAGCCTTCAGCTGACGTTTTTGATGACAAACAGAGTTTACAGTTCAGTGCCTGACCTGCTCCTGAGGCTCCTCAGCTTTATCCAGGTCATGTTTTCCAGCAAGAACCATCCACAAGGATACTTTATTATGCCTGTAACACAAGTCATGACATAATACTTAGTACTGATGTATTATTGTACAGTCTTTACATTCCAACATAAAACACCTCGGGGTGACTGTTACTATTATACCATATAAATAAAGTTGCTGACTTAGTTTGATGTGTACTCAGTAAGATAAGATATAAGATAAGACTGTATTGATCCCACAGCAGGGAAATTTGTGCATTTCCTCAGCTCAGGTACAGATATCAGAAGAAAAACACAAAAAATACAAATAAAACACAATAAATACAAAATAAGTAAAATAATACACTATAACGGCACACACAGTATGTGATTATGGATAGAGGGTTGTGGAAATATGCAAGACATAAATTTCACTATTCTACCATATCTATTACTAAGTAATAGATATCTATGAGTATAGACAAGTACACACTAAATATACATATGTATACATACACATACACCTGCACATGTCCATACATATAAAGGTACATTATGCATGAGTTGTGACCGTAGATGTCCACAATGTCCAGTGACTCATGACATTGTGATTGAGGAGTTATAGAGTCAAACTGCTGTTGGGATGAATGATCTGCGAAAGCGCTCCTTCCTGCAGCGAGGGTGTTTCAGTCTCTGACTAAAGGAGCTGCTCAGCACACTCACAGACTCATGTAGAGGGAGATGTTGGTTGTTCATGATGAATGTCAGCTTTACTAAGATCCTCCTCTTGCCCACTGGCTCCAGAGGACATCCCAGCACAGAATAAGACCTCCACACCAGTTTGTCAGTTCTGCTCCTGTCCATGCATCCGCTCCCCAGCAGGCCACTGCATAGAAAAAGGCAGATGCTACCACAGTGTCATAGAATGTCCTTAACAGAGTCCTGCAGACTCCGAAGGACCTCAGTCTCCTCAGCAGGTGGCGTTGACTCTGGCCCTGCTTATACAGGACATTTGTATTTTTAGTCCAGGCCAGTTTATTGCTGAGGTGAACAACCAGGTACTTGTAAAAGTCCACAATCTCAGTGTCTTCTCCTTGGATGTTAACCAGTGTTTGTAGGGGTTTACTTCCTCCTGAAGTCTATGACCATCTCCTTTGTCTTGCTGGCGTTGATTTGGAGTGCGTTGGTCTCATACCAGCCAACAAAGTCAGTGATGACCCTCATCTATTCCTGATCATTCCTGTATGATATGCATCCGTTGATGGCTGTATCATCTGAGAAATTCTGTTGGTGGCAATGGTCCAAATTATAACAGAAGTCCGAAGTATACAGGCTAAACAGGAAGGGTGAGAGAACCGTGCCCTGTAGCACCCCTGTGCTGCAGATTACCACGTCAAACACAGAGGTGATAAACCTGATCCTGGATCTGTCCTGGTGTCAGAGAAGGTTGTTCTGAGCCAAAAACGCTCTAAATGTATTACATGTACTACTGCTACCATCTGACCAGGTCTAACACTGGAACCCTCTCTGAACATCTCAAACTATTCTAAACTATTTACAAAAAAAAAAAAAAAAAGAAAAAAAAAAGCCAACTGCAGAGGCTGCGACAAAACAAACGTGACCTCTGACCTTACGAAGCAGTGGGCAGCAGAGATGACCCACAGCGGGCTGACGATAGCACCCCCGCAGGCTGGCATGGAGGCGAGCTGCAGGGAAACCTGCCAGGGCCACGAGTGAGCCCAGGCCTCCTGACCCCCGATGATTCGGGTTTCCAGCTCCTGCTCCAGCATGAAGGAGCGCACCCCGGCGAGGTCTGAGGGCAGAGGTCAGAAGAGAGCTCAGCTAATTATTTCAGATAAAAACTGTTCAACCCCCAATGTTACAGAAAAATGACCATAAATACATAAATAAGCCAACGGGTTTAAGGAGAAACTTCAAAATAAAAGCACAGGCAGCATGGTACAACATATAAAGAGTTAAAATATTTTCAGCACCAATTTAAAAACATGAAACATTTTTATTTGTCAGTGAAGATCTGGCAGGGTTTCACAGGATTTTACTGTTTTAATACAAACTTACATACTTTAAAAGTAACATTTCTAAATTATCTTTAAAAAAGCATTTTAAAAAATGTTTAAATCATATGCGTATGATTCTTCCTCTTCAAAAACTAAAATATTTCCATTTTAATACTATTACAAGCCTATAACGATAACAAAATAAAAATATTTGTAAAAGAAACTTGTTTTTTAATATATATATATTTTCTTTTCTTTTCATGAGGTCATTTTATTTCTCATTTTACTGAGCATCTTTCATATCACCCATGGAGCGCCAGGACTGCCATAATGAATTAATTAAATACACCATTAAATAATTAATTAAATGTGGCAATAATTAATTAAAATTGGAATTAATTAAATAAATAAATAGTTATGACACATGTAATTGATTAATCATTGACACATTTAATTAATTATTGACATATTTAATTAATTAATTATTGACACGTTTAATTTATTAATTATTGACACATTAATTATTGACACATTTAATTAAATATTCATGTATTTCACAGTTTAATTAATTATTCACACATTTAATTAATTATTTAATGGTGTATTTAATTAATTCATTATGGCAGTCCTGGCACTCCATAATCACCGGGTTCCCACGTGTAACGTAAAAACCTCGGACTCGTTAACGCGTGGATCACCTGTGAAGCCGAAGCGTGCGGAGAACAGCGAGCTTTCCTGCGCAGTTCCATTTACAGTGGGGTTCCGCTGATTCTGGATCTGTGTCGAACCTCCAGCTGCAAACAAAATATTAACAGCTGTAACGCACAGCAAACATAAAAACCATTTAAAACGGTTTTGGAGTCGCTGTGTCTTCAGGACACTCGAGGACACCCTCAGGTGTAATAGTTGTAAACTCTGCATCCAAAAATAGTCCTACTAGCAGGTGACTGATCAGGCTGCACAAACACAAACTAGCAGTGTGTGTGTGTGGTGGGGGGGAGACTTGTCTCACCTGTGTAGACCGACAGAACACAGACGACCAGCAGCAGCATGTCTGTCTCACGTTCACCCTCAGAAGACTTACAGGCTTCACGCTGCTGAGCTTCACCTTCATCAGCCTGACCTGTGTGATTGCACACACCTGTACGAGACCCCTCCCTCCACTGTCAATCTGCAGCATTCAGTGTGACAACAGGTGGGAGACAGGTGAGTCCTCCAGTGTCTGTGTTGTCCCTTTTCCACTGAGGATTTCAGTTCGGACCCACTTGCATTAGAAGACTGGTACTGCTGATGTCAGCGTCAGTGGGAGGAGCTTCTACCAGAAATTGTAGCTGGAGCTGGCTTTGCGTGTGCACGCGTCACTGGATGGAACAGGCATAAAATCAAAGAGAGCGCAGTCCCGCTGATGGTGCTGGAGGTGAGTAGAGTGCGCAGCTGTTTTTGTGTGTTGCTGCAGCAGCCACATCACGGCGTGGGGCCGTTTGAAACAGCAGGTTTTTGTGCGTGACGCTGCTGACTGACACAAAAGCCTCTGAATATCCCACCATTCAGAAACGATAGCATGACATCAAGTCCGAGGTCTGAGTGGAGCATCAGGGCCCTGTTTCAGGAAGCCGGTTTAGTGCAAACTCTGAGTAAGTATACCCTGAGTTAACGAAAACTCTGGGTTTTCGGTTTCACAAAGCGAGTTTAGATTAATTCTGAGTGAGTTACTATGACGACACACTCCGTGAAGCTAACCTGCCCCCTAGCAGGTTTACTTCAACTAACCCTGACCTTCTCCGCCTCTTTGTCAGAAACCTGACTGTAGGAAGTGTCAGACATGGCGTGCCCCTTCCTTGAAGAGCCAGTAGATGTTGAAGCCCAAATTCTCCACAGAGCTCTCCGCCGGGAGAGAGTGATTAGAGCGCGTTTGGACATTTTATCATTTCCTGATGATTTCCTGTGTGAACGTTACCGTTTTTCAGCACAATCTATAATTTATTTGAATAACATCCTCAGGCCTAATATTGCTCATGTGACACATCGCGGACATTGTCCCAGTTCTGTACATATTATTTGTATTGCACTTCGGTTTTTTGCAAACGGGAGCTTTCTGTATAATATTGGTGACGCTGAGCACGTTTCCAAGGCTACCGTCTGTCGGGCAGTCAGGAATGTTACAGTTGCACTGAAACGTCTCCTGTACTCGTTTGTGGTGTTCCCCGGTCATAGACCCACAAGATTTATCAAAGAGGGATTCCACAAAATTGCAGGTATCAGGATGAACAAAACTTAATGTATGATGTGGTGATACTTGAACTACTACTTAAATGTTACATTTATTCCCACGGTTCCCAGGCGTGATTGGCTGTATAGATGCACTCACATTCCAATCATTGCTCCTTCAGTAAATGAAGGAGACTATGTGAACAGGAAGTCTTTCCACAGCATTAATGTACAGGTACATAGTTCCCTGTAGCATTTCAAACTAACAAATTATTTCATTATAGTAATGGATGCTAATTTGTGTTCTCTGCACTGTGAAGATCATATGTGATGCTGCCAACATTATCACAAATGTGGAAGCCAACTGCTCAGCCTCTGTGAGTGGTGGTGGTGGAGGACCCCCACCTGTTTTTCGGGCCTCCACTTTTTTTCTAGTGGCTATAACGGGTCGCATATGAGCATACAGACTAAGCAAATATGTACTTGTAATGTGCTCAGATAATTTCAATAAGTGCTTTGTAACAAACCTTTTGGGTTATAGCACCACTAGGGGGGGTTGCCCAACTATTGTAGTAGCTGTGGGGGTCTCCTAGTGGGTGTGTGAGTTGTTAGCGGCAGCCATTTCATGCTGCTCATGTTCCATGCTCCAAGAAAGCACCTTACTTACTGTTGTGACAAGCTGGCGCTGGTGGTACCAATCCCCGCGCATGTAGGTTCGGACGAGTACAGCCGAGGAGACCTGGCTTATAAAGTGTAATGTTGCTGACGGCGAATAAAGGTCTGTTATTGGATTTAACCGACTGGTTCCGTGTTATCCGGCTAACCTCCACACCACATGCCCGCTGGACCGGCTAGCCGCTCCTTCCTCGCCAGACTGCTGTTACAGCTTACAGAAAGAAAATTAATGTAGCCTCTAACTGCAATTGATTTACATCGGACAAACAGACCAAGCACTATGGCTCATAATACAATTACACCTTACCTGTTTGGACTATATTTTTATATTTCATTTTTACTTGCTGCCAGGAACGTTTGGGGCCTGTTGGGTTGCACCTGCGCTCACATCACATCACAAAATAAAATGTATGAAATAAAAAATAAAATAAAATATAATAAAATAAAATAACGTGTTAAATGGGTGGGAAATCCCTAGATCAATGTTTAAATTAACACTCACGCATTGACTCTGTCGGCTATGTTTTGCCATGCATGCTCCCTTTCTTTTGCAGCTGAGGCTGTGTTACTTTTTTTCCGCAAAATTTGCATGTTATCTGCATATACTGCCATCAGAATTTCGGCCTCAAGCGCTGTAAGATACATTGACCGCGCCTTCTTTCCCTCCGTCTCCATGGTGACTCGCTTAATCTGCGCTCCACTAATCAGGGCTTTATGTATCCTCGTGCGCGCGCTTAATTTGGGGTTAAAGCAACTCCGCGTTGATTGAACTAATTGTTATCAGCCTTTCTGAAACCGAATATTCCGAGTTGGACAGTTCGGGGTTACTCAACCCCGTGTATCATTTTTAACTCTGAGTTTTCTAAACCGGCTTCCTGAAATAGGGCCCAGGTGTTGTCACCGGTAACACAGTAAAATGGACCGTGACAGTCATTTTATGAAGAGTTTCAATTTATGGTTCATGGCGCTTGCACACAAATTAGACAAAGCTAAACGTTCACGACAACCACGAGCTCAGACTGAAGTAACGACGTCTCTCGTGGTGGTCCTTTGACGGAGCGAGCAGTGTAAACACGTCTGCACAGACACGCCGTACACTGCTGCACAGACAACTGGATGATCACATGGTGAAATAAATCCTGCATGTAAGCTTTATGAACTCTTTCAGTGAAACACTGAGTGACGCGTTTACTGGCGCTCATAAATGTAAGTGATGATCCAGTGATGAAGGACCAGAGCTGTGCTCGAACCAGGACTCACCTGCTCCGGAGAGAGAGGCAGACACTTGGGTTTGCAGTTTGTTTATTAATGTGACTGACATGTATTTTACTTTATTTCCGGTTGTGTTATATGGTGCTCGCCTGTATTTATTATTGTGGCAGTGACAAACTGATGAGGCTCCGCGATTAAACGTCACTGAGAGCGGAAGCCCGGCTGTCACATGCTTGTCGGTCCGCCTCCCCCGTCCTCAGTCGGAGTCTGGACGCCGAGCAGAGAGCATGTCTGGGTGCGACCGAGTGATCTTTGAGGCCACTAGGCTGCTGTGCGCCGCCGGAGGAGCTCTGCGGCTCCCGCAGCTATACGAGGAGCTGCGGCGACTCTGTCGTGTCTCCGAGGAGCTCCTCTGCAAGCTGGTCTATGGGCATCCCCGCTTCCTGCTGGTCCGTGGGCCGGAGACGGATGGCTGGCTACGCCCCGAGGACTGCACGGTGCTGGCGCAGACGTCACTGCGCGTGTGCGTGAGCCACCGGCTCGGGGAGCCGTGCGCAGACTGTGACCAACTGCACCTTTGCAGATTCTACATCTACGGAACCTGCAAGTTCGGCAAGGGCAGGTGTGTGTGCATGCGTGCGTGCGTGCGTGTGTGTCTCTCTCTCTCTCTTTCTCACACACACACACACACACACACACACACACACACACACACACACACACACACACACACACACAGAGAGAGGCTGAACGAAAGTTAAGGAAATGAAACAGAAACAAAAGTTTCCGCCGCAACAGAGACATCCTTATCTTCATCATCTTTATCATCCACACATCATCCTTATTACCATCTTCATCATTATTCTTATTGTTGTTGTTGTTGTTGTTGTTGTTGTTATTGTCGGTGGTGGGTGTTGTCTCTAAAGCTGACAGGAAACAAGCTGACACCTGCTGCCAGACGTCACTGTGACGTCAGCAACCAGCTGATTGTCAGATGAGTTTTGTTTTCCTGAGAAATGAGACCACAGGAACAGGGGCGGATCTAGAGAAATTTTCTTAGGGTGGAAAAGAAATCAAATGGGGTGGCAAAATCAAAGCCTTTTTTTTTTTTTTTTTTTTTCTCAAACACATATGCAGGTGGTTACGTATGGTTAAAATCAAATGCAGTAAGTATACACGTTTTTCATATAAATATAGTCTATAACTTAATTATTGTCTGTAGCCCACATAATTACACACTTTAGTTACATAAAACATGTGAGTTTTGATGTTATGTGCTGTATAGCCTGTATAATAAATAAATATGTAGCCCAATAAGTATAAAATCCAGAAAGCTACACAACATGGGGCGGTTCATTTACAAACACAAGTCTAACTTAAGTTTCACACTGTTTTTTGTTAGAAAACAATCACATTGTTAGATGCTTAAATTACACAATGTCAGAAATCTGCACTGTCATGAAAATTTAAACCTAATTTTTCATGATTTGTTGGATTCACCCACTGAGGTCTGAAATACAAACGGCCATTTTTGACTCCTTTTGAGTTTACATTTGTATTTCACCCTCAGATTGTTTCGTTTTATTTTTTTCCCCTTGCCTTGTTTGGTATCATTCTTTTCAGCTCAACTGAATTTAGTTGTTTGTTTTTTTTCCACTGACATACTGCATTAGTATTACTGATCTGAAATCACACAAAGAACTTAAAATCCTAGTAGTATTTCTTTACTGTAAAAAAAACACAGACATGTTGAGTACATTTTTATAACTTGAAATGCAAATATAAAATGTACATTTTGTAAACATAAACAACAATTTATCTATAAAAATTATATTAAACTATATTATAAAAATGCAGCCAATACACCTGCCGTTTTGTTTTTTCATTTTTGTACAACCATTTTAAAATATTACTAAAACTAAAATGAGAGAACAATCAGGTATTGCAATAAGATGTGTGCCAGTAAAAAAAAAAAAGAAAAAAAAAAGTTTGTCCACCAAAAGACAGAGGAGAACAGCACAGGGATAAACCTGCAGGCCTGACAACAGGAGGTGTATCACTCCGCTGGTTTTCTACTCAGTGTTTACGTTCCAAATGTGCCTTTGTGACATTCATTAGTGCCCTCACTGACACATAAAACAAAACAACGACTACACAACACACTAAGTATACACTCCACACTAAATGTCACAAATCTCCCACATCTTAAAACTCTCTCGCTCGCTCTCTCTCGCTGCCGTTACGTCACTCCCAAAACTCTCCCCTCTTCCTAAACAGCTGTTACGAGTTCAAAATTGGGGATGGAGACAAGAGGAAAAACCACAATAACAACACTGGTCCGGCCGGGTTAAGTCAAACGATGATTTTAATAGTCACACGCGTGGGAGATGGACACTGTATGCAGACAGCCTCAGATCTCAAAATGGTGGAGCATTGATCAAACTCTTATAGCCTCTGGTGTCCCCACCTTATCATAAAAGCCTAAACATTCACATGCTTTCTCTCACACGGCGCCTAAGCTACGACCTTGGCTCCCTGTTTATCTGCTCCTGCTGAGATGGGGCAGAAAACTCCAGCATGTTCCGTTCTCTTCTAATCAGACAAATAAGGCGATGACTTTCTGCGAACAGTATTTCTTATAACATCATAAAACAATATCATTCATCCACAATAAATCAGCAGTCTAATGTAATGCAAATCAATTTAACGAATGCAATAGTTATCAGCTTCTTCTAATTCAGGAGAATAATGCAAACTAAGACTACATAATAATTCACAGCCTTTAATTAGGGGTATAACATGGCATAAAATAATATTATAATTTAACACAACCAAATCCCACGTGCTGACTTTTTTTTTTTAAATTGGTCGACATGGTACGTTTTTCCACCGATAGGAAACATGTGGCTTTATTTCTTTCTTTACGGTTTTCGTGCTGTCCTTAGAAAACGCTTAAAACACACACAAAAACGTGACGACAGTATTTAGAAAAAAGCGTGGCTTATATATATATATCATAATTCTGGATTTACTGGCCTGTAATTAAAATGTAAAAACTTTGAAGTCCGAACTTTCAATGAGGGCTGAAATAGAGACTGAGCGTGGCTGCAGCTTGTTGCTATGTCAGCTTACATCAGTCATGTGCAGTGGGGCGGTCCAAGCCTGTTTGGCGCCCTGGGCGGACACTCCCCCCCCCCCCCCCCCCACACACACACACACAGACAAAACATATTAAGTATTGGAAAAAAAACAACTCTCAAATGACATCCTGTACTTGTGTACAACTTAGCTCAGAGAATAACTTCACAGCCTCGCCTCTGTCAGTGCGCCCCAGGGTGGCTGTGGCTACAATGTAGCTTGTCATCACCAGTGTGTGAATGTGTGTGTGAATGGGTGGATGACTGGATGTGTAAAGCGCTTTGGGGTCCTTAGGGACTAGTAAAAGCGATATATATATATATATATATATATATATATATATATATATATATATATATATATATATATATATATATATATATATATATATATATATATATATATATATATATATATATATATATATATATATATATATATATATATATATATAATTTTTTTTTTTTTTTTTTTTTTTTTTTTTTTTGTGTTTACTTGCACTGCTGTAACTGGAACCTCGTCGTCTCGTCTCTCTATATACTGGCCTGTATGTAGCGGAGATGACAATAAAGTTTACTTTGACTTCAGCAGCGAGCAGGCGCACCGAGGGCTCTCGCGCTCACTTTTCATGTATAGAATTTCGAAAAAACATCGGTGCAAATTATAAGTCTGTATCATAATATCTGGTGTTTTCGTGTTTGTTGGTTTGCTTTTGTGATATCCTAAGACTAAGGAACCACGGAGACCATGTTTAGCTCACAGTTACTTCTTTATTAAGAGAACCGGGACATGCGCCCCACAGAGTGAAAGCTCTCCAACAACTGTTGCCCCCTGGTGGACAAATCCCTGCCACAACATAACATTCCTCCCCCCTTAAACTGGAACTACTCTGTAGTTTTAATCACTACAGAAAATACCCATAAACAAAAACTTCACCTTTATAAAAATGCAACAACCCCGTCCCCAGCCTTTATTTAAATTTCTTTAAAACCTTTAGTCCAACAGTCTTAGGTTAACCTATAACAGTTCACCGTAATCACGGCACAAAGTCTCTCAGGTGCTCCGGCGGTCTCTTGGTTCTTTGCGATCGCCGTAACCCAGTGGCAGGTGATTCCAGTGAATCACTACTCTCCATATGTGGCTTCACCACTGGTGTAACTTGCACCTCCATGTGTCTCTCATCCTCGTCTCCTGTCTCAGCGCTGATGTTTGGGGCTGCCTTTGGGGGCTCGCCTGGGTGGCCTTCAGGCATTCCTGCTGCCAGGCACGGCTCCAGGCGGGCAAACAGCTGATCGACGTGACGCCTCACCACTGTCCCATTGCCCAGCATCACCAAGTAGGAAACAGGCCCCGTCATCTCCTGTATAAGTCCTGGTATCCATTTGGGTCTTCTGCCATAGTTTCTGGTATATACTGTGTCTCCAATAACAAACATGCGCTCCTTGGCATGTCTATCATGATACAGTCTTTGGCTATCTTGTTTTGCTGTCACTTTCTGTTTCAAGTCAGGGTGTATGAGATCAAGAGTACACCTCAACTTCCGGCCCATCATCAACTCAGCGGGAGACTTCCCTGTTGTGGACTGTGGTGTGATTCTGTAACTAAACAGAGCCCTGTTTAACTTGGTTGCCAGTGTGTCTCCAGTACTCTTTTTCATGAGTTCTTTGAACGTTTGCACTGCTCTTTCTGCTAACCCATTGGATGCTGGGTGATATGGAGCGGAGGTGACGTGAGTGATTCCGTTCTTTGCCATGAACTCTTTAGTTTGTGCCCTTACAAAACACTGGGCATTATCTGAGACCACCATCTCAGGAAGGCCGTGCGTGCTGAAACAGTTTCTCAGGCAGTCTATGGTTGCAGCTGCTGTAGCGGATGGAACTGGATACACATCTAACCATTTGGAGTAGGCGTCCACTATTACTAAGAACATTTTACCCAAAAACGGGCCTGCATAATCGATATGTATCCTTCTCCAGGGCTTTTCTGGCCACTCCCAGGGGTGTAGCGGTGCCTCTTGCGGCCTGTGTCTATGTTCTTGACATGTACTGCAGGACCTCACCTTGTCTTCAATGTCATTCTCCATATGCGGCCACCACATGTAGCTTCTGGCCAGGCCCTTCATGCGGCTCATTCCTGGGTGTGACTGATGTAGCTGTTCCAAAAGGGGGCGTCGACATCGTTCTGGTATCACCACCCTCGCCCCCCACAGCACACACCCATCCTGCACACTCAGCTCCTGTTGTCTCTGTCTGTAGGGCTGAAAATTAGGATGCTGCGTAGTGGGCCATCCTCTCAAAGCATACTCACGCACTCTGGAGAGTATGGGATCTTTGGTTGTCCATCTTTGCAGCTGCTCAGATGTCATCACGCCCTCCTGGTCCTGATCTACCATCAACACTTGGTCCTCAGCTGCCACCTCTTTAGGGAGGTTCTCTGGAAGAGGGAGACGACTCAGACCATCAGCATTACTGTTATTTTTGCCTTCTCCGTATTTAATGACATACTCATAGGCTCTTAATAACACCGCCCATCGCATGATCCTCTGTGATGCCATCTGAGGGACGGCCTTCAACTCATGGAACAAACTTATCAATGGCTTATGATCCGTGATAATCATGAACTTCCTGCCGTACAGGTACGTATGAAAATACTGTACACCAAATATTACAGCCAATCCTTCTTCATCCAGCTGTGAGTAGTTTTTTTCTGCTGTATTCAGGGTACGCGATGCAAACCCAATGGGTTTTTCCTGACCATCTGGCATGCGGTGAGCTAGTACTGCTCCCACTCCATAGGGGGACGCATCGCAAGAAAGAATTAAATCCTTTTGCTCATCATAGTGTACCAATACACTGCTTGACTGCAACAGTTCCTTTGATTTGCAGAAAACCTTCTCCTGTGTTGGTCCCCAACACCATGGTTCCCCCTTTCTCAGAAGCTTGTGCAGTGGGGCCAACAGTGTGGACAAGTTTGGCAAGAACTTATTATAGAAGTTCAACAACCCCAAATAAGCTTTGAGCTCTGTCACTGATTTTGGGGGTGGCGCCTCCTGCACTGCTTTCACTTTTGCTGGCACTGGATGTAAACCGGTCTTATCTACCCGATGTCCTAAAAATGTCACTTCCTTCTCCATGAATTGACATTTGCTCCTTTTTAAGCGCAGGCCCGCCTCCTCCAACTGCTGCAGCACTCCATCCAGTGTTTGAAGATGTTCTTTGTCATTCTTTCCCGTCAGGATGATGTCATCCAGATACACTGCGACATTGGTCAGACCTTGCAACTAGAGCAGGGCGATATGGCCAAAAATATTTATCACGATATATATTTGAAAATTTGCGATAACGATATAACCGACGATATAATTGATGCGAGACAAAATACAACTCCACAACATTACTAGCGCAAAAAGACAACCTTCCATTTATATTCACTTAAACAAGAAGCTGGTTTTTATGTACATTAAAGCTTTATAAAAATGTAACAGTACAAATGCAAATTGCTTGCTGAAAGTTTAACCAAAAGGCATTTCCACTAGAAATGGGCTGACATATCCTGAGCATAACCATGTATAATATCCACTGAAGTTAAAAAGAGGTGCTTTGCAACATTAAACTGCAGTGTGCAGTACGCATTTTTCGGACCATAAGGTGCACAGGATTATAAGGCACATTAAGCGAAACAAAGCAGTCAGATAAATCAAACTTTATTAAACTCATTCTTCTTGCTTCCTCCACTTCTGTACCATTGATTCCTTAATGTTGAATTCTCTGGCAGCTGCTCTATTCCCATGTTGTTGCAGTATATTAATGACTAACCTCGTATTGTGGATGGATTATCTCAGTTGTTCTCCTGACTGAAGTTTGGTCCGTTTACAGCATCCTGCCATGCGATTGCATTTGTCTCTAACCATGAAGAACCTTCACGTTAACTTTTATAAGTGGAAAAGTGTTAGTGTTCGTCCTCCAGCTTCACTGTTTATGTTATGCTAACATAGCTGTGTCGCTAGCGATCACGTAGCACATCATTATATACCAGCTAGCCCAACTTCAGTAACCCTACAAACGTCACTGCTGTTTAGTTTCCTGTCTTCATTTATGTTGGAAGTGATAGCAGAGCTGTACGTTTGATTTTTTTCAGAAATCTCTCAGTCAGAACATGCAATATCATGCTTAGGTAACTAGCGAAACTAGCGAGCTAACTTCCGCTAGCTTCCTGCTAACTTCTAACTCCGTTAAATGTAATAACTTTTGTTTTCATGGATGCCTGGAAGTTAAACTTTATAGTTACACCTCGTAAAGCAGCAATGCTGATCGTTTTATTAAAGATGAAAGAATTTAGACAGTTTTTAACTCTAAGTGATGCTGCAGTGTTGTTTGACCTGAAGCATACGGAGTTTAGGACCCAGATTACTCCCAGATTTAAGAGCATCTTAGTCCGACAAATACGACAATAACAACGGCCGCTTGCATGTTCTGCAAAAAAATGTGCTTTGTTGTGTATCTGACGGACAAACACCAAACCAGTTCCACATCACGGAAGTTGCACCATTTTTACAAACCAATTCTGGATCATCTGTTTCACTCAACAATCGGCCATGTGCGTATGTAAACAAAGACACTGCGCATGCGCGTTTTACTCCCATTCTATCGCGATATTTCATTTTCCTATCGTTGCCTAACATTATACCGGTATTACCGTGAACGGTATAATATGGCCCAGCCCTACTTGCAACACACTCTCCATGGTGCGCTTAAAAATGGCAGGACTTGAACTCACACCAAATGGCAACCTGGTGTATGTAAACAAACCCCTGTGTGTGTTCACTGTGACATACTTTCTAGATTCCTCATCAAGTACAACCTGTTGTATGCGTGACTCATATCTAACTTGGTGTATTTTTCTCCTCCCGCCAGCCCCGCTATCATGTCCTCCATTCGTGGAATGGGGTATTGTTCTACAGGCGACACCTTGTTAACAGTCAGTTTGTAGTCACCACAAATTCTGGCGCTGGAGTCTGGCTTTAGTGTGGGTACAATGGGTGCGGCCCACTCTGAGAATTTCACTGGTTGGATGATCTTCTCCTCCAACAGTCTCTCCAGTTCCTGCTCCACTTTCTTTTTCATAGCAAACGGAACTGATCGGGGCTTATAGAAGCACGGTTTGGCATCACTGGCTACATGTATCTTTGCTGCAAACCCCTTCAGCGTTCCCAACTCATCCTTAAACACTGTTTCATGTCTGGCCAGTATCCGCTGTAAGGCATCATCTCTGCCTTCTATCTTATGTACAGGTTGCCAGTCTAATTGGAGGGCCTTAATCCATCCCCGACCCATCAAACTAGTTCCAGCCCCTTCAACCACCACCACATCCAGTGTTTTCTTACTGTCTCTGAATTCCACCTGCACTTGGGCTGCTCCCCACACGGGTACCTTGTGGCCTCCATACGTTCTCAGTTTGATTCCACACTTGCTTACTTTGGGCGCATTACTGCCTTCAAAAAGTTTTTTTAATGACTCCTTCGACATGATAGTGTAACCACAGCCTGTGTCTACTTCAAATGTCACATTCTGTCCATTTACTTTTAGCTTCTGTCTGATGGGTTCTTCCCTTGGGATGCTAATCTCCTCATGCACATTATACATAGTCACACTTGCCTTTATGTGGTGCATTTCAGCTCTTTCTTCCTCACTCTCCACATTCTCCTCTTCCAAGAAATGGGCTTGTTTACCTTGTCTGCCACGCCCTCCTTTTTGTTCCATTTTCATTCGGCAGACCCTTTTTATGTGTTCCACCTTTCCACAGTTGTGGCATTTTTCTGAAACAAACCTGCAGTCCTTGGCCACATGATTTAGCCCTCCACATCTGTAGCACTTCCTGACAACCTGTTGTGACGTCGAGCCGCCGTCCTCCATCTTGTTCACCGCTCCTAATCCTTTAGTGAATCGCGACTGTTCCGTCATGCTCTTCAAATCCACAATGTCTCTGTTAGCAGCCTCCATTGCTTGAGCAAACTTCAGCGCCTTTTCAAATGTTAGCAAATCCTCTGCTAACAATCTGTGCTGTATTCTGTCGTCGCTTATTCCACATATTAAACGATCCCGCAGCATCACTGTCAGGGAGTCTCCAAAGTTAGTCCTGTGCGAGCTTCCTTAGCTCCGCTACATAATCGCCCACACTTTCCTCCGGCCTTCTATTCCGTGTGTTAAACTTCCACCGCTGCACAGTTTCACTCGGCTTAGGGTGAAAATGATTGTTCAATAATCCCACCAACTCAGCATAAGAACGATCCCCTGGCTTGACCGGACTGAGTAGGTTCCTAATCAGGGCATAGGTCTGTGCCTTCCATTTCCACAGTGTAACATCCAACCACCTGTGTAAAAAGCGAAATTCCCATGGTGTTGTTCAAAATGTGCTCTGGCACAAGCATAACCATCGCTTGCTACTGAAAACAAGAAAAAAGCCGGTCCCGCTATGGGCTGAACCATTTGTTAATGGTGGAGGGGAGAACACTATGCAATATATTCAGTTTTAGCATTTATATTCACTGTAACTACGCTCAAACTGTTAATGCTATCTTATTTTAATAAACAACACTGTCATATTATGCAAAACTGGGGTGGCACTTGGGGTGGCAAGGGATTCTTTTAGGGTAGCACTTGCCACTAGGAAGTTTCACTTCCTACGTGTTTGCATCACCATGCTAACTGATTCTGCAGACGATCATCACAAACCAGCTTCAGTCCTGAAAACACTCACCTGCTACAGCATGCACCACTGATCCATTATCTATCTGTCTGACTGATTGATTGACTGATGGACTGATTGGTTGATTGACTGGTATTGACAGCGGGGTGAGAGGAGCTGATGGTAAATGTACCTCCTCACAGGAAACCATGTCGATCATCCCACGACCTGCGGTCTGATCATAACTCCAGGCTGCTGAAAGAGTGCTCGCTGCAGCAGCTAAACGAGGACGAGCTCTTCCTGCTGCTGCTGCTCAACGACCCGGCGCTGCTGCCCGAGGTAACGCCCACACCTCACTCACCTGACGTCACAGGCTGTTCCTCAGGAGACGTGCTCAGTGTTAGCAGATGAAACGACTCTGCCCTTTACACAAGAAACGCAACTGTGCACAGATTCGTGGGACGCTCCTGAAGAAAAAAAAAAGTGAATAAGAAAGTGATGAAACGCAGCATGTATGAGATCACCATGGCAACAGACTCACCATTTGTTTGCCTCACATGAGGACACAGAGCTTCTTTAGTCACGTAACATCCACAGAAGAAGAAACTGAAACTGAAAGTAAAACAAAAAAAACAAAAATCAAAAATGAAAAATGAAAATCGAAAGTTGGACATGACCGAGGATCCTCAGGTAACCAGAAACTAATGCAGGGGGGTCATTTTACACAGCGGGCCACATAAAGCGAACTTTGACCTTTTAAGTGGGTTGGACCACTTAAAAGGCTGAAGACCCGACTCCCGCGTACTGACCCGCCTTTCCCTGTTAATGCCCTACCTGGCCCCCTGGCAAAACTTTGCTAGACCCGCCCCTGAACAGTTACCAGCTGTCAGCTATGTAGAACAAGATCCTGGTGTTATTTGCCTCTCAGAAACAGTTCATAACTTCCCTTCAAATCATTCCTGTCACCTAAAAGGTAAACCTGTTTCTCCACCACCTGTTCAACTCTGATGATTCAGTAAGGACATCTCCTGGTTTCATCTTCACCACATATCCAAACCAGCAGCTGTTACAGCTGTGGCTCCAACAAACATCAGCTGATACTAGAAATTAATATTAAATAAATTCTAACAACAGCTGATCAAGCTTAAACGCGCTGCTGTTGTTTAGCGCAACATCTGGTGGTTTCCTCTTTCTGGTGCAAAGTGGGCCAAACAGGTGGGCCAAAGAGAGATGAGACTTGAGACAGAAAAGCCAATCAGCTGATCATTGATCAGTTTCATGGTTGAAGTAGCAACATGAGAGGGAAGGGGAGAGAATGAGAGAAGAAGAGGCAGCTGACAGCGTAAAGACGCAGTATAACTCCAGCGTTGTCTCTTTTTTCATTCTAGCTGAAGTACGGGACAAATCGCGTTCCTTTTCACCGCAATACGGATGTATTGTAATTGGTCCAGCCCAGAGTAGATCATGACCAATTGGCCAATCCACCACCTTCCATTGTTTACAAAACAAACAAACAACCCAAAACAAACATCGGCCCATTAAAAGCGAGAAATCACCATCCACCCATCGGGCAAATGGAATGCCCGATGGCCAGTCCAGCTGTGACTGGCATATGAATGTATCTCACGGGCTGTAAGTTTGACAACCCTTACTCTAATCATTTATGTATCCGATTTAGCTGAGTCTGCATTTACTTCATCACTTCAACATTTGTGACGTTTGTGACAAACACTGCTTTTAAGGGACTTTCAGTAAAAATGTGATTGACAGCTGGATCCTTAAAAAAATCACACACACTCTCTCTAACCCAATCATGAAGGCTCTGTATGTTTTCTCTCTCTCTCTCTCTCTCGCTCTCGCTTGCTCGCTCGCTCAGGTGTGTGTGCACTATAACAAAGGCTCGGGGCCTCACGGCTGCTGTAGTTTCCAGGGCGACTGCACCAAAGTGCACCTGTGTCAGCACTTCGTGCAGGGTGACTGCATCTTTGGAAAAAAGTGCAAACGGTTGCATGCCGTTGACGAGCACGGGCGCCACATGCTGGAGGAGAGAGGACTGAGCTGTGACATCATCCACAACCTGCCTTCCATCTACAGCAACATCCACCAGCTCAGAGCGGCCTCCACCTCCACCACCTCCATGGGTGAGACTGAAGCCTGAAACAGAACCTGCTGATCCTGAGAACCTTGACCGTCTAATCACTGTGAGGATAGAGGAGGAAACCTGCAGATCAGGAAAAGTCAGATCAGTATTAGAAATCTGCTCCATAAAGAGGAGAAAATAATTCCATAAATATGGAAGAAAAAAAGCCTTTTATACAAGCGAATACTGCCTCACAGACACAACAATGTCTCCTCACTGAAGTCATAATTGCCAAAAATATAAATAATGTTACGAAGCTGGTGTTTCAGTGTGATAATCTGATAATGCTACACAAATATGAGGAGGTTATCCATAAACATGACACAAGATTCAGATTTCATACATGGCGTTCAGTGTCTATGTGTGTGTGTTATTACCTGATTACATTTTACTGACGTGAACACAAGGAGGCGCTCTGTACCGTGACTTCGGCTCTTTATGTTTCAGACATTGTTCCTGAGCCGTCTCACTCTCTGGAGATCTGCCTGCACTTCTTCAGGAACAGATGCAAGTTTCAGGGTGAGTTCTCCTACTTTCTTCATGCGAGGATCTGATTGGCTGAGAGGAAACGGCACACAGGAAGTCTCTTTCAGCCTCCCGCTGTGCACTTAGTCGTGTGCATCCAGTAGGTGGCAGCACAGGGTAGAAGTACAGACTCCAACATGAAGCTGACTCACTCTTTATAAATAAAGATTTATTTGTTTTCTCACTAAAACCTAAAATATTTTTCGTGCCTTGCTGGCATCTGATTGGTTTCTCTGGAAACATACAGTTTAAAATATCAAATTTTCTTTTATTTAATCTTCTTCAGTGCAAATATTTAATGTATATACATGACATCATGTTCAAAAGAGTTGAAGTTTATAAATTATAATTTATTCAAATTTGTCTTCCTAGATAACGTTTTCTGTCAAATCTGCCAGTGGGGGAAAAATGTATTATTTTGTGCTCATTGTTTTGATTTACTTTATTTTTCATCTGTACAGTCCTGTTTGATTGTGTTATTTATTTTTAATTATTAATATTTTATTATTAATATCATTTTTGTTATTTTGTGATTGTATGATTGTGTGATTTTTATGATTTCCTGCTGGTTGCGCTGAGTTTTCTGTGGGCGTGTTCGTGCTCATTGGCCTCGCCTCAGTCTTTCGGTCTCTCTGCAGACTCGTGCCTGCAGGTGCACTTCCACCTGCCGTATAAGTGGGAGGTTCTAGATGGCAGCACCTGGACGGAGCTGCAGAACATGGAGGACATTGAGCGAGACTTCTGTGACCCGTCCAGGACTGAGAGGTCAGAGGTCACAATGAGTGCAAGTTGTTGATGTTTTTCATGCATCAGCCACTCACAGCTGCCATGTTTTTCAGCGCTGGTGTTCAGACCATCGACTTCATCACGATGACTCGAGGGATGCAGCCTGTTCGCCGTCTCTCCACAGTTTCCTCCGTGAAGAAGCCGTTATACTACACACTGACCACCAAATGGCTGTGGTACTACAAGGGGGACCATGGGAACTGGGTGGAATATGGAGAGTTGGTGAGTTGGAGCACCTTTAGGATCACTGTGTGGGAGCGAGCTGTAGAGGAATACAGAAAATGTTTATTTAGCTCCAGGTCTGATGTCTGTCTCGTACGTCCTTCAGGATGAGAAGCTGCGCTCCACATCGGAGACATCCTGCACTCTGGAGAAGAAGTACCTGTCTGACAGAAGAGCTAAAGTCAGAGTGGTGAAAGGCTACAGAGAGTACATCATCAGCTTCAAAGGTACTACTTCCTGTCACCTGCATCCCAGGTGTAACTGTGAGTTAATGAAGTGGTCAGGTTAGGCCCAGAACAAGTCCAGCATCCCTCCATGTGGGGACTCACAGTTCCACAGTGAGTGCCACAGTCAGGGCAGGAAAGTCAGAGGTGACGATTCCAACAGAAACTTCCAGAATCCCAGAATGAAATTTTGGGAATGTCCCAGACACAATGGCATGCCCTGATTCAGCACATAGACACATCCCAGCCTTTAGGCTTCAGGTCCCAGTGTGTTCCTCTGTTACCGCTTCCTGATGGTGTCTAAGCATGTTCTCTCTCTCTCTGCAGACATGTACCAGAGGAACCACAAGCACAACACCAAGAGGAAAGTCCGCCGTCGCCCTCGCTTCGTCTCCCGGGAGGAGGTGGAGAGGCAGGTGCCGGTGTTAGGAAGTCAAATGTGACCCGATTATGTTGACTGGACCAGGCTGGGTGCCTTATCACAGTAGCAGGTGCTGCTGCTCAAGATTTCATCACTTCCTGGACGTCTGTAAATGATTACTGATGCATTCACTGAGCATGTTAACCACTTCTATTATTTTCTGCTTCTCTGTGTGTATGTGCCTGTGTGGGGGAAATTTATTCTACCTGTATTTCTATTTTTGTATGGGCTTTAGGCAATATAAAGCACCTTGAGGTCACTGTTGTTAATTTGGTGCTGTAAATAAAATGGAGTGATTCTTATTGGAGCCTTTTATTAATGTCTTTAGTTTGAGCTCTGTGGCTCTCTCAGCTGCAGGACGATCTGGTGTCAGAGACTCTGAGTCTACCTTTCTTTTTATTTGGTGTCCTCATCCATAATTTCCTTAAACCAACAGTTTGAAAATTGAGTCATGTGATCACAGAATCCTGGTGACCCCTCACAGACCCAAAGAAACGGCCGCGATCGTTAACTGAACTAAATATGAAACGTTACTGCAGTTACTGCAGACTCAAACTTCAGCACAGACTGGAACGCCCGTGACGTCGGTCCGTTCAGAGCAGGCTTCCTCTATTATGGCTGCACTGTTGTCGAGTATCAGCTGTTCTCTGTAGGAGTGCTCAGTTCATCTTTAAGGTGAAAATACGGAGGGTGACCTTCAACAGAAACAGCAGCATTCAAATAAACTGGTTGGTATCTTAATCTTTTCCAGTCTAACTGACCAATCAGAGCACTTTATTACTCACATTCACACACCTGAATTAAGTCAGCTGTTACCAAACACACACGCAGAGCCCAACTGACCACGGGATTCAAACCCACAACCTTCCTGCTAACCAGTGTACCGCTGTGCCCGTGGCCCAGGTCTGCATGAAGCATAAAAACATGAGCAGAGTCTGTGCGTTTGTGTGTGTGTGTGTGTGTGCGAGAGAGAGAGAGAGAGAGTGTGTGTGTGTGTGTGTGCGAGAGAGAGAGAGAGAGAGAGAGAGAGAGTGTGTGTGCGTGCGTGCGAGAGAGAGAGAGAGCGAGAGAGAGAGTGTGTGTGCGTGCGTGCGAGAGAGAAAGAGAGAGAGAGTGTGTGTGTTTTTGTTGGCTTCATAAAATAAAAGCTGAGCAGTTCTCTGCTGTTTCATTTTCATGGTCAGATCCGGCTGTCCTGGCCCTGTGCCGGTGCCGGTTCAAATAACGGTCCGTGTGTGAGAAGAAGCGCTTTGACTTGCAGGTCGGGTCAGATGATGCTGGGAGGGGCCGGCTGGACTGGTACCGGAACCGGACGCGCTGTGAATGTGACGGGTTCGGACAGCACCGACACCACCGGGCGGTGGAGGCTGATTGCTGCTGTTTCCGAGGAGGAGAAGAGGAGGAGGTGTGATTCTGCGGGGACTCTCCGCCTCCTTCTTCTTCCCCACGCAGGGAGCGCGCTGCGCGGCTTGGAGAGGCGTGACGCGCCCGAACCGCATCTCCAGGATGGCAGGTAGGTCTCCGCCGTGGCAGAGACTCAGTGAGAATAGCCCGGCTCGGCCCGGCCCGGCCCGGCTTGCAGTCTGAATGTGATCCCGGGTCTGCGGCTCTGTGTGTCCGCGGCCGCTATAAGAAGCGAGGCTCCTTCAGCCGTGCACCGGAGGCAGCGTCGTCCTCACGGTAAACTGGGCCGTGCCGGACCGGACCGGAGCGTGCCGGGGGAAGGGGGAGGGGGGCATATCAGCCCCGGACACGAACATGCGGGGCGGATGCAGCCTCCACCTCGCGGACTCGGCGGGCGGGTGGAGGCTGTTAGCATCTGTCCGATAATGGGGTCAATCTGAGAGGAGGCCGAGCCGGGCCAGACCGGCAGAGGAGTGAGTGTTCTGGAAACGGAGCCGAGCAGAGCACAAAAACCCGGACTGACAGAGAATATACCAACCTGTCACTTTATTAGGCACAGTTGTGAAAGCCGGTCAGACAAACAGCTGGATACCTTTTAAATATTCACCGTCACGTCTTTGTGGTTTCACTTATTGATCGATGGTTGATTTATTGACTGATTGATCATTTTTGAAGGTTCTTTATGCAAATCCTTCAAACCGACATTTTCATGTTTTGCGCAAACAGAAAAATCCCCGCAGGTGGAGGCGAGCCTGAAGCCTCCTGCTTCAGCCGCACACCCTCGTAGGCTCCGGGGTCTGGGACAGTGACCCATTTGTAATCGTGCTCTGCAGAGAAAGCAGAGCTCCCTTTTTGCTCGGTACTGAGGGGCTGTGAGGAGCAGCAGGGATCACGTGACACTGCGTGTAATCTCTTTATTAATATTACCTGAGAGCTGTCCTCAGCTCAGCCTGGTTACGATGAGCTGACTCACAGGGAAGTGCTGATGTTAAAGTTGAGACGAGATCAGAAATATGTGCAGATTAAAGCCCCGCTAGCCTTCATCACAAACCTGGACAATGAAGTAATAAGTCAGTGGTCCAGATGCTCCACCCGCAGGTTGGAGCAGGTCTTCATCATCTTCACAGAGAAAGTGTTTCAGGTTCAGAGTTAGACTGTAGCCTAAGCCTAGATGTTCTGGGTTTATGTCCTCCACCCTTCCAGAATGAAGGATGTGAAGCTGCTGAAATCAGGTGATTCGGGTGTGAGGGTCCAGCAGCAGGTACATGTTTAACTGACCTTCTGATGGTGTGGCAGCCCTGATCCTGACCCCGCTCTGCATGCTGTCAGAAATGTCAGCTGTGATCTTTATTCAGACCTGAGCTGCTCTCGAAGCAACATCAGAGCATTTTTAGCGCTCCGTGTTTCAGTTTCAGAGGGGTTTTATCCAGGCTGAACAGCCCCAGTTTAAGGTACCCAATTCTTTACGAGTACAGTTTGAAATATTAGACTAACATCATTCTGTGTCTTTGTTGTCCCGTCCATCCACCCGACCTCCTCCCTGCAGCCTTCAGCAGAACACCCTAAAACCAAATGAATGAGCATGTTCCACAGTCTTTAGGTTGTGGGTTTGTTATGGGGTGGCTTTAGACGTTTTCATGCTGTCCTCCAAAATAAGACATCAGGACATCAGGACACCAAGCACCAAGCACTTCCACCACTAGAGGGCACAGTCACAGTAAAATGTTTGCTGCAGGGTCTACAGCACGTAAAAACCTTCAGATCCTTTAAGCAGAGGATTTTGGGGGATTTTACCCCTGAACCGTAAAAGTCCGATGGGGTATGTCGTCATGGCACTGGGGGGCAGCGAGGACACCCAAGTTTGTAAATGTAATAACTCAAGAATGAGGTGATGTAGGAGTTTGTTTATGACATACGTGCATCTACTTGGAGTCTTTTGAGTCTTTGCTGCAAGTCTTTGTCTGTTTTCAAAGCAGCACGTCTGCTTCACAATGAATGCTTCTGCAGCACCGCCTGTCCCTGGGTTCCTACTTTTTCACTGCTTCAGAGTCTTCTCAGCTTCATGCTGGACTGTAATGAGGCACTTTAGTGTTTTTCTTTCATCACTGTTACCTTTGCAGCAAAGCTCTCACAGACGGTGTGCATCGAGAATATTGGTCTCTCTCCTATCTGACAGCGTCAGTCCATAAACACTGGTTTCAGCATCAGACCTAAACATCCACAGCAGGCCAGCTGTAGTCTGAGTTGGAGCAGGGAGGAGGTCAGGGTGGATGGAAGGGTATCAGAACTTGCTGGGACTTTAGTTTGGAGACAAAAGCTAATGCGTCAGGCTGATAGTTAGATTTGTTATTTCAAACTTTGATGAATTGTTTCAACTATGAACCTTCCCATCAGAGGGTCACACACTACTCCACACAACTTTACAGCCTTTATTTTTAAAGTAACTAACGATGAAGGTAAAAAAGAGTTTTAGCTGAATCTTTCCTGATCCGTTTGATGACGTCATCATCCAGCAGGAGAATGTTCTCCTGTGCTCGGTGAGAACCCTGCAGGACACACATTTTCTGACTGCTGTTCTATGCTACTCAGGTCCTCCTGAGGGGCCTTCGGCTCTTTGTAGCGGGACCGCACCGCCGGTCCTTTGAGGACGATGGACGCTGTGACCTCGCCAGGCCCCAGCTCCAGCACCAGGACCAGGATGGAACGCAGAACCTCGGCCTGCAGACAAACACTAGGTGTGGTCCTGCTGGTGGCTGGCACATTGGTTTCCATGGTGACCTCAAGTTCACCTGCTGCAGGTAACCTTGCTAGGTGCTGTTAGCTGTTAATGTTGACCTCTGACCTCTGAGCCATCTGTACACAGCAGGAAATGAACATGGACTTCCTCAAAAGGACTGCAGTGCAGGAATCTTCTTCTGAGTCTCATTTTAGCTCCATATTGTCATCCTCCCACATTACTGACTCATGCACACACAGAGTCACATGACCTGCTGATGTCAGACTGTGGAGGTTTACACTGACATCAGCTGATCAGATGTAGGCAGCAGGAAGCTGCTTCATCACAAACAGCTCTCAGAGGTCAGCTGGTTGTGACTGTGTTGGTGTGATGTCACTTTTAGTCCTGAAACGTCACTCGACATTTCAGGACTTGTGTTAGAGATGACAGATTCGGGGAGTGTGTGTTTATTATAGCGCCCTCTGTGGATCACATGTTGCATTATGGATGTCAGATTTCAACCCATGGCTGTGTTTTAATTCAGACTGAAGAAGAGTTTGTCCAACCTGATGAAGACGTAGAAACTTGTTTCAGTGCACTGAAAGAAAAACCACAAACATCACATGGTCATACATCCACAATGAAATGTAGCTCAATTCCCTGGGCTAATTTTTTTATTCTCCACCTGCTCTTCTATAGAGCACCTGTGCCATGAGACGTCAGAGCTACGCAGATGTGAAATAAAACAGATGTGAGAGCTCAGCAAGCACATAATGAACGCTTAGTGAATAAAAAAACTGTAAATAAACAAAGTGAAGTGGGAAGCCTGAGATGGTCTAAGCATGGGCAGAGGATGAAGATGGAGGAGAAAAGGAACACCTCAGAGGAGGTTCATAGATGTAGTGAAGGAGGACTGCTGAGTTGTCAGTGTGAGAGGAGGATGCTGGGAGATGGAGGCAGATGATCCACTTTGGCACCCCCTAATGGAAGCAGGTGAAAGAAGAATAAGGTTTACTGCTGAGGAGATTATCTATAATACTATCGTGTCATATTTGAGTAGATTTATATTTTAGACTGCAAATCAGAAGGACCCAACGCTTTAAAATAAATGTGATGGAGTACAGAAGCAGATGTGCTGCCATAAAACACCTCAGCCACAGCTGTTCTGTGAGGGCACCTCAGAGTCAGGAATAACAGGAGATGTTTCTCAGAGCTGAGAGCAGTAAATACAGGAGCTCAGATAAATGCAGGTTAGCAGTTAGCCTAGTGCATCAATCTGAAGAGATTCTTTATAATTAAAAAATGATAAATATTTTCTGCATCTATCGATCTATCAGTCTGTCTGTCTGTGTGTGAGAGGGCGTCGTCTCCTGAATACCAATGACTCGTCTCTGTTCTGCATGTGATGCTGCCGCAAAGCACGGCGTCACCACGGCAACAAGGCCAAGACCAGATGAAAGAGACCCAGTCAAGGCTGTGTGTGTGTGTGTGTGTGTGTGTGTGCGTACGTCATAAAGACAAATGGTTTTAAAGAGACTGCAAGGGAGGAAAAAGAGGAGTGTGTTTCTGCTGTGTGAATGAATGCTGTAAAGAAGCTGAACCAGCTCAGTCTCATTAAGGTGATCTGTGTTTGTGACGCTTTGTCATTTCAGAGTTTATTCTTTATTTTGTGCTGTGATCAGTTTCAAATCATAATTCAAAAATACTAATATGTTTGTAAAAACGAGTGTGCCACTGGCAGAGGTCAAAAGAAATGAAGTGCAAATACTTCATTACTGTACTTACTTACAGATTTTAGGTATCTGCACTTTTTTTTTTTCTGACGACTTTTTACTTTTACTCCCTACATTTTAAATAAGTATCTGAGATTTCTATTCCTTACATTTTCAAAACAGGCTCATTAGTTTCGGTTTACAGCCCTTTCTTTGAGCTGCTGTATTTCACAGGGAGAGAAAAGAAAGCTTACATGTTTTTGCATCAGATATTGGGTTTGTACATGTGAAATTATGTTTCTTCATATTGCGAATCATGCTGCTAAACAAACTGAGGTAGACTTAACTGAGTTATTTAAAGGCTGCATGAAAATCCTCTGCAAGTTAGTGCAGGATAAGCAGGTTAGTTTGCTGAACTGTGATGGATTTAATGTAGAAAACAATGATATAAACGATATAAAGACAGCATAAACAGTGTACTGTCAGTGTATGGAAATCAGCCAGAACAACTCATGAAACATCTGCTCACATCTGGTTGAATTCAGGTGTGTAAATCCGCAAAGAGCAGCAGGTCAGCTGATCACAGCCTGTACATTAAGAAAATCTACTGGAGCTCTCAGTAGAAAGTATTGTGAGTTTGATTTTTTTCCTCACACTGAGCCACTAAAACTGATTTTTTAGTGTTCCCCCACCTGCTGAATCCACTTTAACCCGTGACTGTAGTCATTTCCTGTTTAGAGCAAAGTCACCCTCTACAATGCAGGCACCAGAAAACGGAGATATATTTTTTATTTTCCTTCTTTTTGTTCAGATTAAAGCTGACTGCAATTAGAATAAAAAACAGAATAAAGTTTGTGTTCCCATCTACAGATACTATTTTACCTTTATGTTAATATAGCACAAAGTTCAGTTAGATTTGCACAAAAATAGAAACGTCCTCCATAGATCTGCTTTTACTTTCTTACTTTTTACTTAGGTTTATTCAGGGTCCCTAGGTTCTTACCAGTCCTCAGGTTTATTCGGGTCTTCAGGGTCTTCAGATTTGTTCATGTTTATCAGTTTCTTTCAGGGTCCTTCAGGTTTATTCCCTCGTGTTTGGTAACAATGTGGTTATGGCACACGCTCACTCTTGAGGTATAATGTTGAGCTTTTAAATTCACGACTTCTGTCCTTCTGGCCCACAGTTGTGCTGGAATTCAACAGAACGACTGATTCTTCGTCACATCCGTCATCACCATCATCATCCTCCACCTCTTCTAGACCCTCACCTCCCAGCCACCCCTCAGACTCTGGATACCACAGTAACGGTGGTGGTGCAGGCTCAGCAGAGGACCCAGACTCTGGTGCTCAGGGGATCCACCTCCTCCTGAGACCTCCAGACCTCCTGTCCCCCAGTCTACCTCCACCACTTCCCCCACATAGCCAGCCCACCCTCACTCCTCCTCCCCCCTGGGAACAGGGGCCCTCACTGGAGGAGGCCTGGGGGTCTGGGGACTACCTGGAGACTCTGTCCTTCATGGTACCTGAAGGTGACGAGATGGCCCTCGCCACGCCACTGCCCAGCCACCCCTATGATGGGGACAATGGGGGGGACTGGGTCTCTTATGACACCTCCTTTCCTGCTCGCCCCACCCTCTCACTGTCATCCAAACTTCCCCTCTCCCCCTCCTCCTCAACCCCCAACATTCCCCTTCACACTCAGCCTGCCCATCCAGATGTCTTCCCCACCTGGGATGAGGACTATGACTTGGAGGACATGATCCCACTGGAGCCGACGGAGTTGCTGCTGCCTGACATGAACAGTCTGGAGTACTACACAAACCTGTTGGCTCGGGAGAGGGAGAAGGAGAGGGAGAGGGAGAGGGAGAAGGAGAAGGAGAGGGAAAAGGTAAATGAGAACGACTCCAAACCTGTCCTTACACCTACAGCAACACACACCCACCATCCTCCTTCTACCCCATCCTCGAGCCCCATTGCTCCTCTAGGATTGGAGCCTAAGCATCCCCCAAGACAGCCCACACCTCCCCTCATCCTTACACCTATCCTCACAGGTGAGGAGAAGACACCTGCTCCATCAGCCACCCCCAAGATCCCTTCCACCCCTACTGCTCTTGCTCCAAAACACAAAGACTATGTCTCGGTCCCAAGCAGGCACCCTTCCCGACCCCCGTCCAACACCACCAGCTGGGTGCCTCCCCCTCCACCACTGGGACCCCCCACCCGCCCTGAGAGGCCAGAGAGGCCCACAGTGGTCACTGAGATGCCAGCAAAGGCTCCTCCCACCAAGGCCGCAACCACTACTAAGGCTACCACGACAACAACCACCGCCATCATCACCACCACCCAAATCACAGCCATCAGCCTGACCAGAGCCCCTCCAGTCACCACACCCAGAGTGGCCCAGACACCACCCACCAGACAATACCTGTGCAATGTCACCAAGCCAGAAATGTACCTGGTCAGAGTAGGTAAGAGTCTTAGAAGGTCATGTGACCGTACCTCCAGGTGCTGCACATGTTCTGTCTAATCACTGATGTCTTCCATGTTTGTGTGCCCTGCAGTCAGCTCCAAAGGCTCGTCTGCTGGTTTCAGTCAGGTCCGAGATCTTCTGAAAAAAGACTTCAACCGCTCAGTGGAGCTGCAGGTACAAACAGAATCGCTGCTTCTCAGATCTGCATGATTCCGTCCTGCTGATGCTGACTGTGGTTTCCCCTCACAGTCAAGCTCCTGCTTCACAGACTTCACATGAAACAGGCTAATCCCAGCCCGTCCTCTAATGTTCTCGCTCTGAAGTGTTTGTTTTTAGCTCATTCGGCTGCAGTCACAAGAATCACTACTCTATCTGCAGTACTGGTCAGAATTTAGTCAAACACACAGACAATGATCGGCTAATATTTGTCTTTTTCACTGGATTTTCTTCCTCATTAGTTTGTCCAAAGCAACCAACCAATGACCAGAGACTGATCTCTGTGTGTTACTGTGTCACTGACGTTCTGGTTCATGCTTATGTGGAGTTTGCGTTTTGCTGGGAGCCAGTCATTTATTAACTTTGTAATAGTGAACTCTGTTTCTAAGCTAATGTTAGCTTGTTGTTTACTGGGAGCAGAGGCATCAAGACACTCGGAGTATAAACCTGACATCCTTTAGATTTTAGTCTTTCACATAGAAATCAGTCCATAGACTGTTAGAGGCAGCAGGAGAAGGTCCAAGCTTTTAAATTACACAAAAATCAATAAAAACCATTTAATCCATGAAAATATGCCATCTGATGCATACTTTTCTTTATTTTTTTAATGCCTTCTCTTTCATTTATTCATTTACTTTACTGAATCCTTATTAGATATTAAGCTAAACTTAAAAATTGTTAATAACTTTCCACTCTTCCCTGGTTGTTTCCTTTTCAGTTCCTAAGAACTCCATCCAGTTTTGCCTTTCGTGTTGTGTCGGGACCGCTGATCTTCACTGCCATGTCCGTCATCAATGCCCTCCGCCGACCGCCGCCACGCTTCGGCCCCATTCCCACAGTTTCACCACTGTACACCATACCTGACCTCAGGTATCAGATCCACTCTGTGCTGCAGTTTGTTCCCACTCATGTTGACATCCGAGTCTGCAACTTCAGTGAACGGGTGGAGAGAGGGCTCACCATGGCGTACGCAGAGACACGGAAGAGATTACATGAGGGAGGGAACGCCACCGTACAGGTGAGTCTGCCTCGTGTGTGGTCACCATTTAAAGCCGTTCGCTTTTCTAATTTCTTTTACTTCTTCACACAGTTGCTGAACATCACCATAAGCGTGGCCCGGCCAGCGGTGGAGCAGAAGGTTCCCGTCGACATCACGTTTGCGGTGCGGGATGGCCGGGGCTACCTGCCGGGGTCAGAGGTCAGTGAACACCTGAGGAAGCTCAGCCTGGTGGAGTTCAGCTTCTACGTGGGATTTCCTGCGCTGCAGATCGCTGAACGTACGAGACGATACACAAACCCATCACATGTCACAGTAAACATTAAACCGACAATATGTAAAGCGTTTTTATCAAACTTCTGTTAACAGCCTTTCACTACCCTGAGCTCAACACTTCACACCACCTGCGCTCCACCTGGGTCCGTACAGGTAAGAAACCCACTTTTTTTTACATTTTGGTATGATGTTTTTGTACTGTGTGGATGATGGTATGTGTTAGCTTCGCTCTGACGAACTCCCCTTTGTGTGGTATCAGTCCTGCTGGGAGTTCAGGAGCAGCTGGTGGCTGAGAGAAGCTTTAAGGCTCGTCTGGAGAGACGCCTGGCTCTGCTGTTGGAGGAGGGACTGCAGGAAACCAGTAGGAGGCGCTGGAAGAGAGCCACAGCAGTGGGCAACAACAGTCTACAGGTACACGCACAAGGCAATGATGGCTGATGTAATGCCACCAGACAGAGGTGTGTGTACCTGTACAATGTGAATGTGCACTGAACCGGTTGTGTCTCAGGTGGTGCGGGTCTCCAGGCTGTCAGGGGCAGAGCGCCCTCTGGAGGTCTTTTACTTTGTGGAGGGTCCCGGTGGAGAGAGGGTCCCTGCTGAGGTGACCGCCGCCACTCTGAACCGTGTGGACCTTCAAAGGGCCGCCATTGTCCTTGGACACCGTGTGCAGAGACCGCTGGCCCAACGTGAGTCCAATGCTGAGTGTGTCCAAACTGCTTCTGATTGGTTCAGAAAGTGTCATATTGATAAAGTTTGATCTTTTTGATTCTGTTTCCAGCTGTGGAGACGATCTCTGTCCCTCCAGCTGAGACTCAGAGCAGCAGCATCTGGCTGATTGTCGGTGTTGTTGTCCCGGTTGTACTGGCCGTCTTCATCATCATCATCCTGTACTGGAAGCTCTGCGGTTCCGAGAAGCTTGAGTTCCAGCCGGACGCCATTAACACCATCCAGCAGAGGCAAAAGGTCAGAGGTCAACAAAAAGGACTGGCACTTTAAAATTAACAGGCGATGACACCTGGTGTTTTTCTGTCCTCTGTGTTTGCAATCTTAGGATTTTAGCCACCAACATGATGTTTTTGTTACCTTACTGACCCCTGATCCATATCCTCTGTCAGCTTCAGGCTCCCAGCGTTAAAGGCTTCGACTTTGCAAAGCTTCACCTGGGTCAGCACAGTAAGGATGACATCATGGTGATCCAGGAGTCCGGTCCACTTCCTGCACCAGTAAAGGAAGCCACGCCCTCCGATGGCGGAGACCTCAACACCCCCAAATCCAAAGGATCATCCACCAAGGTGTCGCGGCTGAGCCGCCGCAGGGGGAGGTTAGGAATATGTTGTGACTTATTAAACAAACTTGTTAAAAAATATAGAATATGAACTTCACTGGCTCGTTGACACGATTATTTTTCATTCAGAGAAATCGTCGACATCGAACATTTTTACTGAAGTATCTCAAAATTTTACTTAATCCGGCAGCTGTGGCTACAATGTAGCTTGCCATCGCCAGTGTGTGAATGGGTGAATGACTGAATGTAGTGTGAAGCGCTTTGTGGTCCTTAGGGACTAGAAAAGCGCTATACAAATGCAGGCCATTTACCATTTACCTGTTGTGTCCATTGTCAGGCTCAGCCCATCAGACGGCGACTCGTTAGGAAGCGACCAATCGAGCGGCAGGGAGTCAGCAGAAGAAAGCACCCGACCTGTGGCCACACCCAGCGAGGGGAAACAGCACAGGAAGACACCCAAAAATGGTGAGAGCCACAGTGACATAATCAGCTTTAGTATTTGTAATGAATAGGCTGTAAACAAAGGATGGAGGCTCTGCTCTGTTCAAACTTTGTCTTTTCTGTTTAATGCACTGCCTACTTGAAGGGAGGAGCAAAATGGGTACGTTACCATGCCAACACATTACCACCTTCTCACACACCGATCTCCAATCCACATTTCCTATCAACACGTGAAGCATTGCGATGCTGCAGAGACAAGAGCTCAACCTTTAAATTCACAGATTAAACAATAATAATAATTAATCTGTGACTGTGTCAAATCGATCCGTCTCCAGTAATCACAGTACCAGCGACAACAATACCTTAACTCATAAAGGGAAGAACAGGTCCTGGTTTATGAGGCGAGTCATCAGCAGTAAGCTAAATCTGAATACTGATCATCACTAAATGATGGAGCGAATTTTACTTTCCACTCTTACTTTATTAACTTCTCTTTTTTATTATTCTTGTACACTTGGAATATACATGCTTGTTGTCTAAATGTTTATATTCAGACTTCTCTATAGTTTGAAGGTTATTTCTGGTAAAATAATTTCTCTGACAGTAACAAACACAACCCTGAGTAATGCTGAAGATCTGACCGCAGTTGTCAGCCTCCTGGATGTCCTCTGCATATGACCTCTGACCTCTGTGCTGGGGGTCTTGGTCTGTCTGAGGGATTTCCCTCATTCTCTCTTTGTTTCTTCTGCTGCTTATTCTGGGAAAAAGTTTTTTTCTCCCACTTTTTCATCATTATCCTTATCATCGCCATCTTCATCTCCTTGTTGGTTGCTTGTCACTTTTTATCCTTCTGCAGTAACTGCAGCTCTGCACACATAAACACGTTTATTTCTGCTGTAAAGCTTTAACATGGATGTCTATGGGACTGACCTACTCGCTCTGCAAGCTTTCAGTAGATGGTCACTGGTGAAATGCATCCTGGGAGTCTGAGCTTTCACTTCTCTGTTGGTCTTTAAGTCTCCTTTCACTTTTTTCTGTCCTCTGACCTCTCCTTCCACAGGTGCTCCATCAGGCAGCGGCCCGGACGAACTGCTGTCCTCGTCCTCCATCTTTGACCATGTGGACCGCCTGTCCCGCGGGTCATCTGACGGCACCCGTCGTCAGGCCAACAAGGTGCAGCTCATCGCCATGCAGCCACGTCCGAGCCCACCGCAGCCACATGCCCCATCACAGCCAAGCCCCTCCCTCACTGAAAAGGTCAACACAGAGGTGAGTTGACAACAAAAATACATCCAGTCACAGCTTGCCATGAGGTCATCATCATTAACTGTAGTCAACCGTCTCTGTTCCTGCAGGTGGCGCTGCGGCACAAGTCAGAGATCGAGCATCACCGGAACAAACTGCGACAGCGTGCTAAGAGGCGGGGCCAGTGCGAGTTTCCCTCCATGGATGACATCATGGACGCATTTGGAGATGGTCCAGTTCAGAGTGAGGCGGCACAGCGACTCTACAGCTCTGCCCACGACCACATGGACTGCATCCTGCAGGCCGATGCTGCCTCACCCCCAACTCCCACCGACTCCAGGAAAAGGTCAGACCCTACCTGAGGTGAAAAAAGAATATTTCATTCTCCATGAACAGCTGCTTCTGTGTGACTAAAGCGAAAGCTGACTCAGTTCCCTCAAAGACAAACGTGTTCTCAGACTTCCTTGACGCATGCTCAGTCACACAGGTAAGGAAATCCCAGAAAGTTGATTCTGTTCATCTGGACATAGCATTACATTTGCATAATGACCAAAACTTGCAGCACTGATTTAATTGATTGTACAGTTTATAAGGTTGGGGGAACCTGCAGGCAGCAAAGACAGAAGAAGTGGATGATGATGAAATGTTTCTCTCACTGAAAACACTACATCCAGATGAATGGGACTGATGTCCTCAGAAGGACACATAGTCAATACTCTTGTCAGTCCTTCAGGGTTGGTGCATGTCTTTGATCCTGTAGGTAATATTCATGAACATGACCTCAAAGGGTAGCCAGGGTGAAGAAGGTGTGCATTTTGGGAATCTTAGCATTTTATCCCTGCTCTTTGCAAATGATGTAGGTCTTGGAGGCTGTGTGGACAATAGCTGATTTTTCTCTTTGGGCTCGCGGACAAAGGGGAAGGTGGAGCTTGAGATGGACTGGTGGATTGGTGCTCCATGCAGGAGTTGTACCGTACTGCTGCTGTGAGGTTAAGAAAGAGAGCTTAGCTCGAAGATGTCCGTTTCAACCTGACACAGGAGGAGCTCAGAATCGAGCCGTGCTCCTTCTCAGTCTGATCAGTGCCTCCTGAGCACCTCCAGACATGCCCAGTTGGGAGGAGGCCCTGCAGGAGACCTCAAACTCTAGAGAAATCATATTTAAGACATACCAACCGCATCCCTGTTAGCACCAAAGCTAAGCTCATTATTGTCCCATCTGTTTCCAGCCTGACTGTAAACTCTTGTGTTTTTTTGCCAGAGGGAGGCGCTCTCCTAGGAGTCGGCGGGCTCAGCCAGGACCTGGAAGTCTTCCTGACACAGACAGAGACCGGCTGCTCACCGATCAGAGCGCCACCTACAGGAAATACCCCGGACTCAACAACGTGGCCTACATGGTGAGGCAAACAAAATTTAACCATCAAATAAGCAAGGTAGGTGTGAGCTGGATATGTTGCCTGTTCTAAGCATTCACAGACACACATAATGTTTGAGTGTTTGGAGGTACACGGCTGATCTGATCTGTTACTGATGGTGTCGTCAGCATGACGTGGACAGAGCTGTACACTGTTACTGAACTCTGAGTGACACAGGAAGTCTTTTTGAGCCCTGTGGACTTTTTTTGTAAGACAGCAGAGCGCTGACTTGATGTTCTACTTCATTTCCTACAGTCAGACCCCGACCTGCCCCCGGACCACGGCAGCCCCTCCCCCACTGACGAGGTCTTTGACCCTGCCCCGGCCCCGCCACCCTACATGCCCCCCCAGCCCTCCATTGAAGAGGCCCGGCAGCAGATGCACTCTCTTCTGGATGACGCCTTCGCCCTGGTGTCGCCGTCCTCGCAGGGCAGCGCCGGGGTAAGCTCTGCCCTGCCCAGCCCCTCCCCTCAGAGCTGGCCCCCAAACCAGCAGTGGGGCTCTTACCCATCAGCCCCCCCTCACAGCCCCTTCTCTGCAGTGAGTGTGTGGACCTGCAGATGAAGCAGATACTTCTGTCAGGAACTCGTGCTCTGGTTTAATTCTCTTCTTTCTCTTCTTCCTGCAGAGATATGCAGAGCTGGGGATGTCCCCCACCTCAGTCCAGGGCCTCCTGCAGAGGTTAGTATCAGAATACAGAAGACTTGGTCCAGTCTGAGTACTAGGTCAGAACCAGAGCTCATTCTCTGTGTGTTTCTACAGGCAGGGGCTGAGCTCAGGAGGGTATGTGTCTACTGGAGATCAGCTGCAGGAGTCCATTTACTCCAACAGGGGGCAGTATGAGGACCCACCCTCCTCCTCTAGACCTCGACCTGTAGGAGGGAGCACAGGTACAGTCACAGCCATCAACAAATAACAGCTCACCGTGCGTTCAGTTTATATGACCTGACAGCAGGTATCTACTTTTCATGATGGGGGGTTCATAGAAGTCACTGCAGCTATATACATGACCGGCCCCCTGCTGGGCAGCGACAGCACTGAGGATGGCCTCAGTGAGTCAATAAATACATTCAGTTCTGTAACTTTATGCCATGAAATATACAGATTAAAGTAAAATGAATGAATCAAATCTGAGTCTAAAATATTCTCCTCTTATTTTCACTTTCTGACGTGTTTTAGATCCTGAACTTGTCTCAAACAGTCAAAATGTGCAGAGGTAACGCATAATTCAGCTGACTGGTCATGCGGTAGAGGCTGCCCTCTGGTGGTGCCATACACTACAACAAATATACAGCATTTCTAACAGTTTAGGAAAGAAAGAATTATCATTCTCTCAAGATTTCTGAAAAGAATCATATTGTGTGTGAATACCCAGAGACTGTAGATTAGGTTAGTTAATGTGGGACGAGGCATTTTTTTCTCATGACTCTGACAATAAAGCCAAAGGTAACAAACCTCACATGACTTTGTCTGTATTCAGTTTGTTTCCACACAGGCTGATGATTTACTAATGTTGTATCTGCTGACTGGTTTCACTGACCTCCAGGTGCACAGCTCCATCACCTGACCCAGGTGGGTCTGTCCAGTCAGATTGGAGCATACCCTGGGGTGGGTCGCAGCATGTCGGGCCCCACTGGCTCTAGCTGGAATCAGCAGCATTCAGACCAGGACCTTTCCAGGCCGGGAGCCAGCAGAGAGAGCGTGAGTGGTGAAATCAGTAAAGAAAATAGCTTGGTGGTGCACAGGTGGAGCTGAAATGTCTCACCCTTTCTCCTTTCTTTTCACAGGTGATGTCCTTTCCTGAGTTCTCCTCTTCCTCTGTTTTCCAGATGCCCAGCTCCTCATTGCGGGACCCGTCAGCTCCACCTCTCCTCCTGACCTCACCTACTCCAGAATATCCGCCTGAGGATGCATCACCATCCGCCCACACCTCCGCCTCTCTTATAAAGGCCATCAGGGAGGAGCTGCGACGTCTCGCACAGAAACAGGCGGCAGTGACCAGCTACCCGTAAACTGGTTTGGACCTCTTTGGATCAGGACTCAGCTGGTTTTGAAAGTTTTAAACCACATAGAACCTGAAAGGTCTAAGGGAAACCATGAAACTAACCAATTTACACTCTGGGCTCTGTTGAGCTAGTGTACGTCTGTGCCGGTAAACCCAAAACAAGTCTGGACCACAATCCATGTCTGAAAACTTGGACGTCTCTCCTGGAGACCTCCGGTACTTTACAGGGTCCTGAACTGTCTGTCCGTCACTCTCAGCTCTGTTTCATTAGACATGAGTTTGACTTGTATTTTCCACTGAAGTGCTTCCTAAAGAGCATCATTAATGATCATCCTTCCTGAACCTCTTGATTCAGTCGTTACTTTTTAGACATCTGGAGCAGCAATTCATTCCTGAACTTGTGGAGTAGATGGTCCTTGATGGTCTTCAACCCGATTGGCCTCTTGGTCTTCTGGAGTTTAGTCATTGGAGAGTTCATTCTGGCCTCCTCGAGTTCATGAGGGTTTTGAGGGGTTTGGTCCAGCCTAATATTGGGGGACAGTTGGAGCAGCTGCTTTTATTAAACCCAGTTCTAACTGCAAGATCAGTATTTGAGACCAGTCTAGAGTGAACTTTATGTTGACTGCACCAGCCAGCCTTAACTATGCCCGGTGGTAGCAAACTCGTTCACTCGAACATGCACATGAAGATGGGTGTTGCGTAACAGCAAGCATTCTTGCTAACTGTTTACTTTTGGTGTTTTAGTGGTTAACACATTTACTTGGGAAATAAAAGGTCACTGGTTTAATTCTAGTTGCTTGAGGAAGGGCCTTCATTGTAAACCTCTACCACATCAAACTTGTACAGCTGTTGTGACCCCCTGTGGTAAGAGAGCAGCTAAAAACAGCTTTTTTAATTTAGATGAAAGTAAATTTTAAAAAAAATTACTACAAATAAGAAAATTGAAACATCATTAGTTATCTCAAGGACACACTGATCGCCAAGCAGTCTAGCGTGATAGAACATGAGAAGCATGGCATTAGGACCTAAATAAGTCATTTTATTGACCGGGCATAGGCAGAAGACCTCCTGGGTAAAACAAGGATATGGTCATGTAATTGTTGATGCTCATGAAGCACAAGTGTGATAAAGTGCAGCACCACTAAATGCTCGGTCATGAACCAACTCAAACTTTAAGGCTCTCCAGTCAGTTCAAACAGATCAAGAGAGTCAACTCCTCGTTGTTGTATCTGTAACAGTCTGCATAGCTTGCTTGTTGTAAAATTAATTTATTGCTCATAGAAACAAATGCACAGTGGCTCCGTGCCTCAGAGGGTCCTGGTTTTGAGCTTGGGTCAGACCAGCTATGCAGTGGTTGTATGTTTTTGTTGTGCTGGTGAAGTTTTCTCCAGGAGCTCGAGTTTTCTCAGTGTTGATGAATGTACTAGGTCAGGTAGCTTATCTTGTTTCAAATCAGTCCGCTAAAAGAGTGTATAGTTCTCAACAATTTCATTTTCTGGTTTGAAGAACATGCCAAGATTTGCAAGAAGACTTAAGGCTGAATGGTGCAACTACCAATACTTCTCAGGCCTGACTTAGAACATCAGGTTATAAATACCTTCTTAAGTTAGTGCAACCAACCTTTGGAGAAGAACTTCCTTCTTCTAGTCTTTCAGAACTTCGTGATCGTTCCTGGAGTTCTAGAGTGAATGGATCTCCAGGGAATCTATCCGATGGAACCTCTGCGAAGTGCTGTCCTTAATGGCCTTCTGGTGGTTCATCCTATTGGGGTAGATGGTTATTCTTGACCTTTTGAGTGGATATTTCCCTCTGGACCAATTCCTCCTAAAGTTCTGAAGTGGATTGATTCTCTGGACCTTCTGTGGTGCTAACTGTCAGCCTCATACCATCTTGTCATTAACCACTAATTGCCTTCCACACTCCCATCAGCCACGGTGGTCAGGTGTCTGTTCATAAACCATATCAATGAGGTCTTTGCACTGTCGACAGCTGGAGGTGCCGCACAGTTCCTGCTGCACGGGGATGCAAAACAAGAAAAATAATATTTATAGCTATCTATAAGAATGAATAAATATATGTAAAGAGATAGAATCCCAATGAGCACAATATTAATGTAAGAGTTATTACTGGAGTATTGAGATGTTACATATTTTTTATTGCTTATATATGAAAGTATACTTTAAATGCTTTATTTTGATCAAAAAAAAGACCAAACTACTGTTCTATGGTTGTAATCCTCTTGTGTTTAAGCTCGCTGTAGATTTTGAGCTAACATTTGTTTCTCTGTGGAAACGTTGCTTAGCGTAGCCGCTCGCTCACTCGCTCGTGTGTTCATGTATCGGTGGCAATGAAAAAAAATTCAGCTAATGCATTGCTTTGGTATCGAGCTTTTTGTCGCTGATTTGTTGCATCCATCAGTCTGTGAGCAGAGCGCTGTAGACAAGTGGGTAAAAAGTGTTTGTGAGAGAGGGGAACTAGTCGTTCATCACCGCCGCAAGGTGGTTCTTCCTCAGACGAGAGCTGCTTCATAAACTCACTGAGAGATGTCTCGTCAGAACTGCCTGATGATCCTGATGAAGGGAAAAGCAAATAGTGATAAGGTTTATATGTCCAGGACTCCAGGCTGATCTTTTGTCTCACATGTAGAACACGTCAGGAAGTGCTCATTTCAGCTGTACTCTTCAGTGATACTCTGAGTACACTGTGTGGTTCAGGTGAGGGATCTGCCCAGGAAATTTCCCATTATGTTAGCTTCATTGTTCTCACATGAACTACAGACTTCATGCCAGGACATTGCAGGTAAAGGTGTTAATGTTTAACCTGCAGCTCTATTGGGCGATTAAGAGCATAAATAACTTTTCGTTGTTTCAGCCTGTGGCTGAATCCTCACACTCCCCTAAAAGGTTCGCACTGTTTCATCAGGGGAGAAAAATAAGGTTTGTCATTACTGACCTTTTATACTATTGAATATTTTTATTTTTATTATTGACCTTGTCCAGTGAGTGAAGTCTGCAGAACGTTCTGGAAGCTTGTAGAAGACCGCTTTGCAGACATGATTGTAGATCCAGAGAAATGTCTCTCCATGTGGACCTTCTGATATTGTCTCTGCATCTATTGTTTCAACCTTTAGTTTCATGTCCTGGTTGCATAGCTGAGCGGCTGGTTCCTCTCTTTGCTGATTGGCTGTCCTCTCTGTGGTGTGTTGGTGGTCGGTCACTCATGGTGAAGGTTTGTTTGCATCTGCTCTCTGCTCTTCTTCAGCATGTTCAACTAAGTTTGAGGCTTTAGCTATTTGTGGTGTTGCAGTTAATGTTTAGCATGCTGCCAAAAGATGTAAAAAAAGTGAAGAATCGTTCCACATCCAGTTAAGAGTGAGCAAAGAGTGATTCATGTCACAGTGCCATGAAAGCACCGTTCATCCAAGCACAGCCGGAAAAAACACACCATGAGAACCATCATGTTTTTGTTTTTTAGGAGATTTTTGAGTCTGAATGAAGATGCTTATGGATGGAGTGGATATGATGTTGAATAGAAACCTATTATATACGGAAAAGATTTTATCTGTGATTGTTCTGCTGAACAGACTCAAAGACACAACACATTCGTCATGAACCAGAAACCAACCGCAGAACTCTTTACCTGCTACAGACGATCTGATTGGACCTAGCACCTGTCAGTCACGCTGTAGGACTCAGCAATGCCTACAGGATCAAATGGTGCTAATTCAATGACTCAAGGTGTCTGAAACGATCAGATCACCCCAAAAATGGAAAATAATCCTGCAGGTGTCCGAATAGCAAAGAAAAGTCTTCTCAGCAAACTCTTCATAAACTTCTCCTGAATGTTTCTGTTTTCCAGAGACTCTGTTTTCTAGACCTGTGATCCTCAGTAAGAGTCCAGCAGATGAGCAGACGCTCAGAGGATGATTTTTCATGACAAAACTACTGATCAGCACTCTGAGACCTGCTGAAGTTTGCGGGGATCACGGTTGCTCCCCTCCCTGCAGGCCGAGCCGGCCCAGTTGCTGTCGTGGACAAAAAATATGAAACTGTGGAGGTATTGTACAGACGAGACAGGAGCTGTAACTTTCCATTCCGACTTTATTCATCTCCACACAACAACTGAACACATTGTGCCAAAAACCAGCAGAACCTCTCCTCCCGACCTTGGTGTGAGTGGAGCCCTCTGGTGGGCCACCACAAAACTGCAAAAACTGCTGCAGAGCAGATCAGCAGCTGCAGGTGGAGGCGATGGAGTCACGGCACAGGAAGCATGTGGTCAGCTGATCATTAGCTTTAGTGGGGAGAACTTTGAAAACAGATCTTTGAGACAGATCATTTGACAAACAGATCTTGCGCAGACTGCAGCTGTCGGTGGATCTCCTTCAGAAGCTTTTAAAACAAACCTGCTGCTGCATTGGCACATTTTTAAAACTTATCAGTTTCAACTTTGTTCTGTTGTTTTTGAACAGAGTTTAAAGGATCTGATAATTATTTGTTTCAAAATTTTAAACCGATTCTATGTTTTAGCTACTATTCCAGCTTTTCCTGTTATCTCAAACTGCCCGCTAAAATAAGAGCTTGGACAAGCTTTCCCCTGCCAAAATCAGTAGCTGTATCTGCACCAGCAATTGAAACTGTTTTCAGGTGTTGACCATTGACCTGCAGAGAGCTTTGCTTTCGCCAGGGTTTCAGATTTCCCCTCTGTCAGTAGTTTTGTCATGAATGAACTTCTGTACGGCTGCTCCGAGTCGAACCACATTCCTGTTGTTCCTCTTCAGGCTCCGTTTCCACGCACCGCCTCGCCGATTTACACACTTACACCAGGTGAGAGCAGGCCCCAGGTGTGGTTCAGGTAACTTGGTGATACTGCTTCATGGAAACAGAGCCTGGGGGAGTTCTTTTAATGTCGAGTCAGTGAGCTGGGAACACTGCCAGCAGCCTCACCTGTTCCACAGTGGCCAGATGAGTGTGCCGCTAACCTGTGCGGGTCACATTGATAGGATCTGTTCTACCCTGCCTCTGTGTGAGCTGCACCCTGTGGTGTTTCAAGTCTGACAGACTGTGTTCAAAACATTAAAGAGACATGTTCAGATTCAGAGAGGCTGACGGCTTTTTCTTCATTCTTCGATGATTCAGTTTTCCTCTGATGCGCTGCACAGCATCTAATCTGTCTGATCCCTCCAATCGGCCAACGCCTCATTCCAAGACCACACAGCTCTGCATATGGAGGCCCATTTCTGGCACAATGACACTGACTCATGGGACAGAGTCACCAAGTTTAATAGCAATACTGTAATCTAAACAAACAGCTCATTTCTAGAAAGATCTGAAGTTTAGGAACAATTTGTTAAGAATAAAGTCATAAGCACACAAATCCTCATTAACATTATTTACATTTTAAATCTGGTGTCAGCAGGGATAGCTATCGCCTGCATCCACAGACTGTACGGGAGCGTCTCTTTCTCTCACTCACACACACACATCCTTCCTGGATGGTCTGTTAATACAGTAACCTCACAGTAGTCACATGACGCCATTAAAAATGCTCCAAAAGGCTCCAACAGCACAAACACAGTCCAGCGGTCCAGTTAGCAGACAGCTAACAACTACACCAGCCTGTGTGATCATCCACTTGCCAGTCAAAGAGGCCACGCCCCCTGATTTATACAGGTGAGTTTAGGAACCATCCTCCCCCTTGGAGTTGTTAAAAAGAAGGAAATTATCTATAAAGACATGATGAGATTGTGTATCAGGTTTTAAGCATGTTTATTTCTGCTGCAAAGTTTTAACATGGGAGTTTACGGGCACTGACTCACTGTTGCCACTGCTGGACCTCAGAGGAACTGCAGGGATCTGTCTGTAATTACTGTCAGTGCCAGCAGGGGGAGCTTCAGGACTAAAGTTTAAATATTTGTGCTCTAACTTTCATAAAGTGAAAATATTCCAGAGGTATGTGTGATGGGTTGAGATCTATTAGGTCGAACTGCTCAGAGATTAAATTATTGATCTTGTTTTTGACCATATTGTTTCATTTGCTGACTTCCTGTCTCTCATTGTGACGTTAAATGTTGTGGAGAGGCTCTTGTTTTGTTTTTCTTCACTCAGCTGCTGATGGGCGGAACTGAACCACTCCCTGCACACAAAGCTCCCTACCCCTCCCCCCGGGCTGGCTCTCTGGTGACGATAGCACTTCCTGAATCACCTGGACAGGTGAACAGCTACGGTGTTGACCTACCTGTCGGGCTGTGACCTGCTACAGGATGAAAATAGACCTCACCGGCGGCCTCAGAGTTGAAACTCAACATCTGTGTGAGTACTGGTTTTATTTGAGAGAGAACGTTAAGGGTTCGATTCCGCTGTTGGTTCCTGTGTGAGAGGTGAAGCTGAAGTGGCTGTAGTCATAATAAATCCCGCACTCCGTTTTAATCGCGCCGGTTCTTCCCGGACCATTTACCTTTGACTGGGCTCAAAACGATTCCGTCCAGTTCATTAAAGAAGGATTAACACATCTGTTAAAATATCTCCTCATCCAGAGTTTGTATGCTTGTTTCTTTAAGGTTTGAGGATTTCTTACGTGTAGTTCAAAAACCTCATTGTCTGCCTGAAATCTGCAGCAATGTTATTTGCCAAAAAAAGACTGCTTGTATTGGTGTAAATGATTTTTGGCCTATGATATATGAAACATGTCAAATATGTCCCTCAAATGATCTCAGGTTGTCTTGAGCCACCAACAACACTCTTGTTTTATCCAGCTAATAAGTCTCTTTGACATTAAAAGTGTGTTTTTTCAAGAGACACTTGGTTAAGATGGCAGCAGATATAACAAAGTAGTTCAATAAAGATCTTTTAAGTGGCCAAAAAGGACTGGATTGGTTATAAAGCAGGTACAACAACACAGGTTCATACTTACAACATAACTTAATATATAATTCCAGAGGTGTGGACTCGAGTCACATGACTTGGACTCGAGTCAGACTCGAGTCATTAATTTTATGACTTTAGACTTGACTTGAAAAAATGTTCTAAGACTTGTGACTTGACTTGGACTTTTACACCAATGACTTGGGACTTGAATTGGACTTGAACCGGTTTACTTGAAAAGACTTGATATTTTACCCCAAATATAAAATTTAACATGCATATTATATAGAGATTGAAAATGTGACGTCATTCACGGGTAGAACCGCAAAGGATTCTGGGAACTCGTGGCAAGCGGTACTAGCGCACGCAGGCTTTCAATTAAAATCAGTTATACAGCGATAAAAAGAAACACAAAAATGTCAAGAAGCTGTTGTATTATTAACTGCAATAGCCGGTCGCATGACAGCCACGGGAAGCCGACGGGTAAAGAGATCGGTTGTTATCGGATTACGTCGTTGAAGAGAAATTGTTCAAGCCATGTTTCCGAAGTAACAAAGATGCGACGGATGGCCTGGATTGCAGCCATTCAAAGATCAAATATAACGTCCCAGAACACTCCAGCTCACAGGTTAGTCTGCTCCAAGCATTTACACGAAGGTCAGTCTGCTGTTGTAGTTAATACGTCATTTTCATAACATAATTGGTGATATAGGTTACAAGCAAGTCTGGCGCTGAACAGAAATTGTCGCGCTATGCTCCTTTATTTATTGTGCATAAATAGTGAATTGTCCTGACACAATATTGCGTTTCGCTTCTGTTATTATGGTACATTGACAAAAACATATGCTTTTATTCACAGGATAAAACAGTTGTTTTGTATCACTAATTGTCCAGTACGATTACAGCATACAGTATTATTGTCACTGCTACATTTCTGTGATGCTACCAGAAATTATTTCCACTACTAATTAATTACCGTTGAGCTCAAAGGTCCTATTAATAAACGGTTAAGGAATGTGTATTTATGAAGACGATTTGTGAGACTGGTAAACTTATGATACGTACGATGGTCTTTCGTTCTACACGGTGCATTTCAAGGTCCTGCACCCATCCGTCGGTAAACTGTACCTGGGCTTGTTGCAGTGACCGGAAGTTACTAAACTTCATGAGTGTATGCACTCACTCCAAGAACCGTATGATTATAAATATGCATATAAATATGCTACGATGAGATAGCTGACTTCATCTAACTAGCAAATGTTGTCCAGGCTATGTTGGTGATACAGTTTTTTTTAATGTGTATGATATTTTTGTCATGCGATTTTAAAGCCGGTCCTACAACCGCATCCAAGAATAACATGCAGCGTATCTCAGAACTGTCGGTGAAAATTATTCTTGGAGCTAGGTTTAATTGAGCTGCATTTTAAAGAGGTGCAATTTCACAATTTGTGTATATTTTCTAAGTTCACTATTTTGTCATGTGTTGAGAAAAACACAGATTTTAAAATTACATGGTCTAATATTTACATTTAGCATAACTGCAACATTATTTTTTCGTTTTTTTTTTTAAAGACTCGAAAGGACTTGAAATTCAAAGTTTCAGACTTGTGACTTGACTCGGACTTTTACACAAGTGACTTGAGACTCGACTCTGACTTGCCTGACATTACTTGAGACTTGACTTGAGACTTGAGGATAAAGACTTGAGACTTACTTGAGACTTGCAAAACAATGACTTGGTCCCACCTCTGTATAATTCATCTCTAAATCATGTTCTCTACAGTCTGTTTACCAATATAAGTAAAGACATTACACATAAAAAAACAAACAAACATTGAAACATTGGAAATCACTTCGTTACAACACCTACTTCAGTTTCCTCCACCTCAGCTTCACAGAGAAACTAACACACCTCCCTTGTGAATAAAGCACAATCTGTGTTTGTGAGAGCAAAATGATTTTAAAAAAAGCTTCAGAGAATGTAATAAAGTAAGCCTGACAATAATATGTTCTTTTTGTTTACTAATAACTGGTTTCAAATCCATAAATCAACTGCTCGTTTGAAACTCTGATTGGCAGCAGCTCACTGATCAGTCTGCTCAATCTCATCTTTTTCTGGAGGCGATTAATCAGTCAATAGATCAGTTTGATGGAGAAGGTGATCAGTAGTACTTTGGGACTTTTACTTTTGAAGGACTCAGCGGTGTTTGTAACGCCACCCTGAAGTCATTGGATGAACATCGGTTTTTCTACTCTGTAGACTGTAGACCCGCTGAAAGGTAAAACCAAACAGTTGTGGATTAAGCTTACTTGTTGTTCCTAGAGTATTTAAAACTAGAATGAGGCAGAGCCTTCAGTTTTCAGGCCCCTCTTCTGTGGAACCACCTTCCTGTTTGGATTCAGGAGACAGACACTATCTCTACTTTTAAGATTAGGCTTCAAACTTTCCTTTCTGCTAAAGCATATAGTTAGGGATGGATCAGGTGACCCTGAATCCTCCCTTAGTTATGCTGCAATAGGTGTAGGCTGCTGGTGGATTCCCATGATGCATTGAGTTTTTCTTCTTCAGTCACCTTTCTCGCTCACTATGTGTTAATAGACCTCTCTGACTCTCTTCCACAGCATGTTTTTTGTCCTGTCTTTCACTGTATTTGATTTTGCACTGTATAAATAAAACTGAATTGAATAAACTGAACTGAATTAAGCGTGAGTGAATGTTTGAAGAAGCCTGCAACATTGCCACAGATATGATTTTAATATAAACGATGAAATGAAGACTCAGTTTACTAATAACCGGATTAAAATCAGCGGCGCTGCATGAAGCTGAAACTCTGCTCACAAATGTTCTGGCTCATGTATCTGCAGACGGTTGAACCTCAGACGGCTGAAAGGAAGACTTCTCATTTCAGGATGAGTGACTCTATGAAGACTCAGCTGGTGAGCTCCATCCATCTGCAGGAGGTGGAACTGCAGGAGAAACCTGCCGACGACAAGCAGGACAGCAACAATAGCAACAATGGTGAGTCTGATAATCGATAATCAAACATCTGGAGATGATGTGATGCCCTTGGAAACATTGGAGGGTCCTGTGAGGCCCTTTGAAACGTTTCCTAAAAACGTTGTGATGTTATTGTGAATGAACCTATCTGCAAAAACTGCAAAAACATCAGGAGAAGCACAGTAGGTTTCTGCCATGGGCAGGTTTTAACGGTCAGTTTCACTACAGAGACCTTCTTTGTACTTTATTTCAGTCCAGTTTTATTCCTAAAGCACTTAACAGCAGAAGTGCGATGCTTTATTCTGAAAGGTAAAGACTCGAATTCCTGTTCAAAGAATTTCCTTTGAACAGGAAGAAACCTCCAACAGAACCAGGATCAGGCGGTCCTGATCAGGAGCATGCTGGGACTCAAGTCCTCTGCAAGGAGGTTAAAGCTCAACTGTTTTAGGATCATATCAGTCCACCACAGAAGAACTAGTTCTCACCACCTCATTTCCCTCATTATGAAATTAAAGGTGTCTGTCACAGCCATTCTGAGCAAGAGGAAGGTGGTGATGTTAGTTGATGTATTGATTGATTGATTCTTGCAGCAGATAAAACGTTTACAGTGGAGGATGCCGTGGAGAAAATCGGCTTCGGGCGTTTTCACATTCTGCTGTTTGTCATCATGGGCAGCTCCAGCGTGAGTAATGTTTATGCTCAGCAGCAAAATACTCAGAGTATTTAAAGTAATCAGGGTGCTCACTGTTGTGCTCGTGTTTGTGCGCAGATCGTGGAGGCGATGGAGATCATGTTGTTAGCTGTGGTTTCTCCGGAGATTCGATGTGAGTGGCGTCTGGATGACTGGCAGGTGGCACTCGTCTCCACTGTGAGTCACAGCACACAGACTGATCTGCTGATAATTTATTGATTAATCAATTAATTTGCGTCAACCAGTTAGGCTGAAACCTCTGAACTCTCAGAGGGTAACCCTGACCTCAGTGGGGCTTTCTTTAGCATGGCTTGACTTTATATGGTCAGCAGCTCTGAACAGGTCTCACTGATCGATCACGTTCACAGTCAGCAGAGCAGCTTCTTGTTTCATTACATCAGAGGCGTGTGAGCTCATTAACGTGATGGCTATATGAAAGTGCTGCAACACTTCTCTCTGTGTCCTCAGATGGTTTTTCTGGGCTTCATGGTTTGTGGAGTGTTGGGAGGATACATCGCCGACCGATACGGACGCTGGAAGGTCAGAAACAACCGACATGCAAGGTCTCAGCTGGAGTCTGTGCACTGATTGGTTGACTGCTGGTGTGTGTGTGTGTGTGATCCAGGTCGTGTTCGGTGGCTTCGTGTGGAGTGCGTACTTCTCGCTGCTCACGTCATTCGCACCGTCGTACGGTTGGTTCATCTTCCTGCGTGCCATGGTGGGCTGCGGCGTAGCAGGAGTGTCGCAGGGGTCAGCTCACACACACAAACATTACGCTGAACATCCTGCAGTCTGATTGGCTGGATGGTGGTAAGCTTCAGTGGCTGCTCTAATTGATAGTGTCTCTGTTCAGGTTTGTGCTGAAGACCGAGTTCATCCCGGCAAAGCATCGAGCCACCCTGCTGCCTCTGGCCACCGTGAGTTCATCCTTTCTTTGAGTTTCACTGGTTTCCACAAAAATAAAGACGAGGAAGTCAGAATCATGTTGACCACAAAGTACTGCTCCATCTGGGAGACCTCACAGAGCGAAACATCACAGAGGTCCTAATGAGTGTCCACACAGGAAGCGATCATCAGCATCACTTTATCACTGACAGTTGGTCGCTATCAAACATTACAGGCTGAGGTTGCCTGGGTAACCCACCGCTGTATATCAGTCAACAGTATTTGTGACTCCGTTGGTCGTTGCCTTTATTGCTTACCTGGAAGTTGATAAAAGTTTTACTGAGGGATCACCCACTTCCTGTCACCAGCTGTTATTTCGCTCGCAGTTCCTTCCTTACTCTGCTCTAATCCTCATTTCTAAGGTCATGTTTTGGAAATCAGATATTGTGATAGCACAGAAGTTGAGAGGGTTCTAGTGCCCATTACTGAGGACCTCACAGGGTTAAATCCAGTGTTTTATTTGACCTTCATAATAATCATGGGCAATAGCAGCTTGACGCAGATTTTATTACATGGAAAACTCAACATGCTCAGCATAAAAGATAAAAACATAAAAGATGAGTAGGTCTATTATCTTTTTAAGGCAATACAATCAAAGAAACACGTGTCAGTGTATACACGCAGTTATTAATCACAGTCTTGTGGAGATAATATTCTGTTTTTAAAGAGATGTGAGAAAGATAAAGTTTTAGATGTCCAGCAAATACAAAACATCACAAGGCGACAGCAGCAAAGCTCAGAGTCCGTCTCTAAAACACGTACATGTATCATAAATCACAGATAATGGTCTGTTGCCAGCCTTATTTTAATGCTTAATACGCGTCATGGAGAGAGCACAGCTCCATGGGTAACAGCTTCAGCTCACGTCACGTTGTTTGTTTGTTTTTCTCCCATGGGGTTTTCAAAGGCATCCTCAAACTCAGCTTAGTTACCTGTATGGTGTGATGTCATCAGTTCAGATCTCCCAGCATGCTCCCTGTTTGTGTGTCAGATATTCTGGATGCTGGGCTCCATGCTTATCATCATTCTGGGTATGCTGGTGGTTCCAACTTTGGGCTGGAGGTGGATGATACGGATCTCTGTCACGCCGAGTATCATCCTCATCTTCCTCTTTAAGGTGAGATATGCCCCTCACCTGTCCACCCTAACCTGTGCAGCAGTGCTGTGATCATTAGATTAGAAATGAATGCACATATGAACATTCAGTGTGGCAAATTAAACGAAGAATGAAAGATTCCTAAAGAGGTTTTCAAAGATGTTTAAGTCTTACTGTAATAATTCACAGTTACTAAAAGAAGTGAGGGATGATTTGGAGGTTCTGAAGTAGTTTGTCAGGTTTTAGGTTGTTGGTTGTTAAACTAAAAGTGCCAAAAGGAGAGGGGTGAACAAAAAAGAGAAGCGGAGGCACTAAACTAGTAGAAATCACATGAAGTGCCACTTAAAGCATAAGCTGGGGAAGACTAAGTTGCCACAATAATCTCATCAAGGCTAATGTGAGTTTCTGATTGCTGGATGTATTCAGGCTCGTGAACCCAGACTGACTGCTGTTTCTGTATGTATTGATTCAAATCAGTTTATTCCTGAGTCGGCTCGTTACAACGTATCAGCAGGAAAGACTGAGGCTGCCATGAAAACGCTGCACTGGATTGCTAAAATGAACCGAGCTTCTCTTCCGCCAGGACGACTCATGGAGCCCGTCACGGTGCGTTAAGTGCAGTGAGTAAGACTTGAAATAAGTGTACCGATCTTCCTGAAAGTCGTTTGCTGAAGGAATCTTTCAGCTCCTGAAAATGTTTTGCTGTCAAAATGATTAAAAATATTTCAAAATTGTTTTATCTTAAAGTTTGTGATAACAGTCTACTGGAAAAACACTACACAGGGCAGTATGTGTAATTCACAGGGATGTCCTGATGGTGGCTCATAATATAAAGCAACTTGATGTGATTGCCATTGTGATTTGGCGCCGTATAAATAAAACTGTTGAATTGAGTTGAATCTGAGGGTATCACTGGATTCAGTCATAGGATATTCGGTGTGAATGTTCCTGTGTGTTTCAGAGCGAAAGAGGCAGCTGGAGAATTCTGCTCAGCCCATTATTCAGGAGGACATCTGTACTGCTCTGGTACTCATGGTAATGGTATTTTATTTTTTAGTGTTTTAATAAAAGCAGGCTACATAGCCGTCACAGTAAAAGGGCATCAAAGGAGCAAATTATCAGATAAAAGCAAAAGATCCAGTGAAAGCAAACTGGAGGTTTGCACAGGTTACAATTATAGACAGGAATAGTCATGAAAAACTTTCCTTCTTTAAGGAAACCAAATCAGAAAGTATGCGTGCTTTATATTAAAACATAGTAAGGTATCATAGGCATAGAGGAGAATACTGTATTATGTCTTCTGATTGGATGCCAAATAGGGAGATTTAAAGTACTAAGTTTATACAGACAAAAGTTGTCTATGAAGTGTTTCAAGCATTTCTGGAAACATTTCGTAGACAACTTAAAATGCTCCCAGCAGTTTTTTTCCCAACCATAGACACATCCGAGGTTTGTAGAAGTCATTGAATGTGGTTGTTATACCCAGTATGTATAATCCTTCTTGGACCTGTTAAGGACCAACTTTCATTTGTTTCACTGTCAGGTTTGTGGCATCGTTTATATACTACGGCTCAGTGCTGAGCAGTTCGGAACTGTTGGAGAAGAACCTGTTGTGTGTGATCGATGCTGACAAAGAGCATCAGGTCAAACATCGCCATGAGGACGGACTGTGTTACTGCATCCCCTTTGGTTACAGTGACTACCAGACTCTGCTTATCAGCTGCCTCGGAGAGGTTGCATGTGAGTCATCGTCAACGAAATGCGTTGAGAGAATTTTCAGTTCATCAGTTTTTCAGCCACACTTGCAGAATAATTCCTAAAACGTACTGCGAAGGTTTGCTGCTGTGCTGTTTCCGGATCAGGTCTACTCTGACTCCTCTCTTCTATCCTCCCAGTGGTCCCAGCAAACATCGCTCTGCTCAACGTGTTTGGACGCAAGATGACTCTGACCGTGCTGCAGCTGTTAGCAGCCTTTTTCTTTATGATACTCAACATTTGCTCCACTATGTAAGAGCCCCACAGATTGGACCCCCCTGACCGGGTCCAAGTGTATGACGTCATCTCATTAGAGCAAGTCAAGGTTTGTGATGTCATCTGGTCTGTTTTGGTCGTGCAGGTTTGGCTTCACGGTGCTGCTGTTTCTGCTGCGGTCTCTGGTCTCCATGAACTTTAATGTGGTTTACATCTACACAGCAGAGGTACGTTCACAGTCTGCTGGCTTCAACGGTGCATTTTTTAAGGACCGGGTCTGAGGTGACAGGAGTTTTGGTTTCTCAGGTGTACCCCACGGTGGCGCGCTCTCTGGGGATGGGTTTCTGTACGTCGTTCAGTCGCATCGGAGGAATGATCGCTCCGTTCATTGCTCAGGTGCGTTGGCTGTCCTGCTTAATGATCAGAGTTTTCAGGTTTTTGGTCCAGTCTATCATTGCTTTGTGTGTACTTCAGGTGCTGATGTCTCAGTCGGTGATTCTGGCTCTCTGTCCGTTCGCTGTGGCCTGTGTGCTCTGCGCTCTAGGAAACTTCCTGATGCCAATAGAAACCAAAGGACGAGCTCTGCTGGTGAGAATGTGATTTTGTATGAGCTTTGTTCTTTTTTCTTATGTCTAAATGCCGTGGTCTGACATGTTTGTTTGTTTGTTTGGATTTTTTCAGCAAAACTCCTGATGGTGTCTCTGAACAAACTGCTGCTCTTTGTTATTTCATTTTGGTTACATGTGTAAAGACTTTAAATATGATACTGACCTCAGGTGTTGCTGTGCCTTCATTAACAGCTCAAAGGGAATGAATGTTTGTTGGCATCAGTGAAGGAAACCTTACATTGTTCAGGTTGTCAGGCCAGTTATGAGCCCTGTTTCTCTGGTTTTTGTAGGATTATCTTTCACCTCCTCCTGCACTTCACATGAATCAGCTGTTACTTTATGCTTAAAAGATTCAACAGTATAACAATGTAACATTATTTCTGGCTCTTTGTATGTAAAGAATAATAATTACCGTATATTTTATAAACATATCCAGAAGGTACAGGTACAGGTACAGTAGGCTCTAACAGTAATTCTGTATGCTCATTAATAAACTCCAACTATTGAACAAAGTGTTTGTGTGAGATAGTCTACCTGTGGATGTTTTTTTTCCTTCATGCTACAGATGTCATGTTTTACTTTGATCATATAAAACTGAATTTAATGAGAACATCCTGTGAGTGCAGTGTAAATGATCTTCCTCTGGCGCCACCTTCAGGACAAATGATACAGGCTCACGCCTCAGGTGTGATATGAACAGCCTCTCAAGTGCAGCTGTAACGGAGTCAAAAAAAAGAAGCTTTATAACATGTTAATAGTTGGAGCATGTGCCAGATTTCGATGTCTCATTATGGAAATTTGTGATTGGAGAAAATTAATTAATTGATGTAAAAATAAATAAATAATCTTTTGTGGTAAACTGTAGGCAGTTCATGCTTGTCGGCCAAATAAATGCTGTTCAGATTAAAAATTTTAAAAAAGGTGATGATCGCAAAGTGAGCATGACCCTTCAAGTGACTACAGCCATATTAATGGTAAATTTGCTGGGTTAAGGTAAATGGGAATGAAGACAAATACTACTATAACTCTCGAAAATTCACAATTATTATTCATATGAAGATTACCATATTAAACTAACTATATTAAACTTGGAGCCACCTGGTCGACAAATAACGCAACTGCATTGTTAAGGTTCCTCGTGGCTGCACAACATGCCAGAGCAAAGGAAAATGATCCCAAAATGGAGACGGGTGCAGGTGAGCAGCATTGGTGTTTCTGTATGTTTAATAGTGAAAATGTTCTCACAGTAGTAATAGTTCGTATGTGTTTTTGTTATAAGCACTTCTAGCATGTACCCTGAAAGTTACAGCTCTAATAGTGGAGCTCTTTTGGAGCTCTTAATAGTAAGTTTATTTACAATTAGTACTTATGGTTAGCATGCTAAGCTAATACTCGTTAGCCAGTTGGGTGCTTACTGGCTGGCTCCTGGCTCTCATGTTTTGTACGGGAGTACATCACAGGTCAGGCTAACATGACCGGGCTGGATACAATAAAATTATATCTAAACGTTACTGTGTGTGTTTTCATTGAAAAATAATACATGAAAATATTTTATAAATTACCTGCACTATAGCAATATGTGCGGCTATATAAAGAGCCACCAGCAGGAAATAATCGCGGGAATAGTTTGTGGTATCGGTGGTTCATCTGCTGAGTAAAAAGATAAGAAAAGGAAAATGGATCGGGTGCTTGTCACAGTTGCTGCTGGCATTATGTACCTTAAGGCTGAAGAAGAAGCAGCGCAACTGAGAAGATCCGGGAGAGAAGAGCCAGAATGAAGATGAGGGGGAGGAGATGTGCCTTGATGGCGTGCCTTCTTCACTCAGTACATTTTTAAAAATAACTAATAGCCGAGGCTGCCTGTCGCCTGGGGGACGTCGTATGGTAAGGTCATCGTATAATGATCTTCCCGGACTACTCAAAGTTGCTGAGTGAGAAGCGGAATAAGTTTAATGAGTGCAAGAAGCTTCTGCACAACAAACGTATTGGTTTCTCCTTAATTTACCCAGCAGTGCTTGTTGTGAAAGCTCCTCAGGGATCCCGTTGCTTCGAGGACCATAAAAAAGCAATGACTTTCATTCGCCCCATGGTGTAAAACTGGTTTGTTTGCCTGTTTGTTTTTGTCGTTTTTTTGTTGGGGTTTTTTTCCCTTCATCTGTCGCTTTTGTTTATTTTTCTGGGTAGTAATTTTCTCCTGTTTTGTTTTTTGTTCTTTGTTTGTTTGTTTTTGTTTTTGTTGTTTGTTTGTTTGTTTGTTTGTTTTTGTTTTTCCTAGACCCCAAAGTACTGGAAAAGGTCGTGGCTCCAAAACTCCATTAATAAAACCTTATTAATGGAGTTTTTATTATGTTTAGAGAGAGATACAAATGATGATTATTACGTGCTCGCTTCATTTTCGTATTAAGGACAATTCTGGAGGTTAACTCAGACCTCTTCTCTAAACTGAATTGGACACAAGGTGGAGCGGTGAGTTCATACCCTTAGTGGATCTATTGTACTGTGTCCATTCTCAATGTTCTGTTTGTTAAACTGTATTATGAGCATTAAACTAGAACAAAGTTTGGTTTGGAATGTATGTTTTATAGATAAGACTGTAGATCCAGTATATTCGATTGCGGGATTTTTTATTTTTTTATTTACACATTAACAAGAGAATTCTCAGTAAAACCAAAGTTACTTTCCCTAGTAACTAGTAAAGCAGGGCGATATGACCAAAAATATTTATCACGATATACATTTGAAAATTTGCGATAACGATATAACTGACGATATAATTGACACTAGACAAAATACTTTACAACTCCACAACTTTATTAGTGAAAAAAAACCCATAAATGTATTTTCACTTAAACAAGCAGCTGTTTTTTATGTGCATTAAAGTTATATAAAAATGTAACAGTGCAAATGCAAATTTCTCGCTGACAGTTTAACCAAAAGGCATTTCCAGTGGAAACTGGCCAACATATCCTGAGCATAACCATGTATAATATGCACAAAACTTAAAAAGAGGTTATACACACACAATACGGTAATATTATGTTGAAGCACAGTACGTATCACTCCGCGAGGCTCCTGCCTACGGTAGCCGTAATGCTCCGACAATCCATCAAGCGGTACGGCTTCGTAGCTTAGCAAAGTCGGACTAAAACATTTGACAGATTTTCGAGCGTCGTGTACGACATAAAATCGTTTCGAGGTCAGTAAACACAACCAGAATTCATACATAAGGCACACGGGATTATAAGGGGCACTGTCGATTTTCAGAAAAATCAAAGGATTGATTTTAAGTGTGCTATATTTTCCAAAAAACACGGTAATAACGACGGCCCGCTAGCATGCGCTACCAAAAATAGTGCTTTGTTGTGTATCTGATGGATGAAAGCCAAACCAGTTCCACACCACTGAAGTTGCAGCATTTTTACAAACCAATTCTGGTTCATCCATTTCATTCAACGATCCGCTTTCGCCCTTCTCATTCTGCGTCGCCGGCATGTGCGTATGAAAACAAAGGCACTGCGCATGCGCGTTTTATCCATATTCTATCGCGATATTTCATTTTCCTATCGTTGCCCAACATTACACCGGTATTACCGTGAACAGTATGATATAGCCCAGCCCTAGTAACTAGTTACTTTGAAAGTAACGAGTAACTTGAAGTAACTGAGTTACTTTTGATAGAAGTAACTAGTAATGTAACTAAGTTACTAATTTAAAGTAACTTACCCAACACTGGTGACAGTGGATCAACTGAAATATTTGGAAGCTCCCATTACCGTTAAAGAGATAGTGGGAGTTATTAAACACCTTCCCTCTGATAAAGCACCAGGCCTGGATGGCTGTACGGCTGGATTTTATAAATCCTCTCCAGAAGATCTAGCGCCACTGCTTTTAAACACTTATAATGAATCTTTTCAAGAGCGTAGGCTCGCACCTTCACTATCTGAAGCCATTATTACACTTATCCTGAAGAAGGACAAGGACCCCACTGACTGTAAAAGCTACCGACCGATAAGCCTGACCTCCTATGATAGTAAAATTTTATCTAAAATTCTGGCTAATCGATTAAACTGGGTAATAACCTCTCTTGTACATGTAGATCAAGTTGGTTTCATAAGCTCACGCTCTTCAGCTGATAATATTTGGAGGTTAATTGACATTATATGGGCGGTTCAGGACAGTCATTCTCCCATAGCTGCGATTTTGCTGGATGCCGAAAAGGCATTCGACAGAGTCGAGTGGAGATATCTATTTGCCACTTTGGAGTGTTTCGGTTTTACTAAAAGCTTTATTAACTGGATTCATCTTATATATGTACACCCCAAGGCATCAGTACTTACAAATGGAATAATAGGGCTTTCTTTTGAACTAGGTAGAGGAACCAGGCAGGGGGATCCCCTCTGCCCACTCCTCTTTGCTCTGGCCCTTGAACTGCTGGCAGAGGCTATTCATAGGGAGCCCAATTATCCAGGTGTCAGTATAGGGAGAGACTGTCATAAACTGTTGTTGTATGCTGATGACATTTTGCTTTTTATATCAGACCCAGAAAAGTCTTTAAAGTCCTTGCAGGTAATAATAAATACGTTCTCAGCTATTTCTGGTTACAAGGTGAATTAGACCAAATCGAAGGCCCTTCCATTAACTAGTTATTGACCTAGGTCACTTTTTCAAACCGGTATGTTTTCCTGGCCTCAGAAGGGCATTAAGTATTTAGGCATTACCTTCCCGCCTCATCTGTCAGACCTAAGATAAATTTTGAACCTTTACTCAGCGATATGAGAATTAATGTTGATCGTTGGTCTCAGATGTATCTCTCGATGTGGGAAAGGTAAATGTAGTTAAAATGGTATGTACACCTAAGTTCAATTATTTGTTGCAGGCTCTACCATTTCATGTTTCTTTGAAATACATCAAACAATTTGACCAGCTTTGCAAAGCATTGATATGGAATAATAAAAAGCCTAGACTGAATTTGAGAAAATTGCAGAAACCAGTAGACAGAGGTGGGTTAGGGATGCCCAATCTACTTTTATATCATTATGCTTTTTCTCTTTGGCATTTGGCACATTGGTTTTTACCCCCTGAGAAAGCGCCTCCTTGGTTCTCTATTGAAAGTACTGCATGCTCGCCATTTACACCATTATATAGCTTATCAACTAATCTGTCCCCCCACATCCAATCACATCCGGTATTTTCTCATTTAAAAGAAGCATGGAAAAGATTGTCCAAATTATTCAAATTTGACCCACATCTCAACCAATCTGCTGGTATTTGGTATAATCCCAAACTTTCTATTGCCAAATTACCCTTCTTTTGGAAGCTCCGGTTTCAGAGAGGTATAACAGTTGATAGGTTTATGCTACAAACCTATTCGCTGGAACGTTCAAGACAATTCTACTACGCAGCAATAGCAAGACACGAGTAGGCAAAGTTCTTTGTGTCACTCATATATGATGGAGAGAACCATGACAAGCGCCGTTCCTTCGCTTGACCCCAGTCGCTCTCGTCCACACTCCCTCGTAACACTGCTCTTTTATTGAGGTTACATGAATATACATAGGTTCATTAACATATGACGTATACATACAAACAAAGAGTACCTTGCCTGTGCGTGTTCAGAGTGTGACCCCATAAACGACTTCCCTAAACCTGCTCGTCTGGAAGTTCAGCAGTTCATCTAAACAAAAGGCACTTAGACTAAAACAGATATAAATGTGTTTGCTATACCAGAAGGCACACAGAGTCTTTACAGACTGCTAAGGATCAAACCTCTATCAACATGCAATTGATTATAAAACTTTAAGCATATATGAGTAAATATTTCTAAGCATAAATGACAATCCAATATTATAAACCTGACACAGTGCTGGGGGATCTTTACAAAAACAGTATATTTAAATCATTTGAAAAACTTGCAGAAGAATTTGATTTTGTCACGGCTGGCGGAGGGAGCCGTGTGGTGTGGAGGAAAAGGAGGACCCAAGATGCAGCAAACTGATGATACGAGTGATGTTTTATTTACAAAGGTGGTGGTGGCAAAAACAGGCAACGAGGTATGAGTAATTTACAAACGGAAACTTAAACTGGGAGAAACTAAATGACAAACCTGAGACCATACAAAGGGGGTGCGGGGCAGAGGGACGCAGAGACAGGACACCATGGAACGCAGATGAATGCAGAGATACGCAGAAATACACGGATGAATGCAGACGAGCCGACAACCAACACAGACCGACACCCACTAAATATACACACACAAGGTAATCAGGTAATCGCACACAGGAGGGAAGAACAGCTGATCTGAATACACATGATGACTGGAGGACACAAGCTGAACACCATGACAACAGACACAGACCTTCAGAACAGAACAGGAAATCCAGAACACAAGCCTTCAAAGTAAAACAGGAAACACAGACTGATTTACAACACAACACGGGGACATGAACAGAGCACCAAGGACAGACACAGGTAGGGCTGACAATACACCAAACTACAGGTTCAACCCTAAACTAATACAAATCAGAATAAACACAAAACGCTGGGTCAACGACCCAGGACCATGACAGATTTACCTTGGCAGAAATTTTGGAAATACGTGCAACTAAGACATTTGACAGTTAATACATTTGGCTCATCCGCAAAGTTCCCTTTAAGCTGCAACTTTTTGGAGGAAATCAAAACAATCTTCGGGCGTGGACAAGAGGCATCAGCTTATTACAAAATGCTTTTATTAGCTTCCGATCCTAACACACTGTCCCTCAAAAGAACAAGGGAAATGGACTTAAATCTCAGCTTTACAGTGGAGGAATGGAATGGCATTCTTAGGAATCTGAAAAAAATGTCATGTGAACTGCGTTCAAGATTGGTTCAATTTAAGATTTTAAATAGAGTTTACTGGACACCCTCACGGTTGCACAGGGTGGGTCTAGCGACTGACGATGCATGTTGGAAGTGCCAGCAGGATAGTGGCACACTTTTACATTTGTGTAGGGTAATTTCCACTAAACCAAGTTCAAAAAGGGGAGTCTATGGCTGACGCGTGTTCCTGGTTTCCAAAAGAAATGCTTCCAGTTGCATTATGATTTGAAGACTGTTTATTTATTACAAGCTGAAGATGTAACAATGAACTCCTTCCTAAATTAGCATGAAAGTTCCAAAAAATAGCAGTTATCCAGAACTACCTGTGCACACAGTCAGAAAACCGTGAGACTCCTAACCTCTCTGTCCATGCTCCTCCCCTTCCCTCTCACACAGGGTTTCATGCTACTATTGCACTGACATACTTAAAGTGAGAGGTACCCCCTTTTAGGTTCCAATCCCAAAACAGTGACTTAAAATTACTTTATGTAAACACATATATTTTCTCATTTATTAATCCTGAAAAGATGACTTATGTAATGAATCTATGAATTATAAAACAAACATGAACTCAATTGTAAATAAAAATATAAAGCAGACGTCTGGAGTTTACAATTTGCTTTGGGGATGCTCCAAAGTCCAAGATTTTTGGATTCATATTCATACTGTAGTAGAGAAGGTTGTAGGCCAAGGGGTGCCATTTATGAACAGTCTTTATGTAGTAGGAGACCCTTCAGCTTTGAGTCACTTACCCACTCCTCTTGCTCATTGGGTACAAATGGCTATTATACTGGGGAGGAAGCTGTTGGTGACAGAGTGGAAGGCCTCATCGACTCCTACCTTCTCTCAATTCTATATTTCTCTGGGACAAGTGGCAGCTTGCGAAAGATTATCATATAGGCTGCTAAATAGACTGGACGACTATAATGATAAATGGGCCAACTACCTTTCATATACAGGTCAGTGACGTATCCGGCTAAAGTAGTTAAGGTTGGACTAAATATGATAGCTGTAATTGGGTCTATGTGAAATATTGGCATCGTTGTGTATTTACTTTATTTTGGATTTTGTTTTTTTGCATGAGAATATGTATTGATTCTCAATTTGTTTTGTTGTTGTGACTGGGAATGTCCATTCTGTTATCTTCTGTTGTTTTGGGTTTGTTTGTTTTTTTTTGTTGTTTTTGTTTTTTAATATTAAAATCTAATAAAGTTTGAGTCATAAAACCCCCCAAAAACTAATAGCCTGGTGTTTCTATGCATGTACTCCCAAATCTAGAGAAAAGGTTGCATTTGCTGTGTATAATATCTTACGGTGGTAGATCAATACTATAAAGCCTATACAGTTTAACGAATGTATCACTGAGCAGTACTGAAACAAGCTTTACTCTCCACATGACATATACTAAAAATAACAATAAATAATTCAGTACTGTTCAATAAATATATGTATATATATATAGAAAAACCTAATCCATATCTGTTTACATACTTTAAGTGTCTTTTTTCTTGTTTAAAACAGGAAAAAGCCCAGCAAAAATATAAACACAAATAAATAACAGTGTCCCCATCCTTTAGCTGATCTCAAACCAGCCTTCAGACTCAGCATCAACATGCTTGTGCAAATGCTCCCCAGGGAAAAACAACACGGTTGGAACCACGAAATTGAGGTGCTTGTAACCATTTACTGGCTGGTCTGTGTAGCCTCATACAGAGTGACGGCATCTTATTGCCTTCCCGGCAAAGAGGCATTCCGTTGCACAGCTGGTACAATTGATGGATGCCATATCCGGATTCGTCCACCTTGGGAACCATATCAGGTCCTACATAAATAGGAAACTGTTCCCCTCTCTTGTGCTGCAGGGCATCTGTGACTCCAAAGGTACATTCCTAGATGTGTACATTGGTAACTGCGGATCTGTGCATGATGCACTAGTACTGCGAAGATCCCCAATTTACAAACAGGCCATCTATCCACCAGCAGGCTTCTTCCTCTTGGGAGATGGAGGATACCCATGCCTTAAGCACCCAGTGGCAATATTGAGCCTATATCGTCAGCCTGTGTCAAGTAAGAACATAATTCCCTTTTCATTACACCTACAAACACAGAGTAGTGCTACATCAGTTACTGTGAAGCACGCAGAGCTTTAACAGAACAAATGCAATATTATAATTCTACCTATTACACTAATTGAAAGTTTACTAAGCACTTAATAAAAGTACGTACTGTTTTTCTTTTAAAACTCAGAGGTAGAAAAGTTCAATCGGTACCATGCTAAGGCCAGACATCCTCAAAACATACTGGCGCTCCATCTTCTTGCGAGCCCTTGAGATTCGGCCTCTGTTTGCTCCCAAAGTTGTGGGGGCCTGCTGCATCCTCCAAAATATCTGTTTGGCAACAGATGACGTCTGCCATGAAGAAGGAGAGGAGGAAGGGGGTGGCACAAGCAGGACCCGAAGCCAAAACAGAAGGCACAGGCGCAGACACGGAGCTTTCAGGAACTTGTATTCGAGCCAGGCTTGCTGCACAACTGTCTGCTCCTGAACAGCTGCCTGCATGTCTGTTTGAACATAACTAGGTAAAGGTTTCATTTGTAAGATGTAGTCATGCCTTATCAGAAAAAGTTAAATTCAAATCATATTTTTTTACTAATTAGTGTTAGTTATTAGTTAAATTAAGTTAATTAGTTAAAATCCATCTTTATTTGTTCAAATTGTAAGTAGTGTGCATTAGTGTTCTTTTTTTGTATATTTTTTATAAACCTCAACCGTTAACCGTGTGTTCACGGTTATATAGGTTGAATCCAATGTTAAATGTTATTGTAAGTGTTACACTTGTTTAAATGATTTGTTTTACTTTGACTAAAGAGATTTCCCAGTTACACAGGAAGCAAAAAAAATAAATAATTTTTGACATGTAAAGTGCTTTATTTAAAAATTTTCAGTTTTTCATTTTCATTTTTTCAAATAGTGACATATATCGCTCTGCCCTTTCAGTAGCTGCCCTCTCCCTCTCTTTCTCCCTAGCCAGAGCCGCTCTCTCTCTTTTTTCCTCTCTTTCCGCCTGGTCTTTTAAAAATTGTAGTATAGCCTGGCTGTCCCCGGGCCGCTTCCTCTGGCTCTTCCTCGACACTTCTGTAGAAGGGGATGAGACCGGAGTGCTGACTGCACCACCTGTAGTGGATGTCAGGTTTGCTGCAACTACCAGGGGTGGACTTATTGAGTGTTGCCCCTGGAGCACAGCATCCATCATTTTGTACCACTGCCAGGTGGTCCTCTACACCCTTGCCTGTTGGTGGGTCTTTAAGCTCCTAAAAATATGTATTAATTGCTATATTATCACAGTTACGTGGGCTGTATTACTAAATTGCAAAGTACATTTTATTTAAAAAACAAAACAAAACAGGGCCTTGCATTTAAGGAATGGTAAACAAGTATTTTTTTTAAACCACTCTAAGGAATCAGATAGGAACAGGTACATTACCTTGTATTTGGTCTTCAGATTGTTCCACTTCTTTTTTTGCTTGCTTGGCTGCTATGGCCAGGCCTGAAGAGCTAACAAAGTCCCTGAAAGAAAAGAATGTGGCACAGTCACTTCAATAGCTAGTTATCGTAAGATGTGTTCCTCTAATCCTTCCCTAGAACACGGGGAGCAGCAAAACCAGTCAAAATGAGTACTTGCTCCCATCAAGTCTTGCAGGAATTTCTCCTTCCTGTAAAAAGGCTCTCATTTTCCGCCCACCACTCAACGAGAGCCAGGGTTTTCTCACTTGTCCCTTGATTAAAATATAAAACATTAAATATTGCATTAGTATAATAATAATTCAAGCAAAGAAAAGCCTTTATAGGAGGGGAAAATGACAGCAAAACAATCAGGTGCTTTATTAAAAATTAATGTACATAGAAACGTAAAAATAATTTAAGGTTTTTAAACATTATATAGGATAGTATAACATTTGAATGAACAAATGGCTATTAAAAATACCAAATTGATTTATATCAGAACCTTTGGAGATAGCTGAAAATTTCCAAATGAAATGCAGAGATTAGGCCAGCATTCAAGTGTTCTGCATCCAATCAGGATGCAGAACACTTGTGCTATTTAAAAAAAGCATGCTAAATTGCATTTTTTTAAAAAGCTGCGAAAGGTGAACCGCGTTATAGCAAGGGACCACTGTACTTTGAACTGGAAGAGTACTTGCATAATTAAAACTGCAAGTACGCAAAAGTATGCATATTGAGGCAGGTCCTTCAACTGTTCTCATCCTCACTCATGTTGCTCATGTTGGTTCTTACTAGCTGCATGCTGTTTACAGCCTAGGAACATTTTTCTTTTTTTTTATTACTTAGTTTTTAATAAAGGTTTTAAATATTTTACAACAGAAAAGGAAAACAACAAACAACCGAAAACAACAATAACAAAACAAGCAGTCGACTGAAAAGCACAGCTTTTTCCCACAAAGCAATTCTGGCAATGAGAAATGACTTTATATTCATGAATTGACAGCAGATCTACAGATGTAAGAGCAGCCTAGGAGAGGCATACAGATGTTTATATAGATGTGAGTAGGCTAGGAACATTTTTCAACCCCATGATTGATAGTATAACATGAAACTTGTGGTTTTTGTATAACAACATTATATGAGAAAAAATTATGTTTTTTAATTGTTATTGTTGTTGTTTTTTAAGTTAGAAATAAAAGCTCTTATTTCTTAGTTACCATAAGAAAAAAAATAATGCTGCCACTGTATGATCACATACCTGTTTGAACTTTTGAAGAAAGACTTTGACAGCATTGTGTTGTAGGAATGTAGATTAGTCTTTTGTTAACTAAGAAAAACAAGTAGAGTCACCCCAACCCTGAGGCCTGAATGTTGCAGTTGCGTAACACACTGTTGATAATGAGGTGTGATGTTGTCTTTGTACCTGAATAAATAGAAAACCCAGAGTAAGAGCAAGTCCAGTGTCCTCTTTGCATAGGCTTATGAAGTCACATCTACCTGACACTCTCAGGACCACAACAGCCACACAGCCTTTTAGCTGATGATGGTGGAGGTTTGGCTTCAAATCTCAGGTAAGCAGTCTAAGAGTAAAAGATGGTTTGATATGTGACGTTCACGTGGCCTTTAACGTAGGATGTCACACAGAGAGCTGCTTGGTGACAAACGGGGTTATTTAAGATTCTTCACACAGACCTGATGATGTCAAGACAGTTTCTGCACTGCAGTCCTTGTCTGAGTGATCACGTGATTGCTGATAGGTTCCCACATGAGCTCCTGTCTCTGTACCTGTGGAGCTAATTATTAGTGATGGTGTTATTTACACCTATGAAGTCTGAGGTCACATGACCAATCATGCTTGATCCTTGCGATGTGATGAATGTCACAGTGATGAACTCTACTTCATCAATAACAAAGATGATCTGAGGCTGCTGCCCAGCTCCCGTTAAGCTTGTTAACTCACAGATTACCATCAGGATCCGCTCTCTGGCTGACAGTCAGGGGGCGGGGCTTGCCCCAATCTAACAACGCCCCCTGACCTCAGCTACACACTGTGTGTGTCAGTGCGCCTGTTTGACCAGCTTTATACGTTTCAGACACTGTGAGGACATTTGACCACACTGACAGGCTTGTGTCTGTGTGATTAAAGTGGATTATTGTGTGCTGGGGAGCAGTAGCAGTTGGAGGCGAGCAGCAGGCGGCTGGCAGCTCTGACATGTGAGTACATTTCTGTCTGTTTCCATTCAGTCTGCAGACAGGAAGTAAAAGCAGACTTTTATTTTTTGAGTCACAGGTGTGTGTGTGGTGGGATTGAGTTTTTCTGAGTGCTGTAGAGTTGAGCTGCAAATAAAAAGGCTGCAGAAAGATTCAGAGTTTGCTGTAACCGTGTTTTACACTCAGCTGAATAAAGAACAAGACGGTGCTGAATCTTGAGAAAGAAAACCGAGCAGCTCGATGTCTGTTTGGTCAGTTTGAAATATCTACATCAAACTGTGGTCTCACCCTCAGCTGTCCGTCTGAAGCACAGATAATCAATAGACTAAATAAATCAATTACTTTCCTCTGTGTTAAATCCAGTAAAGTGAAACACACTCAGATCTGCTGCTGTTTTTCTATCTTTGTGAGGTTGTTTATTCTCACCTCAGGGGTCAGAGGTCATGACGGTATAGGTTATGAAAGCATCGTGTCACTGAGGGTCCTTACAGAGGCAGACAAACGTGCGTGTTGGTGCTTGGTACTGACAGCCATGCTCTGTGAGCCTCTTTGTTTCAAACACATACTCAGGCTGACGGCTGGTCATGTGACTACAGCACAGAGACATCATTATCATTTTACTCACTCTGAGATGATGATCAATAATCTGATCAGTTCCAGTGATCTGAGGTTTTGCTGTTTGAATGGTTTGATGTCTTTGCAGTGAACACTTTTAAAAGATATTTATTGATTAATGTGCTGAAATAGTTTATGGATTATTTATTGATGTTTTATTCTGAAATTCAAACAGAGCTGAAGGAAAAGGGTTTTCTAGTTTTAATTTCCAGTGCCATGTCTGTAGAGCTGCTGTGTTATTTTCAGCAGTCGCCTGAGTGTCTGTGAACGCAGCCTCGGTGTAGCAGGAGTTTATCAGCAGGGGGTCTGGACTCCATCCAGGTCGTCACACCTTCCCTTCAGCTGCTCTGTCACCTTAAGTCCAGGTTGTCACGACTACAGAGTGCACCCGGCAGCGGAAGCAGATTCCTTTATTCCAGAGCGCTGTTGCTGATGTCCCGTTTACAATAACTTTAATTAACTGTTAACTGTCAGGAAGCACTCCACCAAACCGCTTTGCTCAGAACGTGTTGGATGCACGACTGGACCTCAGCTCTGCACGCGACACAGCTGACCATCAGATTGAGCCGACTCTGTGAGCGTTTCAGGTACAATGGTTTAAATCGCGTCTCACACAAAGAAGTATAAAGGAGTATTAAGACCACATTAAGAAAAAAAAATATTGGTGACAGTTTTGAGATTAAAGACATAATTCTATTCTTAGGAAGAAAAAAAAGCAGAAAAATGTATAGATTACAGCTGTTTCAGGACAAAGCGCCACGGCTGCTGTAGCCTCTGAGGTAGTGAGGTCGTACTTCAGGATCAGTTTTAGTTAAAGGAAGAAAATGATTTGAATTTCAGCTCTGGGACACGATCAGCATGACGACGCTGAAGAGTTGGTCAGCTTTACACAAAATCCAACAGATGTGAGATCATCGATGGTCACAGCCTCGTGCAGTATACAGGATAGATGTTGTATCACAGCACGGCTGATCAGTTGGTTTCAGTGACTCATCTACACGAGGCATGTTTAAGAGGGGAAGCAGCTGTAGCAGTTTTTCTTGAAACAACTTTTCTCAACATTTAGACTTTATTTTCAAAATGATAAACAATATTTGTTTTTCCTAATGTCACCCCAATACTTATCACTACTTCGATACCCACACCTCACTAAATCCTGTTTTTCCACCTGAGAGACATCATTAAGTTGAGCTTTGTAGCTTCTAAAGAGGAGCTTAGGGTGCTTTCATGTGCTCCTGTTTTCTTTACTCAGTAAATCTGCAGGTAATTCGAAATGCTGTCGTTCACTCCTTACTCGATAAAACAGAGTCCAAAAGCACCCACTACTGATGTCTTTTTATCTACTTTTTAAATGTTCTGTTATCTTAAATTTGTTTTCTATGAAGCATTGACTCTTGTGAATTGTGTCTGTGGAAAACACCATATAAACACTAATGGTAGCATTAACTACAATCTGAGAGGGAGAAACTTTTCCCACCTACCTCTGAAGTACTCCAAAGTACCTCTAAAATAACGAAAAGGTACTCAGGACTTAAAAATTGTGAGAGTTCTGCTTTCCTTTAAAGCATCCAAGTGTTTTTCCTTTGTTTTCCGGTACCTGCACTTTAAGTATCACCATGAATCAGTAAGTACTTTTCTCAGGCTGTATCCGTATTTGTAATTGGGGGTGAGCCACAGGAAGACACAAACCTCACAAACAGCGCCTCAAATTTTTAGCTTTTATCCTTAATTAGGCATCATAGTCTGTAATTCCACTTCCTGTCCTTTCACCAGACAGAGAGCGAGCTGGAGATCACAGGTGACATCATCAGCAGGTGACATCCTTCCCATGGTGCCCTGCAGCCTCAGAGGTCACCATGGAAGACCAGTCTTTCCCAGAATGCCAAGCTCAGGAGCTGTTTGATGAGTTTGTATCAGCATCAACCTGCAGGGCGGCGCTGCGCTCCTTCAGCCAGCTTTGTGAACATCTGCAGCTGGACCCGAGCACTGCCGAAAGGCCACTGTACCGACCGATTAAACGCCGCCTTAACTACTGGAGGGCGAATGGTCTGTGGGCCAAGCTGGACCGGAGGGGGGCGCAGGAGGAGTACCAGAGGGCACGAGCCTGCAGCGATGTGACTGTACGTGTTTAAAAAAAATACAGCAGGAGCTTTGGTTCAAACATACTAAGACATGTTACTCAGTCATTTTATTAGGAACACCTTACTACTTCATAGATTGACTGTTCATGGCAGAGAAATTAAAACAGCATTTACAGATTTTGGTTTTTGGTCTTTGGTCTTAAAGTAATATGACCTTGATCTGTTGATATAAGGCTTTACTTTAAGGTTTAAAAAAAAGAAGGGATGAATGTGTCTGATCGTCTGTTATCTCCTCTCTCGCTGGCCAGTGTGTTATCATTGGTGCAGGGCCTTGCGGTCTGCGGACAGCAGTGGAGCTGAGCTTCATGGGAGCTCGAGTGGTGCTGCTGGAGAAGAGGGACTCCTTCTCCAGGAACAATGTGCTCCACTTATGGCCCTTCACCATCCACGACCTGCGGGGCCTTGGAGCCAAAAAGTTCTATGGAAGGTTTTGTGCCGGCTCCATCGACCACATCAGTGAGTCAGCATTCTGCTTCTGTCTGATCAGAGCAGCCAAACCATCTAGTCAGCACTTCCCGTTTCCTCTCTGCAGGTATTCGCCAACTGCAGCTTGTCCTGCTGAAGGTCGCCCTGCTCCTGGGGGTCGAAGTTCATGTCAATGTGGAGTTTAAAAAGCTGGTGGAGCCAGCAGAGGACCAGCACAGACACAGTACGGCCTAACAGTTTGAACAAAGGGGCGGCTGTATGAATAATTAAAGCCAGACAATGCTGTATGTATTGCTAGAAGAAAACGGAAGTGTGTTCACAGCTCACAGTTGCAATTTTTACATGCGAACTGAGTTAAACTGTCAGCCAAAGTGACAATGGGGGTATGTCTGTGAAGGTTCTCAGTCATCCAGGTCATCGTAGTCAAAGGAGCTTGCAAAGAAAAGCGTCTGGACTTCTTTAAGTTACTTGAAGACGTTTCACCTCTCATCCGAGAAACTTCTTCAGTTCTAAGGTCAAATGGTGGAGAGTCCCAGATATAAACCTAGTGGGAGTAACCCCCCACAGAGGGACAAAAGGACCCCCTGATGATCCTCTAATCGCCTGAGCCAAGGTGTGAAACTGGGTGTGGGTCCCAATCAGCCAGAGTTTTGGGTGAGTTCATTGTGAAACCTGGCCCCACCTTATCATGCGAATTCCTGAGATCAGATGGCCCAGGATGTGAGTGGGCGTTAAGGCGTCTGGGAAGGGATCTCAAAACTGGATTATAGATGGCAGAGAGTTGGTGTCGTAAACCCCCACCTCTGTTCAAAGATGGTCGCTCACAGTGGACATAGATGGCTTCTTTCACTCCTCTTTCAAACCATCTGTCCTCTCTGTCCAAAATGTGAACATAGGCATCCTCGAAAGAGTGTCCTTTATCCTTAAGATGCAGATGGACTGCTGAGTCTTGTCCTGTGGAGGTGGCTCTTCTGTGTTGTGCCATGCGCTTGTGAAGTGGCTGTTTGGTCTCTCCAATGTAGAGGTCTGAGCATTCCTCGCTGCACTGTACAGCATACACCACATTGTTAAGTCTGTGTTTTGGCGTTTTGTCTTTTTTTTTTTTTTTTTTTTTTTTTTTTTTTCTAAATGACATCAGAAACAGCAGTATGCGACATTACGTGATGGCAGAGCTTCAGTTCATCCTTTGTCATTTTTTTTTTTTTTTTAATAAATAGGACAGGGGGAATGAATGAGAGAGAGAGAGGGGGAGAGAAAGAAAGAAAACCAAAGGGGAGAAGAGACGGTGAGAAGGGGGGGGAAGAGAGAGAAAAAAAAAAACAACTCCTGGGTCACCTGTATGGAGAAAAAACAAAACAAACAAACAAACAAACAAAAACAAACAGAGGAGACAGCAAACAACAAAGAGCAACATAATAATAGAGAAAACAAAGCACCATCACAATAAACTAGCTAGTCATAGATATCAGTATTTACTAAGTAATAAACGATATTGTGCAGCACGCAAGATAGACAGCGCACAGTGTGCTTTGAGGCAGCAGCCAAGAAAGCTTTAGTCCGCGTCTGTGAATACCCATGTGTACACCTGTGTGCATACCTGTGTGGATCAGCATGCTTGCATTCCAAAGGTTTCTCCATGTAATGATCTGCTAGGGAGTGTGGGGGGGCCACAGCCCCGTCCTCCAGGGTGTGAAGCGGGTATGGAGGAGATCAAAACTCCAGACATCCAGAGGCCCCCAGAACACAAGAGACCATGGAAGACCAACAGAGGGGCAGCCGCGCCACTGTCCCAGTAAGAGCTGAGGAGAGTCCCAGATGAGGGCTCGCCCAGCAGCCGCGGAGCAGAAGTCAGGGGGAGTTGCAGTGACGCGCCCGTGAGCTCCGCCGGCCCCCAGCTGCGCCTGAGTGACCGAGCCCTAGGCCGAGAGGCCGGGGGCACCCCACCTCCAAAGGGGCCCGAGCGAGCCCCAGGCCCCAGGCCCCGACAAGCGGCCGCCAAGGAGTGAGCCGGTGTGCACCCGGACGCCCACCCCCAGACACAAAGAACCACCAACACACCGACACCTGAGGGAGTCCGCCACCGGCAGGGGAAGTGGTGGTGGGTGGAGATAGGCCTCCAAACCTTGGAGGGCCTGAGGTGTCCCCAGAGAGGTGGCGTCTGATACCCAACCTGACATATAGACACAGACATACAGGCACACACAGACACAAACATCCATTCCCACCCTCATGCTCTCATATGCACTCACTCCACACTCAACCAACGTGGAGACAGACATAAAGAGACGCTGTACACACAATCACACTCCCCAAGCGTACTCTACAAACCGGGTCTAGGTACCCTTGCCCCTGGAGGGGGGAATTGCACCCAGACCCAGGTGGTGTTACCCTTTTCCCTGCGGTGGGGAGAGGCAGACCACCCCGACTCCGCAGCAGCAGGGAGGCCCCACACCCCAGACTGCAGTCGGATGGCCAACTCCTCCTACTAGCCCTCCCGCTCCAGCAGGCCGCAGAGAATGGGGGTGGGAGAAGACTCCAAACCTCCCTCCACCCGCTCATTGTAGTGTTGATGCATATGTGTTCTAAGGTGCAATTAAAACCCAGGAGGGCATGGAGCTACCTGCCAAGGAGCAGCAGGTAAGCGCATAGTCCCTCCTGCTAACCCTCAATGACTAAGTGTATTTAAAATTGAGAGGTGGGCAACGACGTCAGGGGTGAGGTATACACCCTGATGGTGATTTGGACTCCGTGATTGTGCCCACCCCCAAGATCCTATATGTATGTGTAATGAGAGTGTGAATAATGTGAATGTCTAAGTTGTGGGATAAAATTGAGGCAGAGGCAGCCAGAAGGGGACAGGGGGGGGGGGGGGGGGGGGGGGGGTAGCCTCCTCTGCACCCTGGTGACATACCCCCACTCCAAGGCCCTGCATGTGTGGGTGGTTGTGGAGGAGCGGGAAGAGGGAGGCAGCTGGAGATGGGGAGGGAAGGAAGGGAGGGGCAGGTAACCCCCCAGTAGGCACTCCCACCCTCCGCGACCCGCCAGGGAAGGGGGGCCCAGGCCCATCAGACCGGGGCCCAGTGCAGTAGCGCCCCCCGGCTCCACAGAGCCCTGGACAGTCCACCCAACCCCACCACAGAGAAAACTGCACCCACCCCACCAACCACACATCTTCCAGACAACATAAGACGGTAAACGCCCAGGCTGAGATCTTCCTCCACCTCTCCTGTATCTCCCCCTCCTGCAGAGAGTTCCTGAGAGAAGAAAGCTCCTGCAAGATGTGACCATCCCCCCCACCAGTTGAAGAGCCCCCCAGGCGGCTCGATGCACCGGCGGCACCCTGCTCCAGGGCCGGGCCCCCATGCACCCACCCGCCCACAACCCCGGCAACACACCAACCAGGACCCGAGCCCCCGAGGCCCGGCCCGGGCCCCAGCCCAGAGACGGAGCGCCCCCAAAACCTCACGCCCATCCCGGACCCACCCAGGGGCAGCCAGGTTGCCAGGTCAGTAACCCACGTCCGTCAGCACAGACCCTCCCCTAGCCCTGCTGCACGCAGCCGCGAGGAAACAGTCACCTGAGAGCCAACAGAGCCCTCAACCGGACGTGACCGCTACCCCGGGTTGAGCCCCCCAAGGAAGATGCCTCCGGGGAACCCCCCGACGCCCTAAGCCTGTCCCTACCCCCTCACCAATCACAGCAGTGAAGGCGGGACCAAACTATGACCCCCCCACCCCCACTAGGTGATGGGGCTGATAAAAGGGGCCCAGAGCAATTGATCTAATGTGGTGGCAGAGGCTGTGTCAAGACTAATGTAATCTAATAGATAATTTCTATATTGGTTAGAATTAAGATTATTTTTATTTTTCCAGTTCATGAGGACAGTTTTCTTGGCTATGCATAGGGCAGTGAAGATCATATGGGCTATATTCTTTTCTGAAGTGACATTATCTAAGCTGCCCAACAAACACACTAAGGGGGAGGTTGGAATGTTACATTTCAGACATTTTGATAAGTCTTCACATATCTCGCGCCAAAACTTTTGCACTGGTGGACAGAACCAAAGAGCGTGGATGTAATTGTCTGGTGTATTGCCTTGACAGTGTGAGCAGTTGTTGGAAGATGTAAAGCCCATCTTGAACATCCGATGACCTGTATAGTGCACTCTATGAAGTATTTTGTATTGTATTAATTGCAGACTGGGATTTTTAATTAATTTAAAAGTTTTTAAGCAAATCTGAGACCAGAAGTTTTGGTCTAGGTTGACTGATAAATCTGCTTCCCACTTTGCAGTAGGAAGGGATATTGATTCATCTAATTTAGAAAGTGTTCTGTATATTTTAGATAATAATTTGGGGGATTTAAGAGTAAGAAAATGTGCCGCACTTAGTGGTGTTTGTAATTCAACTTGACTGAGGTTAAATTTCTTTTTTACTATGGATTTAATTTGTTGATATTCTAAAAACCTTGTCTTGTTGATCCCATATTGTTCAACTAGTCTGTCAAATGGAATAAATTCTGTTCCCTCTAATATATGTTCTAAGTATTTAATTCCTTTACAACTCCATTCTGGGAAATTAATCATATTATTGTTTTGTAATATGTCAGGGTTATTCCAGATAGGTGTACGTTTGCATGGGATTAATGAAGACTCCGTTATTTTTAGAAACTCCCACCATGCTGTTAGAGAAAAGCTGATGTTGATACTTTTAAAGCATTCATGTCTTTTGATGTTTGAGCTAATAAATGGTAGGTCTGAAATCTCTAGATCCTTGCATAGTGCCTGTTCAACATCTAGCCAGGGCTCAACTAAGAAGGTATGTTTTAACCATTCTGAGATGAACTGAAGCCTGTTGGCTAAGAAGTATTGGTGAAAATTAGGCAGATCTAATCCTCCTCTATCCTTGGTTCTTTGTAGCGTTTTTAAGCTAATACGCGGGGGTTTATCTTTCCAAAGGAATTTGGAAATATATGAATCCAGAGATCTGAACCAATCTTGTGATGGTTTGTTAGGGATCATCAAAAATAAGTAATTTATTTTTGGCAAGATCATCATTTTTATAGTGGCGACCCTTCCCATGAGTGATATGGGTAAAGATTTCCATCTAGTCAGATCGCCTTCTACTTTCTTTAGAAGTGGGATGTGGTTTAGTTTAGTTAAGTCTGAAAGCTTAGGAGAGATATTAATACCTAAATATTTAATATTTCCGGATTGCAGTGGGGCAGAGGAAGAATTATGGAAGGAGCAGTTAATGGGGAGAACTGTAGATTTTGGCCAGTTAATTGAATAATCTGAAACTCTTGAAAACCAGTTTATTAAAGTAATTACCTCAAAGAGGTTGGTTTGTGTGTTTTGCAGAAAAAGCAACACATCATCCGCATAGAGACTGATTTTATGTTCTATGTTCTTACATTTTATGCCCTTAATTGTTGTAGCCTGTCTAAATGCTGCTGCTAGAGGTTCGATAAAAATTGCAAAAAGTGAGGGGGAGAGTGGGCATCCCTGTCTGGTGCCCCTCAGGAGACAGAAGCTGGAGGATGTCTGGTCATTTGTTCTGATACGAGCCGTTGGGGAATTGTATAATATTCTTATCCAGTTTATGAAAGAGTTTCCAAAACCAAATTTGTGTAAAGTTGCGAATAAAAATTTCCAATTAACTCTGTCAAATGCTTTTTCTGCATCTAGAGATAATATTATGGCTTCGATGTTTTTATCGTATGAGTAGTCTATTAAATTAAGTAATCTACGAGTGTTTGTTGAGGAGTGCCGACCTTTTATGAAACCAGTTTGGTCAGGATGAATTAAGAGGGGGGTCATTTTCTCTAATCTCTTTGAGAGAGCTTTGCAGATTATTTTAAGGTCTACATTTAAAAGAGAAATTGGACGATAGCTTGAGGGAAATAAAGGGTCTTTGCCTGGTTTTAGCAGGAGACTAATGTTGGCAGAATTCATATTTGGTGGTAGTCTGCCCTTTTCCTCGATTTCCTGCAACATGCTGTGGAATACTGGTGCCAAAATTGTCCAGAATTCTTTGTAGAATTCTGCAGGGAAGCCGTCTGGACCTGGAGCCTTATTATTGGGCATACTTATCAGGGCTTCCTGGAGTTCACTTGGCGTCAGTGGCGAATCCAGTTCCATTGCTTGACTGTCTAGTAATTTTGGAAGAGTTACGTTGTCAAGAAACAGATCAATTTCATTTTTAGATGGGTTTATTTGTGGTGAGTATAAAGTTTCATAGAAATCCCTAAAAATGTTGTTTATTCTTCCAGGATCATATATTGTGTTCCCCGATAAATCTTTAGCAGCACATATAGTTGTTTTTTCTTTATTTATTTTTAGCTGGTTAGCTAGAAATCGACCTGATTTGTTACTGTGTTCAAAATTCTGCAAGCGAAGTCTTTGTATAAGGAATTGTGTTTTTTTTATTAATAGTTTCATTTAATTCTAGGTCTGAGCATTCCTCGCTGCACTGTACAGCATACACCACATTGTTAAGTTTGTGTTTTGGCGTTTTGTCTTTCGGGTGAACCAGTTTTTGTCTGAGCATGTTGCTGGGTCTGAAATGCACTGGGATGTCATGCTTGGAGAAAACTCTCCTGAGTTTTTCTGATACACCGGCTACATAGGGGATGACAATGTTGTTGCGTCTGTCCTTCTTATCCTCCCTCGCTGGTGTCTGGTCTTCTTTTCTGTGCCTCTTTGCTGACTTTAAGAACGCCCATTTAGGATAGCCGCACGTTTTGAGTGCTTCCTTTACATGTGTGTGTTCCTTCTTTTTTCCTTCAGGCTTAGAGGGAACATGTTCTGCCCGGTGGTGTAGGGTCCTGATTACTCCAAGTTTGTGTTCCAAAGGGTGATGGGAGTCAAAGAGGAGGTACTGGTCCGTGTGTGTGGGCTTCTGGTAAACTTTGATGTTGAGGTTGCCGTTCTCTTCAATGTGCACAGCGCAGTCCAGGAAAGGCAAACAGTTGTCCTTTGTGTCTTCCCTGGTGAACTTGATGTTTTTATCCACAGCGTTAATGTGCGCAGTGAAGGATTCCACTTCCTGTGTCTTGATTTTGACCCAGGTGTCGTCCACATATCTGTACCAGTGGCTGGGTACTCTTCCTTTGAAAGAGCCAAGAGCCTTCCTTTCCACTTCCTCCATGTAAAGGTTGGCTACAATAGGTGACACGGGGGAGCCCATGGCACAGCCATGTTTTTGTCTGTAGAAGCCTTCGTTGTATTTGAAATATGTAGTGGTGAGGCAGAGGTCTAACAGTGTGCAAATCTGATCAGGTGTGAAGTTGGTCCTGTCCTCCAAGGCTCTTTCAAAGGAAGAGTACCCAGCCATTGATACAGATATGTAGACGACACCTGGGTCAAAATCAAGACACAGGAAGTGGAATCCTTCACTGCGCACATTAACTCTGTGGATAAAAACATCAAGTTCACCAGGGAAGACACAAAGGACAACTGTTTGCCTTTCCTGGACTGCGCTGTGCACATTGAAGAGAACGGCAACCTCAACATCAAAGTTTACCAGAAGCCCACACACACGGACCAGTACCTCCTCTTTGACTCCCATCACCCTCTGGAACACAAACTTGGAGTAATTAGGACCCTACACCACCGGGCAGAACATGTTCCCTCTAAGCCTGAAGGAAAAAAGAAGGAACACACACATGTAAAGGAAGCACTCAAAACGTGCGGCTATCCTAAATGGGCGTTCTTAAAGTCAGCAAAGAGGCACAGAAAAGAAGACCAGACACCAGCGAGGGAGGATAAGAAGGACAGACGCAACAACATTGTCATCCCCTATGTAGCCGGTGTATCAGAAAAACTCAGGAGAGTTTTCTCCAAGCATGACATCCCAGTGCATTTCAGACCCAGCAACATGCTCAGACAAAAACTGGTTCACCCGAAAGACAAAACGCCAAAACACAAACTTAACAATGTGGTGTATGCTGTACAGTGCAGCGAGGAATGCTCAGACCTCTACATTGGAGAGACCAAACAGCCACTTCACAAGCGCATGGCACAACACAGAAGAGCCACCTCCACAGGACAAGACTCAGCAGTCCATCTGCATCTTAAGGATAAAGGACACTCTTTCGAGGATGCCTATGTTCACATTTTGGACAGAGAGGACAGATGGTTTGAAAGAGGAGTGAAAGAAGCCATCTATGTCCACTGTGAGCGACCATCTTTGAACAGAGGCGGGGGTTTACGACACCAACTCTCTGCCATCTATAATCCAGTTTTGAGATCCCTTCCCAGATGCCTTAACGCCCACTCACATCCTGGGCCATCTGATCTCAGGAATTCGCATGATAAGGTGGGGCCAGGTTTCACAATGAACTCACCCAAAACTCTGGCTGATTGGGACCCACACCCAGTTTCACACCTTGGCTCAGGCGATTAGAGGATCATCAGGGGGTCCTTTTGTCCCTCTGTGGGGGGTTACTCCCACTAGGTTTATATCTGGGACTCTCCACCATTTGACCATAGAACTGAAGAAGCTTCTTGGATGAGAGGTGAAACGTCTTCAAGTAACTTAAAGAAGTCCAGACGCTTTTCTTTGCAAGCTCCTTTGACGACAATGGGGGTATAAGGCCTGAAGTCAGACAACATTTTACTTAGAGTGAAAGTGTTGAAAGAAATCATTGGTGTAACCTTGTTGATGTTCATTAGAAAACACAGAAGCAGGTGAATAGTAGCCATCATCAGGGTCATAAACTGAGCTGCAGAATATGTGAGCGAAAGAAATGAAAAACAGACAGTACGTATGAAATTATCTTTCAGTCCTAAAAGCACTTAAAATGTAGATTCCTCAACTTTCTGTGTATCTATGTACCTGTCCAGAGCTGGGCTGGAGAATGGAGGTGAGTCCAAAGAATCACCCTGTGAGTCAGCTGGAGTTTGATGTAATAATCGGAGCAGATGGACGCAGGAACACGCTGCCAGGTACAATAACACTAACAGGTATAAAAAAAAGTAGTCATGTACATCAGCATCATCAGGTAAATCAACATCATCGGGCATCATAGGCAAGTACAACAAGATCATCAGGTACATCAACATAGTCAGGTACAACAACACTGTCAGGCACATCAAAATCATCAGGTACAACAACTTCAGTTCTTCTAAGGGTTTTTGTGTCTTCCAGTCCATCTGAAAGTTGTAACCTACTTTTGAATCAGTACTGCAGTGTAAGCCTTTTTCTCACAGTCTGATGGAGGTTAATCCACCTGTAAATCTGAACCCTGACTGCTATATAGAAACAGCATCATTATAACATTTCAGACTGGTATGACACTTCTCTGGACTATGTGCTGTTCGACACCCCTTTTCTAAAATGTGGACACTGTGTACCTGACCATGTTGTCCTATATCCGTGTGTGTGAACAGGTTTCAGGCGTAAAGAGTTCAGGGGGAAGCTTGCCATCGCCATCACAGCAAACTTCAAGAACAGAAACACCACAGCTGAGGCCAAAGTGGAGGAGATCAGCGGTGTGGCATTCATCTTTAACCAAAGGTTTTTCCAGGAACTACGGCAGGAAACTGGTTTGTTCCTAAAAGTTGACACACACCTGGAGTCTGCATTCAGAGACTCTAGGTGTGTGTGATGTTCACCTGTGTCTGCCTGTTTTAGGGATTAACTTGGAGAATATTGTGTACTACAAAGACGACACACACTATTTTGTGATGACGGCAAAGAAACAGAGTCTATTGGAAAAAGGAGTAATTCTGCAGGTAACACACACACACACACACACACACACACCTGGAGTCATTCTCTATCCATCCCTCCGTCCATGAGCTGAGTAATGAACCCACGCCATTGCTGTTGAATAATTTTAGCATTTCGAGGTGAATCTCATCCAAAACTTGCATCTTGCTCTCTGGGAGCTTCTTAACCACCCCAGTAGCCTCTCCAATGAAAATGCTTCTTCTGAGTCTTCAGACTTTCTTTACTCTTGTCAGTAGTCCTTCTCCGTGGCCTCTCTAAACTCCTTCCACACTGTTTTGATTTTGACTGTCAAAACCACAGCTCTTTCTAGCTTCCTGGCACCTATCTGCTTTTCAGCAGACCCAGAGGTCAACTAGAAAGAATGGCTGTGGCCCACATCTGTTCACATCTGCAAGGTTTTTGAACATGGCTCACTGCCCCCTCCTTATCCAAGGATACATGACAAATTCTCCTGGAGGTGAGAGTGAAAACCCTCATTTACATGGGATTTCCAATTCACCTTCACCACCTGTTTGGGTTTACCAGGTACGTCTGGAAGCCTTCCAGAGAGTTCTGAAGATAGTTACCCTGAACTGGGGTCAAGCGAAGGAACGGCGCCTGTCCGGTTCTCTCCCGTGCACGAGAAACATGAAGAACCTTGCCTACTCGTGTCTTGCTTTGCAGTGTAATTATATTGTCTTCAACGTTCCAGCGGATGGGTTCAAGCTACAAACCTATCAAGGGGGCTTTGGTTTTTTATTTCAGGGCAAGGTATTCATAGCTCTCAGGGTCACTGGGAACATACAAACCTTTCCACCACATTGAGGTGGCTGGCAGTTGTGGAGTAATTCTGCGTGAAGTCACACTCCTCAAACAAACTCACATAAGCCTGAATTAATAGTAGATGCCTTTGTTGTTTTTCTTTAGGATTTTGCAGACACAGAGCTGCTCCTCTCTCGAGGGAACGTTGACCAGAATGCATTGCAGGCATATGCCCGTGAGGCTGCAGACTTCTCCACCAATCACCAGCTGCCAACTCTGGACTTTGCCATGAATCACTATGGTCAGCCTGATGTTGCCATGTTCGACTTCACCTGCATGTATGCATCAGAGAACGCTGCTATGGTTCGCCAACGCCACGGACACCAGCTGCTGGTCACACTGGTTGGAGACAGCCTATTGGAGGTGAGACCGGTGGAGGTAAACAGGCTGCTGGAAGTGAGATACCTTGATTAATTACAGAGTCTTCCTGTCTTTTTGCAGCCCTTCTGGCCGATGGGGACGGGAGTCGCTCGAGGGTTTCTGGCAGCTCTGGATTCGGCTTGGATGATACGAAGTTGGGCTCAGGGCGCAGCTCCACTGGATGTCCTGGCTGAGAGGTGAAGACACACCTGGACAGGATACATCTGCTGTTCTCTCACACCTGGCCACATTATGTCTGTTTGTGTGTCTTTCCTACAGAGAGAGTTTGTACCGTCTCCTCCCTCAGACGACTCCAGAGAACATGCAAAAGAACATCACTCTGTTCTCTGTAGATCCAACAACAAGATACATGAACACCAGCCTTTTGACCATCACACCTGCCCAGGTAAACACAGAGAGGGAAGGGCTTTTTTGTCTCTGTTGATGATGTTTGGTTGGACTGAAGAATTTAAAGCTGAATCAATAAACAAGTAAGAGCTGCTCCTGCATGAAGGGATATTTTTTTTGTCTTCAGGTGAGGCACCTGGTTGACACAGGAGAAGAGGTGGGGCTAACCACAGACTGCAGTGATATCATCCGGCTCCCCTCCCCCAGATACCTCAGACAGGGTGGGATAACTTTACTCTGAAGATGTTTTTTTGTTTTGTTTTTTTAACTACAGTGTGATTGATGAATGTTAGAGTGAAGTTTTTTAGTTCACAGTCTGACCTGATGCCTCTCTGTCCCAACACTGTGCATGATTCTCAGCTTCTAAAAAAAATTTTATATATATATATATATATATATATATATATATATATATATATATATATATATATATATATATATATATATAAAATTTTTATATAATATATAAAAACTTTTATGTGTGTGTATAAAAGCCTTGATGAACTTCATTACGTCATTTTCAGGAACAGATCTGACAAATAGAAGATCTGACAAACCTCCTTGGAAAGCCTAAGCCTTCAGCTGAAGAGCAGCAGCTGAGGAAGGATATTCAACTTCCTGTTTAAAAATGCTCTGAGGATTTCATTTGACTGGTCCCCTCTCTCTTTCTGTCTCTTCTCACAGAATCCTTCTCTCGATCCAATCAGCTGCTGACTTGGTGTCAGGAACAGACTTGTGGTTACCATGGCGTTAATGTTACTGACCTGACTACTTCCTGGAGGAGTGGCCTCGCCCTGTGTGCTCTTATCCACCGATACCGATCTGATCTGATGTAATTACTTTTAGTTAAAACTGCTCTGAGGACAGTTTCCATCACTCTGTGTTTGGGTTTTTAGTCACATGACTTTTAGTCACATGACTTTTGAAAAGTTCACTCAGACCTACCGTATTTTCCGCACTATAAGGCGCACTTAAAATCCTTTAATTTTCACAAAAATCAACAGTGCGCCTTACAATCCGGTGTGCCTTATGTATGAATTCTGGTTGTGCTTACTAACCTCGAACCGATTATATGTGGTACATGGCGCTCAAAAATTTGTCAAAAAATGTTTTAGTACCACTTTGGTAAGCTACAAAGCCGCACCGGGGCATTAGGGCTACCGTAGTAAGGAGCCTCACGTAGTAATCTGGGTCCAAAACTCCGTCTGCTTCAGGTCCCAAAGTCAAACGAACACTGTGGCGTCACTGAGAGTTAAAAACTGTCTAAATTCTTTCATCTTTAATAAAATGATCAGCATTGCTGCTTTACCAGGTGTAACAATTAAGTTTAACATCCAGGCATCCATGAAGACAGAATTTATTAAATTTAACAGAGTTAGAAGTTAGCAGGAAGTTAGCTCGATAGTTTCCACCTAAACATGATATAGCATGTTCTGACTGAGAGATTTCTGAAAAAAATAAAAGGTACAGCTCTGCTACCACTTCCAACATAAATGAAGACAGAAAACTACACAGCAGTGACGTTTGTAGGGTTACTGAAGTTGGACTAGCTGGTATATAATGACGTGTTACGTGATCGCTAGCGACACAGCTATGTTAACATAACATAAACACAGTGAAGCTGGAGGAAGAACGCTAACTTTTTTCCACTCAATAAAAGTTAACGTGAGGGTTCCCGATGGTTAGGGACAAATGCAATCGCATGGCAGGATGCTGTAAACGGACCAAAGTTCAGTCAGGAGAACAACTGAGATAATCCATCCACAATACGAGGTTAGTCATTAATATACTGCAACAACACGGGAATAGAGCAGCTGTGAGAGAATTCAACATTAATGAATCAAAATTGGACTTATCTGACTTTTTTTTTTCGCATAATGCGCCTTATAATCCAGTGCACCTTATAGTCCGAAAAATACGGTACTCAGAATCCAGAGGGACAAACTGTGTTGTGAGACATCCTGTCGGACTGAACAAAGAGATTCATGTCCTGTCAGAAACAACTTCCTGTGTCATTATGTGAGAAAACTTCATCATCAATAAAACAAGCTTCAAGAGCAGTGAAAGAATATTGTGCAAAAGTCAACAACTTCTAAATAACAGAAAGTTTACTACAGTGGGGCAAAAAAGTATTTAGTCAGCCACCGATTGTGCAACTTCCCCCACTTAAAATTATGACAGAGGTCAGTAATTTGCACCAGAGGTACACTTCAACTGTGAGAGACAGAATGTGAAAAAAAAGCCATGAATTCACATGGTAGGATTTGTAAAGAATTTATTCGTAAATTAGGGTGGAAAATAAGTATTTGGTCACCTCAAACAAGGAAAATCTCTGGCTCTCACAGACCTGTAACGTCTTCTGTAAGAAGCTTTTCTGTCCCCCACTCGTTACCTGTATGAATGGCACCTGTTTGAACTCATCATCTGTATAAAAGACACCTGTCCACAGCCTCAAACAGTCAGACTCCAAACTCCGCCATGGCCAAGACCAAAGAGCTTTCGAAGGACACCAGGAAAAGTATTGTAGACCTGCACCAGACTGGGAAGAGTGAATCTACAATAGGCAAGCAGCTTGGTGTGAAAAAATCAACTGTGGGAGCAATCATCAGAAAATGGAAGACATACAAGACCACTGATAATCTCCCTCGATCTGGGGCTCCACGCAAGATCTCATCCCGTGGGGTCAAAATGATCATGAGAACGGTGAGCAAAGATCCCAGAACCACACGGGGGGACCTGGTGAATGACCTGCAGAGAGCTGGGACCAAAGTAACAAAGGTCACCATCAGTAACACACTACAACGGCAGGGAATCAAATCCCGCAGTGCCAGACGTGTTCCGCTGCTGAAGCCAGTGCATGTCCAGGCCCGTCTGAAGTTTGCCAGAGAGCACATGGATGATACAGCAGAGGATTGGGAGAATGTCATGTGGTCAGATGAAACCAAAGTAGAACTTTTTGGTAAAAACTCAACTCGTCGTGTTTGGAGGAAGAAGAATACTGAGTTGCATCCCAAGAACACCATACCTACTGTGAAGCATGGGGGTGGAAACATCATGCTATGGGGCTGTTTTTCTGCCAAGGGGACAGGACGACTGATCCGTGTTAAGGACAGAATGAATGGGGCCATGTATCGTGAGATTTTGAGCCAAAACCTCCTTCCATCAGTGAGAACTTTGAAGATGAAACGAGGCTGGGTCTTCCAACATGACAATGATCCAAAACACACCGCCCGGGCAACAAAGGAGTGGCTCCGTAAGAAGCATTTGAAAGTCCTGGAGTGGCCTAGCCAGTCTCCAGACCTCAACCCCATAGAAAATCTGTGGCGGGAGTTGAAAGTCCGTGTTGCTCGGCGACAGCCCCAAAACATCACTGCTCTCGAGAAGATCTGCATGGAGGAATGGGCCAAAATACCAGCTACTGTGTGTGCAAACCTGGTAAAGACCTATAGTAAACGTTTGACCTCTGTTATTGCCAACAAAGGTTATGTTACAAAGTATTGAGTTGTATTTTTGTTATTGACCAAATACTTATTTTCCACCCTGATTTACCAATAAATTCTTTACAAATCCTACCATGTGGATTCATGGCTTTTTTTTTCACATTCTGTCTCTCACAGTTGAAGTGTACCTCTGGTGCAAATTACTGACCTCTGTCATCATTTTAGGTGGGGGAACTTGCACAATCGGTGGCTGACTAAATACTTTTTTGCCCCACTGTATATCAACCTTCTGTGCTTCACTCATGCACATTTACACATGAATAATTTAAAAGATAGAACTGCAAGGTCATAAACATTTGTTCATGGAGTTTAGAGAGGAATGGTCCTTTAAAGGTGAGAGTTTTGCTTCTTCTGAGGTCTGAGTTGACTCCTGCCTCTCCTCAGAGACTTTGACTCTCTGGACGAGTCGTCAGTGGAAGAAAACACTCGACTCGGCTTTGATGTGGCTGAACGAGAGTTTGGGATTTCTCCATTGATGACGGTGGAGGAAATGTCGTCTGTGGAAGAGCCGGACTCTCTGTCGATGGTTATGTACCTGAGCCAGTTTTACCAACTGCTCAAAGACTCGCCGCCCCCTATGGGTGAGGCTGCAAACTGCTCCCGATCAGCCATTCTACTGGAAAAGGGCTGATAAAAAAGACGTGGTAATCCAACATGTTTGTTTCAGGCTGCCTGAGGCACATCACTGACCTGCGATCAGCTCTCATCGCTCCCGCCTCCCTCCTCAGCCGACTGGGAACCAGTTTGTCCAGGAAGAGAAACCCAAAGGTAGCGTAGTTCCACCTCCTCATACCTGCAGTCATCTGTGTGAAATTAAAGATGGTAATAATTTATGGTATCTGCAGGAGCATGGGGGGGCATTGGGTAAAAAGAGGAAGACCAGTCAGCGGAGTCGAGAGCAGCAGGAGGTCAGTGTCCACACTTCACTTCAAACTCAGCTCATGTTAAATTATTCAGATCTTCAACCAGAACCAGACATTGAAGGACAGAGAGCGTTAGACATTCAGATTGGAGATGGTGAGCAGTCCGGCTGTCCGGCCATTTTCTTCGTCTTATGTAGTTCAGGGTCGGGTTCAGATGAAGACTTTTCTTTAATTCATCAAGACTCACAACTGAAGACAAAAGCTTCTTTTTCACTCTGATGACCCTTTTCAGTCTCTGTACGCCATGTGACTCAGGTGGAGAAGCTTCCATCACCAGGGCCTGAGCTGGCCACTCTTTCTCTTTTCAGTCTGGACTGATGGATGCGGCCTCTTTGCTCATTTACACACCACACCACTGACGGCGAGGATGCCACAAAGCTGACACCAGCACAGTGTCAGGGCCAAAGGTGGAGCCGCTGATGTCACTGTCTGTGGGAGAAGCCACCTCAGGAAACTCACTACTGTTTGGCAACTGACTTTCCTCTGATGACTATGACCTGATTTTTTTTTAATGGATATTTTGTTTTGCAGTCATGTGACCTGAATGGTGATGTTGAGAGCCAGTCGTTTGAGGAGGAGTTTGTGGGTGGGGCCAGTCGGTCCAGAGTTCGTTTGATGGCCAATCAGCTACAGGCAAAGCTGCATGAAAGTTCATCTACCTGCAGGACATCTTCTTCTGCTGCTGCTGATTTCCGTCGACAAGTGAGAGCGTGCTGATTTCTGATCAATCATATTGATTTCTGATGGTCAAATAGGGGTTGTGGACATGATGTGTGTAGTATTAATGTTTCTATAAACGCAAACACCCTGTGTTAACCAGCAGGGGGAGCTATCCAGCCTCCCTCCAGCCTCCCAACCAGCAGAAAGTCAGCCGACTGCATCTCCAGTTCACTTGTCATCATGGAGGCCGGTAAAGACCAGTAGAAGCCAGTAGAGACAGATGAGACATGTTGGAGTACTGATAAACTACATTTTCACTTTAAAGACTCATTTAAGAGGATGCAGGTGGCTGGATGGTTAAAATAAATAGATAATTTCCCTTTTTGCTGTTTGTTGATACTTCTGAGATCCTCATGTGAATCACACAGATGTTAGTTTGGTTTGTGAGAAGTTTCTTTCTCATGGATTCATGTGCTGGACTACGATGTAACTACGAACCAAATTGAGTTTTCGGTTTGAATTGAGACCCTTTAAAGACGATTTCTCTATGGTGTGTGGTAGACATCACCGATTGGTTCAGGTTTTGGTTCTAGCCTCCTGCATCGTCACAGTTTCTGCAGAGTCCAGACTGCAGATGGAATAACGTCTGCTGTCTCTGCCAGAAAAAACGAACTCTTCAGCAGGAGCAGATGAGTTTTCGATTCAAACAGAAGCTCAAGGCTCAGGCAGTTCTCGATGGGGACGAACAGGTGCCTGAGCAAGTACCTGAACAGGTATCTCTGATGGGTTTTGGTGTGTTTGTGTGCTGAACGTATACCCCTCCTCCCGTAGTGCTCTGGTTTGTTCGGGCCTCGATGTCCCCCGGCTGCACTCGTGCTCGTCAGCCTGAACATCCTCAGTGGATCGTTGAGTCCTGCAGGGCTGTACCGATCGCCTGCTTCATGTGATCAATAACAAAGTGAGGCTCATGAATGGCTCCTATTGAGCAGAGGAGCTGTTCTCAGATCAGCCTGCAGCTCTGATGTGTTTGCTGACTGAGCACTTTGTGCGGCTGGACTTTCCCTCCATCTGCCGCTGTGTTTTCAACCAGCATCACAAGCAGGGTTTATTTTCCTCTCCTCTGGCTGCCCCATCGCTGAAAACAAGTTAGATCTCCTTGAAGATTCACCTGGTCCTGAACGGTAGGATGTCCCACAGCTCAGATGTATCGTGGCCATAAACCCTGATCAGGGTGAAGAAGCTGGAGTTACTGTCATGCCTCAGATGTTGCTGCCAGCTTTGATATAAAACTAACCCCAATATTTCACTCCAAAGAGTACAAACACAAAGACACTAAATAAATCCTGGAGACGTGGAGAACTAATCAGATGAGATGGTATCAGGTCACATGTGAAAATTCCTGCTTAAACACCATAACGCTGAACGTGATGCTGGTAAAAAGCACTTGATATCCTATCACTCTCAGTGGTGGATCAAGGGCCTCATTTATAACAACTGCATAGTGTAAATCTAAAGGGGTCTCTACTGGTGTTAGTTTCTTCACACTCAGGTGTGTGGATCAAAAAACAAACTTTTGGAAACAGAAGTTACTTCCACACCAGCATCTTCCTTCCCTTCTTTAACAGTCTCACCCTCACATTTCCTTCCCTTACCCTAACCCCGACCCTTGGGTCATGGTCAGCTAAGGTTGTTTTCACACCTGCAGTGTTTAGTCAGTTTAAATCAACCTCTGGTTTATTCAGCCTGTCTGCACGGTTTGTTTGTGCAGGTGTGAACACAGTAATTGCACTTGAGTGCAAAACAAAACAACCGAACCAGCTACCAAGTGTATGTTACAAGTTTGAGCTAAATATCATCCTGTACAAACATATGTCCTTTGAGGCAGATGATGTCAGGGTTCAGGTCTCGCCGTCTTTCCTGGATATTAAAAGTGAATATATGGAGTTCATTTTCAGCTCACTGCACAGGTTAACTGCAGATGAAAAGATATGGTTCATAAATGAGGCCCATGGTCTGTGGCTGTAATGTGTCTGTGTCTGTCTGTCTGTCTGTCTGATCAAAGTGCCTTCAAATGTACACGGGTGGCGTGAGCTCACTGGCTGAGCAGATAACCAGTCGTATGCAGAGTCAGGAGGACGGTGGTGGGGTAAGACTGCTTCAGTATTCTGCGCCTTGTTCCCTTCGGCTCTTTGACTTTGTTTCAATCAGCTGAAGTGAAGAAGATGTTGTGATAAATCAGCTGATAACTCTGCCCAACTGATGATGGAATTCAGTTTGCTGAGACTTCTTTTCCTCGTTTCTTTTTTCTTGTGGTTTCTTCATTTCTTTCATTCTTCATGTCCTAATGTCTCCTTTCTTTTAGCTTTTTAGTCTGTCACCTTTCCTTCCATCCCAGCTTTGTTTCCTTTCCTCCACTTTCACTTCCTTTCCTTTAACCTTTCCTCCATCTGTTGCTGTGTGTGTCCCCGCAGGTCTCTGCCAGCTGCAGTCACGTCTGTTTCTTCTGTAAGCAGAGGGTTTATGTGATGGAGCGTCTCAGTGCAGAGGGCTTGTTCTTCCATCGCAGCTGCTTCCAGTGTGGTTCCTGCAGCAGTCCCCTCCGCCTGGCCTCGTACACATATGACCAGCACACCAGTCAGTAAACTCACACCCCCCCTCCTCCACCCTTCTCTGCTGTTGGGGTTTAGGTTTTAACAGGTTTCCATGTTCAGCAGGAAAAAAGAGAGGTGTTCACTTTCCTTCTGTGGGGACAAACAATGACCTCACAGTCATGAAACACATTTTTAGAGTCTCCCTGAGCAGATCATCGCCATTGACCCTCAGAATAAACCTCCAGTTTGACCCTGACCTCCAGGAGAGAAAACAGATGTCTGACTTTGAGATGAGACCATAAGAGACAGAGTTGATATGGACTTTCTCAACCCACACACTGAAAAACTTCTATTGATGGCCCTGGTGTCAGGGTGATGACATCACAAACAGGGTTGTGGCAGTGACAGAACGTTAGATTAAACCTGAGTGACAGAGCTGAACTCATCGGTCTCATTCCTGAGGCGTGGTATCAGACGATATCAGACTCATGACTAAGTGGAGGATAAAGCCTCTCTGTGTCCAGGACACAGATAAATAAAGTTCACAGTCGAATCTGTAGCTTCATTAGACAATGAGCAACAAAAACAGGGAGCAGTGTGACATCAAATAAAAAGATCCAATCAGAAACCAGAGAAGAAAAGATAAAACGGCCTCATTTGCAGATAAATTTGTTTGTTTTTGAAGACCGTTAATGTGTGTGGGGGGAACCTGTGTCAGTCTCCGCGGTATATTTGGATCTTTGGGGATAAAAATGGAAACGGCCTTATAAACGGGCAGCTTGATGCAGAGAACAGTGCTGCGTTGTTCAGCAGTCAGCAGTTCTCTGCAGACTCAAACATTGGCCTGTGGGCCAGATCTGGCCTCCCGATGAAGATCTGTAACTGTACCATGAGCTCAAGTTCTGCTCTCACCAGAGGCGGAGCTAGACATTTGAAACACCTGGGGCTTAGCCCAAGAGGGTAGTATGCATGTGGGATTTTTTTTTTTTTTTTTTGGGGGGGGGGGGGGGGGGGGGGGGGGTAGAAATGACTGAAAGATTAATAGGCTCTGTTTTGAGTTTTGTTCAAAAAAGAATGACTTCATATAGGAAAAAAATATATATCACATATGCAGGACACCTTAAGCTAGTTTTTTAATTAAGCAGCAAGGCAGAACAAGGTCAGGGCTGTATCAAGACACGAGGACTAAACCCCAATTCAACCAGACCCAGAACTGATCCAGAATTAAAACAGGACTACAACAGTTCAAAATCAGGACTACTTGGGATTTAACCAAGACAGAACAAGAATCAAAACTAGATGATAGTAGCACTAAAAATCATCATAGACCTGCACTACACTTATTTTTTAATTCTACCAAAGTAAACTATTTAGATTGAGAAAAGTTTATATAATTATTTATCTTTGTTGTGCAAACAAGCCTGCAGAACTTAATAAATGTAAAATTTGAAAAATAACAAACCTAAAAAGAAACACTAGGTACGAGATACATGAGTACCTATGATACGGTGATACTTTTAGTAAACAACCATTTGACTAACATGTGTGTCTCACCTGCTCTTGTTCCATCTCTGTTCTGTCCCCATTCTCCTCTCTCTCCCTCTCTGTTCCTCTCTCTCCCTCTTTGTGCTGACAATCATCAAATATACAGTTGAAACCACATATTTACAAACTCTTCAGATAAAAACACTTTTTTAATTGTAACATCAAATCAGACTAAATGTTTATTTTTTTAGATTGATAAATATAAAAAAACATATTTGTTAACTTTAAGAGTAAAGAGAGAAACTATCTGTATTTCTTAATTGTAAATGGCACCAAATTGTATGCAAAACTGAGCCACACTTATGGAGCTCCACAATTCTTTTCCTGGTGTTTTGGTTGACATCTCTTGATTTTCCCATGTCAAAGAAACAGGCTCTGTGTTTTGCCTTATATGCATCCACAGCTGTGCCACCAGTTTACTCACATGGACTCTACTAACCTATCAGAAGCTTCTTCAGCTCACAATGGAATCGTCTGGAGTTTTTTTTATTAATTAACAAACTTAGTGTACATGTGCTCCTAAATTTGATCAAAGTGATAAAAATAGACAGCTCTGTCTCTCTTTATTCTGACATTTAACTAATTCAAAATATATTTCAATATTTATCTAAAACAAAGCTTTACTCTAAATTGATGTTGTACAGTAAAAATGTTTTATGTTTTCTCCCTAAAGTGTATGTAAATGTCTGGTTACAAATGTGAATATCCTGCTGTGTACTGAAATCCCTCTTGTTTTGCATAGAAATATACTGAACAACATAGTAAGCATGATATATAAAATAACATTTACCTGAGTTTTTTCTTTGAAAGAACCCTCTAATGTCCATTCTTATATTTCAGTACATAACTGAAACCGATTTAGTCGGGGAGGGTAAGAACAGAAAATATGAAATAAACACACACGTAAGCTAAGACTCTCTAAAGAAACAGCATTGTTGTTGTTCGGCTTTTCATTTCGCCATTTGTTGATTCACTTGAAGAGCAAGTAACTAATATGGGTCAAGTGATCAGTTTGATATCAATCTTTCGTGATGCACCGTCATATTTACATTATTTGTACGGTACGAATGATTTGCTTTGGTACCTGCTCAAACTTAAGCTCTCCTTAGTATGGCTGGCTCCGTTTCTCCAACAGCGCACTCACAGGCAGCAGCTGCCTCGCCCCCTCGCTCAGTTGCTTAGTGCCTGAGCTCGGATCATACCAATATCAGGGGGGATTCACGCACAGTCGTAAATTCCCACAGTGTGCACTATGTGCTTCGAATATTGTGTGTACTTTTTGTTTTATACAGTTGTCAGCCAGGCATCTAACTATGAAAAAATTACCCTCCAAAAGACCCCGGGCTTCTGAAAAAACAACCCGGGCTTAAGCCCAGTAAGCCACCCCCACGCTCCGCCCCTGGCTCTCACAGTCTGAATGTGTTTTCATGTGGACTACCTACTTGGACCCAGACTCACCTGAGACTCGGTCCATAAACGTGTACGGAAGGGTAACAGGTGGTTCTCCCGTGGCTGTGGGTGGAAGAAGGACCCCCTGAGTGTCTGAGTGGACCGGGTAATGAACAGCTGATGAAGCCCAGACCCCCTGCTGTGCATCAGGCCACCTGTAGTTTGAAGTCATTTTATTTGCAAGATAGATTTCAAAAAAATGAAAAAGCAACAGAAACCTTCAGAGACATAGGTCCGCCCTCACCTCCGTACTTCTGTAACTCGTTAGCAGACTCATAATCGTGTATCAAAAACAATCTGATTAGTGTCTGAGTCTCAGATCTGCCGATTCATGAGTGGGGAGAAAATGTTTGACCCCAGCAACACACAACCTGCCCTGCAGACTCGCTCTGATTTTTCTGCCCATCACTGCAGTACTCTGATTACTGTCAGGTGGTGGTGTCATGTGATCGGAGCCCCGAGCCTCGCCGCCACACATTTCCACACCACATTTTTAACCACACAAAATGTCTATTGTGGGTCTGACAGCTGAATTCTGCAGCTCAGCAGCCAATGAGAGCACAGTGATCACATGACCGATGAGTTTGAAGTCGAGGCGGGAGTCGGTGTGAAGGTTGCTATAAAAACATAAATTTTGGGAAGCCTTCAGAGACGAGGGCTGCAAGATACGCTCCACATCTCTCTGTGTGAGATACCTGTGTGTGTGAGACACACACCTGTCCTGACATCCTGTCTGTCGTCCTCTGTGTCTCAGGGAGGTTTTACTGCATGCAACGCTCCGAATGTCACCTAAGTGCTCAAGCCGTGAGGAAGAGGCCGACGCCATCTGACAGAGCTACGTCACACCGAACGTCAATCGTAAGAACCACTTTTACTTTCATCGTGATATTATCTGTGTGCACCTGACCTGCAGGTGTGGGCAATTTATTAGTTCAAGCCCTGGAAGGTAGAACAGGTCATCAGATGCTCTTTAGGTGGTAATTTTAGTTGGAGGTCAGGGTGGTGGTGGTGGTGTTGTGTGGCTGGACCTTGAATGGAGTTCTGACAGGAGCAGCTACCTGCCTGTGGAACCGATCAGTTCAGGTGTTTCTGTTCACGGCAGGTAAGCTGTTCAGGATCATCACTGTTTAGCGAGTCAGTACGGAAGATCGATCATGCCAGAAATGTTCAGTTCAAAAATAATAAAAACACACATTAACAGAAGAAATAATGACAAAAGGAAAACTAGACCTTTCTTCAATCACCTGTATAAGTTTTTTTCAACCTTTAAATCCTAAATAGCAAATATTTCGCCTTTGAAAAATAAAGATAATGATTCTAATAATGATTTAATAAAGTTCATCTGCTAAACTCATTTTAGAAAAAGAATGTGAAAAAAACTATTTTTGTAAATTTAATTTAGAATCAGAGTTACTGAAAACTTTGAGTTTTAGAGTTGGAATAATTACAGGACTAATAAATAAACGCATATCTTTGTCTTTGAAGGGGTCCCAGAGCTCGGCGCCATCTCTGTCTGACTCTCTGATCTCAGCAGGCCGCCGACCATCCTCAGGTGAGCTAGCTTCACCTGTGTGTGTGCTTTCAGTGTCCATACGTGTTCACACTGAGCGCGCTCCTTAAACAGGAATCGATGTGGGCTTTAGTGTGTCTGTGTGTCTGTGTGTGTCTGTGTGTGTGTGTGGCTGCGTTGGTGTGTTGGCAGCTGCTTCTGTAATGGCGGCGACGCCGGAGAGGATCGAGCTGGAAATCTGGCACCGGTGCTCAGAGGTGGAGCTACAGGAGGAGCTGGAGGAGGTTTCCGAGGAGGTCCTGAACCTATTCAACCTGAGCACCGACAATCAGACAGGGTCCAGGTCCAGAAGGTCGGTATCCTCAGGAAATAGAAAAAAACAGCCTTGGCTTTAATAATGCTTCAGCCTTTCTGCTGAATGCTGGGAATCACCGCTCCATACGGGGGTCAGTAAACATGTCTTGGATGTAAAGAGCTGGAGGTCACACACGTTTTACTGTAAAAACTTCAATATGAAATATTTTGTGGTGTGAAAAGTACGAATTAATAAAGAAACTTAAATGTTTACATCAAAATAAAGATTACAATAAAAGGGAAGTTGTTTTTAAAAAATTTATGTTATATTTGTGTATTTAGACCCCACAAAATTTTAAATGTTTGTAGGATTTTTTTTAAATTGTTTTGACTTTTGAATTTAAAATGTTGCCTTTTTAAAAAAAAATTCTAGTCTAATCTGTAAATATTTAATCAATCTAGCTATGGCTCTAATTTTTTTAATCATTGTGGCTGTGCTTCACCAAACAAATTAAAGTGAATTTAGTTTGTTTGGTTGGCAGTGTTGGTCCTCCATCCCAACTGTTTTATGTTTCCTGTTTTCAGTTCAGAGTCAGATATGGAGGAGGAGGCAGAGGGAGGAGGCTGTGTAACCTCAGACGAGACGAGATCTTCATCGAGAGAAACGCTGCAGCTTTACCTGAAAGTCCAGGAGGAGGAGGAGGAGGAGGAGGAGGAAGGCAGTGGCATGGAGTCCAGCGATGGTGAGTTAAAGTCTTTGTGAGTTTTTGGGTGTGAAGTAGGGGTCTTGAGTTTGAGATGTGCTGTTGTCTGTCTCCCCCTGCTGGTAGAGGGGGAGTACGACCCCTGGGAGATGGAGCGCCGTTCGGGCTTATGGCTCCTGTTAGAGGAGGAGACAGGTAGCACCTACCTGAACCTGCTAACCAAACTCCTTTTATAAAACCTCAGATTTTAGAATAACCACCATGTTTAACATGAATGTTTAACTCTGTGCGTGTGTGTGTGTGTGTGTGTAACAACAGCAAAATTTAAATTCTAATTTCATTAAAAATGGAATGAAAGGACAGCAGTGCTCCATGCGAGGATCAGAGGACGGGGACAGGAAGTTATTAAAACTCAAACACTGACCTGATGAGTGTGTGACACAAAGTTCAAAGTCAGCTTCCTTTTCGTTGTGAGCTCAGCTGCTGCTTCTAAAGGCCGTCGTTCTAATCTTTACTCTCGCTGCCTCACATTCATTCACATCAATAAACATTAATAGTAAAAGGTGTGTGTGTGTGTGTGTGTGTGTGTGTGTGTGTGTGTGTGTGTGTGTGTGTGTGTGTGTGTGTGTGTGTGTACAGAGTGCATATACACATTATTTCATACACTATCTCCTCCCTTCAGAGGCGGAGCTTGCTCCTTACAGCTCTGACACACCTGTTCAGCCTGACTCCACCTCTTCCATGAACTCATCTGTGACTCCACACCCTGTCGCCACCACCGCCAGCACAGCCTCCTTCATCACCACACCTGACTCCCCTCACATTGAGGATGGAGCCAGAGCGCCACTCAAACCTGCCATTGTCATGGAGACACCTGCTGCCAGTGGGCGGGGCTCATTTGACAACATCACACCTGAACTGCCGCAAAATAGGCCCCTCCTCCTGCAAGAGAAAGGGGAGGGGTCAGAGGAGGACCCAGGGACATTTAGGAGGAAGAGGAGGACGACGAGACGGCGAGAAGCTCATAGCCTCCCCCCTAGACTCCTCTTCCCCCCCCTGCAGCCTGGGGGCAGGGCTCTCCTCTTTAAGATGCTCAGAGAGGCTCCTCCCCCTGGGGAGATGGAGCTGGGAGGGGTTGGAGCCAGAAATCTATTAAAGACTGTGTTTTCTGGAAACAAGAATGAGCAGAAGAAGAAGGGGGGTGGGACTTTACCTGCAGAGAGGGCGAAGGAGAAAACAGCCAGTCAGAGATTCACAGGTGACCATAATAACAACACCTTTAGTCAGTGTGATGTCACTGTGATGATGTAATACCTGTACCTTCTTTGTCCAGATGTGAGAGCAGAGGTGTCAGATCTTGATTCATCCACCGTGTTGCAGAGATGTTCCCCGAAGCCCCAAAACAACGTAAGCACTCCGACCAATCAGAGTTCAGCATTATTCCAACCAATCTGAGACCTAAATCATACCCAGACTCACTAAGGGATAAGGATAGGGGTCAGACTAACACCTAGACTGGGTCTCTCACCTGAAGTCTTCTTTTGCAGCTGCGTTTGGAGTTGCTTGACCTGACCAATGAAATTCAGAGGGTTGCCATCGAGGAGGAGGAGAAGAACCAGGAGGTATCACCTGACACACAATGACCAGACTGACTTTAAACTCGACCGACATACCGACTTGTTGAAACTACCCGAGACTTAAATGGACGTAGATTCACGTCTCGTCTATCAGTTTGACTGTTTTCTGTCCTCCGTGTTTCTTCTTCCTGCAATCAGCCGCCATACGTTCCTCACGCTCTGGCTTTCAAACGATCATACGCCATCAAGGTACACACACCTGATCCTCTGAGGGTTGTGGTGGTCCAGCAGTTTCACTTCCTGTCCTGATGCTTACGCACTGCTGTTTCAGAGACGCCCCCTAAAAGACAGAGTCCCGCTACAGGACTCTGACGGCCAGTCTTCCTGCCCCACGGAGGTGGTGGGGGTCGTGGTCCAGCCGAAGGAGGCATCCAGTTTGAGCGTGAAGGAAACCATGTTCCAGAGGGAGCGTGAGGATGACGACGATGACCTGGACACCAGAATCACGCGACGGGTTCAGAGAGCCGCAAGGAGACAGGCCAAACAGGAAGAACTGAAAAGACTCCACAAGGCCCAGGTGAGGTTACCTGTGTCCAGCTGAGGTTACCTGAGTTCAGGTGAGATTACCTGATGATGCGTTCTGTGTCTTAGATGATCCAGAGGCAGCTGCAGCAGGTGGAAGAGAAACAGAGGCAGCTGGAGGAGAGAGGAGTGATGGTGGAGAAAGCTCTGAGGGGAGAAGCAGGTACTGAAAATACAGGCCAAAGGAATACCTGAACTTACTTGGTTCTACCTGAACTCAGGTGTGCTTCTACTTTAATCCACCTGTGCTTGTGTTTCTGTTAGATTACTGGGGAGAATCCAGCCAAAGCGCAGACATGGAGCTTCACCTGGGAGGTCAGTTCACATATCCGGTTACCTGTGGAGTACATATACAGCAGGTATTATGCGGCGCTGAACCCGGTTTTCTGTGTAGGGCTCGGGAAACTGGATAATCCGCCGCTGATGCAGCAGTGGTTCCAGCTGGTCCAGCAGAAGAACGCTCTGGTCCGATATGAAGCTGAGCTCATGATCTTGTGAGTATGTGACCTTTGACCTCTCACCTGGGCAGATTCCTGGGTTGTGATGGTTCTCGCTGTGTTTCAGCGCCCGAGAGCTGGAGCTGGAGGACCGGCAGAGTCGCCTGCAGCAGGAGCTCCGAGAGAGGATGGCTGTGGACGGTAACACAGACAAGATCAGAGCTCAAGCTCACCTGCTCACCTGTGTGTTTCTGTGTGATGATCACGTGTGTGTGTGTGTGTGTTCCCACGCGCATGCAGACCACCTGAAGGACGAGGAGCAGCTGGCTGAGGAGCGTCTGATCCTGGAGGAGATGCTGGAGGTGGTTGAGCAGAGAGACTCTCTGGTGTCCCTGCTGGAGGAGCAGAGACTGCAGGAGCGACAGGAAGACAGGGACCTGGAGCAGCTGATGGTGTCCGGAGGACTGGGACTCACCTGGACCTGAGGCGGTCAGACTTTCTGTCTCACCTGTCAGAGGTCTTTAAACCCACCTGGACGCAGGCAGGGATGATATGTTTAAAACTGCAAACTGTCGAGTTGACCTGAGGAGAGTCTGGTTTAGTGCAGGTAAACAGTCCAGGTGGAGAGAAACAATTACATTTATTAACTTTTTAAAACTGATTCATAAAAACTACCCACGAGCAGAAACAGGATGTCTTAGTCTGAAATCAGCTGACCTCTAATGTTTCCTTAGAAGTTAGTCATCAGAGCAGCTTGATGGATTAAATCCAGCAGAACCCAAACAGATACAGGATGGTCTGAACTGAACCATCCAATCAGGTGTGATGATGTCATTCACGCCAGAGAAGATGGGAAAAAACCTCCACTTTTCTGACTGCAGGAGTTAGTACTAATGCTAACAGCCTGTATTAGCTATAGTGATGGAACACTGACATGGCTGCTAGCCAATACCATGCTACTGCTACTGCTAACCAGCTACCATAACCCACTGTTGCTACCTGGAGTAAAAGTAAGCTAATCTAAATGAAGATGTGTTTGTGCAGCTTGTCCTGGTGCAGAGTTTAAATATCTCTAACTCCTCGAGAGAGAACACAAAGGTGGACTTCAGCTCTCAGTGCTGAGCTATCTTAAAACTCCATTCTTTCTACTGACAACAGGGGTAAACTCCTCTGATCTGAGCTCAGTAAACTCTTTCCTGAGGAGTTTACAGTCTCAGATGCTAGTTAATTAATTACATGCTGTGTGTCAAATGTTTGAATACAGTAGAATAGAATAGCCCTTTACTGTCATTGTACATGCACAACAAAATTGTGGAGGCTCCACCCCAGCAGTCAGGAGTAAAATATAAAAACTAGACAGCAAGAGTTCAAGAACTCAAAAGTGGGCTCAATAGGCAGGCAGACTAATAAATCAAATTAATTCTACTAGAAACTGGTTGTCTACAGGAACTGGACCCATTCCTAATATTTTAGATATTAAACCTGATATTAAAACATTTAAAACAGTGTATTTAAATCCTTTGAGGCCGAACCCTCTGGTCTCATATCACTGTTTTTAAAACTCTTTTATAAAGTTTAGGAACTCTTAAAATAAGCTAAGACTCACTAAAGATGTTTGAGCATTTCACAAACTTTAATATTTAATAAAAAAAATGTTTTAAAACATCCGATGAACCATGTGACCCAGCCTCAATGACATTTTTATCTAATTGATTATTGATTGTGCCATCAGATCACCTGTGTGCCTTACCTGCCACCTGATCAATAACATGTGTTCATGCGGCGATGATGGTTATTACTGTAACTCTGTGCTGTGAAATAAACCTCTCATTTCTGACATTCTGGCTCATTTTCTGCTCATTTCTGCTCAGAAATTACATTTTATTATTATGATTAAATACAAACACATTAAGCTTTTTTGAGAAGATCGATGAACCATTCCTCCCTTATAACATTTGATTGTTGAACATAAGTTGTGACTTATGAATACAGCTTTGTATTCAATGCACAGTGAGAGAAAGATCTGGAAGCTTCAGTCACAGAAGAGTAAAAAATAAATCACCTGGCCTGCAGGTGATGCTGGTTGTCCTCCAGCAGGCCTCAGTTTGTAAGTAAGTAAAATTTTTATTTGTATAGCACCTTTCAAGATAAAAATCACAAAGTGCTTCACAGAAGCTTAAACATAAAAACAAAAAATTTACCAAAAGAAAGTTTAAAAAGATGAGTTTTTAGCTGTTTTTTAAAAGCGACAAATGAGTCCACAGACCTCAAGCTCAAAGCTGTACATGTAGAGCATCTGAGCCTGTACTCTAGTAACAAACAGCTGTTTGGATCACCAGATGTTCCAGTAGTTTGAACTTCCAGTCTGGCAGTTTCTGTGTTTCCAACAGAAACTGAAGACCAGATGTTTAATTCTTCTGAACAGCCTGAAAACCCTCTGACAGCATCCTGTTTCTGCAGATGTCAGTCTGATGTCAGAGGTTTCAGTTTAGAAGATTTAAAATATTTTGTCTCTCAGCGGTGCCCCGGCTCTCCTTCCTCCTCTCGAGCATGCTTGTGTAACTATTTCTGTGGCTTCACATTTCCCAACACATGATGGTGAAACGTTTGTCCTGTTAATGCTCCAACTGAAAGAGGAAGTGAATTACAGGCTCTGACCTCTGAATGTTGTCATTCTTTTGTTTTCTTCCTCAAACTGTCTGTTCAGTGGTGTTAGGTAAGCTCTGAGATCTCTATCGCAACACGTGAACCTTCTTCATGTTCGGGTCTGACACTGCAGCTTTACAAACATCAAAGTCGTCATCTGAAGGTAATTACTTTTCAGTGCCAAAAGAATTAAAAGCAGTGAAGACAGCACAGCACTGTGATGGTTATGTTTCCTTTATCTTAAGGTTTCCATCACGGAGTTCAGAACAGGTGGCTTTTATACCCAAAGTGAGTCTGGATGTCAGGTAGAGGAGAGTAAACAGAGACTTTTTGGATCTGAATGAACATTTAAATAAGTTAACAAGCTATGTCCTGACGCTTGGAGTGGTCAGAAACAGCACACTTCCTTTTAGAGATTTAATTCAAATATTTGAGGTAATTTTTCATGATATTGAGATACACTGATCACCAGATTAGGTGACCTTAAAAGTATAATTCCAGATGACTGATTTGTTAGCTCTTTGTTCCTGTATGTTCTCTGGCCAGTTACTGCAGGTCTTCTTTTTGCATCAGTGTGAATACTTCCTGACACATATCAGTGTGAGGGATGCTAAGCTCAGTGTGAAACACAAATCATCCTCCATGAATGCTTAAAGCAACACTTAAGACCTGCTTTTAAGTATTTCAGACATTTCTGTACCTTTTATGCCTAAAATAATAAAAACCCCAGCGATTTTCTACTTGTGCAATTAGAATAAAGTGAAAATGTAAACACTGAAACTACAAACAGCACACGATCACACATGACCTGTGTGACCCCAGCTGAGATCTGAATGAACAACAAGAATCCAAAGTTTACTCAGTTTATTTCTTTATAAAATCGTCTTGTTTTTCTGCTGAAGACGAAATATTTGAAAGGAATAAAAAGGAAAAAGAGGATTCAATTAAACTTTCATCAGAGAGAACCAGCCAAGAAATAACAGCTGTGATATAATATTGCTTTGGCGCTGAAGTTGATCGGTACTGGTCTCTGACTGGTTCTGGACTCGTTTCTGCTGTTACTGACTGGCGGCGTTGCTGACGTCCACCTTCAGGTCCTTCGAGACGAGTCCGGAGGTGACCGGGTGCATCCCCGCTCGATGAGCCAGAAACACTCGAAGAGCTTCATCACGAAACTTCTCAAAGTTAAACACCTCCCTGAAGATGAAGCACAGCCACAATGATTAAAACAGCAGAAACACAGTAAGAGAATCAGTGCTGCCTCCTAGCAGACACACCTCGGGTATCAATTTCAAAACCCTACATCACCGTGTTCTCAAGTTATCAGATTAACACGATTTTCAGAAAACTTGCTCTGACCTTGAGATTGAGGTCAGTCAGATTCAAACTTATCCAAGATTTTTAGTAGAAACTTATGGTCCAATTTGAAAACCCTAGATAACCTTCTTCAGTTATTGCATTGCAAGAGTTTTAGAAAACTTGACCTCTGACCTTGGCAATAAGGCCAAGGTCAGTCAGCTTGATCTCGTCTGAGAATTTTAGTAGATACAGCTATGGGACCAATTTGAAACTCTTATGTCATCTTGTTTTCGAGTTATCACACTCACAAACTTAGGTGTTCATGCCACGTCCCCGGGAGGGTGACGATAATACCTCATAAGTCTTTAAAGTGGAAGGGTAAAAATGGTAAAGGCACAGTAAAAACACAGAAGAAACAATAGAACAAACGGTAAAAACAAACATGAAGGTCAGTGATGTGGAGTTTTGTTCTAGTGAAACTACTGTTGAAGTGTAAGGACCTGAAGAGTGGTCGTGTAAACTTCATCCTGCCCTGGTCGGTCGCCATCTTCAGCGCTAGTGGAACCGCTTCCTCCCACCTGGACCTGACGCACAGCCTCAGCCACCTGGAGGGAGCACAGCCAATCACCAAGAGGCTTTAAGGAGGGGAAGGTTTTAAAATGAAAGTCCCATTTATACCTGCTGAAAGACTCACCTGAAGCGGATCTCTGCATTCATATAGGCGTTGAGATCGTAAATCTCCTGCATCTTCTTCACGTGAGTCAGAGGGAGCGGATCCTGAAGGAAGGAACAGGTGAGTGAACGGAAGTGGACTGTAGGGAGTTAATGTGGAGTGTGGTTACCTCTTGCAGTAGCAGTGACAGGAACTCGATGACCTGGTGGGATGACAGAGTCTTCACATCGGACCGCTTGAAGCTGTTCAGGTCCTGGTCTTTAGCCTGAACGGGGACAGAGGATGGAGCTTTGAGCCTGAACATAAAATCACTCAAGAGTCCTCACCAGATTCAGGTCTCACCTGGAGCCACTTCTGACTGAGAGCGTTGCAGGCGTCAGCCATCGTGGTATCGTATCTGAAACAACAGCCAATCAGGACAAAGGAATCAGATTGTTTTTAGAAATCAGAGACCAGATGGAAGTCTGAGTACTTACTGAGGTTTAACAGGAGGCATCCCAGGTGTGAACATCCAGGCGTTCCAGTCCACCTTGTTCAGGATGTCCACCTGAGACACAAAAACTCATCTCAAGGCTCCATCTTGACCTTTGAACCCACCTATCTATCACATCTGGAGTTTCTGCCTGATCACCCTGTAAATATTTGTCTTTTCTTGTAACAATCTGACCTCTGACCAAAACCTGCCAAGCTGATGTTCCTTCCCTCCAGTCACTGTAACTCTGCCTGAGTGTCCAGTTGTTCCTCACCTTGTCCTTGAAGTAGGCAAACAGGTAGTTTTTCCACTCCTCTGTGGTGACGCTGCTGTAGGCAAACCGCTGGATGTACGACTTCACAAAGCCCATGAACACCTCTGAGCAAAACAGATCAACAGGTGTGTCAGCAACTGAACAGGAAAGAGGTGAGTGTGCAGGAGTGTGCAGGTGTTACCTGGCCCTCCCAGCTGCTCCTCCAGGTAATACAGCAGAGCAAAGCCCTTCTCGTACGGCACGGAGGAGAAGGCATCGTCAGGACTGACGTCCTGCAGGCTGGGCACCAGGTTGGTCAGAGGGTTGTTGGCTCCAAAGGTGTTCACCTGAGATATGATGAGCACAGGTGAGTGGAAGGAAAACGTGCCTCATGTCAGACTGTGGATGTGACACAGGTGAAGGTGTATAATGTTTGAGTTCTCACCGAGTCCTGCAGGTCCTTCCAGCCTCCGATGGCTTTGAACTGCCTGAACTGTTCGCTCTCCAAACACCTGCCGATCATCCTCTCCAGGTAGACCGTGTGACCCTCGTTCAGCCTGAAGGTACAAACATGCTGACGTCAAATAATGACGTAATAATAAGCATCTTGTTGGAGCCGACAGTGGAAAATGCAATGTCTGGTTGCCTAGGTAATCCTTTACAGTACTTCCCACCACTTTGTGTGTCAATCAGCTGTAACAGTTGTCTGAATTTTTCCTTGTGAAAACCAAAGTAAATCAAAGATTTTCAAAAGGACGGTCTCAGCGAGCTATCGGGTCAGCAGTGGGGACGGGTCAGCCAATACGTTGCATCACCTGACCCTCAAACGCTGGTATTTCTTAATGATTTCCCTGGATGATTTTCGTTCAGCTAACCTCAGAGTGAATCTTTCCAGGTAAACCAACCCCACCATGAGTTGATCCCATTTCAGAGAACCCATAAGTTCCACAAAGTGTCTGTCCCAAAGCTGTGACTTCACTCTGAAAACCTACACAGTGCCTGGACACCTGAGCAAATGTGGGCCTGTTCTGTTGCATCGGGTTTTGTGACTTAGAGCATGTCTCAAAACTGGTTTTAAGATTTTATCTTCTGAGGCGTCCATGGGTTCTCTACACGTCTCTGCAAACACCTGAGACCCTTGAGCTGAGCTCCACCTGTTTGTTTGTTTACCAGAAATGCTCCCAGGTCTTGTTGGTCACCAGGTTTCCAGTCCAACTGTGAGAGATCTCGTGGGCAATCACCTGTAGGACACATGCACAGTCACAGACAGGAATGGAAGGTAATTTAATTATAATGCATGATCACATGGTGAGGTGGGAAGAGTCTTGTACTCACACCAGACAGAGATTTGTCTCCAGCCTGAAAACAGACAGGAAATAGCTGATCAGAACTAACAGTCTCATGACACTGACACATCATGAACAACCTGATTGGCCCCCTGTTTGTACGTACCAGCAAGGTGGGCGTGGCAAAGGTCAGACATGGGTTCTCCATGCCGCCGTAGGGGAAAGATGGAGGGAGAACCAGGACGTCATACTGACCCCAAACATACGGTCCAGCCAGTTCCTCAGCTGTCTTCAGCATGGCTTCGGTCTGAAAGACAAGGAACACCCGAACATCACTCCAGCTTCTCTATGTCCTGCATGTTCTACATTTTTTTGTGTTCTCATGTTGTACATGTTTGTATGTTTTACATGTTCTCATATTTTCATGTTTGTATGTTCTCATGTTCTGTGTCTTCTTTCCATTGTTTGCGTGGCCTCAGTGTGTCTGTGGTTCTCACCTCGGAGAACTCAAACGCTGCTTTGTCCACAAACTCTTTCTCCGACCAGACTCTGGTCCTTGGCCCGATCTCCCTGCCAACCAATCAGAGCACAGAGTTAAGTTTACCTGCTGAAGCTGATGCTGTGACATCAGAAGAGGTAAGACAATCTGTACCTGCTTTCCAGAGCTCCAGCCACAATGGCTATCAGGTAGGAAGGCATAGGCACCTGAGATCAGAGGTCAAACAGAGGACAGTCACGCCTGAGGCCTGGTGATGATGATGTCAGGTGATGAAGAGAAGAAAGAGACTCCCCTACCGTCTGCCTGAACCTGTAGATGATCCGACCACTATCCTGAGGATCGACTTCCTGTCCATCTCTCACTGCACTCATCACCGCCACCAGGTCCTTAGGGACAGACACCTGAGGGACAGGTACCCACACACAAGTACACACCTGAGAGACTAATATCAGGCTCTGGGCACTGAGGTGATGCTATGAATGTTGTTCAGGTGTTTTTTTTTAACAATTATTAATAATTTTAATAATCAATAATATGTCAGTGGTGTTTGTTTACCTGAGCATAGTAGGTGTGCTTGATGGATGGGGTGTCCTGACAGGGGATCATGCTCCTGCAGTGATGAGCCTGTAAGACAGCACAGAGGGCACCAAGGCTATTAGCTGCATGTTGTGTTCAGGGGTGGTCTGTACAGAGGACGCTCTGCAGCAGACTGAGGCTTTAAACTTTACAAAGCAGTGAAATCAGTTTGAAGAAGGTAGAAAACGAGAATAACAGGGAAGTAGTTTGTTAATGGTTGCAGTTTCACAAAGTTTCAACAGTTCACAGAAAAACCACAAAAAGTGGAACTTTTCTTTCTGTTGAAGGTTTTCGTATGCAGCGTTTCAGGTGTAATCAACCAAAAATATGTTTACAGTAAACTTCAGTTTAAAACTTTTATTTTAACCTTTTATAACTTAAAAAAGGTTTCAAAAGAGAAAAAATCTAGAATTTCTCTGAATTCAAATTTAAACATGAAAATTTTAATCATTTATATTGGATATAGCTCAGGTGAGGGTAAATGGCTCACCTGGCACTGGCTGAACAGGTAGGGGTGCTTTTTCCCGGCAGTTTGCTCAGGCGTGAGCCACTGCAGTGCTGTTGCTGATGGAGACGTCTCATAGGTCACCTCCACGATCACATGTTGCCCTCTGATTGGACAGCAGACGTTAGAATTTAATTAGAAAAGACAGGCCATAAGGACAGAGAGAGTGGAGGGCGGAGTCACCTGGAGAGGTCAAAGGGCAGCGTGATCTCCAATGGGGTCCCCTTGAAGCTGTGTTTGGGCCCTAGGCTGAAGCGTGCCGGCTGCCCATTGGCCGTCACCGACACCACGCTCAGGTCACTGCTGTCCAAAGTCTGTGGTACAGAAAACCCCAGTTACCGAGCTGCTGTGTCAGCACCTGAACCTGCTGATAAATATTCACCTGTCCTACCTGCACAAAGGTCACCTTACACACTCTGTCTTAAAGCTGAGCCACGTCACACCAGAGTCCATTCAAAGAAAAACTTATTTTACTTGTGTGTCTATCTGTCTGCCTTATGGACAGGTGAGGGTTAACCTCTTAAGCAACCATGCACCCAAAGATGGGTGCAAAAGGGAGGGGATTACGGAGGTAGAAAGACAGAAAACCACTGGGGGCTTAATGTTACATTTACCTTTCTACAGGCGACCGTCTTGCAGCTGCAGAATCAAACCTGAGCTATGAAAACTGTTAAAAACAAATAAGTGAAAAGTCTGCTCTCCTGCACACCTGTTTTACTAAACTTCAGTCCACGGCTTCAGCTGACTGGTGTCACGCCAAACTCCATCCAGAAAAGAGCCATTTTAAGTTTTTATGCTCTGAATATATTTACAGAACTGATTCAAAATTTGAAATCTGACACTCACGGGTGAGAGTCGATGGTGAAGTAACAAAGCGCAAGAATAACCACAGACAGTGAACTGAACCACAGTTTCCAGTAGGGGTGCAGGCTTCTGTGGAATTTAAAGAACTTAGCCTGGACACACCTGTTCTATCTGAAAGATACTCACCTGTCACAGTTTTTCCAAAACAACAGGTTAAAGTTAACGAGTTTGTTTTAATAAAGCAGTTATTAAACCCGATCAGTCCCGAAGCTCGAGGATGTCACACAGCGTCACAATTTAAATGCGACGTGAATAAAGATCAATAATTAAGTAAAAATTAAGTAAAAATGATTTATATCACAGTTAGAGTTTTAAAGATCGTAAATATGTGAAGCTTCAGTTTGTAAAATCACGTTTTAAAACTTTAAAACAGTAAGGTTAGTTTATTAAAGCTGAGTGACAAACTGTTTTTATAAGTCTGTAAAAACGCCTTAACACCAGACTCCATTTAAAAACAGCTGGAATTAAGGTACCGGTACTCCCCGAGGTTAAAGTTAATCATCAGGCACACCTTAACGCTTGCACGGTGCCGGATCACAGAGGAACACCCGAGGAACCGTCAGTGTGACCCGGCTCGTTACTTCTTCGTGCTCGCCTCTAAGCACGCACTCCCCTTAAATCCAGCGGATTTTAGTTGGACTCTGGTGAGCACTAAAGGTTCAGTTAGATCGAGGCTAACCCCCCGCGTCCCGTTGACGTTACCAGCGTAGAGAATCGGTCCTCCAGCGCCTCCACAGTCAGCGCCACCCTCCCTCTGATTACGTGCCTGTCGAAGTCCAGGTGCAGGTGCAGGTTCAGGTGCTTGGTGACGCACCTGGTGAACGAGGAAAAGGAGCACGGGTCAGACATGACGTTCAGTCCGGTTACAGCTGAGAGACTGGAGAGCCGAGCTGAGCGCGGCCGGTAATCTACCGGAACACGCTGCGCACGCATCCGGCCTTTTCACAATAAAAGTAATAAGTTACAGAAAGCAGCGATTTGTTCATAATAAGAGATCAAACTTGTGTGGATGTATTTGTTGGGGTAACAGGCAGTAAAAATCAGTAGAAACTAGTAAAATAAATAAATAAAAGCCGGCAGCCTTTGATTTTCTCCAGCAGCGGTGTGTGTGGGTTCATTCTCTCTTGTCCAACAGGGGGAGCTCTCTCCGGCTTCTGCCCGCTGATGGTGATGGAGGCTCGGATGGTGATGCGCAGAGCTGCTGCCGTTTTGGTCCGGTCGTGATGGACCCATTTGACGGTCCCGATTCTCCCCGACACGAGGAGCAGGAGGAGGCGGGGCGCGCGGAAAGCCGCAGCCGGTGGGCCCGCTTCTCCTCCTGGTTGGAGTGCGCGTGCGTCGTTACGTTCGACTTGGAGCTCGGACAAGCAATTGAGGTACGTTAGCCTGGCATCGCTAGCATAGCTAGTGATCGATATGATGAATGATCACTGATGATCGGAGGTTTGATGAGTAATTTCAGTTGAAAAACAGCCGCTCCTCTGTCTGTACCAAACTCCATTTAAACCCCCCGAATTCTTTGTTCACATGTGACCTGTGGAGAAACGCACCTGAACAGGTAAACACCAGGCTGAAAACATTCTCGTCTCGCAGCTTTCATTCAATCAGCGTAAAAATCTGACCGCTCGGTGTTCGCCTTGTCCTGCCTGTACCTGGTGTTGCTCCGTTTATGGTGGAGGTAAATAAAGATGAATGCTGTGTTAAAATGTGAATACTCTGTAAAGGACAGGTGGTAATGACTGAGACACTGAATGGAGGAGACAGTTAAGGATCCGTGGAAGGCAGCAGAAGTAAAATCAGCAGGATTCTGGGTTTGGTGGTGGGACTCAAGGAGTTGTGTCTGTGGATTAAAGACAGCTATGTTGGCCTAGAAGCACCAATCCGTGTTTTAAAAAACGCATTGTTTTCTCATTATTATTCTGATAGATTTTGTAATATAATACAAATAATAACAATATCAGACTGCTCTTGAGCTCATCATAGAACCAATCGATTACCTGAAGTGTTTCAAATATTATAGACTATACTTTTTGTGCAACTGCTTATCAGAAGATTGTGGATAACGAAGGGCGATATGCAAGTTTAATTAATCCTCTCTTGCTATCTCAGATCGGAAAAACTTAAAAACGTCAGAATTTTCTGCAGATTCTGAAATATTTTCCCCTGTGTTTACTTTCAGCTGGTTTATCCTCAAGATGTGAAGCTGACAGAGAAAGAGGTAAATATCTTCAGCTTCCTGATCACCTGTAAGTGTTGTTGATTACACTTTCACTGATTCTGTTTCGTGTTGACAGAAAACCAGTATCTGCTACCTGTCCTTCCCCGACTCGTACTCAGGTAAGCTGAGGTAATGCTAATTAATACTGCAGGTGTCAGAGGTTGGAGGTCAGAGGTCACGTGGGCTGTCTGTTATTTCCCAGGGTGCCTTGGGGACACTCAGTTTAGCTTCCGCTTCCGTCAGTCTGTCGGTCGCCGAACATCAAGGCTCAGAGACGACCTTTACAACCGTGACGCTCCCGTCACACTGCAGGTGAGACTCACCTGGTTCCTGAATGGCTGATTGCTTCAGCCTCACAGGTGCGTAACATTTCTGTTCTGTCTGTCAGAGAGAAACGGCGCATTTCTTCGGTTACGTCTACTTCAGACAAGTGAAGGACGTCTCTGTGAAGAGGGGCTACTTCCAGAAGGTCACCAAACACATCTGTGTTCACCTGTATTCACCTGCTCACAGGTGGTCATGATGGTGATAGTCATTTGACTCTGTGTTTCAGTCCCTGGTGCTGGTGTCAAGGTTGCCATACACTCACCTGTTCCACTCGCTGATGCAGACCATTGCACCTGAGTTCTTTGAGAAGCATGAGCCCTGCCTTGAAGCAGGTAATCACATCATGCTTGGATCATATCTGGGAGGCAATCAGGTTTCAGAATGGCCCTTAACGTGTTTTTCCTCTGCTCATCCCCGTAGTTTGTAACGAGATCGACCAATGGCCTTCACCTGTACCTGGGCAGACCCTCAACCTGCCCGTAATGGGCGTTATCTTACAGGTGAGGAGAGAAGTGGCCTGGCTCACAGGTGACAGAAGGGATGTGGTTTACAGGTGTTTGTGTGTCTCATGTTTCAGGTGAGGATTCCTTCTAAATTCGACAAACCTGGGGGAAGTCCGGTGCGACAGACGGCTAAAGAGGTGAGGTCTTGTTGCTTTGATCTTGTTAATAATGTTTATTCTTGTTGTTGTTGTTGTTGTTAATAAAGTTTTTTGTATGCATGCTCAGAACCTGCTGCCGGTGCCGACCCTTCTGCCCACCATCCACGAGCTGGACCTGTTTAAGTCAGTACTCGTTAAGGTGTTCTATGTTTCTCAAGTGTAGGTGTGCTCTCTGATTGGTTAATCTCAGTCTCACCTGTGTCCTGCTCAGGTGTTTCCAGTCCATTCTAATCCACCTGCAGATGCTCTGGGAACTTACCTTGCTCGGGGAGCCGCTTGTCGTTATGGCTCCATCTCCCACCGTTTCTTCGGAAACAGTCCTGGCTCTCATCAGGTAACTGAGGGGTCACAACGAGCCCCCAGCATCCAATCAGAGTATGGTGTTTCTGTTGTTACCATGATAACGATGTGTGTCCACAGCTCCATCAGCCCTCTGAAGTTCTGCTGCGACTTCCGACCCTATTTCACCATCCATGACAGCGAGTTCAGGGAGTACACCACCAGGACGCAGGCGCCGTGAGTCATGCTCACCTGGAGCCTGAACACACCTGTGCTGTAAACACACCCTTGGGACACTTAAAGCCTAAGTTTAGGAAAGCGGTCGACAGATGTTCCAGCCTCACGTGTGATTACCTGTTTCTTCTTCTCTTGTTCAGACCAAGCGTCGTGCTGGGCGTCACCAACCCGTTCTTCATCAAGACGTTTCAGAGCTGGCCTCACATCGTCCGGCTGGGAGAGGTCAAGATGGCAGGTACGCCGTATTCCTCCTCTTCCTGCGTGTTCACTGTGAGCTTCCTGTTTCTGTGAAGTGCCATGGCTGTCAGGCGTGTGCTGTTCAGATCGTCTTCGCCGTTCTTGTTGTGACCTTTTTAATCACGTATGCGTGCTGTCTCTGATGTCTTCCAGGTGATTTACCGAAGCAGGTGAAGGTGAAGAAACTTTCTAAGCTGAAAACGCTTGACACCAAACCAGGTAAGCCGGTGGGGGCGTGTTTGTACCTGAGCTCAGGTAGATGTCTGTCATGCTGAAGGTTTGTTTTGGCAGGAATCTACACGGCTTACAAGACGTTTCTGCACAAGGACAAGATCCTGATCAAGAGGCTGCTGAAGGTGAGCACACCTGAGCACACCGCACACACAGGTAATGCAGAGTGTCGCTGACTGACTGTTTACCTGCAGGGGATCCAAAGGAAGCGGCCGTCGGAGGTGCAGAGCGCCATCCTGAGGCGACACCTGTTGGAGCTCACGCAGAGTTTCATTATCCCCCTGGTAAGTAGTTGCGCAATCAGCTCGCATTGCCTGTACTTTATGATGTAAGCATAACTTGTCCAATCACAGAGCAGTTCTCAGTAAGCAGCGTGTTTTGTCTAATAGGAACGCTACATGGCGAGTCTGATGCCCCTGCAGAGATCCGTTACACCCTGGAAGGTAAACAGGAAATGAGTGGTGGTGATGAGGTCACAGTGCTGTCTTGTGTTACACATTTCCTGTTTCCGTTCAGACTCCGCCTCAGATCCGCCCCTTCAGTCAGGACGAGTTCCTGTCCACATTGGACCATGCGGGCCCGCAGCTCACCTCTCTGCTTAGAGGTGATTGGATAGGACTGTACAGGTGAGCCTCACGGGTGTGAGTGATCCAGGTGTTTTCTGTCTTCCTGTCTTTAAGTTTCTACTTCCTGTTTCCATCTCAGGAAGTTCTTCAGGTCTCCAAACTTTGACGGCTGGTACCGTCACCGCCACCGAGAGATGACACAGAAGCTAGAGAGTCTCCACCTGGAGGTCATCTGCGATGCGGTAAGTTATCTGAGCGAAAATGCTCGACCATCAGCCAGCTGTGCAGCCCCTAATCCAGGTGTGTCCTCTGCAGGACCTGCTGGGATGGACCAAAGACAAGTCTGAGGTGGAGGTTGTGGATCTGATTCTGAAGCTCAGAGAGAAGCTGGTGAGTTCCAACAGGAAGTTTGTTAGACAGGAAAAAAGTGTCATGTAAAATTGTGTTACCGATAAAAAGCTTAGGATAAAAATTAATTTGAAGAAGTAAAACTTAAAACTGCAGGTGAAAAAGATTTTAGTTACCTGAGAGTTAAATCAAAAGTGAGATGGTTTGATAGTTTGAAGCTGGACTTGACAATGCGTTCACTGACCATGGACGCTAAAGCGTTCACTAACGCTGGGACGTCTGCCTGTAATAAAAGTTCATGTTTGGGGTAAAATCCATCATATTTGTGATGGAGATGATGCTGCCCTGGGCCACAGAGGAGACTGGGGGAAAAATATTTTCTGGTTTCTTGTTTTAAAGCTTAGAGATGAAACTTTGTTATGAAAATGAAGCTATGATAATAATTCAGGATCCTTATCTGGGTTTAATCCAAAGTGAGGTGGTGGCCTGCAACTAGGATCGTTTGCTTCTTCTTTGTTGGTTTCATGTCAAAAGTCTAGTTTTTGAGGACAGGAAGTGTGTGTGGCTTTTCAGATTAAAGCTCGACGTCAGCAGCTGCAGCTCAGAGACGGTGTGATGGACAAACTCGACTCTTTCATCTCCTCCATCATCAGCTCGCTGCCTGCCGACCTGCAGATTGTGCTCGGCACAGGCGCGTCACCGTGACGACAGCTAACCCCACAGCCAGGACGCACGCTTGTGTTCATCAGCATCTTCACACTCCACAGAAAAACCAACATCGGCTCAAATCTTCAGTTTTTGGAATATTTAAATTTTATTTAAACTTTATTACCTGTCTCCATCGAGCTGCTGCTCTGGTGTTTTGGTTTCTCTGACGGTGGAATCAGGCTGTTCGTGTTTCACAGAAGTCGTATTTTTCTATCATCTCCACAAACGGAATGTAACACTAAGAATGAAGCTCCACTTTCTGTTTGTTTGTAAACCTTTATTTTGAAATTAAAGTCTGAGCACTTCCTGTCCTCTGACTTTTATTCATGTTTGTTTTATTTTAATGTCCTCCAGGATTCAGACTGAACAGAAAGGCTTTAAGTTTCCTCTCATGTCATGGTGAAATGTAACTTCTTGTGGTCTGACGGCGTCATCATAAGCCTTTGATCTTCATGCTGCTGCTCTTTAATGCTTCAGTTTCAGACCTCGAGAAGGAAACCTCCTGATTCTTTCTCTTTCCTTATTTATTTTATATAAAAATAATTAAGGCTCCACATCTGAACGTCTGAGTGAAGATCAGTGCAAACACATTTATGAACATTTCTGTCTTTGTTCTGTGCACCTGAAGGCAGTGTTTGTAGATGTGGACAGATGTTAGAGAAGCTCAGTGGTGAAGTATTTGATCAGTGTGACGTGTGTATGTCTGTCAGAAACATGAAATAAAACAAAGCTTCAGGCTTCAAAAACACCTTTACCTGTAATCTGACATAGGTGTGTTCACTGTTCCTCACAAATCAACTTTTTCCATCGTGTACAGTTTGCACTCTACCTGTTAAGTGAATTTAGCTTCACCTTTTCAGACCAGAGCCAATCAGAGGCTGGTAAAAGCAGGAACTGCAGCTGTAGACAGGTGATCTCACCTGAAGAGGCTGGACCAGGCAAATCGTATTTAGAGTTGTGTCATCATCAAGGCACTTCACTGATGCTCAGACACAGATTGAAGCAGGAAAAATATTTTAATCTGAATCAAAAATATACATCAGCTGATTGACCAGCGAAGGTCACATGTTAACGTGTTTGTAGTGTTTGAAGTCACAAGACGCTCAGAGAGCAGCAAACCGTCAGAGAAACACCAGGAAGATGAAAAACACAATGCCCTCAAGCGCAGCACAAAGCCATGCCTTCAATGGCTCAGATGTCCAGGTGTTCTTCCTGCAGGTGAGTGTTTTCTTCCTCAGGTGCTCTACCTGCGTCCCACCCACCAGGTGCTGCCCTGCAGCCTCGTGACATCCTGCTTCTCCTGTGGGCTGAAATGCAGGATGGTGAGGATGGCAGTGAGCGTCTGCTGGCGCCCGTTGGCGTCCTGCAGCGTCAGAAACCGGTACACAATGTTCTTCAGGTACTCCATGTTGGCGCCCTCGCGGCTTTGGTCCCGGATCAGTTTTTCGAGGCGGTCCCGCAGGGCTGCCACCTCCTCATCATGGCGCTCGGCGTTTGTAATGAGTTGTGCCTGCAGCTGGCGCGTGTCCTCCTCCAGCTGGTTCTTCTGCCGCCGCAGTGCACCCACCTCCACCTCCTTACGTGCGAGCTGCTCAGCATACAGCAGCAGTGTTGACTCATTGGGTGTGGCCTGCCGCAGTGCCTGGCTGATCGCGTCGGTCTCTGTGTCAGGGCCATTCTCTTTAGGGTCAGCGGGTGTGTTATGAGCACGATTGGACCAGCTGAGTGTGGCGGCAGCGGCCCGCAGCCTCTCCAGCTCGCGGTCCTTCTCATCCAGCAACGCCATAGTGCGCTCACGCTGCTTGTGAAGCTCCGCCTCCAGTTGCAACAGTTCATCACGGTGGAGTGCCTCCAGACGCTCCGCCTCCTGCCGGTGTGCCTGCTGCAGCGACACCGCCTGCTGCTGGCGCTCATCAAGCTGCTGGCGGTGGCAGACCTCGGCCTCGTCACTCTGCATGCGGAGGTTTATGTACTTCTCACGCAGCTCAGCAAGCTGGTCGCGCACTTCCTCCAGCTCCCGTGCCTGGCAGCCATCTTTGGCGTTCTTGTTCTTCAGAACCACTTGCGCTCGCACCTTGTAGCGCTCAAACTCATCCCTGAGCTGCCGCAGCTCCTGCTGATAGGCGAGAGCCGCCGCCGCCGCATCTGCACCCGGCTCCACCTCCAGGTCCTGGATGTTCTGGTCGGGGTTCCTCTGAGCCGCAAGGAGCAGCAACTTCTTCACCTTCTGCAGCTTCTCCCGCAGCGCCCCCACATCCAGTTGCTCGTCTGGCCCGAGGTCAGAGGTCACCCTGCTCGAGGCGGCGATGGCGAGTGTTTTGTTCTCCGTGTCAAGCTGCAGCACACGATCGCGGAGTCTCTGCGCTGCCTGCTGGTCACGCTGCCTCGCCTTCTCACACGAGCCCAGCAGCTCCGACAGCTCCGATACACGCTGCTCCAGGACCGCCACCCGAGCCTCTGCCGACTGAGCACGCTCACGAGCGCGCTCTTCTGCATCGCACACCTGCAACACGAACACAGACATGACCTCACTTCCTGTTCTAGTTTACATGGTCTGTTAGAGCTTAAACTGTTTAATGTGGTTAAACCAGGTTCACTGGGACCTGTTTGATTGGGACTTTGTTTGGACCTGGTTCTGGGCTCACCTTGCGGGTCTCGAGCTGGACCTGCTCCTGGACCTGGTTCTTCAGCTTGTTCAATTCTTGCTGCAGCTCGTCCACTCTGGGGTCGGGTATTCGTTGCTCCTCCTCGACAGCCTGCAGCCTCCGCCTCAGCTCGTCTCTCTCTTCCTTGACTTGGTGCAGGAGAGCCTCGGACTCCGTCCTCCGGTCCACGGCCTGTGATGTTACAAGCAAGGCGGTGCTGGCATCCTGGAGGTGGAGCTCAGCGTCCTGCCGGAGGTCTCGCTCGGCCTGCAGGAGCCTCTGTAGCTCGCGGAGCTGCTGAGCGTGGTCCCCCTGCTCCTGCTCGCGCTCGTGCTGCTGCGTAATGATGCGAGCGCGACTTTCAGCAAGCTGCTGCTGCAGGTTGTGCAGTTCCGCCTCGTGCTGTGTTGTCACGGAGACCAGATGTTCCTGCAGCTCTTCAACTTCCTGTTTCAGCTGCCGCTTGTCAGCCTGGAAGCTTGCTTCCATTCGCGACTTCTCCTGTGTCACCGTGGCCAGCGAGCTTGTGAGCGTGCTCAGTTGGCTCTTCAACTGGGCGACTCTGCGGTCTGCCTCCATGCTGGGAGGGGGTGTAGCCTGCTGCTGCTCTGTCCCCACGCTGCCACTCTCAGAGCTGCCATCGGGTTCAGATCCCTGCAGAACAAACATGGAGTCAGAGAATAAGACATGACATCATCAGAGCGTTATGGCGATGGTGATGTCATCAAGTTCTAACTGTGTTCTGGTGATTTAAGTTCAGTTGTCAAAGGAACATACCACCAGCCTTCCTCCCAGTTCTGCCTGGTCCTCCTCGCTCTGGTCGCCTCTCGTAGTCTCACTGGCCATGTCCAGAGACGCCGCCGTGTCCATGCTGTCCTCGCTGTGCAGCGAGCAGCCATCCTCGGTAAGCTCCTGTGTTGCGATGGTCGAACCCTTCTGGGTCAGGTCCAGGTCCTGGGTCACGCTTAGAACCTTAAGGCTGGCCTCCAGTGCCTCTTTCTCCTTCAGGAGGCTCTTGTAGGCCCGGACCACATCCCTAAAGCGGGTCTGGTACTGGATCAGCTGCTTCTTCTGGGACTCCACCGTGTCCAGCAGCTCCTTCCTGCTCGGACCGCCACCAAAGCTCATCCCGAACTTCTCCATGACCTCGTCCAGGTCTGACCAGGTCTGTCCAGGTGAGCCTCTGATCACAGACACCAGAACATGAACAGAACCTTAGCATTGACTTCCTGTTAGAGGGGAAACGGAGAACAGCTGTTCAGAGCACTCATCGATCAATTATCGATGGATGGTTTCTGCGAAGCTGAAACTTTGTGCTGGAACACAAAAGAAGAAGGAGGAGGAAAACAGTTTCTCACCTCTTTCTGTTTCTCAGTGTTTGTTTCTCCCTCTGATTGATTTTTCCGCCGCTTTGATCGTCTCTCCTCACACTGCGCCGACAAACCGGTTCGATCTGGATCACAAACTCACAACCTGTCCGTCACAGTTGGTCAATAATCGACCTAATCGATGAGTAAAATCCGACTCAAAGCTTCATCTGTCAACAGCCGCCATGTTGGATCGAACCGGAAGGGACTGAGACGGAGGAGGCGGGAGTTTACTACTTTGTTCACGGACGTCAGGAAAATGCAAAATAGGATGATTTTTATTTTTTTTTAGCTGATTTAAATTAAAAACTCACTGATTTAAATTAAATAAACAGCCAAACACAACCAATAAAGCAGATATATATATTTACCATTAATATGTTTAACATTTCTGAAAGCAATACAGTATTTTGAATTGATTGTTTATTGGGAGAAAACATTTTTTTTCTTATTTTGTACAAATTTTAGAAGATAAGATAACCTTTATTAGTCCCACACGTGGGAAATTTGTTGAACTATGATTAACAAAAAAACAAAATAATAGATTAAAAATAATCTTATTAGAACTTAATTTTAACTTTGTTGGTTGATCATTGATTGAAAATATTTTCATGATTCTGTGTATTAAATTCTGCTCCTCCGTTCTTCAATAGAAAACGCTTTATTATTCTACACACATATATGTTTTTAGCACTGTCACACAATCAGTACGTGTGTATTTCACTTTGTTATGTTCTGTTGTATAATGACGTGACCATAGTGACATATATACATATAAATTAAACGTATTAATATAAATGGCTGTCCCGGAGCCGAAAGTGTTCCTCGCAGCTCATGAACTTCACTTCATGCGCAGAGCTCGAATGTACGGTGTTTGAGCGAACAGTGAACGCCGCGGTGTTTGCTATGCTGTTAATAAAGTTTTTTTTTTAAGCGCAGCAGTGACGTCATTTGTTCCGCGTTGGCCTGGACGTGGCACCGAGAGGAGCTGCGCCCTCAGTTCGCTCTGCTCCGCGCCTTCTCGGCTCCATTCCGCTGCTGCTCCCGGATCTCCGGCTCTACCCGCTGTCAGTGTGTGACCTGCCACCTCCTCCTCTCCGCAGCCATGGGCCTCACAATCTCGTCGCTGTTCTCCAGACTGTTCGGGAAGAAACAGATGAGGATCCTGATGGGTAAGCGGGGGCTAGGCTAACGAGCTAACCGGCCGGGCTCCGCGGGCTCACCAGCACCACACACCGACTCATTTTTACCAGGAACACGCTCGCCGAGTCCTGCGGACCGCGGGCCCGATCTTCCCGTGCAGGGAGAAGCAAAAGTCCGGCTCGGAGAAGCAAGAGGCTGTTAGCTCGGAGCTAACGGAAGGAAGCAGGCTGAAAACAGTCCGTTAAACCTAGTTAAATTGGGGTCTAGACGGGGGTTAAACTGGGGTTAAAATGTTTTAATCTGGGGTTAAGCTTAAAACTGTACCGGTGTCATTTTATTAAGTCCATAAAAAACATTAAACCCGGTTTGATCTGAGCTTTAAACCAGCAGCTGGACTCTGATCTAAGTTTAAGTAATCTCAGATTAGTCTTTATTCACTGTATGAGGTTTAAGTAATCTCGGGTTAAACTTGAACCACTGTGAAACATTTAATTAATGTGGGATTAATCTTTGATGTGTGTTTCAGTCGGTTTGGACGCTGCTGGAAAAACTACGATCCTCTACAAACTGAAGCTCGGAGAGATCGTCACCACCATCCCCACCATCGGTACGTCATCAGGACTCAGGGACAAGATGAGGTCATGTGATCAATAATCAGCCGGCTGTGTAGTCAGGTGGTTTAAACATATTGATCAGATCTGATCGGTTTCAGTGTGGATTCGCCAGGTGTGCTTGCACTTGCACAATTTCCTTTAAACTTCTCATTTCAAATTAAAAGTCTGCGTCTACAGGTCAAGTGACCTTTTAGAATAAGAGTCACCTGTTAGTTTGAATAAATAAAGTACCAAAACAAGAAACACAAATGATGAAAGTGCAGACAAACACACACGATGGTGAAAACAAACGGTTAAAGCAGGTAAATACAAACTAAACTTATACACACCACCAACGTTTACACAGCTGTAGATATGTAACCATTAAAACTACAATCATGGAGAACTGAAACAAACTTTTATAGACCTCCTCTGTGCAGGTATTTCAGTGCTACTGCTTCACTCTAACATTATATACTGTTACAGTCACTGTTGTACTGTGATATTTACTGTTGGTTCTCAGCGGGCTGATGGGATGTGTAGTTTCCTGTCAGTGATTCCATTTCCTGTGACTTGGAATGTTTGAAGGTCGTTAAAAGTTTTTCTTTATAATTTGACAAAGAGTCACCTGTTCACAACTCTGTGTGTGTGTGTGTGGTTGTGTGTTCAGGCTTTAACGTGGAGACAGTCGAATACAAGAACATCTGCTTCACAGTTTGGGATGTTGGCGGTCAGGACAAGATCAGACCTCTGTGGCGACACTACTTCCAGAACACACAGGTACAGAAGCGGAACTCTCAGGTGCAGGCAGGTGTGGGGCTTTTCTCTCTCTGAGGAACGAGACGTTCAGGTTGATCTGCTTCAGTTATGTTTACGTGGACATACATGAGAGGTTTTCTTCTGTGACCCCTCACTGATCTGATCTGTCCTGAGATATTCATCTATAGTAAAATCCTCATTTATATCCTCTATCTCATCATATCTTTATATCCATACATTCTTTAGCAGTAAGTCACATAGAATAGAATAGCATAATTTATCAGAACAGTGAGTGCATATTTGAATGAAGTTGCAGTGGATTTGCTGTCCATTGAAATAATTCTATACAAATAAATCTAAAAGTATAAAATACATTGAAGAATGTCAAACATGTGTACGAATAGAAGTGACATTTATGTGTATATGCATGTTAATAAAAGAAATGAGTTATTGAACAGTCTACAAAGTCAAACATGAGACCTGCGCAGGTTATCCTAACACGGCTGCGTTCCCCCTCAGAAACACCTGAGGAGCTTATTTTAGATCCCTGACTCTGCAGCACGACAAACACAGCACAGACTTTCACTGGGCAGGATCCATTAGTCACTGTATTGATGTATTGTATCGATGACTGATGTATTGATCACAGGGTCTGATCTTCGTGGTGGACAGTAATGACAGGGAGCGAGTCGCCGAGTCGGCGGAGGAGCTCTCTAAGATGGTCAGTCCCTTTGTTCACTTTACAGTTACGCATCATTAGACTCATGATTGTCATGGAAACCACTGACTGTATGTCACATGACTCTGTGCAGGTCCAGGAGGACGAGCTGAAGGACGCGGTACTTCTAGTGTTCGCCAACAAACAGGATCTCCCGAACGCCATGGGTGTCAGCGAGCTCACCGATAAGCTGGGTCTGCACAGCCTGCGCAGCAGAACCGTAAGGATCAATAACCCACCCGCACTGATCAGTACTACAGACTCAGTTCTGTTTCTCATGTTTCCCTCCATGGTTTATTGACTGACGATCTAAGTTCTCAGCTTTTTTTCTTGCTCAGTTCTGTAATTGTGAAATCAATAATCAGTCAATCAGTATACAAAACGGGAGACAGTGGGGTGACCTCAAATGAGCCCGCAGCATTGTTCTAGTGGTAGCGCTCTGAGCACATCAGCCAACCCCATATCGCGACAAAGCTTCATGTTGAAGCTGCAGTAATCTGCACTACCAGCAGGGGGAAATTATATATTTAAAGCCATGTGGGTAGTGAGCAAAAATAATTCCATTAATCATCAGAATCGATTAAGTTAGGTGGCTGATATGGATGTACATGTAAAGTGTTGATAATGTCTTTGTAATCGCGAGTATTTTCATGTTGGCTTGAAATAAAATATCTCCCTCTGTTGGTAATCTGTGATGTCAGTGCCAGTGGGCGGAACCCTTGGGTTTTAATTTTACAGTTGCATCCTAATTGGTTGTTAGAAAATCCACTCAGGGGTCTTGATGTCACTGTCACAAACTCATGGAGCTAAATCTGTTTAGACAGGTAAACTCACTTGTGTGTGCTCCCTGTACCTGCCTGCTCACCGATGCTGATCTGTGTGTGTTTCAGTGGCACGTGCAGGCCACCTGTGCGACGCAGGGCACAGGTCTGTACGAGGGACTGGACTGGCTGTCCAATGAGCTGTCGAAGCGTTAGACCACCTGACAGGAAGTAGAAAGCAGACTGATTTCAGCCGCTGATGTCACCGTGTACAGATGAGGAAGAGGAGGAGGAGGAGCGTGTCATCGCTCCATGTTTCTTTTTTTTTCTTTTTTCTTTTTTTCTTCTTTTTTTTTTTTTTTAAATTATACCTGTGTGTCTGTAGGAGGAAGTGATGTCATGGACTCTGAGCTCACCTTGATTTCCCATCATCCTCTTCTTCTGTTCTTCAGGTGTTTGTTAGATCTTCTTTCTTTTAATCCGCATGTTTTAACTCAGATTCATGTGACAGGGGGAGGGGCGGGGCTTACGGCAAGTGACAGTCACCTGGGCATTGGGGGCGGGAATTATGACAGGTGATGGTCACCTGGTCGTGTGAAGACTCATTCCATAGAGCCAAGTATGGCAGCCTCGTCATTCCTTATCAAAGTGAAGGAGAAACTGAGACCATGATGCAATAAAGGTTTTTTTTCTTCTCACCTGTGTGTTCTGCTTTCTGTTTGAGAAACTTTATTCAGCGTTAACGGCCCGATGAGATGTTTACATAGGCCTGAAGATCTCTTGCTGACCTTTGATCCACCAATCACATATTGGATTTAACTTTATGGGCTACTGGACTGATTTACTAAGTGCGGAAAATGATTGAGACTGTGTATCTCCGGGATGTTCTGTTTATATTTATTTATCATTTAAATATGAAGATGCAGCTGCTTCACTTAAGTAAAAAAAACAAAAATCAGCTGCGAGTGGGACGGCTCAAAGACCAAGAGGAAGGAGAACCGCAGGCCTGCAAACCAAAATAATCCAGTGTGAGCACTTTAGCATTAAGTGTGCTGCTAGAGACGTGAGGCAATCTGACCGTTCATGAAGAACGTTTGTCACAGCCTGTTGTCATTTATGTGACCGCCATAAAACAACAGAACACAGCAAAGTAAGCTAGGTGTTTTGTAGTCCATCGGACATCCGGCATCACGTCATTAAGTAGAGTCGACTGTGAGGCGGTCTTCACAGGTTAGGCTGTCCTAATCACCTCAGTGAGGTGAAGGAAAATGGGTCAGGAATAGGAGACAGGAGGAACCTTTGGAATGCCCCCCTGGTCTTGGTGTCTGAAGAGCACCTGGATTAAAATTGAGGCGGAGCTCAGACTTCTACTGTCAAGTCCAAAAAGTTTTGTTTAACCCTTCTGCCCTCCTTGGGCATCTTTGTGCATTTCATTCTTTTCAACTTTTTTTTTTTTGATTTGCCAATCGATGTGTCTATGTTATAGCTTGTGGCATGAACTTTTGCAGGAAATGTTGGGTCAAATTTTTTTATAATCAAGCATTTTTAACTCTCACATGTCATCCATACTTTTAATGCATTGTAAACCTTTTTGACATCTTTGTGTCCAAATGTACACGGAGAAAATCTGCCATAAAATCCTCATACAGCAATAATTTTTCTGCTTTTTTTTTCATAAATCACTAAATCAACATAAGCCTTTTTCAAAATGATCAAATGTTAAATTATTTTCAGGACTTTAACCCTTTAAATGCCAGTTTAAACAGCTGAATATTTTTGAAAAAAACTCACAAAACTAAATATTTTCCATATGATAAATAGTATGGGGATGGGACGTGTTAAAGATCAGCAACAAAATCAATTTGATTGCATTAGTATTTTTTGTGTAGTGTGTGCGTGTATCTGAGAGTGTGTGTAAATCTGTAAACATGCACTAATAATTTGGGGGTGAATAAAGGTCATCTTGGAGCAGGGATGGGCAACTCCAGGACTCGAGGGCCGGTGTCCTGCAGGTTTTAGACATCACCCTGGGTCAACACACCTGAATCAAATGATTAGTTCATTACCAGCCTCTGTAGAACTTCAAGACATGTTGAGCAGGTAATTTAGCCATTTGAATCAGCTGTGTTGGATCAAGGACACATCTAAAACCTGCAGGACACCGGCCCTCAAGCCCTGGAGTTGCCCACCCCTGTCTTGTAGAGATGTATCTTTGCAGAGGGTCTTCAGGATAAATATGGCCTCCTGCTTTTACTGTATTCAAACAAAAACTCTTGTTAGCATGTTTATGCACCTGATTGCTTTCACAGCCAATAAGCTTGCAGCTTGGCTGAGGAAACCTTTCATTAGTAATGAGAGAAGGAGAAAGACCTGGAGCAATGGTGGCAGAGTGACAGACCTCTGCTCCTGCCCTCACAGAAAACACAGATGCTGTCACTGCTACCATCAGCTTGAGCAGAAAGAGAGATGTGTACTGGTTCTGCACAGGTCTAAAAAGAAGCTCTTCTTCCACCTGCAAGTGGATCCCGTCTATTTGTAGAGGGCACCAGGTCACATGCTGCAGGACCTGCACATCCTCACCCACACATGCATCCATCACACACAAAGCCTGTCTGTTCTGTTTCCATCGATGAATCAGATGTTGATTTCCATATAAATTACTCTTGGGGCCCCCTGGTGGTCACATGGCTTCATGTCATAACTGGCAAAAATGCAAGAATGTCATGCTTTTGCAATCAGAATTATGTGATGGCTCGCTGGTGCCCAACACATTTTGCTTTTTCAAAAATAACTCGATAGAATCTAATAGGCTCCTCCTTCATGTGAATGTTTTTTTTATTTATCCATTTGTGTTTGTGTTATTTCAGGTATTATATATGAGTGAGTATATACAAGTAGATGAGTGTGAGAATGCCTGTGTCTTTGTCACAAATGTATAATGAGGGTGAGAAACTGCAGCAATGCCCCGAGGCAGACAGATGGAACCAGGACAACTGCACCAGCTGCAGCCCCCAAATGTACCAATGACCTGAGACCACACATCCCGGTGACTTCTGCACACCCATCCCAGCAGAAGGGAGGGAGGCCCCACATGAGGTGACAGCCACAGAGGACCAGAGGCAGTGGACAGTCGATCCTGCTAGAGGCCAACCACCCTGGTAAGAGTTGAGAGCATGGCCCCAGGCACCCAGGACCACCCGACACCCAGCCATCCTACAGGTAGGATGCTCAGCATTACCACCTTCACAGTTCCACTCGATCAGACCAAAAGTTTCATGTTCAAAAACTTTTATTTCACACAAACTTTAAACATCAAAAACATCATCGTCATGGCAACTCTGTAACCCAGCTGAGCTTCTACACACTGATTGGCTCTTGCTGGTTGTGCTGACGTTTGACCACAAAGACCTTCTGACCAGAGACCGTCACCGTGTACACAAAGTCGTCCAGGATCACTGCAGACACACACACACACACACACACACACACACACACACACACACACACACAGGTTAGTCCATCTGAAGTCACAGGGTTCCACCTGAGCTTTGTATCCCATCATGCAACATGAACAACATGCTCATCAAATACATGAAAACGTTGCTGATGATGATGCACCAGGTTTGAATCATGTGACAGTGATGACATCATTAACAGGTCTGAGAAAAACAAAGCAAAACACCTGAGTCATGTTTGTTTTTACTGAAGCTGATAAAGTGACCGTGCAGGTGTATTTGTGATACCTGACATGCGTTTGAAAGGTGGATCAGCTGATCCTGATAACCTGAAGCGACTTGCTGTTCGAACCATCTGCATCATGACACCTGCTGTGTGCTCGTCATTCTCCAGCTCGCCTGCAGACTGATCAGTAATCAATAATCAATCACTTTGATCCTCTTCTGATCAATAGACTTAACTCAACTCTTTAATCTATTTTAATAATCTGAGGATCCATATTTCCCCCTGTTTACAGCACTTTAATAATCCAGAATAATCTGAGAAAAGAGCAGAGTTCAGCTCGCAGTATCAAATGTGAATTCAGTTTAACCTGTAGAAATGTTAAATGAGCTTAAATCTAAATGGAGTCTGGTCTCTGTGTGACCAAACTAGCCTGAGCACCAGACTACTTGCAGAAATCACCTTATTTAACAATGAGCGTGGTTAAATAAAGACCAAACTGCACTCATAAAGAAGTTCTTTGTGAACTGAACATCTGAAAGCTCAGAGAGACTCACGGCCAGGACACCATCCTCACTGATGACCAGGTACCCAAGCTGGTCCGGGATCCGCTCCAGACCCGCAGTGAGCGCCGCTGTGGCCTGAAAGAATGACGACATCATCAGGATAACATTATGAAGCTAAAAGGAAGTGATGTTTGATGACTCATTGGTTCACTGATAAACGAAGATCAGCAGAACAAGAAGTGTGTTTCCTCAGGTCGAAGCTTCAGAGACTCACTAAACAGCCTTAGATCATTCGTCCAGTAATAATTCTGCATCTTCATCAGGTACGACCTGTGGTCCTCAGGTGCCAATGGGGTTACCCATTTAAAGATGGTTTCTTGTTTACCATGGTTACATTCGTCCTGCATACATGACACACACTCCCCGTTTCACAGGAACACAGTTGAGACCCCAGGGCGCAGGTAAACCCGCTTCGAACGTCACTCCCCCTCCTCTCTGTTTGTACCACTCCCTTCCTGCAGAGGGCGCTGTTGCTGTCCCGCAGGTATTTGCATTGAGCCCGATTATCAGTGATTATAACTCTGAAGAGAGCTCCAAGCTTCACCCTTGGAACGCTCTGGTTTTCATTTTTTGAAGGGAAGCATTTCCGCGTGTTTATCCTCCTTGTTCATAGAGAGGCTAAGAGGACGCTAACAGCGTTAGTGAACGGCACACAGCGGACAGTCCGAGATCCGTGAACGCCTCACCGAGGCCCTGAACGCTGAATTAAAAAACAAACAAACAAACAAAAAACCCAAAACGAGAATCCAAGTAAAACTTTAAACTCACCATGTTCGTCTTCTTCTGCTTCTACAGCCCACAGCTGCGCATTTCCGTCTTTATCGCAGAGCCTCACGTGACTGATGAGGCCTTCATGTGCTGTCGGACAAAAGAGACAGACACAGACACTCACGCACAGTTCGGGACTGACGGTCGGTGCTTGTCCCGATTATCAAATAAATAAGAATAAACGTTTGTGACATTTTAGGAATGTTTGGATTAATGTCGAGGACGTTGCTGTCTAAATATGACCTCATTGTTGCCCGATAAAGATGAAAATAAAATAAAACACATAAATAAACGAGTGATGTTCATATTTTTTTAATTTCTATAGGGGGCGCCATATTAAAGCGGAAGTGCAGGTCAGCTGATCCCTCACATGACGTGTCCCGTGAAGCTGAGTGTTTCTCTCCGGGAATCTCACCTGCATCTCCGTGATGGCCGGCCGCGGGAAACTGATCGCCGTGATCGGAGACGAGGACACGTGCACGGGCTTCTTGCTCGGCGGGATCGGAGAACTGAACAAGAACCGGAAACCGAACTTCCTGGTGGTGGAGAAGGACACAAGCATCACCGAGATCGAGGAGACTTTCAAGTAAGATGGACTCCACACACACACACACCAAAATGTGTTAAAAAATCAGCCGATTTAACGCTCCTTTCACGTGTTTCTGTCAGTGTCACCTGACCGAAGGTCTCGGTGGTCCTCGTGGGTCAAAAGTCAGATCGGTTTTATTATAATTCGGACGGCACCAGCCTGGAACCGTATTAACCCCTCGGTGACTTCAAAAACACTGGTTGTAGGACAGGAGGCCGGCTGCTTTTTTGATGAAAATAAGAATGGATTCTGGTGTATTTGGGCCCAGTCTGTAACTACATCCAGCATCCTGAGTTTTCAGCCCTTAGATGATCTCGGATAGAGTGTAATGGATTGATCAGCCGATCAATATATTAATCCAGCTCTCAGCTAATCTCCATGAAATGAACTTAACCTGTTAAATGCCGTAAAATTAGAAAAGACTTCAGTCTGTTTCTGTGGATTCCTGAACCTGATTTCAGAAATCATTGTATTTTAATAGTTATTCAGTCTTTCTGACTTCATTAAAACTGCACATAAATAATCGCGATCTTTGTAAATGTAGCATGTTAGCTCTCACACCGGACTCTATTGAAGAACCAGAGCTTTTTATTAAATCTGTATGAAATCAGCATTTTCAATGAAGGATTTAATATCAGCAAAAATTTAAATACTTTATATTAATTATGATATTTTATAATATATAATCTTTTATGATTGCTTCACACATTTTTTCCTTTTGTTTAATTGTTGACTTGCATTTATCAGTTAGTTTCAGAGAAGTTGGTCTGGTGCTTTGGGGTTGTATTCCTGAAATTTTCCTTGATGGCCTCATGTGCTGTGTGACACACACCAGACTCCATTCAAAAATCAGCTGATTTCAATGATCACTGTTGAGTTTGGAAATGTTTTTGATATCTTAAAACAGACCAGCTCTTACAGAGATGTTTCAGATTAGGAATTCCTGTGTTCTCTACAAACTCATCTGCGAATATCCTTTACATCTAAACCTCTGTAACCCACCGTTAGAGACGGATGATGTTAAATTGACAATAATTTGAATTGTCTGACTTCCTGTGTTAAGCTCAGCAGTAACAAACAGACCAGAGAGAAATGTTAGTCCTCCGAGACTCTCAGAAACACCACGCCTTCATTTACTTCCTGTTACACCTCCGCTGGTTCTTCTCGGGTTCTGAGGATGTTAAATTGTGACTGGACTTTGGCGTGGCAGCCTGACGGGGCTATTCTTTTTCTTCTCCTCTGCAGGAGCTTCCTGGCACGTAACGACATTGGTATCATCCTGATAAATCAGTTCATCGCTGAGATGATCCGGCACGCCATTGATGCCCACATGCAGTCGATCCCGGCCGTGCTGGAGATCCCGTCCAAAGAGCACCCGTACGATGCGTCCAAGGACTCCATCCTGCGCCGTGCCAAGGGCATGTTCTCTGCCGAAGACTTCCGATAGACAGCGAGTTGCGCTGATGCGGTTCACAGATTTGTCCTGATGTGTTTGTGCTGTGATGTTTACTTTTATTTCCAGGAAGTGATGTATGCCCATGTGATCGTTTTTAGACCAAACCTGATTGAGTCATGTGACCTGCCCCTCCTCCTAGGTGTTTGTTCCAGATGTGTTAACTTATAAACGTGAACAGATGTGCGAATAAATGAATAAATAAACTTGTTGTTTAAAGTTATTTTTTGTTTAATTTGATGGATGCACACACGTCTACTCCTTGTTTCCAGCCTCAGGTGTGATGAGCTTTAAGGTTTAAACACCAGCAGAAATGGGCAGTGTCAGTCAGCAGCAGACAAACTCCTCACAGCGCCATCCGGAATTCTGTGTATTTTTGTCCTCCTGGTGTCTGTGTGGAGGTCCTTCAGTAACTTTCAAGACACCCTGGCCTAAACACCAGGATCCATGAACCCACAACTCAGAACATCTGTGAGCTGCAGCAGGGGTCACGACCTGAGAAATTCCCAAATAACTTACACAAAGGCCAGAGGTCATTCAAGAACTTGAGGATAAAGTTTGCTTGGTCTGAGCTTAATGAAGCTAACAGGAAGTCTTTGATGGGATTTTCATAATAAAGCTCCCTGTTATCCACCTGAGCCTCACAATGGAGGAGGAGAAATGAGCTAATCAGCAGACAGGTGTGAGTAAGCCAGATGTTTGATGCTGTTTATGATAGTTCATTTTCTGCCAACCTCTTCCACCAGCTAATCCGGAGGCAAGTGCGGCATTTCCCAACCAGTTGTGATTATTCATCTTAATTTCTCTAGTTGAGTAAATATCCCAACGTTACAGCAGAGCTGATTCAATAAGTTCTCACAAAGCACCATGTCTGCTCTTCTGTTCCTCCTAGGTGTTTTCATGACAAACGGCGAGCTAGCGGCACCATTTCAGATCAGATGTGTTCATCTAACCTTACTGTACAAGGAAGTTACATCTGACTGGATCACTTCCAAACTGGTTGCGAGATTCTTCACAACCTAAAACGTCTGATTGGATCTCGTATTGTTGATACATTTTGTCACAGTTTTTGTCCTTGTGCATTACTTTTTATTTAGTTATCTCATTTCTGTCAGAAAAAAATGTTGTAAATGAAAATAGGTGAAAAGTATTGTTCAGTAGATTTAACACACTTTCCAGCCTGTCCTTCGTCTGCCTTGGGACCTCATCCAAATGCAGGAGGTGCCATGGTCAGATATCGAAGGACCTCAGCTACCTCCTTTCAATGTGGAGAAGTAGCGGCAGTACTCTAAGCCCCTCTCAAATGACTGAAATCCTCACCCTTTCTCTAGGAACAGCACGGCCACCCTTCAGAGGAAGCTCATTGCTGCTGCCTGTACCTGCAACCTTATTCTTTTGGCTACTCCCCAGAACTAATGACCACAGGTGAGGGTAAGGACAATGGGATATCGTCATCACTTTGAAACTGTGTTTTTGTTGCTTTTGATGCGCTAGAGCTAAAATCCTGAAAACTATATTTTTATCAGAGTGAAGCTGCTCTGTGTTCATCACATCAGACTTTAACAATCAATAAATCATAAACCTGAAGTCCTGCTGATCGATCACACACGTGTCTGTGAACTCTCCGTGTGCTTCAGTGTCTTTGTATCGTCAGCCTCAGAGCGAGTCCACATTAACCTGAAAGTCTGCACGCTTATGGGATGGGGCAGAGGCGGAGCCAGGCATTTGAAACACCCGGGGCTTAGCCCAAAAGGGTAGTATGCATGTGGGATTTTTTTATTTATTTTTTTGGGGGGTAGAAATGACTGAAAGATTAATAGGCTCTGTTTTGAGTTTTGTTAAAAAAAGAATGACTTCATATAGGAAAAAAATATATATCACATATGCAGGACACCTTAAGCTAGGTTTTTAATTAAGCAGCAAGGCAGAACAAGGTCAGGGCTGTATCAAGACACGTGGACTAAACCCCAATTCAACCAGACCCAGAACTGATCCAGAATTAAAACAGGACTACGACAGTTCAAAATCAGGACTACTTGGGATTTAACCAAGACAGAACAAGAATCAAAACTAGATGATAGTAGCACTAAAAATCATCATAGACCTGCACTACACTTATTTTTTAATTCTACCAAAGTCCACTATTTAGATTGAGAAAAGTTTATATAATTATTTAGCCTTGTTGTGCAAACAAGCCTGCAGAACTTAATAAATGTAAAATTTGAAAAATAACAAACCTAAAAAGAAACACTAGGTACGAGATACATGAGTACCTATGATACGGTGATACTTTTGGTAAACAACCATTTGACTAACATGTGTGTCTCACCTGCTCTTGTTCACCTCTGTTCTGTCCTCATTCTCCTCTCTCTCCCTCTCTGTTCCTCTCTCTCCCTCTTTGTGCTGACAATCATCAAATATACAGTTGAAACCAGATATTTACAAACTCTTCAGATAAAAACACTTTTTTAATTGTAACATCAAATCAGACTAAATGTTTATTTTTTAGATTGATAAATATAAAAAAACATATTTGTTAACTTTAAGAGTAAAGAGAGAAACTATCTGTATTTCTTAATTGTAAATGGCACCAAATTGTATGCAAAATTGAGCCACATTTATGGAGCTCCACAATTCTTTTCCTGGTGTTTTGGTTGACATCTCTTGATTTTCCCATGTCACAGAAACAGGCTCTGTGTTTTGCCTTATATGCATCCACAGCTGTGCCACCAATTTACTCACATGGACTCTACTAACCTATCAGAAGCTTCTTCAGCTCACAATGGAATCCTCTGGAGTTTTCTTATTAATTAACAATAAACTTAGTGTACATGTGCTCCTAAATTTGATGAAAGTGATAATAAATAGACAGATCTCTCTCTCTCTTTATTCTGACATTTAACTAATTCAAAATATATTTCAATATTTATTTAACCAAAACAAGTTTACTCTAAATTGATGTTGTACAGTAAAAAAATGTTCTTGTGTTTTCCATAAAGTGTATGTAAATATCTGGTTTCAACTGTGAATATACTGCTGTGTATTGAAATTCCTCTTGTTTTGCATAGAAATATACTGAACAACATACAAAGCATAATATATAAAATACCACCAGAGTTTTTTCTTTGAAAGAAGCCCCTTATGTCCATTCTTGTATATCAGTGCATTACTGAAACCGATTTATTTAGCCGTGGAGGGAAACAACTGAAAATATGAAATAAACACACACGTAAGCTAAGACTCTCTAAAGAAACAGCATTGTTGTTGTTCGGCTTTTCATTTCGCCATTTGTTGATTCACTCGAAGAGCAAGTAACTAATATGGGTCAAGTGATCAGTTTGACATCAATCTTTCGTGATACACCGTCATATTTACATTATTTGTACAGTACGGATGATTTGCTTTGGTACCTGGTCGAACTTCAGTTCTCCTCTGTCTGCTCAGTGTTGCCAACTCCTCAGTAAGGAAAATCGCTATTGGTTGTCCTAAAAGTCGCTAGAAGTCGCTAAATGACGTCATCGCCTAATTTGCAGAATTGGTCATGCTAATCTAATTGTAACCTATGTTGTTGGAGAGAGAAATAACATCGTGGAAGAGACATAAAGTGAGTAAAAAACGTCCCAAATGCATTTAGAGTTTATTTAGAACTACAAATTAAATTTCTTTTAGCAATTATTGTTTTTTTTAATGTCACAATTCCAACCCTGCTCCTTTACCCGGGCTTGGACCGGCAAAAGTGACCCGAAATAGGCGCTCTGGTGGAGTTACTTTGTGTGTGTGTGTGTGTTTATAAGTAGTTTTAAACCTTGTGATCCACAAAACAGCATAAGAGTAAAAGAAGAACTAACTGCGTTACAGGACCCACTGCTTGTTGAGAAAGAAATTTAATTTGTAGTTCTAAATAAACTCTAAATGCATTTAGGACGTTTTTTACTCACTTTGTCTCTTCCACGATGTTATTTCTCTCTCCAACAACATAGGTTACAATTAGATTAGCATGACCAATTATGCAAATTAGGCGATGACGTCATTTAGCGACTTCTAGCGACTTTTAGGACAACCAATAGCGATTTTCCTTACTGAGGAGTTGGCAACACTGGGTCATCTACTGATTGGAAGATTAGTGGTTCGATCCCTGGCTCCTCCAGTCTGGATGCCAAGTATCCTTGGGCAAGATACTAACCTCAAGCTGCTCTCTGATGCATCCATCAGTGTATGATAGCTAGGAAGCACTAAAAGCTTAGAAAAAAAGGTTCTTGGGTGAATGTGGTATGTTGTATAGAGGGCTTTGAGTACTCTGGGAGAGTAGAAAAGCACTATATAAGCATCAGTCCATTTACTTATTGATAACATTGCACTCACGTTCGACATAAACTGCTTCCTGTCACAGGGTGACGGGGTGACCAAACAAACATCTCCTTGGGGGCTGGAACATGACCTTCCCTTGCAGATGTTTTCCCAAAGTTCAGCACTGTGATCTGAATATAAAACAGGAAACACAAACACAGCGAGGTCTGTGTGCCATGGAGTATTTTAACCCTTTACTACCTCAGGCTCTGTGGCTTTTAAACCCCAAAACACAATACGCCAAAAATTGGTCCACCTCAAGGATCAGGTCCCCCGACACAAACAGAGTAATATAGTGTACGCTGTTAAGTGCCAGCTTGATTGCCATGATTTATTCATTGGTGAAGCCAAACAACCTCTGGTGAGGCGGATGGCACAACAACAAAAAAAAGAGCTAACTTGTCAGGCCAAGACTCCGCAGTCTTTTTACACCTACAGGCCAGTGGACACTCTTTCAATGATGAGGACGTAACATCCTGGACAGGGAGGAACGCTGGTTTGACTGGAGAGTCAAGGAGGCCATTTACATGAAAAGGGAAAGACCATCTCTGAATCGAGGAGGGGGCCTAAGGGTACATCTTTCATCATCTTATGATGTTGTGATTGCAGCCATTCCCCAACTCTCTGTGAATAGTACTCATTGCAATTGATCAGTGGTCTTTGATCAATGATCATGACAATTTGCATATTGATGATCAAGAAACTGGCCTCACAGCCCATTGTTCTTTCAGTGGGCTGGTTTCAGTCATTGTGCAAATGTACTTTTTATAATGTTGGGGAAACGTGCAGTCAGCTGAGACTGAAGAAATCACTTGGATGAGTGACGAAATGTTTCTCCCACTGAAAACGTTCAGATGAACAGAACAAACCTTTTGGGATTTACTTACCAGGATGACTGAGCATCCATTAAGACCCTTTACTAGTTGAAACATTTTAGCAGGTTGACTTGCACAGTATGACAGGAAGTCAGCATGTGACTTAGTGGGACAGAGGTGTTCATCAAATAGCTGATGAACCTGTTCTCACAGCAGGAATTACTGCAGGTGACTTGTAAGGAGGCGGAGCCTTATCACACACACAGGAATATCTCTTACCTCACAGTGACTTCACAGGAAGCTAGCGGTTAACATAAAAACACCTGAGTTCGCACCTGCAGGTGACTCAAATGTTTAATGATGTTTCCCACAGACACTGAGAACTGATGACATCGCAGTGAGATCACTGCGTGTGAACCAATGATCTCTTCCCCGTGAAGAACAAACAGCGCCGAGGTCGAGCTGCTGATAAAACCCACTGTAAATAGTGAAACGACTCATCACTCCCGTCGGCCTTCAGCTGGCCTTCAGCCGACCTTCAGGCGACACTGACATGTTTCTGTGTAAACAAAGAGCAGGTTTAAAAGGCAGCATGATGCCTTCAATGTCACTCTCTCTGATGAGGATGACGACTCTCTCTGCTCCACTCCAGAGGATGATGGTGATGATAATGATGATGGTGGTCTTTGTTTTGGTGACACCTCTTCCTTCTCCATGTGGACGTCTCAGGTAAGGTACAGGTGTCAGCTGGACTTCCTGTTTGTGTGTGCTGATTACAGAGATGTTTTCTGTTCTTTCCACAGACGTGAAAATGTGAACATGTCAAATCCTCATCTGGCCGATCACAACATCACCAGGTGAGTCTGACAGAAACTCTGGGTATTCCTGCACCAGCTTGTTAGAACTTTGAAGTAACATCAGGTATGAACATGTCATCTTGCTAAACTACATCCAGATAAACTCCCAGTCTTCTTCTTCTCTTTACTCATTTCACATGTTTGTTGTAAAGAAATCAGATTACTTGGTGGAGTAAATGTGTACCAATCGACCTGCTGATTGATTGTTAAATGATCAATGATGAATCAACATGTTTACTAATAATTTCCAATCATTCAGCTCACTGATCATCAGTTCATTAAATCTTTTTGACTGATCTTCAGGTGTGAAACTCTGACAGATACAAAAGTAACTGTCTTGATGCATGCTCAATCATCCTAGTAAGGAAAAGTTGATTCTGTTTATTTGGACGTAGCCTTTTTAGTGGGAGAAACACTTCATCACTCACCCAAGTGTCCTTTTCAGTCTCAGCTGACTGCAGATTTCTAACCTTATAAACAGTACATTTGCCTTAATGACTGAAACCAGCACCACAGACGAACAATGAGCTGTGACGCCAGTTTCTTGATTATTGGTTAATGGCCATGAGTGCCATTCACAAAGAGGTGGGGAATGGCTGCAATTACAACATTGTAAGATTGTGAAAGATGTACGTTTAGGCCCCCTCCTCGATACAGAGATGGTCTTTCCCTTTTCACGTAAATGGCTTGTGCGCACTCAAGAGTGTACACTACGTTACACTGTTTGTGTTGGGGGACCGGATCCTTGCGGAACCATTTTTTTGCGCAGCGGGTTTTGGGTTTGAAAGCCACACAGACATGGTGGTTGGAGAAAATGTGTCTCAGCTGTTCCGCTACTCCTGACACAAAAGAGATTACTAGGGTTTTTGCTTAGGCAGCAGTTTTGCGTCTTCTCTCCTGGATCGCCTGGAGTTTTCTTTAGATGCTGGCCACTGTGTCTGTGGGATGGTGTTTGCTCTATGTTGTAGTGTCCTGATGACACCCAGTGGATGATGAGAGCCAAACTTTAAGTGACGAAATGTTTCTCCCACTGAAAACACTACATCCCAATGAATCACTGAAAGGAGCCTGGAAACACGAAATGGTGGTGAGTCCAGGTATTTAAGCTCCATCGGGGGTTGTCCCTTAAGAGGGTCATTGACCAACTATTACTATTATATTGAGACCTTGCCTCATCACAAAGGTGTGGGTCTTTATCAGGGCTTAAATACCTGGGACTTTCCACTATTTGGTCTTAGAACTGAAGAAGCTTTTCGGATGAGAGGTGAAGCTTAAAGAAGTCCAGTTCTTTTCTTTCCAAGCTTCTTAGGTTACCATGACCTGGAAGACTGAGAACCAACACGAACATACATTGAGATGAACAGAATCAACTTTTTGGGAAAAGTAACTATAGTTTGAGTGAACCTACTGAGTTACTTTCTGAGTAACCATTTAAACTTGTGATGATCAATATGTTAACTAGTCATTAGTTTCATGTGTTATGTGTGTTATTAGTGTTCATGTGATAAAAATATCAATTCGCACCGGAGCATCAAGGGTCTCAGAGAATAATCCACAAATACACTGGAATTAAGTGGGAATAAAGCGGACGTCCTGTTGAACGACTGAGTTGTCACACGATGTTTCTAAATGTTTACTTATATTTAATTGTGTTACAATGATCGCTGTGAGCGGTCAGTGGAACATCCACTTGTTTATCACCTCCTCAGTAAGAGAGGATTTGTGTTGAAGATGATGTAGCCCATAGGTGTCAAACTCTGGCCCGCGGGCCAAATTTGGCCCGCAGCCTAATTACATTTGGCCCGCGAAGCCATACCAAATTACTATTAGAGCTGGCCTACTGGTATTAAACAGCTAATATATATATTGTTTAGTATTAAGCTTTGCTTGTTCCATATTCAGTTTTTCAGCAAAACTTGTTTGAGTCCATAAGAAAATATTCATTCTCATATCTGGAGGAAGATTTTTTTTTCAATAAATATTAACGTTAGCCCGCGACTTTGTTCCAGATTTGAATTTTGGCCCACTGTGTATTTGAGTTTGACACCCCTGATGTAGCCAGTCTATTTCCTGTTTCAGACTCGAGGCTAAAAAAAAGTCACACCTGTGAAGCTGTTTCAACTCTGTGTGAAAACTTTAATGAGGATCAGATTGTTTAAAGTTTTATTTTTCACAGCAGTGCAGAGGGGTTCACTGAGATTGCTGTGCGGAACAACACAGTAAAAAACATGGGAACCCACATGGGGAACAGCACGGAGCATGCCATGGGGAACAGCACCCCCACGCTTTTGTGAGTAACCTCAGGTTGCACCTAAATCAAGTATTAGGTGTGAATCCAGTTCAGAGGGCCTCTGCTTGTATTCAAGACTGATTCTTCCTCTGGATCACCTGTAAGACTCTGACACACTCACTCACCTGCAGCCCACTCAGGTCTGAACAGGTGCTCTCTGTCTGTGTTTCAGGAAGCCAGAATCAGTGTATGTATCTGTCACCACATGGTCTGATTGGCCGAGAAAACACCATCAGAAGTAGGGAGAGAGCCTGCTGATGTTTTTTGTTTTCAAAAATTACCTGAGAGTCAGACACAAAGTCACAACAGGGAGGCAGACAGACAAACAGAAAAACAAACAAACAAACAGACACATTGACAGACCAAAAGACAAACAGACAGACAGACAGACAAACGGACAAAAAGAAGACAAACAGACAACCAAACACCAACAGAAAATTAAGCAGCCAACTGAAAAAGACAAACAAACAGGCAGGCAGGCAGATTACAAAACAGACAAGAGAAAAAGACAGACAGGCAGGCAGACAGATAAACAAACATACAGATAGACAAACAGAAGACAGGCAGACAGACAGACAAGCTACCAAGCAGACAGACAAAAAAATAGATGACAAAACAGACAGAGCAACAAGCAGACAAGCAGAAAGACAGGCAGATGGACAGAATGCAAACACAGACAGACAGCCAAACACTAAAACAGAAAACCAAACAGACAAAAGAAAAAGACAGACAGGTGAACAGATAAACAAACATACGGAAAGACAAACAGGCAAACAAACAGAAAGAAAAACAGACAGAGAGACAGGCAGTGTGGGATCTGAAAGACACGCTGATTATTTGGAAGAAGTCACTGAAGTACAACTCAGAAAGATCAATCAAAAAGAAAGAGTCTAAATAAGTATCAATAATTATTAAAGGTGTTCCTAGATAATTAATCAATCAGTTAATCAATTACCTGTGCCTTTCTTAGGATTCATGGGGCCACAGGTGCTCGGTGTGTCCTGGCCACCTGTGGGACAGCGAACCTAGTTGACAGATTGCAGGGTGGAGAGGAGAAGGCTGGCGACGCCACCGCAGACCCCTTTGGTCCTGGGAAAAAGTGAAGGGAGGCACCTGTTACTACTTTATCATCTTCATCATCATCAGCTCCACCTCACACTCACCTGTCTGAGAGAAAAACACAAGAAAACCTAACCTTCACACATCTGAGGATGCAAAGAAGTTAACTACAATTCTCAAGATCCATCTTACCAACAAACATCCAGTGACAGAGCTGCACGCCACCACAGGTGGAAACCAAAGAGAACCATCTTCAGTCTCACCTGTTTGAGTCCAACTGTGGTCACATGGTCCAGCACATGATTGACAGAGACTCGATGACTTTCAGCTCCTCCCAGTATGTATTTACATCTTATACTTTTATTTTGAAGGGGCCTGTCGCTGATCACTTGAAGTTTTCCTGTCGCCTTTTACGTGTCAGTTTGTGTCTCTGACATCAGAGACAGAAATTAAACAAAGCTATTAATTAACAAAGTTTGTTGGTGTTTCTGTGGAGCTGGTCGGAGTCACACTGAGCATGTGCAAAATGCCTACCTGTAAATGTGACAGTCTGAAATGTGTCCATGTAAAGAAAATCTGTTTCCAATAAAGTATTAAATAAAGTTTGACTCTCCCTGCATGTACAAAACTGACTACAGGTAAAAGTCAGAGGTCAAAGGTCAACTACACTTCTATAGCAGAGGAGTTGGCCTGTGCTGGATATTACCTACATCAATCTTTATTTACAGTCTATGATTGATTATTAAAAGTGCAGCTTGAAGCCCTTCTGGACAATCACTGTGATGCGTGGCTGTGATATAAAAGCTGCGTGTATCACGGGTCAATGATAAAAACACATTAAGGTTTTCTGACTTGTCACAAATTTGGGATTTAAAAGAATTTTTCATCCTGGCAGTTAAACTTCTCTGAGTGTCCCTAAGAACATCTCAGCTTCCTGTCCAGGTTCCAAGACACTAACCATCTTTGATATACAGTCTGAGGTGCAGACTGTTATATCTGAGTGTGTGTTATGTTGACTAAGCACAAAAACAAAGAAGAACATCTTTCATTTCATTTATTCACATTTCATTATGTTTTCTTTTTATTTCGGTTTCCTTGCTGGAGTTCATCAGAGGGTTTGTTTCTTCCGTTTTGACTGAGGTTTGTTAATAAAGCTGGTTCAAAATTAAGCAATAGCGGCACCTCTGGGTGTAAGAACGTGTTTGTCCTGGAGGTGGCATCACAGGAACAGTAGAAACATCAGTGTGAGAGTCCACTTTGTGATTCTACTGTCACAATCTGAACTGTGGACTGTACCACACACAGCCCATCAGATTATCAGTATTAATCAGTATTGATTTTGCTGACACAGAGATGTGTTTTCCTGTATTCTGTGAGCATGTGCAGCTGCAGCTCCTCAGAAAGACTGAGTCACTGCTGATTGGACAATTGTCTGAAGGAGCTATCAGAAGTACGGGAGGAGGAGCAGCTGGTGCAATCATGATGAGGATGATGAAGGCAGAGTAAGCTTTAAAAACCAGATGAGCAGAGTGTGTGGAGATTAATTAAACTTTAATTATCACTCACTCCAGCACCTGACTGGAAACGTCTGAGTAACGTTCATGTGGGTCGGGGTCAGGCTTACTGCACAAGACTGCTTAAATCCCACCCACACAGGGCGAGCAGACAGCAGCAGAGAGAAATTTACCTGGGATTCAGTTAGAAACATAATCAGGATCATTTTTGGTATTTAAATCACTCATTAGGAAGGACTTTCCAGTCCGAGAGTGGAATAAATGTAGTTTAATGGGAGTGTTTGCTGGTACAGTCGGCCACGTTACAGGAGTCAAGAGGTCAGATATGAGCTTTGTCATTCATGAGTAGTGACCGTGTTAGCAGTTCTGTAGGATCACTGCTGTGTGTACAGAGGTGAGCCTATCAGGTGTCATCTCTGAGGTGTGTGACTGTTGCTGTGTAATATATCTGAAGCTGGCTTGGCTTCAGCAACCTTTGATCAGGGGAATCAGTGAAATCTTAAACTCTGTCAGCTCCGTTCAAAGCGTCCTGTCACAGCAGCTGCTGAATTCTGGGTAAATGACGTGTGAAACTGTGTGAGCAGTGAAATGATTGGCTAAGCCCTCGAACCTCCAAACACAGAGTGATTTAAAAGTGTAAATGAGTCAGTGCAGGCGAACGTGAGTCAGGGGTGAGTGGATGAAACGCTGTGACTGAATCAGTCAGAGTTCTGATGGACCTGAATCGATCAGACGCTGTCAGCAAGGCTAACAGCTCATTTATTAGAAGAGATCAATAACAAACAAACATGTCTGCACCTGCTGTTTTCATATCAAATCAATCAGTTCATCCTGACACGATCAACAGCAACTGATTACAGAGGAAGAAGAGGATGAAGAGGACAGGCTTGTTCTCTCTGAATCTTTGTTCTCACTATAAATGGAACGTCATGTGACTCGTTCCTGTCCTCACACCTCCCACAAACAAACAAACAAATAAATAAATAAATAAACCCAGCGGGTCTGATCCTGGATCTGATTCAGCACACACACACACACACACACACACACACACACACACACACACACACACACACACACACACACACACATAGGGAGAGCCTGGAGAAAACCTGCAGACCCTCAGAGCCTCCTCTGAGAAAGAACCAGCTTTCATTGTCCTGCAAAGACAGGCAGGATGGGCTTAGACCACTCTTCTTCATCGAGTGGATCCTCAGCTTTCACCAAGACATTAGCCTTTCTCATAGTTTCACACATATGACTGACACACACACAGTCCTGAATCCATCTCTGCTTTCAGTCAGATTACTTCAAACTATGAGTAACACACTGTCAGAACTGAGATTGCACTTCAGTGGAACCAAGTTCAGTTCAGTTTTATTTTTTCATTTTCCAAATCACACCAACAGTCCCCTCAAAGCATTTTACATTGGAAGGTCAAGACCCAGAATTATGCAGAGAAACCGAAACAATCAGAATTCCCTCTTTGAGCAAGCACTTGGTGACAGTGGGAAGAAAACCCTCCCTTTTAACCGGAAGAAACCTCCAGGCGAACCAGGAGGGGCGACCATCTCCTGCAACATGTTGGAGGTGAGGGGAAGAAGACAGGACATAGACACGCTGTGGAAGAGAGCCAGAGATTAATAATAACTAATGATTAAATGCAGAGAGGTGTATAAATGCATATAAACTTATGGTGGAGCAAGTACATGGCCTGTATTTGTATAGCGCTTTACTAGTCCCTAAGGACCCCAAAGCACTTTACACATCCAGTCACCCACCCATTCACACACACATGATGGCAGCTACATTGTAGCCACAGCCACCCTGGGATGCATTGACAGAGGCAAGGCTGCCAGATACTGGCACCACTGGGCCCTCTGACCACCACCAGTAGGCAATGGGTCAAGTGTCTTGCCCAAGGATACAACAATCAAGACTGTCAGAGCCCAGGCTCGAACCAGCAACCTTCTGATTACAAGGCGAACTCCCAACTCTTGAGCCACGATCGCCCCAAATACAGGTCGAAGCAGGTACTCAGTTTTGCATCTCAGGTGTACATCATGACACTGCTAATCAGACAGGTATATATACCCACCTGCCGCTTTATTAAGTACACCTTGGAGTGGCGCTCCTTTTTCTTTCAGAGTTGCTATAATTCTTTACGCCACAGATTCAACGTGAAGCTGGAAAGGCTCCTTAGAGATTTTCTCTATCTTGATATGAACAACATCACAGAGTTAACGTAGAAACCATACATAAATAAATTTAAGGTGTGACCCAAAGACGATTAATGACGTAATTCATCTCAACCAGCAGAGCTTCATCGCTATGAACTGACAGTGAGGGCTGATGGAGTAACTGAGGTTCTAAGACTGTTTCAAAGGTTTTATGCAGATCAGTGGCAGCACTTGCTGGGCTCCATTAGGAAACAAATGAAATGCGTGAGTAGGGCCGTGTGCACCTCATTAGCATGTTTTCATGTCTGCAATCAGAGACTCGCCTGTTTGAATCAGGACCAGAACACACCCGCTGCGACAGATTCATCCACAAATGAGTTACAGCGTTGTTTAGATTCTCCAGATCAGTCATGTATGACACATTTGTGCAGCAGCAGCATGAGCAGGATAAAAGGACTCTGCTTCCTCTCACAGATGCTAATAAATGACAGCTCATTAACATGAACAGCGCTCTCATCATGAAGCTCTGCACAGTGAACAATAACATCATCTCCAACCAACACGGAGCCCTGGGTCACACAGGAGATCAGGCACAAACATTCAGCTGTAGCACACACACAAACTTCTCACTTGTCTGTTTCCACATGTGATCGACATGTATAAGGTAAACACAATTATGACCAATTCTTTTTACATTATACATGCTTCCCTTAGGCAGTTCCGTCAGAAGGCATGGTATACAGATGACACCCAACTTTATCTATCCATGAACAGGGGCGGATCTAGAAGGGTGGCATGGGGTGGCAAGTGCCACCCTAAAATGATCCCTTGCCACCCCAAGTGCCACGCGAGTTTTGCATATAACAGTGTTGTTTATTACAATAAGATAGCATTAACAGTTTGAGCGTAGTTACACTCAACAGTGAATATAAATGCTAAAATGGAATATATTGCATAGTGTTCCCCCCTCCACCATTAACAAATGGTTCAGCCCATAGCAGGACCGGCTTTTTTCTTGTTTTCAGTAACAAGCATGTTTATGATTGTGCCAGAGCACATTTTGAACAACACCATGGGAATTTCGGATTTTACACAGATGGTTGGATGTTACACTGTGGAAATGGAAGGAAGGTGAGTGTTATGAACCCTCTGTGGTCCACGGACATGCTGCACCTCCAAATCACATGACTGATCTAAGCTGACATAGCAAAAAGCTGCAGCCACGCTGACTCTCTATTTCAGCCCACATTGAAAGTTCAGACTTCAAAGTTTTTACATTTTAATTACAGGCCAGTAAATCCAGAATTGTGATAATATATATAAGCCACGCTTTTTTCTAAATACTGTCGTCACGTTTTTGTGTGTGTGTGTGTGTTTTAAGCGTTTTCTAAGGACAGCACGAAAACAGTAAAGAAAGGAAGAAAAAGCCACCTCTTTCCTATCGTACCATGTCGACCAATTTTTTAAAAAAGTCAACACATGGGATTTGGTTGTTTAGGAAGAGGGAAACGTTTTGGGAGTGACGGTAACGGCAGCGAGACAGAGCGAGTGAGTGAGAGAGAGAGAGAGAGAGAGAGAGAGGGGGAGAGTTTTTAGATGTGGGAGATTTGTGACGTTTAGTGTGGAGTGGATTCTTAGTGTGTTGTGTTGTCTTGTGTAGCTGTTCTGTTGTGTAGTCGTTTTGTTTTGTGTGTCAGTGAGGGCACTAATGAATGTCACAAAGGCACATTTGGAACGTAAACACTAAGTAGAAAACCAGCGGAGTGATACACCTCCTGTTGTCAGGCCTGCAGGTTTATCCCTGTGCGGTTCCCCTCTCTCTCTCTTTTTTTTTTTACTGGCACACATCATTTGTGGGGCATCTTAATGCAACACCTGATTGTTCTCTCACTTTGGTTTTAGTAATATTTTTAAATGGTTGTAGAAAATGAAAAAAAAAAAAACCCAAAAAACGGCAGGTGTATTGGCTGCATTTTTAGATAAATAGTTGTATATGTTTACAAAATGTACAATTATATTATATTTGCATTTCAAGTTATAAAAATTTACTCAACATGTCTGGTGGGGGGTTGTTTTACAGTAAAAAAATACTACTAGGATTTTAAGTTTTTTGTGTGATTTTAGATCAGTAATAGTACTATTAATAGTAATAGTAGTACTAATGCAGTATTTCAGTGAAAAACAACTAAATTCAGATGAGCTGAAAAAAAGAATGATACCAAACAAGGCAAGGGGAAAAAAATAAAATGAAACAATCTGAGGGTGAAATACAAATGTAAACTCAAAAGGAGTCAAAAATGGCCGTTTGTATTTCAGACCTCAGTGGGTGAATCCAACAAATCATGAAAAATTAGGTTTAAATTTTCATGACAGTGCAGATTTCTGACATTGTGTAATTTAAGCATCTAACAATGTGATTGTTTTCTAACAAAAAACAGTGTGAAACTTAAGTTAGACTTGTGTTTGTAAATGAACCGCCCCATGTTGTGTAGCTTTCTGGATTTTATACTTATTGGGCTACATATTTATTTATTATACAGGCTATACAGCACATAACATCAAAACTCACATGTTTTATGTAACTAAAGTGTGTAATTATGTGGGCTACAGACAATAATTAAGTTATAGACTATATTTATATGAAAAACGTGTATACTTACTGCATTTGAATTATTTTAACCATACGTAACCACCTGCATATGTGTTTGAAAAAAAAAAAGGCTTTGATTTTGCCACCCCATTTGATTTCTTTGCCACCCTCATGCCACCCTAAGAAAATTTCTCTAAATCCGCCCCTGTCCATGAAGCCTCTAATTTTCTGCTTCTTAATTCACATAAAACTGACGTTATTGTACTTGGCCCCAAAAATCTTAGAAATATGGTATCTAACCAGATTCTTACTCTGGTTGGCATTACTTTGGCCTCCGGTAACACTGTGAAGAATCTTGGAGTCGTTTTTGACCAGGATATGTCCTTCAATGCATATATTTAAACAAATATATAGGACTGCTTTTTTTTTTCCATTTGTGCAATATCTCTAAAATTAGAAACATCCTGTCTCAACTGGTTTATGCATTTATTACTTCTAGGCTGGACTACTGCAATTCATTATTATCAGGATGTCCTAAAACTCCCTGAAAAGCTTTCAGTTGATCCAAAATGCTGCAGCAAGAGTACTGACAGGGACTAGAAAGAGAGAGCATATTTCTCCTATATTGGCTTCCCTTCATTGGCTCCCTGTTAAATCCAGAATTTAGCCTTCAACTTTCAGCCCCCTCTTCTATGGAACCAGCTTCCAGTTTGGATTCAGGAGACAGACACTATCTCTACATTTAAGATTAGGCTTAAAACTTTCCTTTTTGATAAAACATATAGTTCGGGCTGGATCAGGTGACCCTGAATTCTCCCTTAGTTATGCTGCAATAGGTATAGGCTGCTGGGGGATTCCCATGATGCACTGAGTATTTATATGGCTTTATACAGCTCTCTGCATTTAATCATTAGTTATTATTAATCTCTGGCTCCCTTCCTCAGCATGTCTTTGTCCTGTCTTCATCCCATCACTTTTTCCTCCAAGCTGGTCTATTGCGGCGAACAGAGAGCTGTCGATCGATCGTGAACCTCCAGGTCACTGGAGCTCACTCAGGTGTTCTGTCCACCTGGAGGAGAGCTGGGACTCTTGCCTGGTTTTTCCCCAGAGGAGTTGGAGTAGGTGGAGTTACAGATGAACGTGAAAGTCCAGGGGAAAAGTTTGACAGGTGAACAGCTTGTTAATGATGAGGTAATTAAAGAGCAGAACCGTGTCACTTCCTGTCTCTACACGTTGGCACTTCTAAAAGAAGATTAGTATGAAGAGCCTTTCAGCCTCTGATCCCAGGTCAGAAACACCTGCAGGTTGGTGCCATTCCCATGGCTACAGTTAAAAAAAATAAGCAATGCTGACTCAGCATCCTCAGGCACCTTTAGGCTTCGCCTGCAGTGGGGTCTGACAGACACAGCTGGAGGTGACGGTCTTCATCCATCAGGCAGCAGCTAAAGGTCACAGAGGAGGAGGAGCCTTCCTCAGTCACACTGAAAACCTCTTTTTAATTTAATGCCCTTAAAGACATCAACAGTCACCTGACTGGTCACCTGATCTCATCTGAATGATGATCCATAAAAATCAGAACACCTGTCCATCACACACACCTGACAGCACACAGGTATGACAGCAGCAGATACAAAATACCACAGAAGAAGAAGAAAAAGCACCTGATGACCGAGGAAGGAAGGGAGGAGAGTCAGTATATCACTGCTGACTGTTAGCCAATCAGAGAGCAGGAACACCAGGAGGAGGAGGAGGAGGTGGGTAGCTTTTTATAGACGAGGAGACAAAAGTTTGTCAGATGAGACGTGAAGAGAGGAAGGAGCAAGAGATTCACAGAAGGAGAAAAATATTCACACAGGAGGAGGAGGAAGAGGAGGAGGATGATGACCAAACTCTGGATCATAGACAAAACAAAGAGACTCACAGAAGTGGAAGAGGAGGAACAGACGATGCTGCTTCAGCTCTGAAACGTGAGTTTGTTTCTTTGTCCACAATATTGTTAGGCTTTGATTAAAATAAACATAACATAATATCATATTATATCGCACAATATATTTAATAAAATATAACACAATTGTTTTAGATCATGTAACATAATAAAGTTGAAGTGAATCTGCTTACACCCGAGCATTAAAGCTGACGTGATGTTTGAGAATGAATCTGGCAGCAGGTTTCAGTTAATCCCATCAGTCTGCCTCTGGCGCCTCGAACAGCCTTTAATTATTTTAATGATGTTGTCATCATCACATGTTTGTTTTCTCTGCCGCACTTTAATTTTTAAATTTAACTTCTGTGTGCGGTCATAAAAACACTGATCATGCTCACAAACCTCTCTGACATCACAGCACCCCCACAGGCTGAGTTTTTTTATGACTGGTGAGGTCACCTCACTTCTGAGGACGACATCCATTTTTGTATCTTGTAGCATGATTGTGCCCAAACTGGTTTAGTTTAAAATTAGTTTCATTTTAGTTTAACTTTAAATAAGCACCGAATGATATGAGCAGAGACACTGCAGTTATAAATGCCAGATTTCCTCCTTGCTGTGACCCTCAGGATTTCATCTCACCACTGTGACATCATGCGAGGCTCACTCAGTTATCCATATGTAGGATCCAATTTTTTTCAGCTTTAAGCTATGAGATGAAACCTCTCTGGTCAGGTTTAGGAGGCGGTGTAACCCAGAACGATACCAGCGATGGGAAACTCCATAACTGTCAGTGGGTGGGGCCTGAGGTCAAGCTTTGTCACCTCTAAGGCAGGCGATTGAAGAATCAGCCAGTGGAAATGGTGGACAACACCGTGGGTTAAGCGGGCCGGAATGATCTGGACCAACTAATGGATTAGTTTTCCCTTAGCTACCACCTGGTGGTCTGTCCAGCTACAGAATAGAGATACTCGACCTGTTCTCACCATCGATCTGTGTTCATGGTGCAGATGTCCATAAAGCTGCAGTGGTGACACTCAGCATCTAGCTAGCAATAAAGAAGCGGAGCAACGTAAGTTCAGAAAACCACAAACTTTTCTCAACAAATGTCGGCAAACAGACAAACCGCTTCAGACACAGAGCTGTAGCTGCTGCGTTTACAGGCACACAAAATAACGCTAACGATCTGAGCAAGGCCACGGATTATTCTCACAGGTGAGGGCCGGTCAGTGAGTGACGTTTATAAACTGGATTTAAAGCTGACAAGTGATGTCCTCTTATTTAATCAGGATCGACACCTGATGTAACGCGATGCAGATGATTTTATGAAACATTGAGCAAAACTATGTGAAGCATTAACTCAGAGACTATACGAAAATATATCATTCAGCATCTCATTGCTTTATAACTGGATTTCATAACCAACATTAAACCTACGTGTGTGTGTGTGTGTGTGTGTGTTATCTGAGAAGACTCCACACTGGGCTCAGATGGCTTCATTTCCAGCACTCAGAGTTTTTAACCCTTTGCTGGCTCAGAGTGAGGTTGGTTAAAGCGTGTCTGTGATGATCGTGTGTGTGGTTGCAGGTTTGAGGCTCGTTGACGGTTTTCGGCGCCTCTCGCTGATTGGATGACTTGGTTTAATCATGTGGTGCTGACAGCCTGTGTACATTTTGTCAATGAAGAATTATAAATAAAGTTTAGTGTTTTTATTAAAAAAAAAATCATCAGAAAGGCTTTTATTGTGAAATTATGAGATGACCTAAATTTAATCAGATTACAGATGTGACAGATGTGCTACATAATTATGACCCATTCATGGATTATGGATTATGGACTGTGTCATGTGACCTGGTGACATCATGACCTGCTGTCTTTATTATGACAGACTCACCAGGAGGTTTTGGGTTGGTATGTCGGGTCCTGTTTGGATGTTTGCAGGTGAGCCTAGTGTACCTGTTCAGGTAACGAGACGTAAACCTGAGAGCGAGGGCCACCGCAGCAGCTCGGAGGAAGCATGAAAACACAAAGACAATGAGTGAAAACCCACGCTGCATCCTCTCACGTCCATCCACCTGGAGCTGCTCCCTGCACATACTCTGCTCATCTCTGAGGCCCACGCCCTCACTCTTCCTCCGTGACACACTCTGATTAACTTGTGGAAACGTCTTCACGTCAGTTGCTATGGTTTCTCAGCGCAGAGATTTAACATGTCCGCCTCCTCCTCTGTTAGGAAAAAGATCTCTTATTTTGGAGGTGACGCTCCTCGCAGTGTTCTTCGCCTCCTCTCTCTCTCTGGCTGCTGTTACCTGACACGCAGGTGTGCTGCTGGCACAACAAACCTAACAAGAACCAATCAACAGGTTGATCACAAACCTGCCAGGACATCTTTATAAAGGAGCGTGCTGAAAACATGACAGACTCATCCCGTCTACCTGTCCATGTGTGTGTGTGTGTGAGAGAGAGAGAGAGAGAATCTGTGTGTGGTAGCTACATGGTGAAGAACCAGCTGCCGCTAACCAAATAAGTATGAATAAAGTTTAACTAAATTAGTGCTTCTCTAATGACAGCAGAAAAAGGTCACAGTCACATAGAGTCAGCCATGTGGGTGCGCTGTTTGCCTGTTTCTTGTCTTTAGAGGAGCAATTCTGTGACTCTGATGAAGCTTTTTCTCACAAATTGTCACATCTTTTCAGGAGCTAGCTCAAAACCATCTGACAGCAGCTTATCAATTATTATTGGTGAAGCATTGTTTTTATTCGCTTGTTAATGAGAGGAGGAGGATTTCTGCCAGAGGACGTTATGCACTAGGTGGCACTGTGTTTCAGTGTGTGGATGTCCCCACTGAGAACATCTGGAAGAAGCTTTAGCACCTTGAAGCTGGAGAAGGTCTTTAACAATTATGGTGGGCCTTATCTGCTACATTGCCATGGTAACTGATGTTGATCTGTATTAGCTTATATTCAGATAAAAGATCCACAGGTACAGACCGATAACTTGATACGTTTTTTGCTCAAATGCAGATGCACCTTTCTAGGAGGCGAGGAGTGAAAATGCCCTATGTGCAGATTTTAAACTCCTGTGTTTATTTTACCCCTCAGCTCACAGACTGTATATAAAAGATTTTTGTGACGCCAGCTGACAGCTAGGTAATTTTCTGGTTATCAGTTTTCCTTCACAGAGTCACACACCTGCTGATCAGTAACATCAGATAGTCCAATAACCTCACAGCAGCCACATTACTGGTCAGGTGACATCATTACAAATGCTCCAGAAGGCTCCAACAACACACAGTTCAGAGGTTCACCTGTCAGTCAGAGAGGCCACGCCCCCAATAATGCTAACTTGGACCTACAGAGAGCAGGTGCTGGAGACAGACAGGCTGTTGGTGTTTCTTTCTCATCATTATTGATTATTGATCGTCCTGCTGTGTTTGGGAGTCTGAGTGGAGGTAGGAAGAGGAGCTTTCTTGGACGTTGTCCTGCTGTGAGGATTACAGTGAACATAAACACAAAGCAAGCTCAGCTCCCTCCACCTAACATAGTTAATCTGCTGCACAGATGTTCACAGTTAGAGCCTGACCTCACTTCACTGTGCTGCTGTTGGAGGGCAGCCTCACACAAACTCAGTGTTTTCATATGCTGCTGAGTCAGGTGGGTCAGGCTCCACCCCTTGTGAAACAAACAGTTGTGAAAAAAACCTGTCTCAGGTGTGCAGATGATCGTGTGTTCACCTGTTGTAAATGGTTAAATGATGGTTAAATGTCCCGTGTTAGCTTAGTTGCCCACAAATCCTTCAGAAACATATCGCAGCTGATTATCTATCAGCTGATTAAAAAAAACCTTAGGTTAAATCGAGCCCGTTAATAAGCACACACACATCTCAGTGTGTGTGTGTGTGTTTACATGTAATGTTGGCCGCCATGGTCGGTGGTCGTCATGGTAACAGAGGATGAAGAGCAGGATGAGAGCGGCTCTAAGATGTGATTGTCTCTGAGAGGAGACACTTCAGCAAACAATAGGCTGACATTTAATAAAACGGGCTCCACTTCCTTATGTAACCACCAAAATAAGAGCAACACAAGTGCCCCCCCATCACCTGCACTGATGCAGACACCAGGAGTACTTTTAACTGCGGATGAATACAATTAATGTAAAGAGGTTATTGTTTGTTGTTTACAGTTGCAGAAGAAAACAACAATGATGAACAAAGAGAAAGACCTGAAGCAAATAGGTGCTGACACTGAAACTCACCTGAAACCACGGACGGTACAGGAAGCAGCAAGGTAAGTCTGCCTTACTTTGAGTACTTGGTTTAAATGCTCAGATTACTTCGAAGAAGCAATAACACAGTAACTGTGTCATGTCCAGATGTTGAGCAAAGCCCTGCAGCTGTGCTTAGGGCCTCCATCATGGACAATGTGACACCTGGTGCCCTTCCAGGTGAGCCAGACTTGAAGGAATACAACTACCTGGCCTTGGTTCTCGGGGTGCCACTGATCCTGGTAATCATCCTGGGGAATGTGCTGGTGTGTCTGAGCGTGCTCACTGAGCGCTCTCTGAAAACCGCCACCAACTACTTCATCATCAGCCTGGCGGTGGCTGACCTGCTGCTGGCCGTGCTCGTGCTGCCGCTCTACGTCTATTCAGAGGTCAGTGTGATTGAGCCGCCTGGGCTCAGGTGTGCTCTGAGCTTAGGTGTGCTCCCAGTTTTACCTGAAGGCCCTCTCTCTGTTTGTGTGCAGTTCTTGGGGGGGATCTGGACATTGAGCACCTACATCTGTGATGCTCTGATGACCATGGACGTGATGCTGTGCACTGCCTCCATCCTAAACCTGTGTGCCATCAGCGTAGACAGGTGAGTCCAGCTGTGGATTCAGGTCAAAGTAACAGGATCATTAGCACATCTGCTGCAGGTGTAATTAAGATTTTGAACTGTCTGAGATGGAAATATTTCCTCATCACAGAGTCATGTGACCTGCTGTGTCCCTCAGTCAGTTTAATAGATTTTAATGAAGAGACACGTTAAATAAAAGTGTGCTCTTCTTCTCTTCTCACATTGTAACTTTATTTCAGTCATGTCGCTGTAGTCACACTGCTGACACCTCATTAATGAGATAACACGTGACTTCATCCTGATTTTTACAGACAGCAGCTGTTAATGAACCAACTGACACAAAGTGTTGAGAAAAAGAAATTCAGTGAGTCAAATATGCCAGAGATTACAGGCGCCAAACCTATTTTTACCAGTGGTGCTACAGTCTCTATTTAGAGCCTCTGAGCCGATAAGAGGCTGCGGTGACACCTCATACACACACACAATTTTGGATACAGCCTCATTCTGCCCACACCTGCAGTTTACCTGAGAGCTAATGAGGGGATCCAGTGTCCAGATTCTTAGTATAGAACATTTTCCAGAATTAATCAGAAAAAAGTACACACACACACACACACACACACACACACACACACACACACACACACACACACACACACACACACACACACACATAGTGGTTTGAAAGTGTTTGCCCCCTTCTTGAATTCCTACTTTTTGTATGATTGTCACACTTAAATGTTTCAGATCATCAAACCAATCTAAATATTAAACAAATATAATGCAGGTAAACACAACATGCAGTTTCTAAATGAAGGTATTTATTATTAAGGGGAAAATAAATCCCAACCTCCATGGCCCTGTGTGAAAAAATGATTGTCCCCTAATGCTAATACAAGGTTGGGCCACCCTTAGCAGCGACAACTGCAATGAATAACTGGCACTTTTACAGTGGAATTATTGCAATCCAGTCACAATGGAAAGGTTTCTAGCATGAACCACCTTTTTAAGGTCATGCCACAGCATCTGAGTTGGATTCAGGTCAAGGCTTTGACTAGGCCACTCCAAAGTCTACATTTTAGTTTTCCTTAAGCCATTCAGAGGTGGACTTGCTGTTGTGTTTTGCATTATTGTCCTGTTTCAGAACCCAAGTGCGTTTTAGCTTGAGGTCACAAACAAATGCCCAGACATTTTCCTTCAGGATGTTTTGGTAGAATTCATGGTTCCATTTAACACAACAAGTCTTCCAGGCCCTGAGGCAGCAAAACAGCCCACTACCAACACCATATTTTACTGTTAGTTTGATGTTCCTTTCCTGAAATGCTTCATTACCAGATGTAACAGGACACTCTTGTTCAAAAAGTTCTGCTTTTGTCTCCTCAGTCCACAGAATATTTTCCCAAAACACATCTTGGGGATCATCGAGATGTTTTCTGGCAAAACTGAGACAAGCCAGTATGTTCCTTTTGGTCAGCAGTGTTTTTTTCTTTGACCTCAGACCCATTTTGCCTAGTCAATACTTATGGTGGAGTTATGAACTCTGACCTTTACTGAGGCAAGTGAGGCCTGCAATTCTTTGGATGTTGTTCTGGTGTCTCTTATTACTTCTTGGATGAGTCGTTGCTGCTCTCTTGAGGTAATTCTGCCCCTGTAGAGTGCCTGTAGAGATGGATTTTGTTATATGTGGTCTGATTCTCCCTGTGATCAGTATAAAAACTAATCTCTTGGTTTAAGTCAGTCCAAATACTTGCCTATAAACCTAAAACCTCCTCTGTCTCTCTGCTATTGCAGGTACATCGCAGTGGTGGTCCCCCTGAAGTACAACAGGAACCAGTTCAGTGTTCGTCAGCTGGCTCTCATCACAGCGACCTGGGTGCTGTCACTGGGTGTGGCCAGTCCTGTCATCTTTGGTCTGAATCAGGTGCCGGATCGTGACCCGAGTGTGTGTAAATTAGAGGACGATCGCTTTGTGGTGTACTCGTCTGTTTGCTCCTTCTTTGTGCCTTGTCCTGTCATGCTCTTCCTCTATTACTGGATGTTTAGAGGCCTGCGGCGTTGGAGTGGGCGAAGCCGCTCCCAAGCAGGCCGGGCTGGTCGGCAAGTTTTCTCTTTACAGCTCAGCTCAGCTCTACGGCGAGCTAAAGCCACGACAGCTGGCAGTCAAGAAAAAGTGGTATATACAGCGCCCCCCGGGCTCAGCCCCACGTCTCCCTCCACCGTGTCTATGGCAACACCCTCAGTGACACCGGTAATGGAGGAACACCAGGATGGTATAGCAGTGGTGGCGGACAGTGACCCAATGACGACTCAAATGGACAGCCTGTCGGATGGTGACCCCACGGATAGGAGGGAGGGTGGCAGCCGTCGAGAGAATGGCCTGAAAGGCAGCGCTGCAAAAAAGAAGGGGAGGAGGCAGAGCAAGACCAGCAGGGTCAGCGGCCGTGAGCGCAAGGCAATGAAGGTCCTGCCCGTGGTTGTAGGTGAGTCTCATGTCCAGGTGTTAGTTCAACCAGGTCTTAGGTGGGACTAAATCTGAGACAGGAATCGCCTAGAACTATGGGGAGGACCAGCCTCAGAGTTCTTCCTTCTCATAGTTGTAGCTGATTCTCCAGTCCAACTGTGAGGCACCAGGACAAGGTAGTGACAGGTATAAGGTAGGACCAAGTCTGATATAGATCCAGATCTAAGGGAGGAACAGGTCTAAGGCAGGATCAGGTCAAAGGTAGTATCAGGTCTGAGGCAGGGCTAGATCTGAAGTAGCAGGTCTAAAGTAGGACCAGATCTTAAATAGTGGCAGGTCTAAGACACAAACAGGTAGAAAATAAGACCAGTTCTAAGCCAGTAGTAGGTCTGAGTAGTACCAGATCTGAAGTCGTACCTGGTTCTGAAAGAAAGAAAGGTTAGGAAAAAACAGCCTAAGATAGCTTTGGGTTTGGTGAAGAATAAAGGTGGTCACACCAAATACTGACTTTACAGTTTATGTACAAAAAAGTTGAACAAACTCTTTTTTTTCATTGTATACTGTATTCCCAGCTCTGAGGCAGATCCAAGTGTAAAGGAGGTCTACTTCTGAAGTGGGTGCAAATCTGATACAAATGGAGGTTTGAAGCAGCAACAGGTCTAACGTTTCCAGAGATATTTCTATAAAACTAAAGCTCTCAGAAGTGTAACTAGAACACATGGGGCCAGAACAGCTTTGAAGGTCTACATACATTCTTTTGACTCAGCTCTTACAGTGCATTCACACCAAACCTGTTTTACCTTACTTAACTCAAATAGTTTTTACTTTCTCTGTGTAAAAGCAAGATCTAAGGTTTGGACTTGCACTGTGTAAAAAACTTTATATTTGCTGTTAATGCACCATAAACATTCCCTCATTTGATGTTTTAGTGGAGAGTGCACATCTTCTTCATCAAACCATTAAATGAGCTCTGCTGTGCAGTGCCAAAAGAAGACCACCCAAGTCAGACAGAAACATCTGATCAGAGGATGGAGGTGATCAAACTGTGTATTGATCTGCAACATCCTTAACTTTGAAGGATCAGTCGACCCAAATAGAGCCAGTGCATCAGAAACCAGGTCTCATAAGTCAGGTTTACAGACAAGAATTCAATCTGTCAGAAACTTCCAACTATTATTAACAAGCAAATGAGCGCAGACACAGTTTCAAACATCATTATGTTCAAAGTTGTTGCATTAAGAAATGGACATTGAGATAAATGTGAACACAAAAGCTCATCAGCACGGCTTGTTGTTGTGTCTTTTCATCTAAACGAGAGCTGTCTCTGCTGGACGTCTCTGCACTAACCGTAATGTTTTGTTGAGTGAATCTCAGTAAAAATAGAAACCTCTTCTTGTATCTCTGTGGAAACTGCTTTAATTCACACCACAAAGTGTTTAACACTCACAGCTCATCCAAAACCATGAGGCTGAAGGTGGTGTGAAGGATTTAGTTAAAGAGAAAACATGCAATTAGAGCTTCAAAGGAACATCAAACAGATCAAGTGTTGAGTAAAAACAGAGGTAGGAGTCATTTTGGATAAACTGGTCTGCAGGAAGACTGGAGTCTCTGTGAATTTAAACTTCTTTCCCTAAAATGTAATTCACCAGGTTTATTCAAAATTCAAACTTAATAGTCATTGTTAATAGGGCTGGGCCATATTATACCGTTCACGGTAATACCGGTATAATGTTAGGCAACGATAGGAAAATGAAATATCGCGATAGAATGGGAGTAAAACGCGCATGCGCAGTGCCTTTGTTTTCATACGCACATGGCCGATTGTTGAGTGAAACTGATGAACCAGAATTGGTTTGTAAAAATGGTGCAACTTCCGTGATGTGGAACTGGTTTGGTGTTTGTCCGTCAGATACACAACAAAGCACTTTTTTTTGCAGAACATGCAAGCGGCCGTTGTTATTGTCATATTTGTCGGACTAAGATGCTCTTAAATCTGGGAGTAATCTGGGTCCTAAACTCCGTATGCTTCAGGTCAAACAACACTGCAGCATCACTTAAGAGTTAAAAACTGTCTAAATTCTTTCATCTTTAATAAAACGATCAGCATTGCTGCTTTACCAGGTGTAACTATAAAGTTTAACTTCCAGGCATCCATGAAAACAAAAGTTATTACATTTAACGGAGTTAGAAGTTAGCAGGAAGCTAGCGGAAGTTAGCTCGCTAGTTTCGCTAGTTACCTAAGCATGATATTGCATGTTCTGACTGAGAGATTTCTGAAAAAAATCAAACGTACACCTCTGCTATCACTTCCAACATAAATGAAGACAGGAAACTAAACAGCAGTGACGTTTGTAGGGTTACTGAAGTTGGGCTAGCTGGTATATAATGATGTGCTACGTGATCGCTAGCGACACAGCTATGTTAGCATAACATAAACAGTGAAGCTGGAGGACGAACACTAACACTTTTCCACTTATAAAAGTGAACGTGAAGGTTCTTCATGGTTAGAGACAAATGCAATCGCATGGCAGGATGCTGTAAACGGACCAAACTTCAGTCAGGAGAACAACTGAGATAATCCATCCACAATAGAGGTTAGTCATTAATATACTGCAACAACATGGGAATAGAGCAGCTGCCAGAGAATTCAACATTAAGGAATCAATGGTACAGAAATGGAGGAAGCAAGAAGAATGAGTTTAATAAAGTTTGATTTATCTGACTGCTTTGTTTCGCTTAATGTGCCTTATAATCCCGTGCACCTTATGGTCCAAAAAATACGTACTGCACACTGCAGTTTAATGTTGCAAATAGGGTTGCCAACCGTCCCTTAAAATACGGAATCGTCCCGTATTTCGAAACAAAAGTACACGTCCCGTATTGAGCTAATAAGGGACGCACTTTGTCCCGTAATACAGTGAGAATCAAAAGTAGTCTATAAATGTTTATGGAATTAACACTTTGTTTGAAAACATAATTCCCAGCCCCTCTCCTGCTTTGTGACCAATGAGTAGTGATGGGACGTTCTGTATCGAGGCTTCGGAGCGTGTGTCGAGTAATGGAGGGGGCGTTTCCGCGAAGCGCGTATCGAGGCTTGCTTCATTTATGGGAGGAGCTGAAAATGATGACGTCCGAAGCCTCGCTGCCCGGCTGTACCACGTGACTGGTTCATGAAGCGGTTCGAACTTTGCCGCAAATAATCATTTTCCATACTGCCAGCATAAATATACACAGTATACTGCCATCACTACACTATAGGTGTTTTACACACTCCTTTTGTTGTTGACATTTACAGGCTGTGTGCAAAATGCCACACTCTTCAAATTCATGCCAGCTATTATTTTTACGTCCAGTAGGTGTCCTGCTAGAGCAAATGAAGCTTCATGAAGCTTCGCGTTGGGGTGAACCAATTGGATGAAAAGCTTCAGTGCTTCATGGGGCTTCATCTGCCCATCACTACCAATGAGCTGACAGCACACTTATGACAATTCGAGTATGACAATTCAGATTACCGCTCATCTCATTGGTCGAGGAAAGGTCGCTTGCGGAGAAAATACCGGAAGACAACAGATGACCACAACAAGAAGCATGGCCAACAGGGGAACAAACGCCGACTCTGCGGTGCAAGTCTCGGATGACAGTACACCTAAAGCTGGGCAAACACTGTGCGATTTTTTTCAGTCACGTTATTCAGCTCCTGCTCAAACTGCACGATTGACTCGCAGGGGTTAGAAGTTCGTATGTCACAATGTACTCTCACACTATACCGCCCGATGCTCTGATGCGACCTGAGTGCTCACACTGTGCCTCCATAACATGAAGGTTATAACAGAAAATCTGTCGCTCGCTCTCTCTGTCTTTCACTCACACAGACACACCACTACCATCAACTTTGCTAAATTGCTAATGAAAAACATTGATCAGGCAGCTGTGATTGAGCAGCAGTGTAAATCCAACTATTTTCACGGTTGTTGTGGTCGTGATAATTTTGTGATGCCACATCGAAAAGGCTCGGATGAGCTTTCCAAAGTTCTACAAGTTGTGCCTCCGTCGCTTGTGTCCAGATCACACGCTGCACAGCTGTGCTGCTCCATCTTTTTCACCAACGTTTACGTTTGCGCGTGAGCAGTGTGAGCGCCTGTGGTGACACCCTCACGAGCGATTGATGATCGGGAGCTGGTCGTGAGGTGTTAATCACTTCTCGTTACCCCACGTATACTACACGACGCACGATGAAGGCCAAAATCGGTCCGATCACTCAAAAATCGGCTCAAAATGGGCCAAAAATCGCACAGTGTGAGCCCAGCATTAGAGCAGCAATGTTTGTTCCCCTCAGAGAAAGGGAAGAATGGGAAAAGGAAAACACCTGGCTGGAAAACGTTAATATGGGCATGTGCAGTGAATATCAGCGCTATGTGGCCAGAAGTGTGATAATATAACTTATTTTGTGTAATAAACAACTGCAAGGATAGATGATTACAACAAATAGATGACTAATACATAAAAGTAATACATAGATGAATAATGATGATGAGTTAAGATGCGTAATCATGGGAACAAGTGGGTTTACAAACAGGAGCAGCTGATTAGCATTAGAAAAGCTGAAATAATACCTCAACTGAAGCCAATTGTACTAAATGCACTAAATGTGCACTGTTACAAGAATATTTTTCTTTCTATTGTTTTCTATTATTTTAAGTTAAGCAGGACAGAGTGCTTTTAAAGAAAGATTTACTTATATTCTCAAAAGTTAAGCATGACAGGCTTCTGTTTAAGAAAGAGACCTGTTTTACTGTGTTAATGTTGTCATTTTGAGCTAAAAATAAATGGCTAAATGATCATTTGTTTCACATGTGTTCATATCACAAAGAATAGAATATGCATGTACTTAAATCAACTTCAAGTCAAATGGTTAAAAAAATAATTTCACACACAAAAAAAGAGCTAGAAAATTCACCACACTGGGAAGGGTGAAGACAACTGGGTCGCCCGGCCCTGGCCACGAGGTGTCCCTTATTTATTTTTCAGGGAGTTGGCAACCCTAGTTGCAAAGCACCTCTTTTTAACTTCAGTGGATATTATACATGGTTATGCTCAGGATATGTCAGCCCATTTCTACTGGAAATGCCTTTTGGTTAAACTTTCAGCAAGGAATTTGCATTTGCACTGTTACATTTTTATAAAGCTTTAATGTACATAAAAACCAGTATCTTGTTTAAGTGAAAATAAATGGAAGGTTGTCTTTTTGCGCTAGTAATGTTGTGGAGTTGTATTTTGTCTCGCATCAATTATATCGTCAGTTATATCGTTATCGCAAATTTTCAAATATATATCGTGATAAATATTTTTGGCCATATCGCCCTGCTCTAATTGTTAATCTCTGGCACACTTCCACAACAAGTCTTTGTCCTGTCTTCCTCTCCTCACTCCAACCGAACACGGCAGATGGCGGCCCCTCCCTAAGCCTGGTTCTGCTGGAGGTTCCTGCCAGTTAAAGGGAGTTTTTCCTTCCCACTGTCGCCAAAACACTCGCTCATAAGGAGTAATATGATTGTTGGGGTTTTCTTTGTTTTCATTGTATTATTGTAGAGTCTTTACCTTACAATATAAAGTGCCTTGAGGCAACTGTTGTTGTTATTTGGGCTATATAAACAAAACTGAACTGAAACTCTCTCTCTGTGTCTCAGGTGTGTTTCTGGCCTGCTGGACTCCGTTCTTTGTTGTCCATGTCACCAAAGTTTTGTGCCAGTCATGCAACATTGGTCCCACACTCATCTCCGTGGTAACTTGGCTTGGCTATGTGAACAGCGCTGTCAACCCGATTATCTACACGGCCTTCAATGCAGAGTTCAGGAACGTCTTTCACAAACTGCTCTGCTGTCAGACGTGAAAGCAGATCAACATCCAACAGGAAGAAGCCCCAGCGTGGAACTCAACTCGACTCAAACACTCTCAGACTTCTTAAGGTTTTAATGTGTGCGTGCTCTTATTTTCAAAGTTTGGAGATGTTACAGCCCAGAGGCATAAAACCTGCAAACATGTTTCTGATATCTGACTGTTTCCGTGTTTAAAGTTTGCAGCTCATAAGAATTTACTTTGACTGTTTGTACAGTGTTTTTGTGACTGAAGCAGAGAGCTTCATGTGGACCTGGATGTTTCCGTCAGTTTTGTGGTGAAGCTCGTTGAGGACAGATGGTGTTTGTAGTATTCTGATCTGTGGCATGAAGGTGATGAAATGTAGCTGAGCAAACTTCTGTGTCATTTGAACAAACACAATAAAGAGATTAAAGACTGTTTGATGGGAGCAGCTGATCTGTGGGGTAACAGCAGATACCCAGCAGGATGTGACTGCCCTGGGGGTGGGGGTCTTGGCCAGGTGAGTTTTATGTCACAGGTGGAGGTCTGGCAGCTCATTAAAAAGATGCAGAAGAAGAGTCAGGATGCAGCCCAGAGCCACTGATTCATCAGAGAAGCTCCAGTTTGTTCACCTGTTCTCGTGCTCGTCGCATCCAAGGCATCGCCTGTCTGCAGGCTGTCAGTGAAGCTGCTCATTCACCTTTTGTTTTAAAGTAATGACACCCCTCTGTGTGGGTGGAACTGCCTGCACCTGTCAGAGCACTCCTGCAGATATCTGAGTTTGTGTGTCTCTGAAGTAGCTTCATCACAGTCTGATGTGATGACCTCCTTCATCAGAGTGGGGAGACCCCTTAATGACCAGAGGTAACCATGGTGATGGGGAGCATCTCATCCACACATGTAATAAACATGGGTGTTCAGAAGTCCATCTGGAAATCAGAGGGCTTTATTCTGCTCAAATGACTAAGTTGTGGAGCTGACTTTGCTTCATCTGTGTGTTGATTTAGTTTTACTCAATAAAAACATGTAGAGTAAAACAGAGAGCTTTTCTATCTCAGCTTTGAGCTTCATCAAGACTCTGCAGACTCAGGGTGTCTGTGATGTAGCTGAAGCATGAACAGCACACAGACAGCAGCAGCTCTTCACTTCACAGACCAATTCCCAGGCCGTGTTTTATTAACTGTCCCGTACAAACACCCGGGCCTCGGCCACCCTCTGCAAAACAAACTGAGAGCTGAAACACACACTCATGCTCAGCAGTGATGAAAACACCATAAAAACATGAACAAATGCTGGAAATAAAAATGAGTGAAGGGCTGAAACACAGTATGCAAAAGTCTTGGGCCACCCCTCATTACTTTATAATCCAAGCAGCCAGATTTTTCTGTATTGTTAAAGTATTCTTGAGCAATAGCTCTGCAGCTTTCTAAAGGCTGCTTTTCACTGTTTTAGACCAGTCCTTGTATTGGAATGTTTTTTGTGTGTTAGAAGTTTGCGTGCCTGAACTTGCCACGGCACAGTGGCCCGTGGAAAAGGGATGGACTCGGTGTAACAAAAGAGTCTTTATTCACAACGCTTGGAAGCTAACAGAAAACTTAGACTATTATTAAGGAAATTAAACTAGACGTCTGAGGCAAGAGAAACTATGACCATAACAAAACTATGACTAGATAGCAGTGACGACTGGGTGCAGGGACTGGGCAGGGGAAACTTTGGCTGGCCAGGGCACTGAAACAGAGGAGAGAGCAGTCACGGGAATCCAACAGAGAGCTGTTAATCCGAGAATAATTACACTGGGCTGCCTTACGTGCTTGCAGGTGGAGGTTGCTTGGAGGGGGAAGACAGGAGACAAAGGTTCAGGTGAGTACTGTGTGAAATGCAGGGAGGCAGGCCAGAGAGACTGGCAGTTTGAAAGGGGAGACGTTACCGGCAGCTGCAAACCAGAATCCAGGAGAGCTTGTACGGAGGAGACTTGGTAGGTGGGTTCCAGATGCTGACGAGAAAACAGAGGAATAAGGTAAGTACACACGATGATACACCAAGGTACAGACGTGAGGCCGAGAACTGACTAAAGTTGGCAGATAATCTGGCGAAGACTAGTTGTGCGCAGGTCATAAATACTGCCGGTGTAATTGCCATCAGGTGAGGAAAAACAAAGACTCCACCCAGAGGGGAGGAACCGATGCAGTGGAAAACTACCCAGACCCTGACAGAACTCTGACCTCTGAATCAATCAAGCATGAAAAGGCTCCTAAATCAAGGATGAACCAGTGTTATGTCTGCATATAATAGACACCTGAGGAAAGAACCAGGTTTAAATTGTGTCTTTAGGCTCTTTATTACTAGCAGCATGTCACACAAACACAACAAGGTGATTCCACAAGAGCTGTTAGCTGACAACTTGGAATTGGTTTTCAGCATGGTGTGCAGTGTGTCCCTAAAAATAAGAGAGAAATATGTACAGAAGAAGTGTGAGGGCTAAACCTTTCTACAACAGATGAACAGGATCTGAAAGTCATTAAAAAAAATCCAGCAAAGACCTGACAGAGGAGCTGAGAGATGATCTGGACCTTCAGCTGATCATCTACTGTTCACTCAAGTCTCGCCAGAATTGTTCTCAGCTGTCAAGAGGCTGTTCTTAATGAAGGGAAACAGGGAGGAAAGACTGAGGCATGAAAATGACACTAGAAGTGGACTGAAAATTAGAGGAACAGCTCTCTGTGTGCTGACAGAGGCTTTCAGGCCTGATAGTATATGAAGAAGAAGCTGCTGAGCAGCAGCTGAAGGAGGAGAGACACATCAACATGTCCTGTCAGGACTGATTTACCAGATATACAACTGAACCTCCACCGAGGTACTGCGGACATGCATGTAATAACACCTGAACCCTGAGGCCTCTGGAGGTGACCTAAAATGTAGTCTAGTTTCTGAAACCGTGAATGTTTACCATAGTTAACATTGTTAACATGTTGGGTAAGTGGGACTCACTGTGATCAAAAATCAGCTTTTACTTAGGCTTTAAAAACTGGACCTTCAGGGGAACATGAACACAGCTGGCAGATCTTCCCAGACTTGTACTAATGACCTCAATGCTGGATCACCTCCATGATCAGTACACAGTGACCTCCCTGCAGCAGGATCGCTGTTTCAGCTTCCTCTCACTTATCTCATATCCAAATGATCATTCAGGAGGAACAGGAAGCTCTGGCCTTGGTCAGACGACCAGAAACAGATCTGAGATCCACATAAAGGTCAGAGCAGCAGAACAAAGACACAGCAGCTCAGCCGGACAAATTAACCTTTAAATAATGCTGAAGGCGGAAAGATGAGGATGAGAAAGACGAAGGTGCAGGATAATGGTGAAGGGTAGGGGTGCTCCAGGTTTTAAAACAGGTTTTAAATGTGGAGAAGAACAGCTGGACACACAGTGTTGATCACAGGATTCACACCTGAGTGTGTTCAGCAGGTCCTTTCCACTGTGAAAGCAATGAGTCACTGACATGAGTCAGGCCACAGAAGAAGAAGAAGAAGAAGAAGAGGAGCACCGTGTGTGGCGCTGACTCTCCCAGCATGGTTTGGTGTTTTGAGTGTTTGTAATCTGAGCTCATCGGTCAGGTTTCCCATCTGCAGACTGAAACAGTCAGAAATATCTGAAGCTTGCCGTTTGCTATCAGAATGAAACGTGATGGTTCAGGGCTGATCGGCGACTCTGTTCACTACTCTGCACAGAAAATGATGCTCGATGTCATCGATGAAGCTGTGAAATTACTCCCTGTTTGAGGAACCAAATGACACACGTTTTCTATCAACAGTATCTATGAACAGGCTGCAGGTATTACTACACTGAATGTAAACCAATGGCCTTCTGCTTCAGTCCCACTTACAAGACATGGTAATAGTGTAAGACATGGTCATAGTTTTCCTGGGGTAGAGACTATATGAATCTCTTAGGATTTCCACAACTTTGACAAAACACAATGAAAAGGCTTATTGAGTCCATTAATAATATTACAACCACAAAGTGCAACAATAAACACATTCTTTTAAAAAATGAATTAACATAAACACACTTGTCCTCCCATCTGCCTTTTTAACTGTATTTGTTAAACATAATAAATTGGTTTGTTTTTAACTGTTTTAATACTTGTTATGGCACTAAACAATTTACATGATATGTTTTTTTTTAATCAACTGACAATGTGACACCTCTTTTATTATTTTTTCACCTCCTTTACAAAAATAATTTAAACTTACTGTTTTAATGCAATCTACAAACTATATAAAGTGCAATGCTCCTTTTAATGGGGGGCTCTCTTACTGAGTTGAACCTAGGCAGTCACCATTAATGATAAAGTAACTTCATTAACTAATAGCCGGCATTAAAGTACAAAAATGTTTTCATAGCCAGAAAAATACCACATAGTATGAAAACTGTTGAGCTCAGCAGTAGTTCAGCAGTTTCTTGTTTGGTTTAGGTTAACTTACACACACACACACACACACACACACACACACACACACACACACACACACACACACACACACTATTCTACATTAAGCCAAGCCTGCTAGCATTAGCATCAAGTAAGCTACAGCCAAAAATCACAATTCATACACAATTCTCATAACAAAGCACTTCTTTTACTAAGTTTTCCACTTAGTAAGCTTAGTAAGTAATCTCTCTAGTCTTCAATAATGTTAATGCATATTTACTAACCCGTGGTAAAGAACAGAAACAGCACACACACATTGAGCGGTGTTAGCTTCACAATACAAAGAGTTATTTTTCTGCTTCACACACTTACCACCTGTATGATAAACGCCCTCTAGTGTCTGGATGTGGAATAGCATGTTAATGCCCGAAACTGCCACAAAAGTGCTTGACTGACAGGTTAACAAAACAAACATTAATTTCGAAAAAAAATCTTCACAGGTGATTGTTTTTCTCTTTATCTTTTAAAGTATCATATTTTAACAGATTACTGTTTGCACAGAGAACCGATTAGGCTTCTTTTGTGTGCAGGTGCAGGTCAGGAATCAGTTTATCCATACACTCAGTGAAACTACACTCATCCCCACGGTTACAGCCTTAAAGCTTTCTTTTAGCGTGATTAGTGATCAAACATCTGACACGCACATGGATGTGTATGTGTTTGTAACTATGTTTGGATCAGAGGTCACTGACTCTGATTGGTTCCTCCAGCTGTTCTCTGACCGCCCAAAAAGGAGGAGGTGAGGATGAGGGTGGACCTCAGAGTCCTGATCCAGGTTCCCCGATAAAACTGCTGTCATTTGATTAATGAGAGCATGCTCGCCTCCATTCAAAGAGCATGCTCAGTAGCGACTGTTTCATTAAGTCCATTAAGAGTATCCCCACACCTGAGCTAGCCGACTTCATTCCTGCCAAAATAAAGGGCTTGAATGCAAGAATCACAGCTGTTTTAGACTTTCCAGATGTGGAAGCGAATGGATCAAACACGGCACCAGACGAAAAGGAAGAAAAATTGCCTCCTTTTCAGGCTTTCAACACTACCAGAACCTGGACAGATATGACGAACAGGAAACTGAATGTTCATGAACGTCAGTGAGGAAAACTGTACACGTGACAGCAGCCACAACCAATGAGACAAAAGAACTTCTGACATGTGACAAGGTGGTAACTCAACCCAAGATTAGAATCCTTGCAGATGGCAGTGACAGTTACTCATAGTCATGTGACATGTTCAGTCCTGTGACCTGTGAAACAGGACGTGTTCATTTATGGCTCTGTGTTTGTCTGTGTGCCCACCCCACTCAGAGCCTCCTGTAACACCACATTAATTAAACATTTTCTTCTTCTACAAACAAAACTTAACAATAAAGGAGTCAGCTGAGAGCTTATTGGCTCTCTGACAGGAAATACTGACTAAAACAGCGTCTCCAAGGATGTGGATGTTTTACTTCTGTGTGTTTGAAATAAGCTCTGAAAGCAGCAGCAGGTGGAACCAACAGGATCCTGCTGCTTCAAAGTCCTGCAGCATGTTGGCCTACTTATCCTGCTCATTAATGCCGGGTAAGCCTCTAATGCTCTCTCTCTCTCTCACACACACACACACACACACACACACACACACACACACACACACACACACACACACACACACACACACACACAGTGACAAGGCGCTCTGTTCTCTGGGGACAAAGCAGAACAACAGATCAAGGCTGAAACACAGAAACATGAATGTGTGATGACATGAGGATGAAATCAGCAGCAAGGTCAAGAGACATCGGCCGACTGTAGGCCAGCAGAAGAGAGCGAGGTGAGTCTGTGTGAGGATGAAGAGTTGGTAAGAGGAAAAAGTGAAGTGGCAGGTGAAGGGTTAACACAGGCCAACACGCAGCGATCTGAACCAACGGCTGTAAAAACTCTGGTCGTGTGTGTCTGTCGCTGTGTTGTTTTACTCCTTGTGATTTGTGTCATTTTATTCCTCTGTTCTCTTACACTTTCGATCAGGGATGTTAAACTCTTTCACATCCTGGGCCTCGTACGGGGGGGGGGGGGGGGGGGGTCAGACCGGTGAAACTGGCCTTCCTGTCAGCGTAAAGATGTTTAACTGCACATTTAATCCCTGAGTCATCTGAATATAAGATAAAGAAGTACAACTCCGGTGGCACATTTCAGTTTCTCTAAATGACAAAGAAATGTTGCTCCAGGTTTCGATAGCACTGCCCTGTAACAGGAAGTTTTTTTTCATTTACAGAAAATGTTTGTTCTTTCTTTTCTTTTAAGCTGGGAACCCATCATGATAAAAAAAAAAAAAAGACATTTCTATAGCAGATTGCAAAAAGACAGGAACTTTTCTGTCACTTTATCTGTTACTTAATTACTGTGGTGTACTATGATTGTGCGTGTGTGAGTGTGCGTGAGTGTGTGCATGTATGGCGAACATTAAACACTTTGTTCCATCAAGTTTGATCAAGCTTTTTCAGCCTGTGATGGGACCTTGAATCAAACTGAGGTGTGAGGTTTATGTTTGAGCACACAGGGACTGAAGAGAAGGAAGCTGAGCTCGTGGTTGAGGAGACCAATGCAGGAAACTGTTCACCAGCAGGAAACCTTCGAGGAGGACGTTTCAATCATAGGCCTTCATCATCAGTCTGTTTTTTATGAGACTCTACACATCCTCGAGGCTGCAGGAGCATCCCTGATGTAGATGGAGAGAACACAGCAGAGCCTTTCAAAATAAAACCTGGATAAGGTGCAGTGATGATTTTCAGCTGAACACGTATAAAGTCGTGATGACCTGATAAAGACATATGAGCAGCGGTGTCAGCCTCTGATCCTCCTCTCGCTGATCCGAATTTTAAAAAAAATACCACAGCTTGAGTTTCATCCAGTTTTGACTCCACAGCTGCAGCTGAAGGTCATAAAAAATATGATCATGTGACATTTTAGTGGACCGCGGCAGAGCTCAGGGCTCATATTTTCAGTTTGGTCACGTCTTGTTTGTTCACCGCTCTGAGGTCAGCTCTGTTTGACCACTGCAGAGTTCCACCTCAGGACCTTTTTGTCACATGTGAACACAGCAGACTACACTGTGACCTCTGAGTTCGTATTTCCAGCTCATAGATAAAATCTGCTCAGATGTTACGTTCACACAGTGATTATGAAACAAGTGAAATGAATCTGAGAACTCACACAAACAGGCTAACAAATCACCTCAACGGAGCTGAGCCAGATGTTTTATACTATAAGGTGATGAACAACAATATTAGAGAGAAATCCACAGCAGTTAGACGATGGTGTAGAGACTAAGGTCATTTCATCTCAGTCATAACTTCATATATCAAATATATTTCAAGATATATAGTTTTTTTTTTTACATATTCCACTGAGCCACACTTGTTGCCTGACAGCAAGAAGTTCCTAAGTTCAATTTGACCAACTGGGGCCTTTCTGTGTGGAGTTTGCATGTACTCTGACTTCCTCCCACAGTCCCCTGGGTGTACCCTCAGACAGCTGGGATAGGCTCTAGCCCTCCCTACCTGAGAAACTTGGCTGGTTGTGTTGATTGTTGGTTGGTTGACTTTGTTGATGCTCTTTACCTATACTGCTCACTGACTTTGTGTTACCAGGTGGAGGAGGTCAAAGATGAAGATGTTGAGGTCCTGCAGGCTGCTGCTGTGGCAGGTGGCTCTCAGACTTTCTTATAATGTTGTTATAGGTAAGACAATTCAAAAACGGCTTTTCTCTGATATCAGGCACTTTGCCGTCGTCAGTGCCTTTTTGTCCACGGTGGTGCAGCGGTTACTAAGAAGGTTCCCGGTTTGAATCTCAATGTTGGATTAGGGTTTTTTGAGCATGATCTATGCCTGTGTGGGCTCTGTCGGATATCCTGGCTTCCTTCCAAGTCCTAAGACGTGCTCGATTGGGTAACTGGCAACTGTAAAATAATGGGAATGTGAGGTAAATACGGTGCAGCATGATTTGGTTAAATGTGGCTAGTAATCTAAGGTTGGTTTAAGGTGATGTGATAAAAAGATCCTGAAGTCCTAATCAGGACTAAAAAAGTAACTCTCTACTTTCAGACACTCCTGAGAAGTTTGTCTTTAAATATGTCTTTAGATAACAACAGAACCGGATCAATGAAACCATAATCAGTTATTGATCGTCCTCACTGCCACGGACACATCAGATATCCTCTGCTTCATCCTCAGCGAGCCTATGTCGGGAGGGCTCCGACATCTTCACCTCAGTCAGAGAGAATAGTCCAACAGGTGAATTCATCTCCAGCATCAACATCACTGCAGGTCCACGAGCTAACACCATCCGCCTGTGTCTGTCGGGACGCAACGCCAACTGGTTCTACTTAGAGGGCCGGACCATCAGACTCAACTCCTCAGTGTTCAGAGTCCTCGACCGAGAGGTACACCTGAACACCTCTCACCTGCAGCAGAAATACATCTTAAAATGTCTCACCTCATGCTGGATCTCTGTCTGACAGGTGGAGGGATCAGTGCTCATTGCAGAGCTAATTTGCTATGAAAATGACATCATACAGGTAAGTCATCTGAGGTCCTGTGCTGAGCGGTAAATACATTTGATGACTCAGAGTCGCTCAGGTGAGTCTGCACCTGTTTCAGGGTAACTACAGGATTTTGGTGGAGATTCTGAATGAAAATGACAACAAACCAAACTTCCTGTTGGAGACAATTCAGCCGTTCACCATCAGTGAGGTACAACCAGAAAAATTACCTTCATCTTAACCAGCCAATGAGCATCCATCACATGTACATCGTTTTAACAGGTGCCTCAGGTGTTTCCTCACCTGTGTAAACAGGATTTTTCATTGTTTTGTGTGTAGCTGACAGCAGTGAACTCGGTGGTTTTCACTGTGAAGGCTGTTGATGCAGATGGGGACATGATCAGCTACATCATCGACCCGTCATCAGTAAGAATAACGCCCACCAATTGCTGCTTGACCACGAGCTGCAGCTCTTTATTATCTCACCTGTCATCTGTCTGCCTGCAGCAAGATGCCGAGTTCTTCAGGATCGACCTGCCCAATACTGGAAAGGTAGTTCTGAACAAACCTCTGGACTATGAGACGAGAACTCACCTGCAGCTCATCATGTGGGCCCAGGTAACATTTAGACAGGTGATACATCCAGGTAATCAGGGTGAGGTCAGAGGTTTTATTTTACTGCGAAGTCATCACAGGACATTACACTCTAACCAGCAGGAATGCAAGACTATTCAACAAAAAAAACAAACCCTGTGATATCTGATCGTCAAATTATCACAGAAAAGTGAAAATAATGTCACACCTCTACATACCTGACAGGAATCAAACACTGTGGACAAGTTCAACACATCTGCTGTTCTCAACATCAACATCGAGGATGGTGATGACCAGTATCCTCACTTCTTGCCCTGCACACCTGTGTCTCCAGGTGTGCCTGTCTGCATGAATCCCACCTACACAACCAACATCACACAGAAACACCAGGTAAATACCCGAGGAACCAGGTGGATGCAATTATTTACAAACTGGCTTCTGAAAACATTACCAGACCATAAAATGTCAATAAAAACAGCCCAATGTTTCTGGAGATGTTTTTCAGTATCACAATATTTTCAAGTCATTTAGATTTTAGCGTCCCAGCATTTAGGGAACAAGTTTTATACCTGTCCACATACCTGCAGGTATTTATTTATTTATTTTTTGTTTCAGGACGTGGGTCTGGACTTTTCTCCTGGCCCAATCACAGCAGAGGATGGAGACAAAGGGATCAATGCTCCTCTCACCTACACCATCCTCTCAGGTCAGACTCACTCACACTCACCATTAGACTCATGTACAAACATGTGTGTACAGGTGTGTTTGCTTCACCCACAGGTGATGATCAGGGCAGGTTCACGATCAACAACACAACAGGTGAGATCAGGTTAACCAGAGCAGCAGATGATCAACGACTGACAACAAACTACATGCTCACAATCATGGTAACGACATACCTTCCTGTTTTCTGCTTCATTCACAGCAATTGGCCACAGTATGTCTTTTATACTGTCTTCCTTCTCTCACCCCTACCTGTCACTGCTGATGGCTGCCCCTCCCTGAGCCGGGTTCTGCCGGAGGTTTCTTCCTGTTAAAAGGAAGTTTTTCCGTCCCACTGTTGCCAAACTCATAGCACTTATCATATGATTGTTGGGTTTTTCTCTCTATGCATTAGTGTAGGGTCTACCTTACAATATAAAGTGCCTTGAGGTGACTGATATTGTGATTTGGGGCTGTATTAATAAAATTGAATTGAATTGAATTGAAAACTGTGAGACATCTACTTTCCCTCTCACCTGTACAGGTATGCCAGGTGGATGACAGGTTGAAGTACAGTGTGGCGTCAGTTCTGGTCAGAGTTCTCTATGAGAACGCATTTCCTCCGGCCTTCAACAGAACCACTTACAAAGGTTTCATCATCCAGAGCTCTAGCCCTGCCTCCATCGTCTCCACCTATGGGAACCAGGTGTTGCAGGTCCAGGTGTCAGACCGTGACTTCCCTGATGTAAGAACACATGCTACACTACCTGTGTTACTTACATCATCATATCAGTGAGTCATCTCTACTGTCAAATCACAGGGCAGGAACCCAAATATCCACTATTTGCTCCATCCTCCATCCGAATTGTATCAAGTCACAAAGGAGGGGGTTCTGATCGCCAAGACAAACCAACTACGCGCCTTTGACAGACAAATCCTACAGGTGAGTTAGACATAGATCAAACCAACTCACCTGTTAAACACCACCAGTATACTGTCACCACCAGTATCACGATTAGCTGCCGCTGCTAGCACCAACTCAATGTCTCATTGAGAGAGTGGATCCATGGTCTTATAGGTGGAATTTTTCCACCTTAAAATAATATCAGAAGTCTGAATAAGCAATAATGAGGGGTAGAGGCTTGATGGGCCTGACCTTCACCTGTAAGATGGGAATCAGGTGATTTTCAGTTTGTTAACTTTAATCCCAGGTTGGTTGGATGTGGTTTGAATTAGCTGAACCTGAAATTATTTTAAAGGGTGGATCTATCCTGGATGGTTTCTCTGTGTGTATCAGTGTCTGCAGGAGGTCAGTGACCATTACCAGGTCCAGTTTCCTTCACCTCCAATAAAATGATCAGTGTGCTTGGTAGAATAATGTTTAACATCAGGAAATTAGATAGTTTATATCTCACGATGATACATCATGTTCCGATTGAAATAAAACAGCTGTGCCTCAAATATGGAGTAAGCAAGAAACTAACAGCCATGTTTGGAACATCAGTGAAAGTGTAGCTGATGGTTAACTGCAGAGAGGTAGTTACGCTAATATAAACTTATGAGCACAGAAAGATGGAGGAACATCTGCTATCTGCTAAAGTGATATCAGTAAAGTTCATGTTGAGAGACAAACGGCACCATATGACAGGAAGAAGATGCTGAAAATAGACCAAGGTCAGCCCAGAGGTCTGAGGTGATCCTCAGTAACTCTTACTGCTACCTGGTTTAGATTACTCTGAAAAAGTTCTGGACCTCAGCTTCAGATCCACATTGATTCTTCTCTGGGACGTTCAATTTTTGGTGTCCAGCACCCAGTGAGCGGACAGAGTGCAGTTGCACCACAAGTTTTTAAAAACTTAAAGACATGCTTCACAGAATAAAAGGCTGAAGAGGCTGAGAATAAATACTTTTATCCAATGAAACTAGAAACAGAGGCCTGGAGCACATTAACTTGTTAAAACTGGGTTTTAGAACTTTTAGGTCATATTACAATAACTCTTGAACATTTGGCGGTATCGAAAAATTCCAATAGGTCCAAAAAGCATTAACTCTGTGCTTTTTCACTGATATTAGAGTCATTATTGGAACCCCAGGCAGGGCGCCACATCCAAATCTTGGCAAATAAAACTGAAAACAACACAGCAAACAGCAAAAACGTCTCTGTGGAGCTGCTGTGACACCATGCTTAGCAGATTACAGTAATGACCCTAATATCAGTGAAAAGCACAGACTCACTGCTTTCAGGAACCATTGGAATTCTTTCAACTGAGCAAATGGTTTGGGGGTTACGGGAGTTGCAGATGTTTAAAAAAAGGGTGCAAAACCCCTGTCTGATGGCAGTGACAGGTGGTTAAAAAGCAGAGCCTCAACCGATGAGGAGACAATAGGAAGACAGCAAAGTAGTTTTTTTTCACTGCAGTACAATTTTTCAGTTTTAGTGTGATTCTACAGAAACAAACTAAGCTGAAGAAAGAAAAGTCCCCCTGTAGTCAAAGAATGCTAAAAATAAATCTGTTTGGATTTGTAAGAAAACATCTCTGTGAAATAACAAGGCCTCGGGCTGCAGTGAGACATCTTTCAGGTGGAAGTGATCCAAACACCAGAATCAGCAGGAGGAGAGACTGAAGATCAGGACTAAAAGCTTCACAGTGTGAATCCCCTTCAGCTCTTTGAACACTTTAATGTTGGTCTAGAAAAATCAAACAAACACAACAGTTTTTAATCATTACTTTGGATGATTTTTGGTTTTAACCTTAAGGCTGACCCGTGAACAATGCTCTAATGTCCGCTCTGCAGGTCATCGCCAGAGATGAAGAGTCGGGAGAAGAAGTGTCAGCTTCAGTGGACATCGAAGTCCTGCAGAGAGGCCAAGCAGGTGAGCATGAAACCTGAGAACATGCGTTAATATGAACATACAAACACACATATTACAAACATGAAGCTGTGACATTACACAAGGTGTTATTTGACACTATTACTGATATTGTTACTCCTGCTCCACCTGCTGCCATTATTCCTTCTAATGAAGACTGTGAAACATTTCTTTCTTTCTAGAAAAAATAAGTAATGTAAGGAAAAAATTGTCCCCACCAGCATCTGCATTGTCAGTTCCTACGCCATCTCGGCCTGTCATTTTAGAAAGCTTTTTACCCGTCTCACTATCAGAGCTGGTAAAAATAGTTAATGCAATGAAAGCATCCTCCTGTTCACTCGACATTTTACCCGCATCGTATTTCAAAAATGTCTTCCACTCTATTGGTCCCTGTGTGCTCACCATAGTTAACACCTCACTGGGGTCTGGTAAAGTCCATGCTTATTTTAAAACTGCTGCTATACACCCCCTGTTAAAAAAACCCACGCTGGACCCATCTCTCACTAGCAATTACAGACCAATCTCAAAAATACTGTTAATTGCTCAGATATTAGAGAAGGTTGTGGCTAAGCAGCGGTCTCTAAGTACAGGTCATCTTCCACGTCCCTGTCCTATGGTGTGCCACAACATTCTGTGCTGGGGCCCTTATTGTTTTTAATATATCTACTTCCTCTCCGGCATATTTTGAGCCCCTTTGAGGACATTCGCTACCACTGCTATGCAGATGACATCCAGCTATATATTTCTTTTAAACCAGAAGATGTTTCTAAGCTGCAGATTCTAAATGTGTGCTTAGAATCCATCAAAGGTTGGATGGCTGACAACTTCCTCCAACTTAATGAAGAAAAGACCGAAGTCCTTGTATGTGCTCCAGACAGACATGTACCTAACATAATGAATGCTCTTGGTCCTCTTTCAACATTTGTGAAATCGTCTATCAGGAACCTAGGGGTAACCTTTGATTCTGCTCTTACCCTGGATGTTCACGTCAAATCTCTGGTTCAGTCCTGCTTCTATCATTTAAGAAGCATTTCTAAATTGAGCCCTTTAGTATCTCATACTGAACTGGAGATTGTTATTCATGCATTCATTTCACCATGACTGAACTACTGTAATTCACTGTTTACATGTCTAAACAAAAACTGCAGTCTGCAGATTGTCCAAAATGCTGCAGCAAGGCTTCTGACAAAAACATCTAAGTACTCTCATGTAACACCGTTGCTTATACAGCTGCACTGGCTCCCCGTTGAATTCAGAGTCCATTTTAAGATACTGGTTCTGACATTTAAAGCTCTTCAAGGATAAGCACCAGCCTACATCATTGAACTTTTACAGCCCTATGTCCCTAGTAGGTCCCTGAGGTCTTGTGATCAGGGCCTACTTGTTATTCAGCATACAAGGCTGAAAACCAAGGGAGACAGAGCTTTTGCCACTGTGGCCGCCAGACTGTGGAACGCTCTTCCTCAGAACTTAAGATCTGCGGACTCACTTTTAAAAAACAACTAAAAACACATCTTTTTAGAATTGCATTTTGTTAACTTTTGTCTGTTTTTGTCTTATACCTTGTGAAGCACTTTGTGATCTTTTATTTAGAAATGTGCTATATAAATAAAATTTTACTTACTTACTTACAAGAGGGGACTGAATGCGAGCGGTCAAAGGTAACTGATCACTAATTCTTTGATGAGTAGGAAGGACATTGATCTGTTTCCTTTATTAGATAAACACACACACACATTCACAGCTCCCATGATGCTTTTACTGAAATAACTTCTGTGTTTCAGTGCCAAGTGGTGCGTTCAAGGAGCAACAGTTGTTTGGAGACGTGGACAGCACGCTGGCAGGAGGAATCGCTGTGCTTATCCTCATCGTGCTGCTCTCTGCGATTCTGTTTCTGCTACTTTGGACCGTCCATAGGAGACGCGTGCAGAACCCTGAGGATCGCCCCGCCATCGCCTTCGGAAAACATCCCAATGTGGTACGAAGTAAAACCTTTAACACACCTGAGGGGGTGTTTGAATTTCACACACCAGCCGGACAGAGAGCATGAGGGTCTAATGTGATGTAATTCATCATCCACCCATCCACCTTTCATGGAGTTGGTGTTGAAGCCTATGACAGCTGCCTCTTTGACCCGTTTTATTAAACCACAGGTTAGAAATCTTTGAATAGTCTTTTGTTTGAAATTTCATGAGGAAATAAATGCTGTGTTCATTCTGCTGAACCGCCTGAAACATGAAGCTATGAGTCAGACTGAGATGTTAAACTGTTGTCTAGAGCGTTTCTGCAGCATCACATATTCAGACTGCTGTTTCTGAGGTTTGTTCCGCTCACAGGTTCAGATGATAAAATCTGTTGTGTCTCAGATATTAAACTGAGTCATGTGTGTCATCTCTCTGCAGAGGTTACTGTGGTTTCACATGGTGAGTTATTCTGAATGTGATGTCGCTTCCTGTGGTTTCAGTACTCGTGTCATGTGGTGAACAGTAGATCCTGAAGTCCTCAAACACAGCTTTCATTGATGTCATGATTTTACTATTTAACACATTGGTTCCTCTTTAGCTCCTGTTTATAGCAGGACTTTATGCGCAGTCTGACTCAGGTGAGAGACTGACCTGTGCTGTGTGATTCTCAGGTGAGCAGCCCACCTGTCTTCGTGGACGAGTCGTCACACGGCAGCAGAGCTTTTACTCGTCAGTCTGGCAGTTTTCATGGCAGACAAGGAGTTTACACCAGGAGGCCATCTCTGCTTCCTCCTCCATCATCATCACAGCTCAGCGAGCCTGGAGAGAGCAGGACCAGACCCCCTCTTCCTCCTCCATCATCATCATCATCATCACACCTGTTTACTGTTGCAGAGAAACATGAAGGTGGAGCTCACACCTGGGAGGATCTGAGGTTGCCAGTTGAGCCCGCAAGTATTCATGGTGAAGACATACCAGCAGTCAACACTGGGATGCCTCAGAGAGACGAAAACATGAAGACTGATTGATCAGAGGAGATGCCACTGGTGTCCAAACCCTACCAATCAGAAACCAGAAAGAAACGAGTCACATATTCAGCCAATTAAAGAGCAGGAATCCAAACTGTACTTTAGTCATACTCGTGATTCACTTTTTTTTCTTCTGGCGGCCTTATTGGGGGTTTTTTGTGGAGAAAAAAAGTTCAAAAATAAAAACAAACTTTTAATGATGTCAGTCTTTTTATTGTTTCCAGAAGATTAATTAATTTTGTTCTGATAATCAGATCTCGACTTTAATAAATCAGGATTTTACAGACACATTTGTAAAATCAACCCAGCCATCTGTCCGTCCATCCAGCCATCATCAATCCAGGTATCCATTTGTCTGTCCATCCATCCTTTACTGTTAAAAGTCCGCTTGTTCATTGTAACTGTTTATACTACGTTACCCATGATGCACCTCGGTATCTGTACTTCCGGTTGGGAACGTGTTCAGTGCAGTTCTGCACAGATGGGAGGTGTGTCGGAGGATAACGTATTTACTTGCATTCCTGTGTGAGTTAATACTGTGTGCGTGCTTACCATGTGAGTATTGTAAGATGAGAGTGATGCTTGTTTGACTTTATCTGTGTAATTTGCTACGTAAGAGGCTAGTCCCGTTGCTATCGCTAAGATATGTTTTTTGACCTACTACAGGCAGGCTTGTGTTCAGCCCAGATTTCATTCCATATATGACTTACTGTCAAGCATTGTGGTTGTAGGTGGATGTAACTATTTACTATGTTTATTCTCTGAAGCGTTGTAATCTGCAGAGGTCTGGTTTGCCAATGTATATCCGAGCCAGAAATTAATTTATGGTCTTAGGGTGCCATCTAGTGGCCATGAGGTTATGGCAGATTGTATAACATTACGCTGGAAACCCACAGTACTGTAGAAGGGGTACACTGCTATCCATAGTGGTTAATACAAATGTTTGTTTTTCTGTTTACAGATGACCACACACACCCATATACACACTCACACCCCCTTTACCTGCATGTGAATACTGTAATGCCTCCCTACCAACGCTGTACATCCTGTTGATGTCATCTGCCACCTCCTTAGTAAAGTTATTTGAACTACATCACTGTGGAGTACCATTCCTTCTGACCGAGGACGACTCAGTTGAAGCGTGATCGGCAATCAGTGCAAACATACATTACATTTACCTTACCCTAACCTGTCACCTGAGGAGTCAGTCTTGTGTTCATGTTTATCAATCAGGACTATTGATCAGTTTCTTCTTTTTTTGGTTGTAAAAAAAAAAATCATCATCCCCTACTGCAGCTCTCGAGGTGGAAGCTAAAGCTCTTCACCTTCCTCACTTCTCCCTGGCTCTTCTTCACACTAAAAACAGTTATCATGTTTCCAGTGAGAGATCACGTGACCGGTAGTCCTTGTGACATCATCGTGTTGCAGAAAAAAGCATATTAAACACATAAAGAAAAATTTATAAAACGAATCAGTATTGATTACCTGCACTGATAATGTCTGATAATAAAACACATTTTATTTAATATTTTTCATTGGTATCCGTCAAATTTCTGTTGTGCTCTTTATTGTTTTATTCTGATTAATTCTTTCTGAATGGATATTGATTGTTTGTGATAAACAGGTCAACAAAAACTAAACGCTTGTTTTAAGTTTCCGGAAGGAGGAAGGGAGGATCCTGGAGACTACCAAAGAAAACAAAGTCCGTAAAGTTACCTGAAGAGAGGCGTAACTCGCCGGATGCCGCCTGACACACCTTCACAATAAAAGATTCAGCGTTTAGAACTGTCAGGATGTTTGTTTGTTGCGGTGTGGTTCTGTCCAGGGGCCTGTTCTTCGTACCGCGCTAAGTGAGTTAGCTGGATGAGATTGTTGACGATTTCGCGTGATCCTGGATCGTTCGGTTCCCCGAAGCCCATCCGGGACTTGCTATCATAGCAACAGAGCCGTAAGCGTAAACCTGCTGGGGAGCAGGTTTACTTTATGTAAACAGGATTAGATCGCGGCCACGCAGGTATGTCCGCGTCATTCATACGAAAGCAACAGCGATATTCCACCACTGTTTCACCATAAATAAATAACATCAATGTAACTAAAGATAATGCAGCACTTGATCCTTTTATTGATTTCACACAGATACATACAGGTCATTCCCTAAAAAAGGGAAATGTACTATTAACATTCTATTACATGTATGTGATTATTACAGATGTAATTCATATTTCATAGTAATTGTAAATTACTTCGTGTAATCAAGATGAGAGACCACGGCTATAAAAGCGAAGGTGGATGTGGGAAGCCTGTCGCAGCCATGTCCTGTCCGTTTACGCGAGCAACCCATTGCGGAAGGTGCGAGATTGATAAGGAGAGTCCTCAGAATTCAGCGTATATTGCGGGACAGACAGGATCCTTTAGCTCAGCGCGACAGTGTGCTCATAGAGAGATATCGATTTTCCCGTGAGGGTATTATTCACTTAACCAACTTGTTGACGAGGGGGTGCAGGACCACCACCTGTCTTTTTTTTTGCTCTGCCCTTTTCTTGGTTGCTGTTATGAACAAACAAACAGAGTATTCCAGGGTCTCTTTCCAAGAGACGACAAGCAATATAAGTGATAAATATTACCATTCTGTAGAATATTCCTATATTTCACTTTTACTTGTTCCCATGTTCTAGTGGGTCCTGTTGTGGCTCTAATGTGAAAGGGGATATAATATAACATATTATAATATAATATAATGTAATATAATATTGGATAATATGGTGTGATATGATAAATCTACCCTACCGCCTACTGGTGTTGGCCAGAGGGGCCGATGGCGCAATATGGCAGCCTGGCTTCTGTCAGTCTGCCCCAGGGCAGCTGTGGCTACAACCGTAGCTGCCTCCACCAGTGTGTGAATGTGAGAGTGACTGAATAGTGCTATTGTAAAGCGCTTTGGGTGCCTTGAAAAGCGCTATATAAATCCACTCCATTATTATTGTTATTATTGAATTACTTACGAGTTTGATTTGTCAGCAACTTTCTGCCAGCCCTCTCTCCTTGCTTTTGCAGCCTTTGCAGTGTTCCCTTGCGTTTTAATTAAACTCTGAAACTCCTGGAATCCCTCACTCAAGAGTTCTTGCTCTGCTGCCGAAAAATACCGAGCGCGCTCCTTCGACATTTTCGCCGACCAATCAAAGGGTTGCCGATCAATGTTTCTACTATCGATGCGTAGCCCCTGTTGGGCCACCCAGTGATCTCACATTACTTCATCCAGCTATACTAATCGTCAACAACAGGTGTGTTCGGGGAACCGGAATAGCGAGCTCAGAGTTAGCGCGATGATTTGGTCTTGGATGTTTCATTTGATCTTGGATGTAGTAAGCGACGTACGAAGCACAGGGCCCTGGTTCCTCTCAAACAGATGCATGGTTAGGGTTCCTCGGGGATGGCTATTTAAGTAACTGTGCATCAGTTTGACGCTTTCTGTTTTTTTTAAATAACTTCTGCGGAAGCTTTATTTTGTCGAGAGCTGATCTGCCACCGGAAGCAGTTTTCCTTCAAGTTAACTTGACGTCATGTGATCGGACTGAGGACGAGTTTGTCTCGGGACTTTTCTCCGGCCCTTCAGCGCTCCGCCGCCCTCTGTTTGTTTGTTTTTGTTCCTTTCTTTGTTTGTTTGCTGACGTCACGCCGCAGAGGAGGAACACAGCGCGCAGACTCTGAACCAGGACCGGACCCGGCCAGGTGAGTCCATCCGCCCAGCGCGCACACGCAGTCATGTATCTGTGCTCGTGAACCCGCGCGGAGTGAAACAGTTCGATCAAAAACCAATTCCTCGACAATTTTTCACTTATTACAGTTATCAATTCAAAGCTCCGAAGTGTCAGAAGCGGCTCGTGCTCAGGGACCGTTTCCGCGGTCTGAGCGAATCCTCTCTCGCTCCCAGTCCTCCCAGCATGAGCGTCCAGCCCCGGCGTGTCCGCCTGAAGCCCTGGCTGCTGGCGCAGGTGAACAGCGGCAGGTACCCCGGTCTGCAGTGGCTCAGCGCGGACCACCGCCTCTTCCAGATCCCCTGGAAACACGCCACGCGCCACACGCCCGTGTCAGACGAGGAGAACACCATCTTCAAGGTCAGGTTAACCCTTCACACCTGACCTCTAACCTCTGATATAGCATCTTCTGTGATCATGTTTCAAGTTTCAAAAAACTTTTTTTTACAGAAAATAGTAACGCACACTCGTTTTCATATCTTTGTGAGGACCTCGTCTCATTTCATAATGCTTTCCCTAACCCCAACCATCAAAAATGAATGCTGAATCCTAACCCACAGCCTAATCCTAAGTAAGATAATTGTAACCCTGTCACTAATACCACATGGTGACACATTTTGTCCTCATAGGTAATTGTTAGTCCCTACAAGTATAGTAGCATACCATTTTTTCTGTCCTCACAAGATGTCTAAACATGTACACAAATACAAACACATGCAGACGGACAGATGCACACATGTGCACAAACACACACAAAAACAGATACAAGGACACACACACAGACAAACCAAAGTAAAAACTACAAGCGGGTTCTTGAGTGACACATGTGAAGAGGAAGTAGGCGTTTGACTTCCTCCTTCCAGCGGAGTTTCGTTTCACAGTTTTTGAACAACTTCAGTTTGAACACAGGTGATGATGTCACTTCCTCCTCCTCTGCTGACTGCTTCCTCTTTTGTGTGTCAGTCTGAGTGTTTATTGACTTTGAGTAGGGTTGCCTATGATAAACACTGGAAACAAAGGGAAACTGCTGGCACAGCAAAACATCTCTCAGCTTGAGCACAGGTGAGTCCTATCTGTCAGATGTGAGTTATGCCCTGGTCTGTGTGTCCTAGGCATGGGCTCTGGAGACGGGGAAGTACCAGGAGGGAGTAGATGAACCCGACCCTGCCAAGTGGAAGGCAAATCTGCGCTGTGCTCTGAACAAAAGCCGCGAGTTTCAGCTGAAGTATGATGGCACCAAAGAGACGCCGGTCCAGCCGTACAAGATCTACGAAGTGTGCGAGCACCCCGGGAGCACAGGTGAGCTTCACCTGCATGACTGTAACCTTCTGATGTGCAATGATGACAGGAAGTGATGATCCCCGTTTTGTGTTTCAGACGGCGCTGAGGACGATGACGAGGAGGTGAGAACGATCATATGATGTAAACAGTCTGACATGTTCTCACGTGACTGACCGAAACACTTTGATCCTTTCAGATGCCGAACCTGATGGACCTCTCCATCAGTAAGTACACCTTCGACTCAGTGTCACCATGGAAACACTGTGGCTGTTGATGTAATGTGATGATGCCATGTCTCCTTAGACCCCAGGCTGAGTGACTCCGCCCCCTTTGCCTCCTTCCCGGCTCCCTCAGAGATGAACCAGTTCAGCCTACCCCCTAACGGGACATTTGGACCACCGCATATCCCAGTGCCTCTGCTTCCTGACATCACCATGACCTCTGATCTCCAGGGTCAGGCACACTTCCTCCATAATGGACTTCAGGATCTGAACGCTGCCACTGCGCAACCAGAGCCGGACCTAATGGAGGCCAGCGGCATGGTGGGCGTCGAGAACCAGGCAGAGCCTCAGAACCACCAGCCCTGCAAGTACGACCTGCTGAGCAGCGTCCCACGTGAGTCCTGACCTCTAATGCAGTTTCCTGTCACAGATTCAGGGCTAAAACGCTACCACACGTGGCGCTGCTCAGACAGTTTACCATCAAACCAACTCTGATGTCACACTTTAACAATACAGCACCACAAAGCAGAGCTCAGGGTTACCTTCACAGACCCATGAGGTTCACCTGCGCATTCACAGGTGAACATTAGGGCTGTGCTTTATGACCAAAATCTCATACCCTGATGTCATTTCTTGTCCCGATAACGATTTGTTTTGGTGGCTTTACTGTGGTGACTGTTGCTAATTCATGGTCCCCCCTCTACTGGCACAGTAATGGTCCTGTATCTCGTGTTGCTATAGTAACAGATCTGGACCTGAAGTTCCAGTACCGGGGCCGTACAATGGGCTCTCTGACCGTCAGTAACCCTCAGGGCTGCCGGCTGTACTACGGACACCTGGAACCGACCCCAGAGCAGGTGGACCTGTTCGGACCTGTCAACCTCCAGCAGGTGCTGTTCCCGGGAACATCAGAGATGCAGAACGAGAAACAGCGATTTTACACCGAGGCCTTGCTGGACGTGATGGACCGCGGCCTGATCCTGGAGATCTGTGAGCAGGACATTTACGCCGTCCGCCTTTGCCAGTGTAAGGTGTTCTGGTCTGGACCGGGCATGCCAGAACACGGCCCGTCCAACCCCATGGAGAGAGAGAAGAAGATCAAGGTCTTCAGCCTCAATGACTTCCTGCAAGGTGAGTTTGGTGTGCGGGATTGTTGACATGCTGCCTGATATGTTCTAACCGACATGCTTCTGTCCGCAGGGCTGATCTTGTTCCAGAAAGGCGAAGCCCCGAATCCGCCGCCCTTCGAGATCTACTTCTGCTTCGGGGAGGACTGGCCCGACAATAAACCCAAAGAGAAGAAGCTTATTATGGTGCAGGTGAGGGGGCAGAGCTTAAACTGAGTGGCAGTGCTAACGGTTTTATAACAAGTGCAAAAAAAATGAAGAAGCCTTGGGTCCGAACACGTCAGAACCAGAATCTTTATGAGCTCCACCCCTCCACCTCCAGTTAACCTTCACTACATCACTTACCTCCTCCTGAGCAGCCTCAGTACTTCCTATTGGCTGATGTTGCTGTGAAGAACCTGTCTGTCTCCAAACTCCTAACTAAACAACATGACCCGAGTCAGAGCTCAGTCCTGCAGATGCCAGGAAATAGTCAGTGTCAGCTCCCATTGGAAATTCATGAAAAGGCAAGGCAAGTTTATTTGTATAGCACAATTCAACAGCAAGGCGATTCAAAGTGCTTTACAGAGACATTAAAAAACAAAAACAAATAAAAAGCATGATTTAAAATAGAAAAAAAGAAAGGAATAGTAGATAAAACCAGTAGTTAAAATGTAAGTTTTGAAATTTGAGCTTAAAAGTAAAACAGTGGGGATTTGGTGCTTTATTCAAATGCAGCTGAGAACAGGTGAGTCTTCAACCTGGATTTAAATAAACTGAGTGTTTCAGCTGATCTGAGGCTTTCTGGGAGTTTGTTCCAGATATAAGGAGCATAAAAGCTGAATGTAGCTTCTCCATGTCTGGTTCTTACTGGGAACTGATAAAAAACAGGATCCAGATGACCTGAGGGATCTGGAAGGTTCATACTGGGTCAGGAGGTCATTGATGTATTTTGGTCCTAAACCATTCAGAGCTTTATAGGCCAGCATCAGAACTTTAAAGTCTATCCTCTGACGGACAGGCAGCCAGTGTAAAGACCTCAGAGCTGGACTGAAGTGGTCCACTTTTTTGGTCTTAGTGAGGACTCGAGCAGCAGAGTTCTGAATGAGCTGTAGTTGTCTGACTGATTTTTTTAGGTAGACCTGTAAAGATGCTGTTACAGTAATCAAGCCTACTAAAGATGAATGCATGGACTAGTTTTTCCAGGTCCTGTTGAGACATCAGATCTTTTATCCTTGATATATTCTTGAGGTGATAGTAAGTTGACTTTGTTATTGTCTTAATGTGTTTTTCTAAGTTTAGGTCTGCATCCATCACTACACCCAAATTTCTCTTCTGGTTTGTGGTTTTTAGGTGTATAGATTGAAGTTCTCTGGTGACCTGTAATCGTTTTTCTTTGGCACCAAAGACTATTACCTCAGTTTTGTTTTTGTTTAGCTGGAGAATATTGTGGCACAACCAGTCATTAATTTCCTCAATGCATTTACCAAGAGCCTGTACAGGGCCTCGGTCTCCTGGTGACATTGTGATATATACTTGTGTGTCATCTGCATAGCTGTGATAGTTTATTTTGTTGTTGTTTATAATCTTTGCCAGCGGGAGCATGTAAATGTTAAACAGAGGGGGTCCCAAGATGGAACCTTGGGGAACTCCACATGTGATACTTGTCTGCTCAGATGTGAAGTTACCTATTGATACAAAGTATTTCCTGTTTTCTACGTATGTTTTGAACCAGTTTAGTACAGTTCCTGAAAGACCTGTCCAGTTCTCCAGTCGTTTGAGTAATATGTTGTGGTCAACTGTATCAAATGCTGCACTGAGATCCAGTAAAACTAGGACTGACATTTTTCCACTGTCTGTATTCAGACATATGTCATTAAACACTTTGGTCAGAGCGGTTTCAGTGCTGTGGTTCTGTCTAAAACCTGACTGGAAGGCATCATAGCAGTTATTCTGTGTTAAGAAGTAATTGAGCTGTTGAGAAACTGCTTTTTCAATGATCTTACTTAAAAATGGGAGATCTGAGATCGGCCTGTAGTTGTTCATTTGTGTCTTGTCGAGATTGTCCTTTTTCAGTATAGGTTTTATTACAGCAGTTTTTAGTGGTTCTGGAAACACACCTGACATTAAGGAAAAGTTGACGATCTGTAACAGGTCTGACTCTAAAGTCTTTGAGACCTTTTTGAAAAAACTTGTTGGCAGGACATCTAAACAGCAAGAGGAGTTCAGTTGACCTAAGATGTCCTCCAGGTCTTTGCTGTTAATCGGGTGAAACTGTTTGATGGTGTTTAAACATTTTTTTAGTGGATACAGTACATACCCTATCTGCTGTTGATGTACCAATTTATTGTCTAGTCTTTTGGATTTTGTCTGTGAAGAATTTGGCAAAGTCATTGCAGGCCATGGTTGAATGAAGTTCAGCTGCCACTGACACAGGAGGGTTTGTTAGCCTGTCAACTATAGCAAATAGGACCCGAGCATTATGACTGTTTTTGGTGATGATGTCAGAGAAGTAGGACCTCCTTGCACTCCTCAGGTGTAAATTATAATTGTGAAGTTTCTCTTTATAGATGTCATAATGAACCTGGAGGTTTGTTTTTCTCCATCTGCGCTCAGCTTTCCTACACTCTCTTTTTTCATTTTTCACCAGTGTGGAGTTTCTCCATGGAGACTTTTTCCTTCCAGAGATAACCTTCACCTTAATGGGAGCAATAGTGTCCATTACATTTAACATTTTAGCATTGAAGCTATTGACGAGCTCATTGACTGAACCTCTGGGCAGGTCAGGTGTTAATGGGAAAACTTGGTAAAAGATTTCACTACTGTTTTCAGTTATACACCGTTTTGTGATCACTGCTGTTGACATATTTATGTGGGCTGAAATTATACTTTCAAAGAAAACACAGTAATGATCAGACAGGCCCACATCAGACACAGTAACCTTTAAAATGCTCAGGCCCATGGAGATCAGTAGGTCAAGAGTGTGTCCTCTATTATGTGTGGTCTCTGTTGGGTCAGTTTTAGCTCTGTTGATATATGTGATGCTAGCATGAAGCTGTCAGGTCACATGTAACAGGGAACAGGTTTGTGCTAATATTTGTCATCTTTGTTGTTTAAAACATACTTCACAAAGTTTGTACTGCAGTAAAACTCAGACATTTCCATGACAAATTTACTCTGATTACACAAACATGCAGGTGCAGCTCATAAGTAACTGGACATGATTTCCCTGAACTTATTGTATATTAGTACATTACAGCAGAGGTGGTAAAAGTACATTCTGTACTTAAGTTGAAGTGCAGATACTTAAAAATACTGCAGTAAACGTTGAAGAACTGATTCAACGTCTTTACTCAAGTAAAAGTGAAAAAGTACACGCTGTGACGTGTACTCATTAGGTTAGGATTAGGACATCTCTATCAGCTATTATTATGCAAAGGTAAAAGGAGCCTGTGTTATATTAATACAATAATAACATAGTATTAGTAAATGAGAATAAATGAAAAACGCTATTCAAATCTGAAATTTATTTCTCATGAATGCACTCATCTTGAATCTGTGATGTAAACAAAGAATTTAAAAAAGGTAGTTTATGTTGCCTCCATGGTAGAGGCTGAGTTTGCCTTCAGGAAAACGTGTTACAGGTAAAGGGGGCTCAGCGGGGGGCGAGTCCCAGCTCACAGTGCAGGCTGTGATCAGCTGACCTGAACACAGTGTCAGCAGATGTTTCACAGTTGTATCCGTTAGTACAAAGGTGGAATTCAGTGTTGATCTCAGCGCCATCAGCTTAACTTCATATTCATCTCTGCTGCGCTTTATGTAATCTACATTACATCAGCACGCTAACCTGTTTATCTGCACTTCATGCAATGTTTGAATAACACACAGTTTATTTACTTGATTTGTTATGCAGCACGTTTCACAATATGAAAACTCATCACACACAGATGTGATTAAAATGATGACATCACATGTAATCATTAAATCTCCCTGAGCAGGCCTCACCTTTAAATATACCCTTTGTTCTTCCTCTTCTGTCTTCTTCCTCCACCTCTGACTGAAGTTACCTCTTATTCTTTTCTCTCCCTGAGAAGTTCAGCAGCTAGGTTGTTAGCAAGGAAACTCACTAACAATCTTGCATTTGAAATTAGCTGCCACTTAAAAAAGTGTCACTGCCTTCATGCTTCCCCACACTTGCACTGGCCCACAGACACCTGGAAATTCTACTTAAGTAAAGTAACAAAGTATTTGTACTTTGTTACTTTCCACCTTTGTACTTCAGTATATTTCTTGTTACCTCAGCAGCTCTTTCTGTTTCTGTGCACTTTGTTAAAGAGGTAACAGATACATAAATGCAGATGTGAACATAAATGTGAGGTCGGAGGTCAAATATGACATGATAGTCTTGCTTTCTACATGCTGTTGACACATGGCGCACATGTAAGAATCCAATTTTTTCTGCCCAAAGCACAAACCCGATTCTTTAGTAAAATGTTGAATATCTGTTCTGTAGCCTCTCCTGGTCACCTGTCTGTGGGTGTGCGACTAAACACATTTATGAATAATTCCCTCGAAGCGTGTAGTTTTCCCTCCACACCTTTCTCTCTGTGCACTTCCTGTTTTTAACCCAGCGTTAGGAATAAAGTTTCACTGTGTGGGATGCAGACACACAAGCCAAGTCACCTTTCAACCTCCTGACTGCCTCATGTTCATGGAGCTCCAGACACCTGTGGATGTCTCACAGTGTTTTTTGTTGTTTTTGTCCTCAGGTGATTCCTGTGGTGGCCCGGATCCTGACAGAGATGTTCTCCGGAGAGCTGAGCTGGTCCACGGACAGCATCCGGCTGCAGATCTCAAACCCCGATGTGAAGGATCAGACGGTGGCACAGTTCAAAGAGTTGCAGAGGCTCCTGCAGAGCCAAAACATCCAAGGACCCTGGAACCCCACCGGCCCCTGAACCAGGGGCCCTGGACCCGACACAGACACTGCTTACTGCACCCTCCCCCAAACAGTAGGAAACCCTGACTGGAGGGAAGGTGCAGCTGTACAGAAACTGAACATTTGAGACAAACGGGTGGAGGTCTGCAGGTGTATTCCCTGTTCTGTTGTCATGCCGACACCTTTCTGGGAGGTTTCTATGTTCAAATTTCAATAAAGGCCGTTGCAGTATTCTCACACCAGGTGTTTTTGTTTTTAGACCAGGTAATAGGTCTAGCAGGCCTGAGAGGGTCAGACTCTACTTCGGTGTTTACCTGTTCAGGTAAAACCTGAAGCATCAATTTAAATGCACTAAATGAGTGAGCCAGTGTTTTGATGCCTGACTGAACCTGCAGGTGTCTGCTTTTGGGCTGTGAGTAAATAAGAATTTAATAATCAGTAGTTTCAGTCTTGGAAAAATATGCCATACACCTGAACCTTCCTGCTCACCTGACCTGCAGCTCCAGAATCAGTATGACCTGTGTCTGTTTACATCAGAAATAATCAAATGTTTTTTGTATTTTGAATAAAGACGATGGTTTGAATGACCTCTGATCTCTTTACTTTACGCACCTCACCAAATGATGGAAAACATCAAGGAAAGGAGATAAGGACTTAGGAAAAGAGATGCTCGGCAATGCAGAGGATCTGACAGATTAGTGAACGTCACACTTGATTTACTGACGTGTCTGAATTACAAGCTCCTCGCCTCCCCAGTGTTCATGGCTCTGCATTCAAGCTGGGGATAAATGAAGGACTGGGGCTCCTTTCCTCGGGGCTTAGAGACTTCAGCTCCTGACAGTCAGTTTGAGAATTTCCTGCAAGAAGCCACTCAGACACTCCCCTGAGGTCTGAGGACAGGAAGAGCACTTCAGTGAGCTCCAGGATGTGGTCCTGAGCAGGTTCAGGTCTGACTCACGGATTTGTTCCTGCGTGACGGTTTAACCGCGCTTACATCACACCTGTGACGCATTTAAACTGAGCCTTCTGCAGACCAACAGCTCCACATACAGAGAAACTTTTTCCATCTTCTCTGTGCTGTAGCATGAGACCTGGAACGATGCAAACCACCAGCTCACTCACGCCCTCCGATGCCCAATATAGCTGCTGCACTGCCTTCACGAGTCTGTCACCGACCTTGGAGCGTCTCTGATGAAGGAGCAAAAAGATTTGCTCTGTTTGACTTTGAAGAGTTCTGTGATGAAGGTTTCTATTATTTTAGAAAGCCTCCGCACCCTTCTGAGCCAATTCATCAGGTTCCCAACCTCATTCCTTCCAACACCTGCTAACCAGAGCGAGAACCCAAACACCTGGCTACCATGCAGCTGTCTGACCAACTGGCACAGGTAAGTGAGGTGACAGTAATAACAGACACACTGGATGAGCAGTTTGTTTTTTTTAATTTGTTTACAACAAGGCTACATCACCGATGATGTCATGGTGTCAGTCTCTCCGCCTCATTACCCAGAGTTCACTCTGTTTCACTTTGTGGAAGAACAACTAAAATTCAACCAAAGTTAAAAAGGTCAAAGGTGACGCCAAATCCTCCCGCAGCACGCTGCAGCCAAGAGCATCATGGAAAATCTTTTGGCTCCTTTTATGGCACGGACAAAAAAAAACAAAAAAAACAAAAAAAAAAACCCCACCACGACCAAAGTCCAAAAATAAATCTCTAAAAACTGTTGACCAGGCACATCCTCCGATTCACGACCGCAGCTTCCTGACCCCGCCCACCTGCCGGACCCAGCCCCGCCCACTCACCACCTGCTGCAGGTGAGGTCAGGTGAGTTCAGGTGAGCTGGGGTGGACTCATTCTGTCCAATCAGTCTTCAATCTGTCAGTCCTTCAGAGTGAGCCGCCCTGTTCACATTCGAAGTCCTTCATCATCTTCATCCCTTTGGATCCTCGTCTGCAGACGCAGATTATTGCCGTCACCTCTGAATGCTCGTCAACAAAAAGATTTACCTGTGGGGAAAAAAGAAGTCTTAAACATATCAGAGAAGCAAACAAACTCAGGCTGAATACACACCTGAGTGTACTTGAGAACAGGCTCACCTGGCGGTGCGAGAAGGCTGCAGCTATCGGAACAGTCTGGTGAACTCTCTGATGGCCCAGCACACCTGTTTACACTCCTCAGCGCTGCAGAACAACAAATGTGAGGTTATCTACTTGTCACCTATGCAGGTGTTCCACACACTGAATGTTTATCAAAAACATTTAACCAGACCATGAGATCAATTTTACAGGAAATAAACTCCTCAGTTGGAAGAGTTTTTTTTACCAGTGCATATAGTGTTTTTCATACACCTGAAACCTCCCAATCAGGTCAGGACAAGTCCAGACTCGCTCAATCCGGACTCCAGTTTGTCTGCGTTCCACCATCAGACGAGTGAGTCTCGACAAAACCTGCTACACACCTCACGCACTCTTACCTGAATGCCTCACAGTCAGTAATGCCTGTCCCTGAACGCCTCACAGTCAGTAACGCCTGTTTCTGAATGCCACAGACAGCAACGCCTGTCCCTGAACGCCTCACAGACAGCAACGTCTGTTTCTTAATGCCACAGACAGCAACGCCTGTCCCTGAACGCCTCACAGTCAGCAACGCCTGTCTGTGAATGCGTTACTATTTTTTAACAAACAGACGTTGAAGCTGTGTTCAGTTTAACCCAACCCAAAAACAGCCTGTTCGTGTTGGTGGAAAAATGCACCATGTCGACCAACCAAAAAAAATGATATGGCAACTAGAGATGGCACGATACCACTTTTTTATGTCCGATACCGATATCATAAATTTGGATATCTGCCGATACCGATATGAATCCGATATAGTGTTTTTTAATCAACAAAACTGTTTTTTTTTTAAATATCTTGCTGCATTTTGTATAAGTTCATACTCAAGTTTAAAACAACAACTACACTAAAGCTATTCTGTTATACCTGTATGCAAAAAAAAATATTTCATAGTTCAGCAATACTGATCAATCTAATAAACTCAAACCTACACCATCCTCCCTATTCTGGTATTTTAAAGAGTACTTAGCATAAATATTAAGCAACCTAACTAATAGGGTTCCAACTCCCAGCAACAACAAAAATAAATAAATAAAAAATAGGGAACCACCCCTCACGCTCCACCTCATGATGCTTAATCAACGTAATCAACCTTAATTTGATGCAGTGTGAAAAAAAATGCACAGAAATCAATTATTTTTCAAGAAATATTAAATAGATTCAACATCTTTCTTCAACAAAATTGCAGACTGCACAGATGGTACCTTCCCAAAGGAAAAAGTACTATAGCTTACTAGGGTATATATATTAGACTTAATAGTTACTATATACAGTAATGGACTTCTATTCATTTTGCATCAAATTAAAACTTTGGGTGTCAGATAATTATTTATTAAAAGCTCGACATTTGAAATGAGAATAAGAAAGAAAAGTATGTCTTTGTGCCCCCTTTTCCCTGTTAATGCCCTATCGGCCCCCCTGGCTAAACTTTGCTAGATCCGCCCCTGCACAGTTACCAGCGTCACCTACGTAGAAAAAGATCCTCGAGTAGAAAGTAATATTAAATAAATTCTAACAACAGCTGATCAAGCTTAAACGTGCTGCTGTTGTTCAGCCGCTGGTTTCCTCTTTCTGGTGCAAAGTGGGCCAAAAGCAAACTAGAGACACGGACTCGCGACAGAAAAGCCGATCAGCTGATCATTAAGCAGTTTCATGATTGAAGTAGCAGCAAGAAGAGGCAGTCGCTCCATATATCGCTTGGTAAGCTTAACGCAGGAATGCTTTACAAACATTCAGAGATGGACTTACACACTTGCTTTACTTCTCTCGGGGATAACTTTGTCGGAGATGAAATGCCGGGTTGCTAGCGAAGCTCCACATGCTATCCAGACCACCGACAGGTCCCGCATGCCACAGCCGCTCTATCATGTGATGCATACTGCTCCGACGTGCTAACGTTCTGAGGTGAGTTACGGCGTGTTGCAAGTTTTGTGAGGTGCTTTCGTGATATTTAATGGATCGGATTACATTTTTTATTTTTCTCCGATATCCGATCCAGTAATTTAGGTCAGTATCGGACCGATACCGATACGTAATATCGGATCGGTCCATCTCTAATGGCAACATGACATTTGGTTGTTTCGGGAGAGGGGGAAGTTTTAGGAGTGACGGAGAGAGAGAGAGAGAGAGAGAGAGAGAGAGAGAGAGCGAGCAGAAAAAGAGAGAGAGCGAGTTTAGAGATGTGAGAGATTTGTGACGTTTAGCGTGTTTGGAGTGTGTAGTTAATGTGTAGTGTAGAGGATAGTTTGGTGTTGTGTGTCAGTAAAATGACACGACTGCTGAATAAAAACAATGATACACCTGCTGCTGTCAGACTTGCAGGTATCAGGCTGTGATGTTCTCCTTTATAGTGGACAGAAATTATTTTTTTGGAGTGGCACAAATAATTTGTGTGGCATCTCATTGAATGCAGAACAGCTGATTGTTCTGTAAATAGTTTGAAATGGTTATAACAAAGGGTAAAAGGTAAATGACTGCAAATAACTTTGTTGTTTGCAAAACTTGTGCAGAGGATTTTAAAATTGACAATTTATATTTACATTTAAAGTTATGAAATATTATCATTAAACATGTTTGTTGTTGTTACATTAAAAAATATAACTTTTTCTACTCTGATTTTATGTTTATGTTTTTTGTCTGATTTTAGATCAACTGCGTTAACACAGTATGTCAAAAATGAAAACATGACTGTAAATTCAGACACGCGAGGTTGTGCTGAAAAGGATGAGACCAAACAAGGCAAAGTAAATAGTTTTTAAAGGTAAAATGTGGAGGGAAAATCAAGTAGTTAAAAATGGCCAATTATAACCTGGACCTCAGAGGGTTAAAGGTTTTTTTTTTTTTTTTTTTTTTAAAGTAACGCAATAGTTACTTTTCAAGTAATTAATTACTTTTAGAATATTGTAACTCAGTTACTAACTCAGTTACTTTTTTGAAGAAGTAACTAGTAACTATAATTAATTACTTTTTCAAAGTAACTTGCCCAACACTGGTTATCTCACCTGGTGACCTGTTTATGGAAGTCAGTCAGCTGTTTATGGGTGACTGTCACGGCGCCGCCTGACGTCTCCTTCGGTAAACCTTTCAGGGCGCTCTCTAACCAGCGGCAGAACGTCTGCAACACAAGGACACCATCATCAGCACCTAGAGTCACCCGACACCCCCAGCATGCACACAGGTTTGAGATGCCCTACCACCTACTCACCGGCCGGTCGAACACCATGATCTCCCACAGCACCTCGGCGACGTCAGGTAGCGTGTACGGCGGCAGACAGAAGCAGCATGAGTGCATCAGCTGAGTGACGAGCTGCTGGCCGTGCTGCTCCATAGCCTGACCAATCAGACGCTTTCTCACCTCGAAGTCCTCCTCGTGCTGCAGACCCACAGGTGTTAAGGTGAAGCAGACTCCTGTGACATTACTGGCGTTTACAGCACGTTTCCATTAGACTTACATCGTTGGCGACTCCTGTGTGGATGAGGTCTCGGACAAACTTCATCACGCTGCAGTTGGCGTCTCGGTGGTCCAATGAGGTGGCGGCGATGGCGCACTGTATGATGTGAATGATGATGCTGCTGCTGAGCAGTGTGACAGGACTTCGCTGGACGAACCTGAGCAGAAGAGGATAACGGGTGAAAACGGGCAGAGCTACGGAGCGTGGCACCATCGGGCTCAAATGGGCGGAGCTTCAGACTCACCTGGTGGCCAGCCTGAAAAGGTCATCCACAGTGTCAGGGTGATTCCTTAGACCGTTCGGCTGCTCCAACAGCTGGAAGGTCGGCATGCAGAGAGCCTGAGGAGGAGGAAGCCACACCACCATCATCATCACTGACCAGCTCAATGAGCACATAACAGAAAGGTGGAGCCTCAGTGCCCAGGTGTGCTCACCTGTAGCATGTCGAGTAATCCCTGTCTGCAGCCCTCCTCCATACCGTACTCATCCACCAGGATGCTGCCCAGGTACAGGAAGCAGGAGTGTGGATACACCTGATACACGCCCACCATCTGACAACAACACACATGTGATCGTTTCATTGGAAACAAAACAACACTGCATCACCGGGGATCACAGATTCTCTCTAAACCAATCAGAATTGCTGACACTTTAGTCACAGCGCCCCCTGGAGTCTGGCAAACTGCTTTGAATCTGTTCACAGATGATTATTTTGTGTGACAAGTTTCAACAACAAACTTCATTTGATTGATTACTGATTGACTACATCATGGTGCACATACTCAAACCCGACTGGAAAAGCTCTGATCAGCTGTTCTGGAAGCTCAGAGTTTATTTTTAAACTCAGAGCTTGTTGAACCTGCTTCCTGCTCGCTGTCCGATATGAGGTCTCACCTGTGTGACAAGCGGCTGCAGCAGGGAGGCGGAGCCTTTCCCGACACAGCGCACAGCGAACCTGAGGCAGCGACAGCAGCGCTCCACGATGCGGTTATCAGCCTGATGAGTGTTCAGAGTCTCCGACAATACGGGCCAGATCTGCAAGTCACATGACCAGAGGTACCTCTATCACATCTATTCAAATCACTCTATTCAAATCAGACTTCCAGGTGAGCGCAGGTGTGTTACCTCCTGGATGACTTTCTGACACGGGTGAGTCTGTCCATTCTCGACGATCGGGTTTGTGTGTCTGCAGAGAAATGATGTGTCCACCGTCAGCTGTTTCATTAAAGTTATACTGGAAGTGAACAAACAGGAGAACTCACCTGAAAATCACAGCCAACCTGTCGAGCCACACCGTCGGATCAGCTGATTTACCGTTTGTGGACTGCTCAGTCAGAAGCTAAAACACAAACAAGTAAACACATAAGTGAACAAACAAACAAACAAACAAACAAACAAACAATCAAACAAACAAACACACACACACCCCTCTGACCTTCTTCAGAGCAATAACCTGAACAGCACACAGGTCGCTCAGACACTCTGCGATCTTCTCCAGGGGAAGTCGAGCCAGGACCAGAGCCGTACCTGTACAGGTAATAGTACACTGATGTGATTACACATGAGCCTGCTGCATCTACACCACTCATGAGGATAAACCTGTGTCAGAGATTTAAACCTTGTACCTTCTAAATGTGACCATAGGTATCTGATAAATTCAAGGCAGGTACAGTACAAATATGTGATGATGTCAGTGCAGGTACCTTTGAGCAGGCCGACGGCAGCCTCTGTGGAAAGGGCGAAGGAGTCTAGTGAGCGAGCGATGTCCAGCAGCCCGTGGAAGTGCTGAGCCATGTGATCTCTGCACACGGAGCAGATGTTGTGGATTGCCTTTGCTGCCGCAGATGCCAGCGGTTTCTCTCGCAGACCTTTCATCAGGTAGTTCAACACAGAGTCTGACAGGAAGTACAAAATATTATTCAGTATTCCCAGACGCACCTGTGAAGCTACGACATCCTGAAAGGCAAGGAAGTTAAAACATGGCTGACTGCATCATCAGGACACTGCCACTGTTCAGGATCATTCCTCCGTACCAAGAAATCTGGGATTCCTGTCCACGACCTCGCTCATCTCGCCAACCAACTCGATACTCGTGTATCTCACCGCCATGTGAACGCTCTCCGGAAGTAACACAATCTGCTGCAGCACCTCCGTGAGCGTCGGGTTGTTCTCCCTGAAATCAGACATGGAGAACATGTTTACTTGATGAACGCGTCTGTGAGAACTTCCCGTGGCAGTGACACAGATACTCACGGGTCGACGCTCTTTGCGATGGAAGCCATGATGAAGAGGACGGCCTCTGTGACCTCCCAGGGAGGATTCCCATCTTTCAGCGTGGAGTACAGCTGAGGACAGGAAGTGATGTTAATGAAAGAATAAAGGTGAAACAGATCCCACCTGTCAGCCTGAAACCACCTGAGGATTAGTTACCTGAGCGAAGCACTCCACAGAGCCAACCAGGAAGATGACATCTTTAACAAGGTCAGACACCCTCATCCGGAACTCGCCAAAGTCGTCTGTGTCCTCCGGGATTCCCTCCTGTGGACGGAGAAAAATTCAGACTAAGATTTCATGACCTGAACACCTGAAGCCAACACCTGTGGGTGGAGCCAGAGCTGGAAGTCTGACAGACGCTGACATTTTTAGTTTGTTTGTGTTCCTGACTTCACATTCAAAGTGATTCACTGATTACTGATCACTCACGGTGAACACACCTGTGTGCATTATTGTGGACCACCATGGAGACAACAAGGACAGGTAATACAGTCAGGGTTCAACTTACAGCAGTGTGTTCAAACTCAGCATCATAAAAACTTTACACAGAAGGATCTGGAGCCAGACTGCAGCATGAAAAGGTTCAGGTTCTGGTTCTTACATGATCCGGATCGAGCTGGCAGTGCCGGGCCAAACAGTGGAGAAGCCTCTGGATGTACGGTCTGAAGATGGCGTGCAAAGTCGGGTCGTTGATTTTGTACAGGTGTTCCCCAAGACGGTACCAGAAGTTAAAGGAGATCTCCACCACCTGGACCACAGAGAACAGAATCACACACAGAACCATAACGCAGACCAGACAGGCCGACATCCGAATTAGAACACACAGGAGCTTCATATGCCATGTCATATGCAATGCCATGGGGTGTGTTCGTACCTCGTACTGGGGGTGTCCTGCACAGATCAGCAGCAGCTCCAGGGTCCTCAGGTCTCCCATGCCCTGTCCTGGACTCCTGACCGTGGTCTCCAGGAAGGTCTCGCAGAGCTCTGTGAAGATCCTGCAGTAGTTCAGCACTCTGAGGATGAGAATTGAACACGCGTGTTACTGACAATATGTAAACAACACATGAATGCCACAATCAGAACTAGATTTGTCCTCACTTGTCCAGATCTTCTCGGGCTACTGCCATGTGATAGGCCGTCTCTAGTGTCAGGACGCCCTGGAAGAGCTGCAGCGCCAATGCGACGTTGGTCTCCACGTTTTCTATGGCGTAGAGCGCAGAGCACACACAGTCGGAGGACGCCTCGTGGAGGTTGGTAGAGGTTTCGTCCCTCTGCTGTGGAGACAGTTTGGGGTAACATAGAAATATTCACACAATTCAAGATCGAGGCTCACGTGATCATCAGATCATTGACATTGACGGCACTCTCACACTTACCAGGACCTGGAAAAGCACCATGAGCAGCTGGTTGCTCGCCATGAAGTTGCTGTCGAGGACGCCCAGGTTGAACCAGCTGCCCAGACAGCGAAACACCTTAATAAGCATCTTCTCATCATTCCCCGTTTTCTCCACGCAGGTTGTCTGAGGACAAATAAAGTCAGAGTCCTGTTTAAATAAAGATTAGTGACATCATCAGTGACATCTCCGTTTTTAGAGTGATAACAGTTTCCGCCACATTATCATTATGGTTTTATTACTAGCCACACCCCTACCTTAATGACAACATGCAGCTAATGTGGCAATCATGTGACAGTTAAACAGCCACTGGCCTGGTGAACAGATACGATCAACATTCAGTGGTGTTCAGACAGAAATATTACTGAGCTGTCTGACAGGTGAGAGTCAGACAGGTGTCTCACCAGCAAGGTAACCACGGTGCTTGAGTAGTACGCCAGGTCCTCGATGATCTCCGTCCTCCGATTCGCTCCGATCCTAAGCGAGCGGCTGTGAACTTCCTCTGGGAGCACGGTGAGGATCTCTATGAGGAAGAGCATCGAGCTGATGTCATTGTTGTACCTGAGAAGACAGAAGAACAGGTTAGTCACTGTCCAGCTTCAGAGAAAACATTGTGTTAGCCGATTTTGTGAATTCTTACTTTTCTATCAGTGTATGAACACATCCTTTCCAGGACGCCATCTGCAGGGCAAGGTCAGCGATCGCCAAAGCCAGCTGAGGGAAAGGGTGATGGTCTGAGTTACTCAAGTAAGAACTATCACAAACAAACTTCCTGTTTTTAAACCCTGATGATGTCACTGCAAGTTCAGCTTACTTTTTACAGTTAAACCCCTGCCCTCCTACAAGGTGTGATAACAACCACACAGATGTATTAAAGCAGGTGTTAACCAGCTCAAGCCAACATTAAACATCACAGGTAAGAAATATTTGATGATTCTGATTGGCTGATTCTGTTACAGGACACATTCCTCTTAACTGAAGCGATAATCAGCTGTTTCCAGGGAAACCCCACTGAGACAACTTTACAGCCGAGTACAAAAGGTGAGGATCAGTCAAGAGTCAATGAAGTCCTATTGACTCCGATGCTTATACCGCCGGAACAGGTGCAGTTACCTGGGTTACAATGATGGGTGACAGGTCCTTGAGGTTTTGGATGTGCGTCAGCAGCGAGTCTCGCAGTGCATTGTGGGTCTCTGGCGGGAGCTCGTAGAAGCTCGTCTGGATCTTCATCTTCATTGTCTGTGCGGCGAAGTAACACGACTCCACGTCCTGTTTGAGCTGCAGCAGCTGGTCTGACACCTCCCAAGCATACATCTGAGGAAGAAGTGATGTCATAGCGAAGGATGGGAGAAGAAAACAATCGACACAGCATAACATTATGATATTTTGTCTATACAGGGACACCAAACAAAAATAAATAAACTAATTAAAATATGAACAAGAGGACTTCTGACTAAATTGAAGGAGGCAACTTTATCAGGTAACTGCTGTATTATCTCAAACAGATTGCACATAATTGCCAACTTGACTCTATTCAGTTGCAGAGTGACTCGTATTACGGCAACATTTATGCAGGTCTTAGTGAAATGTTGGTGAGCTTGGTAAGAAAATAAATGAAGAGATGATGTTACATTGTTGTATAAAACAGGTACTAACAAAGTTTAACTTTGACAACATAATCTACAGTTTAAAGGTGGTGATTGCGAATATTACTCTAATACTCGCACACTGTAAAATGTTAAAAAAAATCTTCAGTGAATTATTTTCATAAGATTGAATCGTGGGCTGTCTGCTGATTCTGCTCCTTATCATTAATGCCCATCAGCCACTCGGGAGAACATCTGACCAGAACCAGAAGCCTCACGTTTCCAGCTAGTTGACATTACAATGAACCGTTTGATCTGTTGTCCCCAAAAGACCAACCACCTGACTGAACCTGGTTCTCTTCAGGTGTTCTCCTCAGGTCCACCTGAGACGCTCGAATTAGTTCTCACGTGACTGAAGGCTGTGAGCTGGGGCTCCACAAACACTCCACTGAGCATGCTCACTGATCAGCTGACTGCTACAGGGGGAAACTTTCACCTGCATAACTTCAGCCCTCACGCACAGTGGCTGACCTTTTACCCCAGGTCACCTGACTGTGACCATGCTAACATGCTACCAGCTGAATAAAAACAAACAAGCCGGAACCGCAAACAGGAAGTCCAAACACAGGCAGGGGAGCGCTTCATTTACTCACCTGCAGCAAGGTGACTCACTCACTCATTCACACACACACTCTCTCACACAAAGACACACACACAAACAGAAAGAAACAAACAGACACACACACACGTGCGCAGGCAGGCAAAGTAACATACAGACAGCTAGCAGTTAGCATAGCAGCTAGCTCGGCATGTTTTCCTCCATTCATTTTCTTTAGCTTAGCTGTTATGCTAACGGAAGCGGTGGCTCCTCTGAGACTGCGCACTACACTTCACCTGTGCGTTTTCACACAGGTAAAACCCTGAGATCCGCTTCACACAGATCCCCAAAAACACGAAGCGACCTCCGCCCGCCCGGGCCTCTCCCCCCCGCCCTCTCACCGATCTCTGCAGCTCTCCCAGCCACAGCGAGGCGCGCTCCTTCCCGGCCGGGTCCGGGTCGTGGTACAGGGCCTGGACCGCCTGGTACACCAGCGCCAGGCTCGGTTTGCCGCCCTCCATAGCTCGGGTCAGACACAGGGACGCGGTGAGGCAGACAGCTCGGGGTCCGGGTGCTCGGATCCGGGTTCAGGGTCCTAAACGCTCCGAGAGCCGACCGCCATCTCACAGGCTTTCCGCTGCAACGGCAATCCCGGTCCCACCGGAAACACGGGCACCAAAAGAAGTTCCGCTTTGTCCTCCCGGAAGAAGACTTCTGTGAGAGGGCAATTAAAAAATAAAATGATGAAATAAAATGCAGCATATTAAAATAAAACAAAACTAGGGACACAATAATAATACGATACAATAAATTACAATGGAGTACAATAAAAATTAATTTGAATTTAATGACAACTTATCATAACCATCCATCTTCTGCTTCACACCTGGGTTTGGGTGGTGAGGGCAGTAGCCTGAGCGAAAAAACCCAGACCTCCTTGACCCCAGTCACCTTCACCAGCTCATCCAGGGGGAATACCGAGATGATCCCATTTCAGCTGAGAGATTTTATCTCTGAAGTGAGAGCATCCCTAACAGTGGCGGTCCTAGCCTGGGCGAACAGTCCCTCTGGCGCCCCCCCCCCCCCCCCCCCACACACACACACACACACAACATATTAAGGATTGTACATTAACATAAAACTGTTGTACACACACACACACACATATGAAGAGAGAGAGAGAGAGTATGCATAGTATGCAAACGGCTACCAATCAGCAATCATAATTCGTCATACAATGAGAACAGGACGAATCAACAACTGACAATGACTAATTAATATTATAATCTGTAACATAATGTATTGTTTGGAGTTTAGTCTGTTACTGTTGCTATTTTTACCATTTCTTCTTGGAGCAGCTGTAACGCACATAATTTCCTTAGGGAGTAATAAAGTATACTGATTCTGATTGTTTCAGGATGACCTGCCATTATTGAACTTTTCTTGTCCATCTTCCATTGGTTTTAATTTTGCACTCCAGTATGAACACATATCCCCCAGCTCGAGGATCACCACAACATGATCTAACACACCTACACCTTAGTTCACAGATTCACTTTGTCTAGGGTTTATTTCTGAGATTTTACACAACCCAGGATTCAAATCATGAATACATAATGGGCTTGGATTTACATCATTATGAATGAAATGTGCTCTATTTGGAAGCAGCCGGCCCCCCTCCCCTTTTGATGGCTTATGTGTGTGAGACTTTAAATCAGGGGTGTCAAACTCAAATACACAGTGGGCCAAAATTCAAAACTGGAACAAAGTCGCGGGCTAACATTAATATTTATTGAAAAAAAAAATCTTCCTCCAGATATAAGAATGAATCTTTTCTTATGGACTCAAATAAGTTTTGCTGGAAAACTGAATATGGAACAAGCAAAGCTTAATACTAAACAATATATATATTAGCTGTATAATACCAGTAGGCCAGCTCTAATAGTAATTTGGTATGGCTTCGCGGGCCAAATGTAATTAGGCTGCGGGTCAAATTTGGCCCGCGGGCCAGAGTTTGACACCTATGCTTTAAATTATCAAACTGTAAATTTTAAATTGTTATCAATTCCACCATCAGGCCGGGGTCTTTCTGTGTGGAGTTTGCATGTTCTCCCCGTGTTTGTGTGGGTTCCCTCCGGGTACTCCGGCTTACTCTCACCGTCCAAAGACATGCAGCTTGGGGATAGGTTAATTGGATAATCCAAATTGCCACTAGGTGTGAATGTGCGAGTGAATGAGAGTGCGAATGATTGTCTGTCCCTGTGTGTTGGCCCTGCGACAGACTGGCGACCTGTCCAGGGTGTACCCTGCCTCTCGCCCTATGACAGCTGGGATAGGCTCCAGCGCCCCCCCGCGACCCTGAAAAGGATAAGCGGAAGCGAATGGATGGATGTTATTGATCCCTTTACCCCTGGTCCTAAAGTGTGTATTTATTTTCTTACTCTTCTTATATATAGTGTTTGTTTACTTGCACTGCTGTAACTGGAGCCTCGTCTCTCTATATACTGGACTGTATGTAGCGGAGATGACAATAAAGTTTACTTTGACTTCAGCAGCGAGCAGGCACACCGAAGGCTCTCGCGCTCACTTTTTGTGTATAGAATTTAGAAAAAACATCGGTGCAAATTATAAGTCTGTATCATAATGTCTGGTGTTTTCATGTTTGCTGGTTTGTTTTAATTTTGTTTTATTTTGCGAGTTGGTTATTAGATGCTGCTCCAGCCAGCCAGTGAATCCCCCGCCGCCCCGCCCTCTCCTCTCTGCGCCGCAAGCAGCAGGCGCACCTGGCAAACGGAGGGCGCCCTTACTCCCAGCAAATGGGCGAGGGAAAACCGATCGGTGCCTATGCCATTCCCAATATGCGCTGGCTGACGTCGGGGCAGCATGAGTACTACGATGCCCGTGATGCCGCCCCCCACCACGATGCCGCCCCGGGCAACCGCCCGTGTCGCCTGTATCTAAAACCGCACCGGCTCCTTTTAATGTGGAGGAGTAGCAGCTCTACTCTGAGCCCCTCTCAAAAGACTAAACTCCTCACCCTGTCTGTGACAGAGAGGCCAGCCACACTTCAGAAGAATCCGAATAGGGTTTATTGCCAAATGTTGAGCAGATTGAGCAGCCCTACCACCGGGCCCCCCAAGCCAACAGAGCTCCATGGATACTTGGGACCAGGGGCGGAGCGTGGGGGTGGCTTACGGGGCTTAAGCCCGGGTTGTTTTGTCAGAAGCCCGGGGTATTTTGGAGTGTAATTTTTTCATAGTTAGATGCCTGGCTGACAACTGTATAAAACAAAAAGTACACACAATATTCGAAGCACATAGTGCACACTGTGGGAATTTACGACTGTGCGTGAATCCCCCCCTGATATTGGTATGATCCAAGCTCAGGCACTAAGCGACTGAGCGAGGGGGCGGGGGGAGCTGCTGCCCGTGAGTGCGCTGTTGGAGAGACGGAGCCAGCCATACTAAGGAGAGCTTAAGTTTGACCAGGTACCAAAGCAAATCATTCGTACCGTACAAATAATGTAAATATGACGGTGCATCACGAAAGATTGATATCAAACTGATCACTTGACCAATATTACGTTACTTGCTCTTCAAGTGAATCAACAAATGGCGAAATGAAAAGCCGAACAAATGCTATTTTTTAGAGAGTCTTAGCTTACGTGTGTTTATTTCATATTTTCAGTTCTTACCCTCCCCGACTAAATCGGTTTCAGTTATGTACTGAAACATAAGAATGGACATTCGAGGGTTCTTTCAAAGAAAAAACTCGGGTAAATGTTATTTTATATATCATGCTTACTATGTTGTTCAGTATATTTCTATGCAAAACAAGAGGGATTTCAGTACACAGCAGGATATTCACATTTGTAACCAGATATTTACACTTTAGGGAGAAAACATAAAACATTTTTACTGTACAACATCAATTTAGAGTAAACTTTTGTTTTAGATAAATATTGAAATATATTTTGAATTAGTTAAATGTCAGAATAAAGAGAGACAGAGCTGTCTATTTTTATCACTTTCATTAAATTTAGGAGTACATGTACACTAAGTTTATTGTTAATTAATAAAAAAAACTCCAGACGATTCCATTCTGAGCTGAAGAAGCTTCTGATAGGTTAGTAGAGTCCATGTGAGTAAATTGGTGGCACAGCTGTGGATGCATATAAGGCAAAACACAGAGCCTGTTTCTTTGACATGGGAAAATCAAGAGATGTCAACCAAAACACCAGGAAAAGAATCGTGGAGCTCCATAAGTGTGGCTCAGTTTGAATACAATTTGGTGCCATTTGCAATTAAAAAACACAGACAGTTTCTCTCTTTACTCTTAAAGTTAACAAATATGTTTTTATATTTATCAATCTAAAAAAATAAACATTTAGTCTGATTTGATGTTACAATTAAAAAAGTGTTTTTATCTGAAGAGTGTGTAAATATCTGGTTTCAACTGTATATTTGATGATTGTCAGCACAAAGAGGGAGAGAGAGGAGCAGAGATTGAGATGGAGAATGGGGACAGAACAGAGATGAACAAGAGCAGGTGAGACACACATGTTAGTCAAATGGTTGCTTACTAAAAGTATCACTGTATCATAGGTACTCATGTATCTCGTACCTAGTGTTTCTTTTTAGGTTTGCTATTTTTCAAATTCTATATTTATTAAGTTCTGCAGGCTTGTTTGCACAACAAGGCTAAATAATTATATAAACTTTTCTCAATCTAAATATTGTACTTTGGTAGAATTAAATAAATAAGTGTAGTGCAGGTCTATGATGATTTTTAGTGCTACTATCATCTAGTTCTGATTGTGGTTATGTCTTGGTTAAGTCCTCAGTAATCCTGCTTTTGAACTGTTGTAGTCCTGTTTTAATTCTGGATCAGTTCTGGGTCTGGTTGAATTGGGGTTTAGTCCCTGTGTCTTGATACAGCCCCGACTTCGTTCTGTCTCGCTGCTCAATTAAAAAACTAGTTTAAGGTGTCCTGCATGTGTGATATATATATTTCCCTATATGAAGTCATTCTTTTTTGAACAAAATTCAAAACAGAGCCTATTAATCTTTCAGTCATTTCTACACCCCCCCCCCCCCCCCCCCCCCCTCAAAAAAAAAAAAAAAAATCCCACATGCATACTACCCTTTAGGGCTAAGCCCTGGGTGTTTCAAATGTCTGGCTCCTCCTCTGCTTGGGACACAAAAGTCCTCCACTACAGCAAGGCGATTTACGGAGGGGATCGTACACGGAGGAGTACAAATAAAAATAAATATGTTCACAAACATTTACACTTGAAATGTTTGTAATTACTAAATTAACATGCTGAACCTGGATATTGAAGAACCTACACACATTTAAAATCATCACATTTAACCCTGAGTGTGTGTGCGTGTGCAGTCACACTGTTTCAGATCAAACAAACTTTAATATCAAAGATAATCTGAGTGAATACAAATACACTTTTGATCATTTCGTTTATTAGGGGAACATGAACAAGTAGCAGGTACAATGTTAGTTTCATCACTGACATCAATGTTAAAGAGTTTTACCAGTGGCAACATCTGCTCAGCTTCATTTCTGATTTTAATGAAGCTGTTCAGGCTTGGAAGTTACAGACAGATCAACAACAGCTGATGATATGAGCTAAAGTTCTTATGACTGACATGTTTCTGATGCTTCCAGATTTATTTTTTTTGTAACTAAACCAAACCTGATGCAGGCTGTGGCGACTACTCTCAGGTAGACTGACAAACCTTGGGTTCATTTCTCGCATTCATCTCCCACTTCCTGTGACCTCTGACCCTGACTAATGATGTTAGTATAAATGAAGCCCTATAAGGAAAAGAGATCCTGGATAAAGAGACGTTCAGGGACCTGATGACGTGCTCGGAGCTCTAATGATCGAGTCGAATTTAACTGCTCTAAAACCCAAAGAAACACGGCAAGTCATCTGTGAACAAAATTTAGGGCATTGATTGATCAATAAGTCATTTTAGTGGGGCATTTTTATTCACAGAAAAAAACTGAGCTGCTTGGAGTTTGATTCAGTTTCAATAATCAGAAGTTTGGAAGTTAAAAACATTTCTGAAGTTATAACTGTAATAACAGGATAATAAATCTGATGAATAATAGTGTGCCTCAATGCTCCAAAAAGGAATTTTATTAAAAAATAATAATTAAACCAAAACAGCTTCTGAGTTTCATTTAAATGTTTGAAGTAAAGTAATGATTCACACAATCAAATTACTTCATTGATCAGCAGGTTCTTTTTTATTTAACAGACATTAAAGATGAAAATAAATAATACAGGATACATGAACACCTGAGGCCACTGTGACCTTTAAGTGTTACAGCACAGACTCACAACAAACAGAAACCTAACATTAAACAGTGAAAGCAGCAGACATAATCTCCGGTCTTCATACCTGAACCACCAGGAGCTTAATCAATAATCCATAGTAGCAAGTAATCAATAGTCAATACATCAGTGATTAATCAGTCTTTTAAGGCTGCAAGTCACCTCCAAACTGAGGTCGTATCATACCCATGCTCCATGCAGCTCACAGCCTGGTTATGATACAGCCCCCGCTCTAAAGGTCAGCAATCATTACAGCCATCGATCAATCGATCAGTCAATAAATGTGTCTCCTCTTCAGTCTGGTCCAGGATGAAAATGGGCAACAGAAGTGGAGACAGTGCAGTTTCTTCTTGTCCGCGACGTTCTCCGGACTCTGAGCAGGAGAAATGATGAAGGTTGGAGGACAGCTCCTTCTTAAAGGCTCAGTGTTCTTCCTCCTCCTCTTCCTCACAGTCTTCCTCACGCTGAACCCCTTTAACCGTTTCAGTGGTCGTGAGTCTTCTAATCTGACTGTGTGACGATGTTTTAAGGATTTGGAGGATTGAGGAGGATCACCTGGTCAGGTAAATCTGAAATATCCGGATTACATCGGAAGTTGAGCACACGGAAAAACAAAAGACTCTTATTGGATTTAGATCCGTCAGCCACCTGCTGCTGCTCTTCATCATCAGGCGTCTTCATCGCCCTGCAGTGGGCCTGACAACAGCTTGTGTTTATTACACTAAAAACTTTATAAACCCATCACAAACCATATCACACAGCAGGGACTTACCTCTTCATCTGTAAGAAGGATTTTTAGAGTTGGCAGCAGAGCAACAGTCAGCTCTGTTGCCTCACTAAAAGAGATCTTTGTTTGAATCTGTGACCTGTCCAAGTGTACCTCGCTTCTCACCCACTGACCTCTCCACAACAGTGAGCTGGTTGGCGGGATGCTAATGTTTCTAGTTATTACGTGTAACCAAACTTAAAGAGTACAGATAAATCATTTAGCATAATTAAAGTTTTACTGTCATGTTATTGGCTGTTAATATGATTGCTGTTGTAAGTATGTGTTGATCACTAACAATTTAATTAATTAAATCAATCATTAAATTAAGTTTGTTTGGAAAAAGAGGGAAAACTCATCCACTGACCACATGGTTCTAGGTTCAATTCCTTGGAGTTAAAGGGCTAATCCCAGAGCCATTTACCAAAATAATAAATAAATATTTAAATAAGACGTGCATGCGACTGCGGTCACCTTTAAAGCACAAAGTTTTTTTTGAGCAGTGAGGTGAACTCGGGTGGATCTGTGTGTTCACAGAGAAAACCTTCTGTAAGCAGATTAAGGAGTCAGAAGTTCTTAATCCTGAAAGTTTAGAAAAATCCCAGCAGCATAATCTTTGCTGTAAGTGGTTTATGAGCGTATATAAGAGGCTGACACAGCGGCAGCGGCAAAGAGCTCAGGGTCACAATGGGAAAACACTTCCACCTGTACGAGAACATCTCCAAAGTCAGTCCCTTTGAGGGGCCCCAGTATTACCTGGCCCCTGTCTGGGCCTTTTACCTGCAGGCCGCCTTTATGGGTTTTGTTTTTTTTGCTGGCACTCCTTTAAACTTCATTGTTCTCGTGGCGACGATGAAGTACAAGAAGCTCAGAGTCCCACTCAACTTCATTCTTGTCAACATCTCCTTCTCCGGCTTCATCTTCGTCACCTTCTCTGTCAGTCAGGTGTTCTTAGCCTCCATGCGAGGTTACTTCTTCCTGGGTCACACGCTGTGTGCTCTGGAGGGTGCTGTGGGCTCCGTGGCAGGTAAACCACCCAATCCATCGGCAGGATGTGTACAGGTGTGTGCAGGTGCAATGGTGTGTTTCTCCCTCCTCCTCAGGTCTGGTGACCGCCTGGTCTTTGGCGGTGCTTTCCTTTGAGAGGTACCTGGTCATTTGTAAACCGTTCGGAGCCTTTAAGTTTGGCTCAAATCACGCTCTGGCTGCAGTGGCCTTCGCCTGGTTCATGGGCATCGGCTGTGCCTGCCCACCTTTCTTTGGCTGGAGCAGGTACTGTAGGCATCAGGTGATTCTGGCCGTGTGTGTCCTGCACAGGTGAGCTGACTGTCTGTGTTGGTAGGTACATCCCTGAAGGTCTGGGCTGCTCCTGTGGACCCGACTGGTACACTCACAATGAGCAGTACAACACGACCAGCTACATACACTTCCTCATGGTCACCTGCTTCATCATGCCTCTCTCCATCATCATCTTCTGCTACTCCCAGCTGCTGGGTGCTCTGAGAGCAGTGAGTCAGTCAATCAATCAATCAATCAATCAATCAATCAATCAGCCAGCACTAAGTGATTAACTGAGTCTCTGTGCTGGTAGTGTGTTTGGAGCTTGAGAACTTCACTCCATTAAAGCTTAGCCTTGTTGTTTCCTCTGCAGGTTGCAGCCCAGCAGGCTGAGTCAGCCTCCACCCAGAAGGCGGAGAAGGAGGTGTCAAGAATGATCATCGTTATGGTGGGGTCCTTCGTCACCTGCTATGGCCCGTACGCCCTGGCAGCTCTTTACTTTGCCTACTCCACAGATGAAAACAAAGACTATCGACTTGTCACCATCCCGGCGTTTTTCTCTAAGAGCGCCTGCGTCTACAACCCACTCATCTACGTCTTCATGAACAAACAGGTGAGCACACTCAGATAACACAGTGCAGAACGCAGGGTTTAGTTTTTCGCAGCTTTTCTCTGACAGTTTGAGTTGTCCCTGCTACTGAAGTGATGATGAGTTCTTCTGTTCTGTTCTCAGTTTAATGGCTGTATCATGGAGATGGTGTTTGGAAAGACAATGGACGAATCCTCCGAAGTTTCCACAAAGACTGAAGTGTCCACAGCTTCTTAATGCTCACACCAAAGTGACACAAAGAACTTTTAAGAGGGCGTGACTGAGCTGAAGAGGACCTTCACAGGTCAGTTTGGAGGACGAATGTTTCCTGTATTCTCATCGTTATGTAAATAAAGTTTATACGTACACACGATCAGCTGATATCTATGTTCCTGTAGAACATACGTGTTTAGATAAAAGGCAAAAATAAACATTAAAAACAGTGAAGTGTCTTTCTTTAGACTTTCTGAATAAAACGTTCACGAAACCAAACTCTGAGTTTCACTTTTTTTATTTTTTTTTTAATTGATAAACAGGTAAAAATGCGACAAAACTCAGACTTTGTCTGTAGATTTTTTTAAGCTTTAAGGCAGGGGTGTCAAACTCAAATACACAGTGGGCCAAAATTCAAAACTGTAACAAGGTCGCGGGCTAACATTAATATTTACTGAAAAAAAAAAAAAAAATCTTCCTCCAGATTTATGGACTCAAACAAGTTTTGCTGAAAAACTGAATATGGAACAAGCAAAGCTTAATACTAAACAATATATATATTATGGTAGTTGTATAATACCAGTAGGCCAGCGGGCCAGAGTTTGACACCTATGCTTTAAGGCATCTTTAAATCTTTATAAAAACCATTTGTTATTTGCTCCAAAGTGGCAACGCTCTGAAGGACGAAGCGTAAAACGTTTACGTGAGATTTTTTTCCAAATGACCAACACAGCTACGACAGTAAGGCGCTCTCACCTGAAATCACATGAGCACTCCTTTTAGTCCAACTGTGTCCCAATGACATAATTTTCTTCAACACTAAATGAAATAAAAGTGGATTTTAGTGAAAATGGCGGGTCAGTGTTTTACGCTTCTGTACTGCAGAAACTCGTGAGGAGCAAAAACACATACGAAAAATAAAAAAGTCTGGCCTAACAACCTGGCAGTAACTGTTGAACATCAAAACTGTTTTTTCTTCTTTGGCTCTAAAAATAAATTATCTCCATAAAGTTTCCACCAAAATTCAGAAGCAGTTTGTTCCAGCGACGCTTCAATCATGTGACCTTCTAGAACTCGTCGTGTCGCAGTAGCGCCTCTCCAAAGTCTGTCACCTGACTTCCGACAAACACCTCATGCTTGTCCAGAATCTCTTTCTTGCTCAGTTTTCCATCCTGAAGACACAAAAATCAGCTGTTACACATGCAAGCAGGTAAACCGAAAGCTGCGAGGGGCGCATTTGGTTCAGCCTCACCTGGTCGGCATCAGACTCATGCAGCAGATGTTGGGCTTCGGCCTCGGCATGGTCATAGTCAGAGGGAAGGATCCAGTCCATCGTCTCCTCTTTGTCCATCTTCCCATCCTTGTTTTTGTCTCTGAACTCCGAGAACTGCTGACGCTCTGTCGCCACCCACTCAGGCTCCTCCTCGCCGTCCTGAGACATGTACATGTCACCTACGACAATTCAATTCAGTTTGTTTATATATAGCACAAATCACAACAACATTTTCCTCAAGGCAATACAATAATACAGAGAAACTCCAACAATCATACGACGCCCTATGAGCAAGCACTTTGGTGACAGTGGGAAGGAAAAACACCCTTTTAAAAGGAAGAAACCTGCAGCAGAACCAGGCTCAGGGAGGGGCAATTGGACGTGACAAGAAGTGACCAAACTTAGAAGAGGAACTTAAATCTGTTATCTGTTTGGTTACAGTCTGTTCACACACGCACGCACACACACACACACACTCCCACCTAACAAGCACTCTGATTGGCTAATCATAAAAAGGAAAGCTGCAGCACACAGAATAAATTCAGCCGCAGGTAAATTTTGTGGTATTCAGCAGCGAGCTCGTCACAGTGCTGCCCCCTGCTGCCTGACATCACAAAAAGCATGCATAGGCTCCATGAGACCATCACTGTCTAGTCCGTCTGTCAGGAGAAGGTAAAGGCCTGACCTCCTGACCTTCAGATCAGCTGCTTCCTGTTTCCTCTAATGCTCCACCTGATCGATAAAACCTCACCGATATACTCCTTCAGGTCGATAAACCCGTCTCCATTCTTGTCGATGTCTTCGATCGTTTCCTGTGACAAAAAAAGAAAGTTAAATATTTGAAACGAAACAGTGGGTCACATGACCCCACGACATCAGTCTCACCTGCACCACGACGTCCTTCATGTACTCGTGTTCTTCAGGATGAAGAAAAGCGGTAAACTCCTGTTTGTCTGCGATGAGGTCTCCATTCCTGTCTGCGACCCGGAACCTCCGCTCGTCCCTCGACGACATGTAGGTGTAGTTGTACTCTGGTTCCTTTGGAGGGTCATCTGGAACCAAGCAATGAGAGACCTGATCAGATTGATTACAGCACAATAACATTTATCAAAGAAGACCTAATAACCTCAGATGGAGTCCTGACCCAGATAACTGCCGTATGTCACGTTCCTGTACTCGTCCCAGCTGATGCGGCCGTCGCCGTTCAAGTCGAAGTCTTTCCACTGATGCTCCACGCTGTCATAGATGTGCTTCCTCTGAGCATTTCTGATCCAGGCCTTCAGCTCCTCCTCAGAGACGAAACCATCGCGGTTAGTGTCAATTTTATCCACGATGATGCTGCAGAGACACGAATTACCAGAGCGCAAAGCCAAAAACAACATCTTTATGAGAGGCAACAAAAATAAAGACTAGACTTGAGAAATATCTAACCTAACTGAACCCAAACTGAGCTCACAGGTCCAGGAAATACACTGGACTTTATTTTAATTGTATTGAGTTTTCTGTGAACACAGCTGAGCTGAGTATGTGAGTTGAAATTGTAAAGTTTCTCCTGCGTCTGCAGCAGCTGGAGGTGGAGACGATTCGACCAGTGGGGACGTCTATTTCCTCACGGTCAGCATGACACAGCTACAGGAAGTGATTGTCTGAATTTCTCATTATGCCCTGTGGACCCTGTCCCTGCACAGCGCTCAGCCACAGTCTGATCGGGCTGTACTTCAATGTGGAGAGCCGAGGCCGGCCTGCTTCTCTTCATCACTCAGAAAAACCAGGCGAAGCTTCAGATGACCTGAACTCACCCGAGTCTGCGTTGGCTCTCCTCTGGAGGAAGTTGCTCAAAGGTTTTGGCCTCCTCTTGACCCAAAAATGCTTCGTGGTCGTAGTCGAAGTTTTTCTGGTCGTCATGCTCAAGGGCGCTCAGAGGCTCCTCATGATGGACCCGACTTTTCCTCTCTGTGGGCTTACTGCTGCTGCTGACCACCACAGCAAGGATGAGGAACACAAGCACTGGACGCACCATCCTGACACACACTGTGACACACATACAAAGACACAGACATACGCACGCGCACGCACACAGAAACAAAGTTTACGTTTTAAGCTTTAAATTCCTCTTTGAATATTTTCACTCACAGTCAGCTTCTCTCGCAAACGTCAGTCACATGATAATAAACTCTGGTTTTACAAACATCACAGTTTCTGTTTAATATTCATAAAACTGCTGATTGCCTCAAACTCGCTACAGCTGTTGGAGCATCAGCTCACCTGCTCTCCTCTCACCTGTGCGCGTGCTACTCTTACACCTGGCGACCGCTGCTCTGCTCGTTCCTCACACCGAGCCCCGCTGTCTGCGACCCCGCGGAGCCGCCTCTGGGCCTCCGCAGCCAATCAGAGCCCGCGTCAGACTTTTCCCTCGACCTGATTGGTCCACCTCAGTTATACGTCATGCTCCCTCGGTGATGTCAGAGGGTTGCTGTCCGCGGACTCTTTTCTCATTGGTCCTTCTTCACGAGAGGAAAGAAGGAAGCACGCATGCCACGTCCGCAGACCCGCGCGCTGACATACAGGGGGCGGGGCGGAAAAATCATGAAGTTTAAAAAAGATGAAACTTTATTTCCTGCAGATTCTTTCATTCACGTTTATTTAACTGCAACTTTAACACGTGACCCCCACTGTGGTTATCCCCAATAAAACTTTATCTATAATCTCACGTACAAACAGCAACATTTAAATAAAGTAAAAGTAGGGGAGACCGGGGATAGTTGTAACGTGGGTCAGTTGTAACACTTCCAATTTCTCCAATCAGGGCTAAGTTTCAAATGATGTGACTCATCCTGTGCATGCCCAATTCAGTTCTGCTATCACATGTGAAAAATCAGCACATTTTGTCAAACACAGACAATTTAACATGAAAAAAAGTAATTTGTATGCCAAAAAGTAAGTTTTTCTACTTTATTTCAATTTCTAATAGCATTATCTGCTTTGCAGTTAAACTCATCAAACTTAAATTATGTTATTTGTATGTCTGTGGGGATATATTCTGTGTAGGTCTTTAGTGCTAATGTTTTAGCCGTTGGCTGTAATGTTAGCTAGTTCATGGCTATAGGAGTTCTGGGTCAGTTGTAACAGCAACAGTCTGGGTTAGTTGTAACAATAATGCAGATGTTACAACTTACCACACTATTACTTTAACTTATATTAAACAAGTTGGGGCAACGACATCAGCAGAGAGAGGTTCACTGGTCGCATTTGTATATGCGGTTAATGCCATTGGCAACACAATTCCTCCACTGTTTGTGTCCCCACACATACATTATGCAGACCACTGTGTCAGAGATGGACCAGTAGGAAGTACTGGTAGTGGAAATAAGTCAGGATGGGTGCAAGAAACAGATTTCCTCATCTTTCTGAAGCACTTTGCAAACCACACCAAGGTAAGCCATGATAAAAAGTAATGGAATTGCGATGCTGGTGAACAACTACATTTTTTCAGCTTCATTGTTATGTTCAAAATTGGTGCAAGAGTTGTAGGTTATAATGCCCACTGATCCAATGAGGCCAAACTCAAGGAAGACCAACCAAAATTAATGAAATATTCAGTTTCAGAAAATTCCATAATTTGTCTTTTTTGGGGGGTTGGAATATGTTCAAAAGCTAGATTTCTGCATTCTGTCACACACACACAGAGCTACATAAATGGATGTAAGTGCATTCATGTGTTGAATAAACAAAGATTACATGTTAATGTTTTGTTAGTACCCTTATTTCATTGTGTTACATTTCACCCCAGGATATGTTACAACTAACCCAGACTATGGGGTTAATTGTAACATTTCACTCTTCGTGTTTGAGACCATACCATGCAATGGGTAATTGTGCTGCAGAGAAAATAACTGCACTATTTAATAGCAGAGACATGTAAATACTTTGCATTACATTTTGAATCCACTACCTTAAAAGAGCTTCAATTTACAGACAGAAATGTCAAAAATGTTACAACTATCCCCGGTCTCCCCTACTAATAGTAAAAATGTCTTATGACCTGTTTGTCGCTGACTTTTTAATTTATGTGATTCTTTTTATTTGGCTCATTAAAATCAAAATTTGTTCTTTGACCACAGTCAATTTCTGACATAGCATCCTGTTTTTTAGGGCAGGGATAGCTCAGTAGGTAGAGTGGTGGCCCCATGATCGAAAGGCCGGTGATTCAAATCCACTGAACAGCTACCCTGCGGTACCCCTGAGCAAGGTACTGTCTATACACACTGCTCCTCGGGCGCCCAATGGTTGCCCACTGCTTCACTGAGTGAATGGGTTAAATGCAGAGAGGAATTTCCCCAAGGGGATCAATAAAGTATACTTTCTTTTTTTCCAAGTTTCGTACGAAAATGATGAGCTGTGATCTGATATTGTAAGTTGTTTTAAACTTAAGCAAAGTGCAGCAGTAATAGGTGAGGCCCTCTGTGAGAGACTGTAATCAAAAGGTGGCGCCGTGTTGCATTTAAGAACGCCCTCCATCGGAGTTCACTTTGAATGGTAAAATCCAATGGCAGACTCAGAGCTTCAGGGTGGAGCTGAAGCATGCAAACATCATCCCATGAATCTCTGGAGAGAAACACGATTCGTTTCTGCACAAAGATTTCCTTAAGTCTGGCACCCACATGGAGTCGTCTCGTTATTTAGTGTTTGCAGTGGGTCTGGGGTCTGCTTGTTCTTGCTTTTCTGTACTGCAGATTCTTCCATAATCAGCAGACTGCAGCCAGGTCTGAGGAGAGGCAAACAACACCAACTGGACTGAAGGTCACCCATCAAAGCCCTCATCAGACCCTAACCCTGACCCACCTCAACTTCTATCACCACCTCGTGGCCGTGCTCAGGCACTGCACTCTGGATGAACCCCATGTCTGAAATTTCTTCCAGCCTGCAGTAAACTGCTCGCTATTGTCAAACCACCTTGGAGCAACACAATCATTATACTTCCCCTTTCACTGTCATTTCACAACATTACAACAGTGTTGCAGAATTAGCCACTAACCCTTCATGTTATCAGCCCTGCAAAAGGAGACACACAGCTCTGTGCTGATTCTGCGCTGCATCAGAGAGCTGGTTTTCCTGGAATGCCAAACTTTATCCACACATCTTAAAACAATGTCAGTGTCTTGGAATAAAGGTGTTGGCAAAAGTAAATTGTGATGGCTTTACTGATTATCCATCACCATGCCCTCAACACTGCCATCTTCCGCACTGCTCAGAGGATAAATCAATAGAACCACCCCATGTTTTCAGCTGTGGGATTGTTCCCAAGCTTCACTGTTGAGTAACTTGGAAGGGGAACTAACTCATCTTACCTCACCTTTTACCTCCATATACATCATAATTAGACCTTTGGCATATACTTAAACAAAATCAAAAGCTCAACAATGATTAGAATGAGTCCAAATAATTTAAAGTAAAAATTTCTGGAAACCTGAGATTCTGAACTTTATGTACATGAAGATTACATCACATTTTTTCTCTTTCATAGGTAATTATTATTTTTTAATTACCCAACAGCAAGAAGACGCTGGAGTTATTATATGTTAATAATGGAGCAGAGGTCTAAACCCTTATTGATGCTGCTGAGACAGGTGTAGTGGTGTTCTTTAGGTGATGCTGCTAAATGACTCTCTACACATGTAGTCGAACCGATGTTCTAAATCCAAAACATGCTACATTTTACATTTTAGAAACATCCTACATTGAGAGTGCATGGCAAGAACGGGACCAAAATGGAGGATTTTGTAAATTCTCACTGTTATTCACAGTGGGAATGTGAACAATACTGAAAGACTTTCCACAGACGTGGCTTCTGTAAATGTGCTCCTGACTCCCGCTCAGTTCTTGTGGTCAGTGGTGTGACAGGTAAACAACTCCAACACTCAATATTTACAAATGCTCCACTGTAAAAACGCTCAGTCACTGGGTTAATATTTAACAGCACCTCAAATGTGCCAATGAACCAAATTTCCTACTTCTTAGATTTGGTCCTCAGAGGTACATTTTTGGTGGAGAGCCAGACCTTCTTATCAGCCTGATATGTGGGAGCTGAAACATGACAATCTGCCAAACGTTTATTTTGTTCCACTGACCTGAGGATCTGGATCTCCAGAGGTGGCAACAACGACGCACGTGATTCTGGATTGAAGGGAAGGGAGTTCCCCTTCCGAGACAGACAGCAACGGGGATTGGTATCCCAGGGAGGCCTCGAAGGGAGACACTCCAGTGGCTGAAGATGTCATTGAGTTGTGGGCATTCTCCACCCACACCAGCTGTGAACTCTAGGTGGAGTAATTTAAAGAAGACACACAGCGAAGACCTATCCAAGAACCTCCAGTTCTTGGAACCACAGCCTTCCACAATCACAGCCACCTCGGACTAGGGATGGTGAGGGGGACGAGGGTTCAGATGGGTGCATTTTGAACAAAATCATCTCCAAATTGCAGTAACCAATAATGTGAGAGGAGGAATGTTGTCCCATGCTCAGGGACTTTGCTGACATCTACAATCATGTCTTAGCACTGGAAAAGAACTGCCAAGGTAAAATTGAAAATCTTGCGAGATTACAAAATTTCTGAGGAACAAAGTTCAGGAATATCTGCTGAGGCTCACCAAGGCCAAGCTAACAACAACGGCATAGCTGAAGAACGTGTGTGTGTCTTTAAATACATGTCATCAATATTCAATATTCTTTCAGTGCCAGCCACCTTTCATACTGATAAGCTGTAAGCTCAGTGAAGTTTGTATAATACTGGTTATTAGTTTTAGGGGCCAAACACTTTTTCACACTCTGCCATGTAGGTTTGGATTTTTTCCCCCCTTAATCATAAACACCTTCACTTAGAAACTTTGTGTTTACTTATGTTGTGTTTGTCTTATATTTATAATTCTTTGATGATCTGAAATAGTTCAGTTTGACAAACATGCAAAAAATAGGATATCAGGAAGGGTGCAAAAACTTTCATACTACTGTAGTGATGTGTCAATTAAAAAGCGATATTGTTCTCTTTAGCTAAGCAGTAGTGATTTGACTTTGGTAGCTCTAAACAACTATTGTGTGTTAGCTTCTGGTGAGTTTTTAAACGTATTTTGGATTGTTCGTCTATCCATAAAAATCTTGAGATGTTTGAAACTGGTGACTTCAACCGAGCAAAAGAGGATTTCTAAGGAATTGGCGAGAACAGATTGATTTTAATTGCAGCAATTCTTCTAATGAGTGACATAGGTAAAGTTTTGCAGTGCGGAACATCATACCCTACCGCTTGTCTTTGGGAAGTATGCTCATTTGTCCTAGCACAAGTAATTCTACACAAATCCAAAGTTGTGCAGCAGGGCCAGGAGTGCCAATATCAATGATGTCATTAAATAACGGTAAATAATTAAAACTGGAGATAATTAAATGTTTTAAATGAAATTAATTAATATTTAATTTATATATTTGTTTCCAATTTGAAATAATGATACATAAATGACATATTTAATGATTTAATTAATTTGTTTGGGCACTCAAGGCCCTCCGTATTTGTTGATTTCAGCTTTACATTTAATACTATAATCTCTCTCATAAACTGGTGCTCCCCACCGGATGGCCAAACACTTTTTCTCCACCATGCTGGTCTCCAATGTTCCCTCTAAATTTTCATGTGTCTGAGCGAACACACAAACTCCCTGAGCGATCCCTTGGACCACTGTGAGCAACAGCAGGCGTGTGCACTGTGGTCACGCCAGCATCAAATCCATCCAAGTTACATGGTTTATTAAAATAAGCAAATTACAGCATTTACATTTATGTTAGACTACTGTTAATTAACTTCTTCAGCCCACTTACAATGAAAATTTTATATATATATATATATATATATATATATATATATATATATATATATATATGGGGTGCAACAATACTCGTATCGATATTGAACCGTTCGATACAGTGCTTTCGGTTCGGTACGCGTATGTATCGAACAATACAAATTTTTAAAGGTAAGCTAGCGAGACAGAAGTTGCAACATGGCAAATTGAACCTCCCCCACCCTCATTCAGATCTGGCGTTTGGGACTATTTTGGTTTTCATGTGACGTATGACCCTGAAGGTAAGCGCGTCATGGACTAAAGTAAAACAGTATGTTGGATGTGCCACGCAATGCTCAGTTACATGGGTGGGAAGTAGTGCGTTAGCACAGTTGGCTCGTTAACGTGTTGGCCGTCCAGCCCCACGCACGGGCAATCCGTGGTAGCTCGTTAACGGAGATTTGCGGTGTTGTGGCGTTAACGTCATTTCAACGAGATTAACGCTGACAGCACTAGTGGGAACACAACGAATATGACTGCACATTTACGCCGACATCATCCTAGTGCAAAGACAAGTGGAAGCAGACAAGAACAACAAGCAGGCATGCTACAAACTTTACCCGAGTCATTTAGACAGCTGTTAGCACATGATTCTCCTTATGGGGACCTGATATGTTTAATATGCTGCTGAGAATATAGCCCAGAAGAAGCGTATAGTATAGGTTTTATTTTGGAAAGAGCCATTTCTCTGTAATAAACTCTCTTTTCCAAAGATGAGTGATTTCTGGATCAGATAGATTTATTTTTTTATTACTTTGTTGTTTCAGCAACATTAAATGTAAAAACTCTACTTTTGAGTTAAAATATATATTTACAATTTTAATAAATGACAAATTAAAAAGGCATGAACAATTTTTGTATCGAAAAAGTATCGAACCGTGACACCAAAGTATCGAACCGAACCGTGAATTTTGTGTATCGTTGCACCCCTAAAAAAAAAATATATATATATATGTGTGTATATATATATATATATATATATATATATATATATATATATATATATATATATATATATATATATATATATATGTGTGTGTGTGTATATATATATATATATATATATATATATATATATATATATATATATATATATATATATATCCCATCCTCGTCGCCAAGAAATACCAAGGGCTCAGAGAAGAGCTCGAGAGGATGTGGAGGGTGAAGGTGACGGTGGTCCCCGTGGTAATCGGAGCGCTAGGTGCGGTGACTCCCAAACTAGGCGAGTGGCTCCAGCAGATCCCGGGAATAACATTGGAGATCTCTGTCCAGAAGAGCGCAGTCCTGGGAACAGCTAAGATACTGCGCAGGACCCTCAAGCTCCCAGGCCTCTGGTAGAGGACCCGAGCTTGAAGGATAAACCGCCCAAAGGGGCGGGCTGGGTGTTTTTATGTATATATATATATATATATATACGTCGTCGCCCGGATCAACAAGGTCCGCGTCAGGTGTTGAGGAACCAGGGCACCCTGACGACAAGTGGGCTACTGGAACAAGAAGGCATCGGTGGGCAAGAGACGAAAACAGGGCGTTGTTGGAATGCTACTACGCAAGTAACCCCGGCGGAAGGGGCTACACGAATAGGACCTATGGATTTTTCGATACCCAACATCCGCAATGACGGCGAAACAACTAGTAGCTCAGTGTTCCAACATTCGAAAGAAGGGACTGCTCTCACAGCTAGAGATTGACGAGGTACAACACAAATGCTATGGCAAGGAGGAGTCAGGACGCCAGGTCAGGGGGGCGATATCATCACCCCCACCCGAGATTGGGTACATAGCCCCAAGTGCGATAGGAGAAGGATCGTTGAGTGCGAGAGGAACTAACCTGAAAAATAGAATCATGGCCAAGCTTGAAACCTGGATCCCCCGTAGCCGGTTACCAAGATTACGTGAAGTACCCTCAGAAGGTCTGCTAGATGATGTTCATGCAGCACTACGGACGATACCTACAACCACGATTACCGACACTAACAAGCTGATCTACAATACGGCAGCAGTGATCAGTGAGATGCTTGGCTACAAGTTGAACAGCCACAAGGGGCAGTACCCTCCATGGAGAAGGAGGCTAGAGGGCAAGATCAAAGTAGCACGGAGGGAGGTTAGCCAACTAACGGAGTTGCAGAAAGGTGCGACAAAGAAGGTGCATAAGAAATACAGCAAGCTGTCCATACCTGAGGCCTTGGAAACTGCCAAGCAAAGACTCACAGCCTTGGCCAGCCGCTTGAGGAGGTACACCAGAGAGACAGAAGGCAGGAGAATAAACCAGCTGTTCTCCACAGAACCAGCAAAGGTGTACTCTCAGTGGCAAGGGAACAATAATAATAAGAGAACAGCACCACCAAGGCTGGAGACGGAGCAATACTGGAAGAGCATATGGGAGAAGGACGCAACCCATAACGGCAATGCTCAGTGGCTAGTGGATCTGAGGGCAGACCACAGCGACCTCCCTGAACAGGGTCCAGTAACCATCACAGTGGCAGATATCCAAGAAAGGGTCTCCAGTATGAAGAGTTGGACAGCACCAGGGCCCGACATGGTTCACGGCTACTGGCTAAAGAAGCTGACTGCACTCCACGAGTGTCTGGCAGCACAAATGAACCAGCTGCTAGTTAACGAGAGACACCCGGAATGGCTAACCGAAGGTCGGACGGTCCTGATCCCCAAGGACCCCAAGAAGGGACCGGTCCCCTCCAACTACCGACCCTGCCTCAGTACTACATGGAAGCTCCTGTCAGGCATCATATCGGCTAAGATGAACAGCCACATGGGTCAATACATGAGCGGGACACAGAAAGGAATTGGCAAGAATACCAGAGGCGCAAAACACCAGCTACTGGTAGACAGAACAGTCAGCCGAGACCGCAAGGCCAGACTGACCAACCTGTGCACTGCCTGGATTGATTACAAGAAGGCCTATGACTCAATGCCCCACAGCTGGATACTGGAATGCCTAGAATTGTACAAGATCAATAGGACCCTAAGAGCCTTCATCAGGAACTCAATGGGGATGTGGTGTACAACACTAGAGGCCAACTCCAAGCCCATAGCACAAGTCACCATCAAGTGCGGGATCTACCAAGGAGATGCTCTGTCCCCACTGCTGTTCTGCATAGGCCTGAACCCCCTCAGTGAGATCATTAACAAGACTGGCTACGGATACCGACTACGGAACGGAGCAGTTGTCAGCCACCTCCTGTACATGGATGACATCAAGCTGTATGCCAAGAGTGAACGAGACATCGATTCACTGATCCACACTACCAGGCTATACAGCAATGACATTGGAATGTCGTTCGGACTGGAGAAGTGTAGTCGGATGGTAACAAAGAGAGGGAAGGTAGTCAGAACTGAGGGGAGGCAACATTGCAGACATAGAGGACAGTTACAAGTACCTGGGGATCCCGCAGGCGAATGGGAACCATGAAGAGGCCGCTAGAAAAGCTGCAACCACCAAGTACCTGCAGAGGGTCAGGCAAGTCCTGAGGAGTCAGCTGAATGGTAAGAACAAGATCCGGGCCATCAACACGTATGCCCTGCCCGTGATCAGGTACCATGCTGGGGTAATAGGCTGGCCAAAGGAGGAGATAGAAGCCACTGACATAAAGACAAGAAAGCTCCTTACCATGCATGGAGGGTTTCACCCCAAGTCCAGCACCCTGAGGCTGTACGCTAAGCGGAAGGAAGGGGGCCGGGGACTGGTGAGTGTCAGCACCACAGTCCAGGATGAGACAACGAACATCCAAGAATACATTGGGAAGATGGCCCCAACTGACCGAGTGCTCAGTGAATACCTCAGGCAGCAGAAACCCAAGAAAGAGGAGGGAGACGAGGAACCATCATGGAAGGACAGGCCCCTGCACGGTATGTACCACCGGCAGATAGAGGAGGTGGCTGATATCCAGAAATCCTACCAGTGGCTGGACAAAGCTGGACTGAAAGACAGCACAGAGGCACTAATCATGGCAGCACAAGAACAAGCTCTGAGTACAAGATCCATAGAGGCTGGGGTCTATCACACCAGGCAAGACCCGAGGTGCAGGCTGTGTAAAGATGCCCCAGAGGCAATCCAGCACATAACAGCAGGGTGCAAGATGCTAGCAGGCAAGGCATACATGGAACGCCATAACCAAGTGGCCGGCATAGTGTACAGGAACATCTGTGCTGAGTATAACCTGGAAGTCCCGAGGTCAAAATGGGAGATGCCCCCAAGGGTGGTGGAGAATGACCGAGCTAAGATCCTGTGGGACTTCCAGATACAGACGGACAAAATGGTGGTGGCTAACCAACCGGACATAGTGGTGGTAGACAAACAGAAGAAGACGGGCGTAGTGATTGATGTAGCAGTTCCGAATGACAGCAATATCAGGAAGAAGGAACACGAGAAGCTGGAGAAATACCAAGGGCTCAGAAAAGAGCTCGAGAGGATGTGAAGGGTGAAGGTAACGGTGGTCCCCGTGGTAATCGGAGCACTAGGTGCGGTGACTCCCAAGCTAGGCGAGTGGCTCCAGCAGATCCCGGGAATAACATCGGAGATCTCTGTCCAGAAGAGTGCAGTCCTGGGAACAGCTAAGATACTGCGCAGGACCCTCAAGCTCCCAGGCCTCTGGTAGAGGACCCGAGCTTGAAGGACAAACCGCCCGCAGGGGCGTGCTGGGTGTTTTTTTTTTTTTATATATATACATATATACTAGGGGTGCAACGATACACAAAATTCACGGTTCGGTTCGGTTCGATACTTTGGTGTCACGGTTCAATATTTTTTCGATACAAAAAAAATGTTCATGCCTTTTTAATTTGTCATTTATTAAAATTATAAATATATATTTTAACTCAAAAGTACAGTTTTTAAATTTAACCCTAACCCTTGTGCGTGTTTTTTATTTTGACAGCGAATGCGCACCTGCGGACCACTTATGTGCAGCCCTGGTTATTTAGCTCGTCATATTGCAGCCACAGAAATTATTTTGTCCATGAAACCATAAAGCTGCACTTTCTTTTTGCCTTATAGTCTGATTTGTCATAACTTCTCCGTTTTGTGGTAAGCTTTTCTTTGGCTGTCACTTCTTCACCCTGACCTGTCTTATTTGGCTCAGCAGAACTAAAATATATATCCTGCTGCTTTTACACATGCACTCACATAAGCTCAGCGATTCTCTGCGCGATCAACCTCTCACATGTTTAAGCTTGCTGCGGGAGATTTCACTTGTCATGTTTGCATAGTAAGCTAACGATTAATAAGACGATGTCAGAGGAATTGGTGCGCAAATTATCATCACTCACCAATCAGTGCTGTCGCTCTCTATACACAGTTCGCACGATTGCAAAGTGAAAGCAAAAAAACAAGCGCAAATTCAAACGCGATTTCAATATGTCACATATTGACAGTGGCTCACCGATGCCAATGACATAATTACCCAGCTACATTTCTGAAAGAATGCAAAAGCATTGACATATATTTTTCCTTCCTACAATAGCCCGACGGGCAGGGAAGAGATAGATTTTGGTAGCCCGATTGAAAAAAATCGCTAGCCCCGGGACGTCGGGCTAGCGATATTGCAAGCCCTGTATCTGATTGAGGAATCACTCATCTTTGGAAAAGAGAGTTTATTACAGAGAAATGGCTCTTTCCAAAATAAAACCTATACTATACGCTTCTTCTGGGCTTTATTCTCAGCAGCATAAGGAGAATCATGTGCTAACAGCTGTCTAAATGACTCGGCTAAAGTTAGTAGCATGCTTGTTGTTTTTGTCTTTGCACTAGGATGATGTCGGCGTAAATGTGCAGTCATATTCGTTGTGTTCCCACTAGTGCTTTCAGGTTAATCTCGTTGAAATGACCTTAACGCCACAACACGGCAAATCTACGTTAACGAGCTACCGCCGATCGCCCCGTGCATGGGGCTAGACGGCCAACACGTTAACGAGCTAACTGCGCTAACACACTAGCTCCCACCCATGTAATTGAGCATTGCATGGCACATCCAACATACTGTTTTACTTTAGTCCATGACTCGCTTACCTTCAGGGTCATACGTCACATGAAAACCAAAATAATTCCAAACGCCAGATCTGAATGAGGGTGGGGGAGGTCCATGTTGCAAGGATAGCTTAACTTCTGTCTTGCTAGCTTGCCCTGCGCTCTTCCTTCTGACTATGCTGTCTGTGTTGAGCGCTCAGTGGATCTGCGCTCGACAGTGCAGCCTAGGCGGAGTAGTCGAACGCAGATTCACTGAGCGCTCAACACAGACAGCATCGTCAGAAGGAAAGTTGATAAAATAAATTACAAATGTTGTATTGTTCGATACATACCGAAAGCACTGTATCGAACAGTTCAATATCGATACGAATATCGTTGCACCCCTAATATATACATATATGTGTGTGTGTGTGTGTATGTATAAGCTCTGACTTGTATTATGCATTATTATGAGTCTGTGGTCTGGGAGCGAGTCCTGTAACTCTGTCTGCAAAATACAGTATATAATGACCAATGTTGGGCAATAATTATATAGTTACTTCTTCAAAAAAGTCACAGAGTAATGCAAACAAAGTTTTTTGCAGCTGTTTACCTAAAAATGCTGCCAAGGTGTTTTTTTAAACAAACATTTCAAACTATTTACAGAACAATCAGCTGTTCTGCATCAAATTTGTGCCACTCCAAAAAATAATTTCTGTCCACTATGAGATAAAGGAGAACAACAGCCTGATACCTGCAGGCCTGACAACAGGAGATGTATCACTCCTGTAACACCTGTAATATTCAGTAGTCGCCTAATTGTTCTGACACACACAACAAAACTATTGACTACACTACACACTAACTACACAAGATTTGCGCCAAATGTCGCAAATCTCTCACATCTCACTCCTAAAACTTCCCCCTTCCTAAACAACTGGTCATGGCCATGTTGCCATATCATTTTTTGATTGGTCGACATGGTACATTTTGCGACCAATAGGAAAGTGTGGGGGGTTTTTGGTGTCGTGTTTGCTCACAGGCGGAGAGTGCTTTTGAGCGTTTTCCTTATAAAACGCCGTTTTTTACCGTTTCTTCCCGCAGTAAATATAAACAAGGATAGTGCTCAGGAAGAAAACCAAACATTGCAAATATTTTTAATCATAACTCTGGTTTTACGTGGCCTATCAACACAATTTAAAAACTGGTATAAAGTCCACACTTTTTCCATCAATTGTTCCGTCTGTCCTGCTCACATCTCCAAAGGTTGTCCATGTTGTCATTAACGTGGTTTCACTCCACATCAGCCACGGCGCTTTGCTAGCTAAAACACCGGTGTTGGCACATAAGGACGCTGTCATAGCCTGTCAGCGACGTTGATTAGCTGCTTATATACGAATGTGAATTGCATTATTGGCTGGACTATCGGATAAGGTGGCATCGTTCTAATCCCATACGGGAGCAGCCAGTCACTTACTGACTAACACTGCAAAACAGAATTGTTAACGTACTCATTTTAATTTCAATTCACGTTAGATTTTTTTTTGTGCGCAACGCAGATTTTCTGTGCGCAGAGACCGTGCCAGCAGTGCGCAACTGCGCACGCGCGCAGCTTAGAAGGAACACTGCTGGTCTCTCTCTCTGATGGCTGCTGACGTTGATGGGCCTGGAGCAAATTCTATTGTGACAACCTGCCCACTGTGTGGACAGGTTGCTGTTAGTTAGCTTTGCTGTTAGTTCCAGAATGAATTCAATTTTATTTTTCACTGGGCTTGGACCTTGTAGATTCACTTTCATTAACATCTCAATGTTAAACTTTATCAAGTCAAGTCAAGTCAAAGTAAAAAAAAAACTTTATTTAGCCCCCCAAAAACGTTATTTATCGTAACAGCTGGAGAACAGCCTCCCTCCCCTGCCAGTCTTTCACTCTTAGCTTCACCTCCTGAGCTCTGCTCTTTAGGCCTGAGACTCCTATTTGTCTACTCTGCTCCAGATTTCTGTTTATTGTTCCAATTGGTTCTCCACCCTCTGGGCTCTCTGCTCAGTTCAACTAAGCTTTCTCCACAGCTCTGTAGATCTTTGGCACAAACTATCATCAAGTCAGTTTGTGACTTTTAGCACTGCTTCTTTCATATTGTTTCTAATGCGGCCCTCACTCAGTTTTGTGGAAGTGACTCTGACAGCTTACTGATTTGACAAAGCTATATGATTACTTCTGCCACGGCACTCTCTGGTATGTGCAGAACAGCTTGCTTCTCTAACAGAAGAGATATTAAATTGTGCTGTAGCTGTTTTCTAACTCACAAAGACAACTTTCACCATTTTCTTCACTTACATCCCCTAACGCCCCCTTATTTTCAGCATGTAACATTTGTTCTTGTGGAGCACCACTGCCATGGGTTAGATAATCACAACCAACAATTAATTTCTGATTTGAATTTCTTCCAACATCACTCTCCTTCAGAGTTTGTTTTGGTAACCAATTTTAATGAAGGACAATGTCTGTCTGTACCTCATGTGCTCAAAACAATTTTTCCAGTTCTCCTTCTGCTCACCTACTTACTATACTTCAGCTGCTGTGTGACCCCCTCCGGGTAGAGGCCCTCCACCCCTCTTCACACAGAAAGCACAGGTCAGCTGACACAAGGCAAACATCTGCAGCCACAGCTGCATGAAGAGGTGAATGTTTTCTGTCAGGACCCTTCATGATCATACTGGATAATAAAAGAGTTCAATGTCTCATCGTGAGAAAACAAAGATCTCATCAGAGGCTCAAACATAGCTCAACAGCGCCAGTGACAACATACCTGTGATGAACTGATTGTTGAACAACTGGAGGTTTTCTCCGGTCCAAAGCAGAACCAGCTCCAGCCTCCAGAAGTCCAACATGGAGTTGCTGTCTCCAGTCTGGATGTGATCCAGTCATGTAGTTCAGCAGGAAGTTCAGATGCAGTTGTGCATACCTTCATCTATGATGACATAAGGTAATCTTTATCGTAGGAGCCTGAACTGGAAAATTGATGAATCAACATAACAAATTGAATGTGATAGGAATATGATTCTGCTTTCTCTGACTTGTATGGTGTTTCATAATCCTTGTATCATTAGGATGTTACAAAAAAATGTACACAATCCATTTTGGGGGGGGGGGGGGGGGGGGGGGGCAATTTGAAACCTATAATTTGCTTAATTTTACATATTTTATTGGTGCAATTTGTCTCACTGCGCCTACTTCCTGTGGAAAAACAACAATAAGGAAAGGTTGTGAGATGCCCAAATTGCAATATCCTGTACAATGTGTTGTAAGTGGAAGAAAATGGATGGAAATGGATTTAAAACACCTCTTAAAATCCATTTTTACTTCTTGGAATATGTATGACCCTGATTTTATTGTTTTAAATTTTATTCTATCCATCCATTCGCTTCCGCTTATCCTTTTCAGGGTCACGGGAGCCTATCCCAGCTGTCATAGGGCGAAAGGCGGGGTACACCCTGGACAGGTCGCCAGTCTGTCGCAGGGCCAACACACAGGGACAGACAACCATTCACACTCACATTCACACCTAGTGACAATTTGGATTAATCAATTAACCTATCCCCACAAGCTGCATGTCTTTGGACGGTGGGAGGAAGCTGGAGTACCCGGAGAGAACCCACGCAAACACGGGGAGAACATGCAAACTCCACACAGAAAGACCCCGGCCTGATGGTGGAATTGAACTCAGGACCTTCTTGCTGTGCGGCAACAGTGCTAACCACCGTTCCACCGTGCTAATTATCATAAATTTTATTTTTTATTTCTATTTTTATTCAATGTATCATTTTGGGGCATGTTAAGTGTACAGCACTTTGTTTTCAGCTCGGAGTTGTTCTGAAAGTGCTATGTAAATAAATTGTTTGCTTGCTTGCTCATATGTAAATAGGACTGTGTAGAGCCATTTGTCAGGGCAATTTTCAATTATGTTTCTGAATCACATCTGATATTGTAAATTTGTGTTCATGAGGTCCCTGAATGCAGGTGAGTGACCAATCAGGTCCCTCTTAATACAAAGATCTTTGACCCGTGTAATTTCCATGACTGTAGAAAACAGTTTTCTGCAGTAATTGAAATTAGTCCAGTTTACTGAAGAACACCTCAGGCTGTCAGGTTAAAACAGTCGGTCGTGTTTTCGTAACATAAACACTGGCCCTCCTCTCAGAGCCTACGCTCTATCTGCTATTCCCGAACAGAGATACGGAAGTTTCTCCGTGACTGCAGCTGCCAGTCAAAGCTCTCATGATGGCGTTACAACCCAATTTAACATAGTAGGAATTAGAATCAAACTTATGGGAAAGGAGACCCCTTGGACATAAATCAGCGTGATGAGAACTATTGATAACAAAAGAAAGAATCTTTGGAAAAAATGTATCTGAGGAGAATTAATTTATTTTAGACCGACCCCAGTCCTATCCGCCAACATGGAGGAGGCGGGGTTTATGACCTATACTGCTGCCAGACACCAGGGGGCGATAGAGACATATCTGCCATGTTTTCTACAGTCATTCTGTAATTTTCTCTGATTGGCTGTGGACACTGAAAAGCCTAAGCATTATGACATGTGATCGAACACACAGCCTGATGAAGGTTTGATTACAAACCTGCAATGTGTACTTCATCCAAAAACACACCCTCAACTATGACCGATCCCATCACCCTTTGTAGACAGAGAGGAAGGGAGAGAGAACAGTCTGATGAACACCCCTCCTACTAACTTACAGGAGACTGACCCCGGCCAATCAGTGCCAAGGGACCAGAGGATTAAAACGATCTCCAATCTGGGAGCGGAAGGCCCCTGGCGGAGAGGGATCACCTCCCCCTGCCCAGCCACCCCAACCTCTTGTGGAGCTGAGTAGCAATGTGGTTGATCTCGCAAAGACAGAATCCAACCCCTCAGAAACCAGTGGAGGCAAAACAACCAAAGTATCCATACCACACACTGTAGCACACTACAGACTGACCCCCATAAACCTAAATATACTGAGGTCCAGTGTGCAGACCAGCCTCCAAACAAAACCAGCAGAGAATTCTCCTCCTGCTTCACCGCCCTCACCAAAACCTTCATCTGAGACTCCCATGTTGCCAGACTCCCACCTTTTGCAAAAAAGGGAGTGCAGATTGACAGCTTTGCAGGAGCAAAATAGTGCCAAGCAGAAGCCGTGCTGGAGAAAGCAACCTGCAGCATGATGGTGGATAAATTTGTCTTATCCTTTGGCCGGAACAACAGGTCACAGAAGGATTAAAAAAAAATGCCGGTGACTGAGCTGAAAGGGGCACTGAAGACAGCCCAAAAGAGATTTCCGGAAGCTGAAATCTTTATCCCGGTCATCAGTTTCTCCAATGCCCTTCCCCACAAAGAACACTTTTAAGGTTTGGAGGAACACATTCCTGTATATCCTGCTTTTAACTTTTGCACTGAGACAGTATTAATTGGATTAAAAAATAAATGCAATGTTTGTGTTTCAGTATTAGAATGAATATGTAAATCGAACATCCCCATAAGCTCGAAGCAGTGGGAGGGGGTGAATGGTGTAGTAAACCTTTCTAAAGAATTTCACCCTTCCACTCCTCAGCTGAATAGGGGTCGCAATTTAATTCCCACAAAGGGCTACAATAAAAATCTATGGTTCCAATGTAAATATGATATCCAACAATATCATAGAAGGGTCAAATTGGCTATATATTATTGGAATAAAAACGATTCGGAACTTCAGCCTTTTACCCTAAAATCTGACTGGTCTCGCCACATAGGTCAGCATCCGCACCTGGTGAGAGCTGTACTGGGATTATTTCCAAAACTATTTTCGAATAAGTTGCATCAAACCTAACTTAACTACAGCAGAAACAAAAGCTTTAAAAAAATCTAGGAAAACAAATTATTCTAAAACCAGCAGACAAGGCGAGTGCTGAAGTGATTTTGGACAAAGAGAAGGAGAGAGGCTACAGGCAGCTGAATGACAAAACGTACTACTTCAAGTTAAAGAAACCAGTTTATTTAGACACAATACCAATAGTTGAAAAGGTAATTAATAACTTGTATCAGAAGAAGCACAAGAAGTATTTATTGAGCCAAGGACAGGGCTCTTCTATAACTAGAAGCCCCCATTGAATCCTTTCTGTTTACAATTGACATTGATAGCCTCTATACAAATATAGACATTAAAGAAGGAATAAATGCAGTAAGGAGAATTTTTCAGAAATTCTCACAAGAGAAGACCAGACAAATTATTACTGGAACTGTTGGAAGTCATCCTAATGAAAAATGATTGTGAATTCAACAGGGACTTCTATTTGCAAATAAAAGGGGTGGTGATGGTGAAATGTTTGCCCCTGCATACGACATACATCATGGCAGAGTGGGAGACCTCTGTCTTAAAAAAATATGAGAAAAAAACATTACATTATTATCGGTTTCCTGATGATATTTGGGGAATGTGGTAACATTCTGAACAAGATTTTGAGGTGTTTTTAAGGACTCTGAACAACCATAATGCCTCGATTAAGCTTAAATCCATTATTTAAAAAAACTCAATTGATTCCTTGGATACAACCACATTTAAGGGGCCAAATTTTCTGAATAACCATGGACTGGATGTAACAGTATTTTTCAAACAAACAGATACACATGTCCTCTTGTTTAAGACAAGCTTTCATCCAAAGCATACATTTGCTGGACTAATTACGTCCCAATTATTGAGATTTCACAGGATCTGAACTCAGCAGACTGATTTCAGGAAAGCTACTAAAATTCGATTCTCGGCATTGTCCACAAGAGGGTACTGTTGCTTTTCCTTAAGGAAGTGTTTCAAATCCATGTTACAGATCAGGCCCATTGATGTCTCTCCTCTTCTCCCAGTGGTTACCACGTTTGTTAGGAACCACTTTCAGAAACTTGTTCAGGACACCAAAATGTTTTGAGATTATAAGTTAATTGCAGCCTTTAGGAGAAATAAAAACCCAAGAGATGATCTTATAAAGGCCAAAATCGGACCACTCTCTGAGGCTAGACCCAGACCTCAGAGGCAAATTTTTCAGCACCGTAAATAGTTGCACAGTTTTTAAAATGACAGTGTTTTCCTTTCACAATGTAAGGGTAATCAGCGTTCTAAGAACTATGTTTAATCAATAACTTGTAAGAAGTGTGGAACACAATATGTAGGAGTGTCATGGTACTGGGTTTTATTGAAGTTTAAGTTTTATTCTTGGATTGGTTGTTCTTCGTGGTTTTGGCTCTCTTTATTGTTTTTGCCTTTGCCTTCCCAGAGTTCCACGTTTCATGTCTAGTCACCCTTGTCTCCATGTTCCTTCTGTCTCCCCAGTCAGTTATGTCTCCACGTCCCAGTGTCAAGTCTACGTCTTTGTGAATGTTTCTTGGTTCCTGTTTTACTTTGACACTCTTGCGTCCCCTGCTGAATGTTTTCAGTTTTGCTATGTTTTCTTTGTTATTATGTTTTGTTCCTCGTATCTAGTATTTGAGTTTTCACAGCACACTTAAGGCTGCCTCTTTCAGTTAAACTTGTGATTAGGCAACTTCTCTCAGGGTTTCATATTCCCGGTTCACTGATATGATCTTTAGCATAATCCAGTCTCTTTTTTTCTGTACTTCTTGCTTGTTTTGCAGGGAGGAGAGAATAGACTTTACTGCATTATTTGTGTAATTTTTGCCCCACACAAAAATTAAGTAAAATGAATACAAATGGGTTCATACTTACCTGAGTATTCTTACCTTCTGCTTTTAAGTACTTGATCCATAAGTAATAAAGGTGAATTCAGTTTGAGAACTGTTCATTATCATTATGGGAGAGGGAGGGGTAGTGTGTTGCATGCAAACACGTCTTTATTTGTAAATAGAGATAAGTTCACTATCATATGTACAGAAATAACAGTAAATAATTTGTCTGGAGGAAGAACAGTGAATATTTGAGGGGGGTTCCCTTTAATTACGCATTTATACAGGGCGTGTGATACGCGACAGCACACGGGCCCCTGTATGCCAGTGGAACCTGTCAAAAATTGGTCAAATGCAACAATGAAGGAAGATGCACCTTTAGTGGATTTTATTTTTATTTGTTTCTGTGGTAAGTTTATCAAAGATTCACACATTTTCTCTCTGAGATTACTTAAATTAAATAAATGCATTTTGAAGTTTTATTCTTCCTGCAGTGCTAGCACAAGTCCTGATGACATCTAACTTTTCCATAGCTCTTTATCTAATCTGAAAAATACCTGTTTTACAACAGGATTTCATTTGCATTCAATATGAAAATATACAAGAACTTTTATTACTTTTTTCTTAAAAGGAATAAAATATTCAGACACTCGAGTGTAGAAAAACTTTTTCTCAGACGCTGTAAACCAGATGACAGGGAGAGCTCGCTCTCACTCCCACTCACAAAAACCACAATCAGAACTAATTTCCTGTAGATTTCTTTCCTCCCCTCCATCACATCATCTTATGCTACATAATGACTGAACTCAACAAAGAAATCAAATCTATTACTTACCAAGCAACAAGAGACCATTGCAATGCATGTAAAACAACAACAACAACAACAACAACAACAACAAACAGTTACAAACATCAGACAGATCACTTCTCAGTTCTACCAATAAATTCATAAACAGAAAGATGGAAAAAAATAAAATACAAATTTAAAAAACAACGTGTTGTTGATCAGAATCAGAATCAGAATCAGAATACTTTATTGATCCCTGGGGGAAATTATTTTTTGTTACAGTGCTCCATTTTAAACCAACATTAAGACAAGACAGACAATACGCTAACTAAGAATAGTACAATATATACATATATATACATACATACATACATAAGTCACTTATAAATAAATATTTGGAAAAGAAACATGTGTAGTTGTAGCAGCAAACAGTGTGTTAAGTGGATGCGTTGTACAGGGAGATGGCCACAGGCAGGAATGATTTCCTGTGTCGTTCAGTGGTGCTTTTCGGTAATCTCAGTCTCTCACTGAACGAGCTCCTGTGACTGACCAGCATGTCATGGAGTGGGTGGGAGGTGTTATCCAACATTGTCTTTATCTTGGACAGCATCCGCCTCTCCGACACCACCTTGAGGGAGTCCAGCTCCATCCCCACAACATTGCTGGCCTTACGGATCAGTTTATTAAGTCTGTTGGCATCTGCGACCCTCAGCCTGCTCCCCCAGCATGCAACAGCATAGAGGATCGCACTGGCCACCACAGACTCATAGAAAATCCTCAGCATTTTCTGGCAGATGTTGAAGGACCTCAGTCGCCTCAAAAAATAGAGACGACTCTGGCCCTTCCTGTAAAGTGCTGTGGTGTTTTTAGCCCAGTCCAGTAATCCAGTAATGATACAGACATTAGCATCTACATCCTCTTGTTTTGTTAGTTCTTCATTGGAGTACAAGTGGTTTGTCATCATCAGAATCTATCTCAGTGTGTTCATTGGATATACTGCATTTCTCAACAAGTCCCTGCTTATTTACTTCCAAGGACACACTGTCCAGCCATCAGGAAAAAAAGGGGGATGGTATGAAGAGATGGGAAGAACAAAAAAAAAGACTAGATCTAAAACCACACTGTGTCGCTGTTTATCAGTTATGAAAAATCCAGCACCAGTGAGGTAAAAGGCCATTTTTCTATTTCTTCATTTGTGTTTTGCACACGACATTTTTTAAACAACAAAACATCACAGTTCAGAAAATAATAAAACACACTCCTCCCCTTTAACTGACCCTGACCCTAAAGATTTATCCATTAGACATATTTCACAAGAGTCTTTGGCAGAAACAAAAGGCCATTGACTAGAACAGTAAGAATCATAGATAGGCTTCCCTATCATTTTCTTCTTAACACTTATAATGTGAGAGTGAAATCAGCCACATTATTCCACTTTACTCTTTTCTATATAACTGATATCTTGATGCATGCTCAATCATCCAGGTAAAGAAATCTCAAAGAGTTGATTCTGTTCATCTGGACGTAGCGTTTTCAGTGAGAGAGAGAAATTTTTCGTCACTCATCCAAGTAACTTCTTCAGTCTCAGCTCACTGCAGGTTTCCCCAACCTTATAAACAGCACATTTGCATAATGACTGAAACTAGCACCACTGGTGAAGAATGGGCTGTGAGGTCAGCTTTTGATAATTATTATGATCAAAGACCATCCATCATTGGCCGTGAGACCACGACTGACGAAGCATTTCTCCCTCTGAAAACGCTACATCCAGACAAACAAAATCAAGTTCTTGGGGTTTATAACTGAGAGCGTGATTACAGAGAGCTTTTATTACATTATTGAAAAAGTATGAATTTCTGAACTAATTATGTTGTTAATTCAGAATAACACTTTTACAAAAGTGACTACTTACTATGAAATACAATAACTAACACAATTTCACACCTGTGAAGGTATTTGGTTTTATAGATACATGTAATAGTTTGATTTGTCAGTTAGTGAAGCTACTTTAAATTACTTTACTTGTGACACAATGTTAGCTGTGAGTTCATGAAACTTCATAGAGTATATAAAAGGAGTACATATACTGTCAAGTCAAGTGTTGGTTTAAGTAATTATCATCTTGTTTTGTGAAACCAAAGTTATCAATTTGAATGAGAGACTGAGCTGAAGGGCACACAATAGTTCTACATGAGATCCTGTTTTCACTGGTTGACAAAGCATAACATGCTTTTTCTTTTGACTCTAAATTGGACTACAGTTTATTTGACAAACATAATGTGTTACTGAAGGCAACTTCAAGATAGTGATTGACTAATAACCTAATTGGGAAAATATTTATCGAGACCATATACACATCTCATTTCTTTCGGTTAATGGCGTTACACCGTGCTAGCCATGAAAAAGAAGGTTCAAGGCACTTCCACATTAGCCTCTGTTTTCATACATGGGAGCTTTGTAAACTTTTAATAAAGTCTACGCTTACCTCACGTTGTCTGCTTGCTTTCAGCAGCCATAGACAAAGGTCATGCTAAGTCAAACATACATTCAAGTGACCTCAAGATTATAAGAATCAGAAACTGTACAGACAAAGGTCTAAACCCAACCCTAACAAAATCCTAACAGTGTATGTCAGCATTTGTCTGTGTAAGTGTGTAAGATGCTGTACTAAAAACAACACAAGTATTCTAACAAGATATAATTCCTTAGGTCCTATTGATCTCACTATTCAAACTTTGTTGCTGAAAAACATACTTTAAAGGCTTTTGTGGGATAATCATCTACTTGTACAATATCTCGTGCAACTTTATGCAAAATATATTATACAAGACAAGAAAAAACAAAAATATAACGTACATAAGTATTTGGTGAATACTTTGTTGAATCACTTTTGGCAGCAATTACAGCCTCAGATTTTTTTTTTAGTATGATGCTCCAAGCTTGACATACCTACTTACAATTTCTCCCATTCTTCTTTGCTGAATCTTTCAAGCTTCATCAGGTTGGATGTGGAGAACTGGTGAACAGCCATTTTCAGATCCTTTCAGATATTCAGTCAGCTTCAAGTCTAGCCTCTGGTTCAGGACATTCACAAATTGGTCCCAAAGCCACTCCCACTCCTTTGTTATCTGGGCTGTGTGCTTAGAGTCTTGATCCTTTAGGTTCAAAGTGCTCTAAAAGGTTATCATCAAAGATTTCCATGTAGATTTCTGTATTAATCTTTCCCTTAACCCTAAACTAGGCCTTGCAGTTTTCCACCCTGACTCCTGCTGGCAAAAAAAGCATCCTGACAGTATGATGCTGCCACCACCATGCTTCACTGTAGTAATTATACTGACCAGGTGATGAGCAGTTCCAGGTTTACATAAGACATGACACTTTGCATTCAAGCCAAAGATTTCAATCTTTGTTTCATCAGAGCAGAGAATTTTGTTTATCATGCTCTGAGAGTTACCTGGATAGTGCCTTTTGGCAATAATACTGTTCAGATTGGCTGAGCAGCCAGCTCTGGGAAGAGTCCTGGTGACCTTCAATGCTGCAGATGTTTTTCTGTACCCTTCCCTGATCTGTTTGTCAATACAATCCTGTCTCAGAGATCTACAGACAATTCTTTGGACTTCATGGCTTAGCCTGGTTTGTCTATTAGTTCACAGTGGATGTCAGTTTACATTCACTGAAAACTATGGGACTATATACAAGTATGTGTAAATAAACTACCAGTCAAAAGTTTAGACACATCTTCACATTTAATGTTTTTTCTTTATTATCATGTTTATTTACTTTGTAGATTCTCACTGAAGGCATCAAAACTATCAGTGAATACATGAAATTATGTAGTAAACAAAAAAGTGTGAAATAACTCAAAACATGTTTTATATTTTAGATTCTTAAAAATAGCCACTCTTCATGAGAAAGTCACCTGAAATGGTTTTCCAACAGTCTTGAAGGAGTTCACAGAGATGCTGAGCACTTGTTAGCCCCTTTGCCCTCACTCTGCGGTCCATCTTATCACAAACCATCTCAACTGCGTTTAGGTCAGGTGACTGCGGAGGCCAGGCCATCTGGCGCAGCACTCCATCACTCTCCTTCTTGGTCAGAGAGGCCTTACACAGCCTGGAGGTGTGTTTGGGGTCACTGTCATGTTGAAAAATAAATGATGGTCCAACTAAACAAAAACTGGATGGGATGGTATGTCACTGGAGGATGCTGTGGTAGCCATACTGGTTCAGTGTGCCTTCAGTTTTGAATAAATCCTCAACCAGCAAAGCACTCCTACACCACCACACCTCCTCCTCCATGCTTCATGGTGGGAACCATGCATGTAGAGACCATCAGTTCACCTTTTCTGCATTGCACAAAGATAGGGAGGGTGGAACCAAACATCTCACATTTGGACTCATCAGACCAAAGCAGAGATTTCCACTGGTCTAATGTCCATTCCTTGTATTGGCCCAAACAACTCTCTTTTGCTTGGTGCTTTTCCTTAGTAGTGGCTTTTTAGCAGCTATTTGACCATAAAGGGCAAATAGCAGATTCATGCAGTCTCCTCTGAACAGTTGATGTAGAGATGTGTCTGGTACTCGAACTCTGTGTGGCATTTATCTGGGCTCTAATCTGAGGTGCTGTTAACTTGTGATTTTTGAAGCTGGTGACTTGGATATATTTATCCTCAGCAGCAGAGGTGACTCTTTGTCTTCCTTTCCAGTTTCATCATAGTGCTTGATGGTTTTTGTGACTGCACTTGGGAACACATTCAAAATTTTCCAGACTGACGGACTGTCAGTTCTTAAAGTAATGATGAACTGTTGTTTCTCTTTACTAGTCCTTGCCATATGAATTCTAACAGTTGTCAAATTAGGGCTGTCAGCTCTGTGCCAACCTGACTTCTGCACAGCACAACTGATGGTCCATTTCATTTCAACCATTTCAGGTTATCGCAGCCCTGTCAGCAAAGCAAATGGTAGCTACTTTCAGAATTCTAAAACATAAGATATGTATAAAGTTATTTATCCTTTTTTCGTTGCTGCATAATTCCATATAGCTTGACTCATATAATAGATGTCTTCAGTATGTGTTTGCAAAAATAAAGAAAAACCATTAAATGACAAGGTGTGTCCAGACTTTTGACTGGTAGTGTATATATGTCTTTAATAAATTTGTTGTAATATATTGTAAGGTAAAGACCCTAGAACACAGGTGTCGAACTCCAGGCCTCGAGGGCCGGTGTCCTGCATGTTTTAGATGTGTCCTTGATCCAACACAGCTGATTTAAATGGCTAAATTATCACCTCAACATGTCTTGAAGTTCTCCAGAAGCCTGTTAATGAACTAATAATTTGATTCAGGTGTGTTGAAACGGGGTGATATCTAAAACCTGCGGGACACCGGCCCTCGAGGCCTGGAGTTCGACACCCCTGCCCTAGAATAACAATAACCAACCCCAGAATAAACCCAACAATCAGTCAACCGCCTATGAGCAAGCACCTGGGAACTACAAATAAGCCCACAGTCTGAGAGTGAAGTGCTCTGCTGGGGTGATATAGTCCTGTAAAGCTCTTTAAAATAAAATGGGGACTAATTATACAAGACCTTGTATGTGATGAGAAGGATTTTAAATTTGATTCTGGATTTAACAGGGAGCCAATGAAGAGCAGCCAGTATGGGCGAAATACCCTCTCTTTCTAGTCCCTGTCAGTACTCTTGCTGTAGCATTTTGGATCAACTAAAAGCTCCTCAGGGAGTTTTTAGGAAATGCTGATAATTACAGTAGTCCAGCACAGAAGTGATAAACGTGACTTTCAGCATCACTCTGAGAAAGAATGTTTCTAATTTTAGATATGTACCACTAGTCTAGTAATTTCTTGAGCATTTTATTTTGGAAATGTTCCATACTGTACCTGCAGTTGTACATTTTAACACAGAAATTAAAATGTGTAAATCTGTTACATAATATGTTTAATTTTGTTACCAACAAGTGCAGAAACCAACAGCTGCCTAGAACAGTAGAAAAAATACAATAACATTTTGGTTGATTTTAAGGTAACTTATTTTGCTCATATACGTTCCTGAAAATGAGTCCCTATCTAACGTTACTTCACAGTAAGTTTTCATAATAAATGTACACTTTTCTTGAAAGATAAAGTTATGGCAGAAAGCTGCCCCTCCCTATATCTAGCTTTTGCAAGACTGCTCTTCTACTTTAAAGGGATTCTGTCTTCCCTGCTGTCACATGGTGCTGCTCGCAGGGAAGGTAAAATTGCGTACTGTCCCAACAAAAAAAATGTAATTGCATTAAATATAACAAGCCAATACTTCACAGTGTAGTTATCACCACTTAAACAATTTCTTTTACAGTTTGTAGTTAGTAATTGTCTGGGTCATTGTTGCAAATACACTAATAATTTACAGCTAAGTTAATAGCTTGGTTTTTGGGAGTTTACTGGGAAAATAAGGGGCCTGTCTGTAACCAATACCATGACTTTAATTACAGATGAAAGTATTCATTTAAATAATAAGAAAGTTACCTATATTGCCAAGATTTTTATCCAGTGTCTTGTCTAAAATCCTTCAATTATCAACTTTAGCTTGAAACCACTTGCACAGCAAGATATTAAGATATTTAGTGCCAGGAACTTTATTCTTTTGATCTCTACACATGGTTTTCAGTGGAAGAAACCTTGCAACACAAATGACTTCTTCAGTCTGCGCTAACTGTAGGCTTCCCCAACCTTTAAACAGTGCAGTTACATGACAAAAACAAGTACCACCATTAATATGAAAACTGCCATTACCACTGATCAAAGCAGACGAGTACTATCACAGAGCTGGGAAATTGCTGCAATCACAGCGTTTTAACATGGTGAAAGACATACTCTTATGCCCCCTCCTTGGTTCAGCAATGGTTGTTTCGTTTTTGGTGTATTATGTTTTAGAGTTTGATTTCACAATGGTGAAAATAAATAAATAAATAAATAAGAAGAAAAGCTGTCCAATCCTAACAAACACCAGTTCATCAGTGGTTTTTGTTTGGTCAGCATGTTGCCAGCTTTGACAAATGCTCCACTGGGACAATCAATTCAGTTATATTTTATTCCATAGCACCAAATCACAAAAAACAAATCTATGCAGGGTCTCTTTGTTATGATGTTCTTCAGCTTCCCTGGCCACTGTGTGTATGGGAAAATGTTTGCTCTGTTGTACTGTCCTGATGACACCCACATTGTGGTCATGCGGATAAACAAAGTCAAACTTGTACTACTGATCGGTATGCATGGGTATGGATTAGTAATTTCACAGTCTGACAATGATTGCCTGTAACGTTTTTATATCTAGACTGATGAACTTGATGTGTTTGTCCACCAGATTGTCATTTATATCTGGACCAAAGGCTCAGCGGTGTTCCAAGATAGGATATCAGAGCTCTTCTCCATTTCATTCATATAAAAGTTAGGCACAATAGGCAAAAACCCAGGAACCGATAGCTTCTAGATGAGAACAGCATGAATAGTCACAGATGAGACAGCAGAAGTCTGAGCTACTTGCTGCATGGTGGAAACGGACAGATGTATGCTAAATTCACACCAAGCACTTTGACTAGTGGGTGATGAATGTATCTGACAGACAACTCTCTCAAGCAGGGAAAGCCATTCTTAAGAAAGAGTTGAGCTTTCACGGCAAGACAAATCCAGCTAGTGTAACTAATAACAGGGATAAAATATGCATCGTGAAACAATTTTTGTGGTTGGCAACTTCAGATGAAAGTTGCAGCCTGCCTCAGAAATGCAAAGCCCCCAACATCCAATACAAGCATGAAGAAGAGGAAGACACACGTGTTATTCTGTAAAGATAGAATCACCATTGTGGCAACAAGGGTAGGTGCACAGTTTCATTGAACTAGACAGACTAGGATAAGCACATCCTGGACAAAGAGGAAGACTTGAGCAGGTAGTCAAGGACATTGAAAAGTGAAAAGTGAGCGACCATTGCTCAACTGAGGAAGAGACCTAAGAGCACATCTTTCACCATCTTGTATTGCTCTCTTTGCAGCCTTTTCCTAGCTAGCTGTGATTGATACTTATGCCACTGATCAATGGTTGATTGTGAAACTGAGGTCATGGCTCATTGTAAGGCAATATTGCTAGTTTTGGTCATTATGACCTTGTATTTACTTGGACTATTGACCATGCACCAGGACAAGATCTCTAGTGTCTTAAGCAGGATATAAATCTCAGTCAATGTCTAAAACTCAGGAAGCGGCTGTTGGATGTAAATACAATAAATCATCCTCACAGTTTTTAAAAATAAAGCATTATGCACCAATATTCAGAGATGGAACCTGGAAATGTTAACATGAGATCCTTTAATGTCTTGACTTGTGGATCTGTAACACAATTTTATATGACAGCTTGACAGAAACATTAAAAGAAGAGCAGGGATGATCCCAGAAATTCCACACAGAGTTGATATGCAGCCTCAAGCTCCCCCCACCACTGTTCTTGCCTCCTCTGATTGTTCGAGCCTTTGAGTATTATTGAGGTAAAGGCCAAAGTTCAGTAAGAGGAAGCTACATTAGTTTCCTTCATCAAGTTTTCTTCAGAGTGGTAGCGGCGATGGGGCGGTGCTTGGTCTGACTCAGAAAGCTGCTATGAATAGGAGATGAGGAGTATGAGAAGGAGGGTGAGCAACATGGCAGACGGCAAAGCAAGGCTGCAGCCACCAGTGGTATCGTCAGTCAGGAAGGGCTCCGCAGAGTCGTACACTGAATCATCTGAAAATGAGTTAACATCAGAACAACATTAATTAATATGAGCTGCAAGTAAACATATCACAAAATGTTTTAATTTATTCACAGACCTCCATCCATCCAATTTTTGTACATCAGGGTGGGGACGGGGCCTGTCCAGTCTAGCGGTTGTACAATTACTCTTTCAATTATTTTTAGTTAAAAGAAATGTTAGAGATTAGCCTATAATTAGCTTAGAGAAGCTAGGTGAAGTGATAGCTTTTTAAGTAAGGGGTTAATTACTGGCACATTAAAGGCCTGTTGTGTTCAGCCCATTGATAGCAAAAGACTGATTATATTTAAGATCAAAGCCTTAATTAGGGCGTCTTTGAGTGGTTTTGTAGGACTGGAGTGTAATAGACACACTGATTGTTTGGATAAAGTAAATACTGAAAAAAATAAATCAGTAGTTTTGAAAGTTACTGTATATAATAATATATATATGAGATGGCCCTGATTTTTTTTTTCTCTAATAATTACATTTTTTGTGAAGAAATTCATAAAGTCATTACTAGTTCAGATCAAAGGAATGTTTGGCTCATCAGAGCTCTCACTTTGAAGAGAAACCTGGGGCTCTTATTTGTTTTCCACTGATGAATGGTAAGATGCTGTAGTTTTATGGAGGGCATTTTCAAAAACAGAGAAATTAACGCTTTTTCCAAATCAAGATTTTCCTAATTAGTGAGATGGCCTTTCCTCTCCACCTTACAGATTATTTGCTTTAAGATGCACATTTGAGTTATACCAGGTAGTTAAGCACTTCCTGGTTTGGTTTCGGCTCTATATGCCTTGGTGTTGGTAGAGTATCACTTTCTGTTCCTGTTACAAGGCACAGTGCTGTTTTTGTGTAGCTTATCTGTGTAGCCAATTTGATTAAAAATTTATACATAAGGTCTTATTTCATAGTGTAATCTTCATATGCAATATCCAAAGTGCTCACTCACTCACTATTGATTCACTCACTAATTATATTGACAGTATTTACTCCCTGTGCCTCTTCACCTGTCCCTCCTGCACTTCCCTGCTCATTGTGTCAGATATTTCGTTACTTCTCTGACAACAATACTTAGTGACAACGATACTTGTAATAAATGTAGTCTGTTTGCAGCTCTGGAGGCCAGGATCAATAAGTTGGAGAGCAGGCTTTGCACCCTTGAAAAACCCGTAGCTAGCCAGGCCCCTGTAGCTGGTCCAGTCCGACGTAGCGTAGTCCCTGTTACGACCCCTACCCCCCACAATTTCAGAATTTAAAGCACTTTAAATTGTTTCACATCTTGAGCTTTAGAGGAAAGAATAGCAGCTTAGTGAGCTTGTGTACATGTTGCATTTTAAATATGAAACTTGAGTTCGGTTAATATTCCACTGAGTTCAAGTAGTACTTCAGTAATATTTTCTAATAACTCAATGGTGTGTTGTGATTGTAATCGAGAAATCTCTTTACTTTCATAGTCAAATCAGGGAGAAGAGGTGTAAAATTATACAACAATATGAAATAGAAAAAAGGAAAGAAACTTACTTGTTGGCTTGACGTAGATTTTTAGCTTCAGACAAGGCTTCCTACCCAAGTTTGGATGCGGTGATGCTACAAAGGAAACAAAGGCCATAGAAAATCATGGAGAATTTATGGTCATGAGGTAAACTACAAACATTTTACCCCAGATTTGGTTAGTAAGAAGACTGCTCCAAATCCCCCAGGGGCTTCTCCAGTCATAGGTCATGAAAACGTTTTTGGTCAATCTCGTTGGCATGTGCAGATTCTAAATACTTTTGATATTTTAACTTTGAAGTACTTGTTTCCAAAGGAAACTGCTTTGTTTAGATGTTTATTTGCAAACCTCTCATGCTGAATTCTCCAGTGACAATAGAGAAAAGGTTTTCTTAAGATGACCTTTCCATGATATCCTGGTTACAAGTGTTGCAGCACTGGAGAGCAGAGCACCACCATTCCAGAGTATATTAATTCCTTTTTAAAGCTTTTCTGTTGTCATTCTGGGTTTTATTTGGCTTTTGAGCAATCCCACAAGCAGAAGCAATACATCACAAAAATTGTTCTAAGATTGTTGAACTATTTTCAAAGTGCTTGTGTGGATTATTTATTTGCATTGTTGTAACCCTGCCCAGTAGTGGAAATTGTATCCGCTGAGTTTTCCTAATGTTGAATATGGAGGCGTCATAGAGCTAATGGTGTGTGTGTGGTGTAGTGTGACAACAACCTTTCCATGGAGGGATTTTGCTTTTTTCAATCTGAAAACTAAACTTTTTTTTACTGGTATGTCGGCTGGTTATCGAGCAACATGAAACATACGTAAGGCTCAGTTAGCTAATGTTAGCTAACATCAAATGATGTCATAATCAAATTATTTATAATCAAATATAATGTCAGTTAAGATTGTTTGTATAGTTTCAAACCTAAATTAACAGACCATTACAAACTTTCACCAATGTCTGTAGTAAGTGGTAGTGCAATTACACAAGGTAATGCAACATGTGGGAAAAAACTAGCTTGTTGACATTGGTCTGCTGCCACAACATAAAGGCAATTTATTTTTAGGTAAGGTCATATGTTTAGGATATTTACTCCGCTATAGATTTAGTTTTATTCTTTTCTAAAAAAAATAAAATAAAAATAAAAAAAAATAGTATTTTTATTACTATTAGTGTGGCTGCACTGTTGGAAGTGTGTCAGCAGTAACATTACTAGCATGTTGCCTCAGCCACTACAAAGTAGAGGTGGGCAGATCAATCCAAACATTGATAGTATCGACACCAACACTGGCAATTAAGAATAACCCCACTGTATCTCTAGACTATCTCTGAGACCTCCATCTTATCCAGCTAAAGGAAATGTTGGCCTAGATTGTTACATGTTCCTGAGCTCTTGTTTAATGAAGAGCTAAAGGTGTTTATTTCACACCTCAAACATTTAGTAAATAATTAAGCAAATAAAAGTAATCTGCAATAAATTACAGGTAGTAATAAAATAAACTACTCTTTTATGCTACGTCCACACCTACACGGGTATTTTTGAAAACGCAGCTGTTTCGTCCACACGTAAACGGCATTTCGAATCACCGAAAACTGAGATTTCTTAAAACTCCTTTTTTGCGTTTATGTGTGGACGAGGAACACAGAGTTCGTCACACAACGTCAAAGGTATGTGCCTTTTTTTCACATTACGCTGTGCGCTACGTTATTGTTTACATGAGATGAATTGCAGAATGGCAGATAGAGACAAAATACTGTTAATATGACTGTCTTCAGGTTTTACACCTTACATATACACACGCAGTTACTGTCCCTCTATTTAGAAAGGCAGAGGCGTCACGGTGTGATTATTTTGCGTGTAGTTGTTTTTTTCCTGTGTAATAATTTTCAACATTGCAATCAAATCAAAAAATGCCTCTCTGTGCAAAATAGGTTCAAAAACATGAAAAACTGTGGGATACTGTTTGTCTGTGATTTAGACAGGGGGAACAAATTGTGGCAGGATGAGCCTGATGTTATTTGTATCCTGCTGTAACTTTACTGTATAAAGAGCTAACATCTCCAAAATGTCAGGAGTAGTTAGTCATTACAACAAGTGTTTGTGAACTAAAGATCAAGAATGTGGGATACGGTTGTCCCGTGATTTGGAGAGCCCAGCGCGTGCTCCTGACGAAGGGAAAACCAGTTCTGATGAGGAGACCTACCTCGGCACTTGTGCAGGTGAAGCCAAAGGGCAGACATGCTTCACCATATTTTCTAGTCTTTGGCTTAGAATGAAGTTGGTTTGCAAACATATTCAGCGATGCTTCATCTGCTGCTTTGCGTTTGTGTGGGCGCCCCGTGCTAGCAGTGTCCAAGCCTTTTTTTTTTTCCTTCCCCTTTTCATACCTCGCCCCCCCTGCAATGGCTCTGTGCCCCCCCTAGGGGGCGGGCCCCACACTTTGGGAAGCTCTGATTTACTCAGTGTAGCAACCAGTCTGTTACATGACTAAGACTGGATGTATGATTCTTTGTGTGACAGGAAGGAAAATCTGTGTCTACATTAATATTTTTGAGAGTTGCCTTTTTCCCCCAAAGCTAACAGCTGATTCTTCCTGTCACTGATAGTAAATCATTCCAGCTGATCTGACCAGAAAAATAATAATTCAGACTCCAAAATAGTTTCAAATTGGCAACTTCAAGCAGGAATCAATCTAGCTTGCACAGCGAGCCTGACCCTAATAACACGGTAAGTAGTAATATTCAGTTTAGCAATATAAAACAGACAGTATGTACACTGCTATGTACTCACAGATATAGTAGTACTCATGTCCTGGCCTGAACTCGAAGCCCAGGCTAAAGGGTGTAAAGAGCTGAAACTTCTCAGAGAACTTGAGTGGCCCATTGGGGCTCTGTGGTCTGTTACATTCCCAGCGTTTAAAACCTTTTCTGTGGTGGTCGCAGGACATGTATCCGTCATAGTTCACCATGTACAACACATAATGCTCCATGTGCACGGCTGACTCCGCTGCCTCGTAGTGAGGACAGTAGATATCCAGGTAGTCATTGATTGCCACCTCCACTGTGTAATCACCCTGAAAAAACCTGAGGAAGAGAATACATTTGGTCATTTCTTTTTTATTTAAGAAGATAAGAACACAGAATCCAGAATACATGAATAATACGTGACTTACAGAGCTGTAACGGTGAAACTACAACCTGCAAGCCTCATTTAAGCGTTCAGTTAGACAGCAAACTTTATTTGTTTATTTACTGATTTAATCAACTTTTGGAGATTGTTTTGTGGGCTTGCATTTTAAAATCTGAACATTCTTTTAGATGTTCAGTATTAAATAGTTACAAATGTTTGTTCCATACACACATAAAAAAAACATTGAAATGGTTGTCTAAATCAGGCTCAGTAAACTGTGAGTTATAGTTAAGTGATTTTTTTTTGTAAAATTTGCCATAAACAAGTCAACAAACAAAACAGACCACTCTTTTTTAGTCTTTGCGTTTTCGAACTTTAATCTGTAACACAATGGGGACAGTCAGAAGATTTCAAAATCAACATATTTAGGGACAGTATTTTGAATACTCGAAATACTTTTACTGAGGATTTAAAAGTAAAGTTTTAATAACTGTATCAGAACATTTTGTTATTAAACAGTGAGCAAACAAGTTTTTTTTAATTAATAATTTAAAAAAAAAAGGTAATATTTCATTTTTAAATTAAATATTTTGTTAAACAAATAACAAACCAATTAATTTGCTAATCATTCACGCTTCATTATTTCAGTATCCAATATAAAAACTTGAAAAAAAACCCCAAAAAACATCCAGGTTTAGGTCCCTATCAGTGTCCTGGGAGACACCCAAGGCACTCTCGAGGAGAAATTATGTTGTTGACTGTATCAAAGAGAGCCTTAGGATTAATTTTTCCTACTGCAAGTAGTTTAGAGAAATACAAGGCTCAGTGCATTTTTTGCCATGCCATTAAAGATAGACAAGAGACAAGTGAAGTGTGGAGACCTCAGGGTTTTTTTTGTGGTTTTTCACAGGTGATCAGTTTTATGGCAAATCCACCAAAAACTGTTGTTGGATTCAGTGATGCAAGGAGGAGATTTAATTCTTCCGCCTTGTCTACTCTGTCTACATTATACATGCTCCCCTAGGGCATATGATACGATATGATCATATGATTTTCACTGCTATGCAGATGACACCTAACTTTATCTATCCATGAAGCCAGATTAAAACAGCACCTAGTTAAACTGAATGAATGTCTTAAAGACATAAAGACCTGAATAACCTCTAACTTTCTGCTGTTATATTAAGATAAAACTGAGATTATTGTACTCTGCCCCAAAAATCTTAGAAATGTAGTTTCTAGTCAGATGCTTACCGTGGATAGCATTACCCTGGCCTCCAGTAACACTGTGAGGAATCTTGGAATTGTTTTTGACCAGGATATGTCCTTTATATACACGTATTAAACAAATATGTAAGACTGCTTTCTTGAATTTGTCAACATCTCAAGAATTAGAAACATCCTGTCTTAAAAACTAGCTCATGCATTTATTACTTCTAGGCTGGACTACTGTAGTTCATTACTATCAGGGTGTCCTAAAAACGTCCTGAAAAGCCTTCAGTTGATCTTAGTTTTGCATTTCAGGCTACAGGCTTTTCTTGCTTTTAGTGAATAGGATCTATGCAGACTGAAGGAAAGTCTAGAGACACTGCTTCTTCTTTATCACTAAAAGAAACTAATGATTCAATGTAGAGCTACTGTGCTGCAAAAAAACCCCAAGCCGTCACAAATCACATATTGATGATCACAGATCTTGTATTATTGTGGAGCTTGCAATATAAAGTGCGTTGAGGGAACTGTTGCTGTGATTTAGTGCTATATAAAAAAATTGAATTGAACTGAAATGATTCATTACCACAAACACGACTGCTTTTTTAATCTGTTACTTGTATGGTTTATTTAAATGCAGACACACAATGGAGACAGAACAAAAGTAAATAGCAAAATAAGCTGTTTGGCATTGGCAAAGAAGATTTGGCAATTTTTTCAAGGGTGCAATCCACATACTCAACTCTGCTGTTCAACCCCAAAATGCGTTTTCTTTACAAACGTGCCACCATTTAAGGGGAAATAAGTAGACTTTTCAATGGCAAAAATCTCTTACCTAGGGACTACATTTCACAAACCTGTAACACATGGCATTATAATTATTTAAGGCACTTTAGGGGGCCACTTCAGAGTTCAGTGACTTAAGTTGAATCATAGCACTGATTATTCCAATATCACCTGAAAGTAGCAACAAAATGTAATCCTGATTAAATTTGGGAGGCGCATAAAAGCAGCTATTGTTGCAGAGAGGAAGGCAACTTTCCTCTGCCTCACCCTCTTTGTCTTTTCTAACACTATTAGCAAAGTGCAGCTTAACTCATTTAGCTGAAGGATCAGGTGACGCCAACAGCTCACAGAGCAGGAAATTCATTCGCCGAACTGTGCCCCTGCAGCTCTCACATCATCACTTATCTCTCTAATGGAGTAAGGTTCTTGGTCTGTCCCAATGTGATCACTGGGGTCACTACCACAATAATCAGCATTATCTTAAAAGCCACAATGATTAGTGGATTAATTGGTTCGAAAACCAATAGAAAAATCATCAGAAATTATTAGGAAAAAAACATTACAGCAACTTTAAGAATAGTGGGGAAAATGGCTGGTTTTCCTGCCAGATGTCTTTGTAAAGTCAACCTTTACAACTTGATATTTCTAACTCTGACAGTTTTGTTTTATAAGTTCCATAATTACAAAATGAATAAGAGCTGGCAGTCTGAGACTGCTTAACCCTCAAATCAGGATATTTTGTGATGAGAGATGTGATGTGATTTTTTCTCCAAGATGATGATTTTTGAAAAATTACTTCATCTCAATATGCAAGACAAAAGAATATGGAAATTGTCACGTAAATGAATCCAAAACCTTTTATCCCCAGTAATCCCACTAGAATTTAACTAAACAGCAATTCTGTTTGGTTGGATCCCTAATTATTACCAAAGCTGTAAAGATTAATCAGTAGTTCCCAGCAGATCCTAGCATAGATTGCTGTCATTACAGGAAAAGTGTGCAATTGTGAGGAATTGTTGAAATCCTTTTTCTCCTATTTATTAGTTAGGAGCATAGGTTAGAGATTTGTCTCTTTTTTTGCCTTTTATTTTAGGTTAGGTGGGAATAAGGAACACAAGATGTTTGTTTGTTGTTTTGGCACCGGTCAATGCTGAAGCCAATAAACTGCTTCATTGCATCTTTATTTGTTTGGTATTGCTGGCCTCATGTCTGTTTTATATCGAGGTTATGTAATAATGAATTACTATGCAGTAAATATGTGTGTAATGACCATCGGGAAGGTAAAGTAGTCCACCTGGATAGAGAAAGAAACGTCTCTTGTGTCGTGAGGTATTCAACCAGTTTCTTTCCCCAGATGAACTAATTTCAGGTCATAATAAATAATAATGTACTGATGTTTATATAGCAGTTTTCAATTTTTACCGACTAGATAAAGCACTTTAGAGCTATATTTTTTAATTAAAAGTCATTAAACAGTTAGTATGCATGCCCTTGGTTTCTCAGTAAGCTCCGCCCCTTGCACATCACATCAAGTTTCAAAGCACTATGACGGTGTTTGCTTTGCTGTTCTCATGAGAAGTTTTTGTTGAATCTGTGCTGCTAATCGCTCATTGAAGTTAGTGATTACTAAAGTTCATTTCTGTGTTAGCTGGCATTGCTCACTGTCGAGTCACCCACCATATTTCGCTTAGAAGCTTCTATGCATTTTTAAAAGTGTAGTGAAAAGAGAAAAAAAACAACACTCGTTTCTTAATTTTAAAAAAAAGGCCAAAAACATAGGAGTAAAAGCAGAAAAGATATCTATCCAAAGAAGTCGCAGATTGCCCCGGAACAACGTCGTCGACCGGTAAAGGACTTTGCAGACGTCCTGGATTCAACCAATAAGCGACTGTCCAGCTTCTACATGAGCATGTCTCTGATCGAGATTCTAAACCGTGAATTCCAATCCCTGAGGGAATCTTTAGAATTCAGCCAGCAGCAGGTGGAAATGTCACTGAAAACACCATGCTACAGACTCGGTCAAGTCTCTAAGTGAGAAAGTCACCCAGCTCAGTTAAGAAAATTAAAAATTAAAAAGACTGCCATCGGTCTTCAGACCCGTAGCATGAGAGATAACCTGGTGTTTTCAGGTATCCCAGAGTCTGCTTGAGAGGACACAGAAGTTACTATAAGACCCACCCGAAACTTCCGGAGGACACCGTGAAGAACATGGGCCTGGTGTCTGGAATCTGCGTCCTTTTGTGGCCAAATTCGGTAACATTTCAGCAGAAGGAGCCGTTGGCGAGTTACAGCAGGGAGCTACAAGGAATGGACTTTAGTGTAAACGACCAGTTTCCCAGAGAGATCATGGAGCGACACAAAGTCCTGTTCCCTTTCATCCCTCCTGCATCGCTTTTGCATGTTTTTCTTTCTTCTCCCTTCTCTCACTGCACCGATCGGCTGTTTTCCTAGTCAGTTACACACAGAGCACCCTTGACCTTTACACGTCTGCACGGCATGATCAGGTACATTTGCACTCAGTGCCAGCACATCCACTACGGCCTCACGGCACACATAGACATGGGGAGACCTCAAGTTTGGGCTAAATTAAGAAATGGACAGGCTCAATACAGCAGGAGCTCAGCACAATTGTCAGTCCGCAAATATAGTTAAACAATACATGAGCGAATGGCGCGTGCCGTTCTCTTCACCCCAACCATAGGCAATATACTTTCTTCTCACATATCCATCACTCTTACTCTGGATTTTTTCCTAGTCAGCAGCTCACTGTTGAGTGACATTTCAGACACTGAGATACACTCGATAGCTGTCAGCGATCATGTGTCTTTAACTTTAGTAAATAAGAAGGTCACTCCGCCAATTAAAAACGGGAAATTTAATAGATCATTACTTAAAAATGAAGATTTTATTAAATATTTTAAAAAAGAGTGAGCTTTATATTTAGACTAATGACCTGCCTGGAACATCAGCATCTGTTCTCTGAGAAGCAGGAAAAGCTGTGATAAGATGTAAAATAATTTAATTCACATCACAGAAGAAGAAAAGAGAAAACAACCATATTCAGGAATTAGAAGAAATAATCAAATCATAGAAGAAGACGATGTGTCCTCCTGGGAACAGGAAATGCTGAACAAAATACATAAAACATAAAATACATAAAACAAAACTAGAATGAAATGACATTATCAATACCCCCCCCCCTCCTCAATCTTAGTAAAATCACTTCAGTTGTAAAATTTTGAACATGGTAACAAATCAGGTCAATATCTAGCCAACCAGTTAAAAATAAAGAAAGAAAAAATGACTTTAGGAGCTGTTAAAGACTTATCTGGGAACACACTATATGACCCTGAAAGAATAAACATCACCTTCAAGGACTTTTAAAAAACTTTATATTTACTACAGATGAACCCATCTACAGGCAAAATTGATCTTTTTCTTGATAACAGACGAATAAATAAATTATCAGAAAGTCAAGCAATAGCACTGGCCACAGCGCTGACATCAGGTGAAATCCAGGAAGTCCTGAAAAGTACGCCCAATCACAAGGCTCCAGGTCCAGATGGATTCTAGCAGGATCCTACAAAGAATTCTGGACATTTCTGGCACCAGTATTCCACAGAATGCTGCAGGAAATCAAGGAAAATGGCACCACATTTGAAGTCTAACATTAGTCTCCTTCAAAAACCATGCAAAGACCCCATATTTCACCACCAGCTACTGTCCAATATTCATTATAAGAACCCTGACCAGACTGGTTTCATAAAAAGGAGGCACTCATCAACAAACGCTTCCATAAACTGGTTAAAAATATAAATAATATTGTAAGTTGTTTGCTTTCCTGGTAGATGGACCTGGTCTGTCTGAGTAGACTTTTACCAACAAAAATAGAGACTCGCTTTTCATTTATTTATCCTGCCTCCACGTGCCTGTATTTGTCTACTCATCTTAGAATTTATGATGCCGGCATTTGTAACATAATAATAGGAGTGTGGAGGTGTGAATGGAGCAATGCTATGGTGTCATTATTATAGTTGATTAAAATAAATTCTAGAGTCTTACAGTTAATTTACATGTGAAAAAAGTTGCTCATGAAACAAAATTGAAAGCTGCAAACAAATGTCTGAGATTTATTGGCTACTCATGAAATTAAAAAAGTCTTGAAGTTATTAAATGTTATATATTTAATAACATAATTCTATAAACCAAGCATGCATGTGTTATAGTTTTTCATTTGAGAATCAAATTTTGTGATGTTTTCATGTGATTAAATTGAAGAAAGTGGAAACAGACCCAAAGCAGGTGATGCAGAAAGTGAGTCAGGGTTAAATCACAGATTGAGGCATATTTAGTCATTTTAACTTTCCTGGTATTTTCTTTTATATATATATATTGCCAAAAATATTCACCCATCCAAATAATTCAGGTGTTCTAATCATTTCTGTGGCCACAGGTGTATAACATCAAGCACCCAGGCGTGCAGACTGCTTCCATAAACATTTATGAAAGAATGGGTTTGAATGGACTGAGTGGTCCTGTGATGGGATGCCACCAGTCATGAAATTTCCTCACTACTAAATATTCCACAGTCAGCTCTTAGTAGAATTATTACATAGTGGATGTGACTGGGAATGACAATAACTTTCTGCAGAATCAATTGCTATAAATCTCCAAACCACAAATATATACAAAACCTGACATGTTGAATTTACCATGAGTAAAATGATTAGAACAATTGTTTTTATTTTTTATAGCTCTGTTTAGCTTCTGGTTTAATTACTTTTTACGAACATATTAATAATCGGAATAATTAATGATCAAAATTTTCAGTAACTTTGACATTAGACAACAGCTTCAAGATTTTCTCCTTTTTATTAATAATATTTCTGAGATCATATTTCAAATCCAAAATATATTAAGAGTTATAGAATTAAAAAAAAAATTTAAGTTTGAAAGCTGACTAGATACACTATTTAGAATAATTTGAAATAAACTATTTGAAATTTTTTTTATTTTAACTGTGATTTTAGCTCAAATAAATCTCTTCCTTTGAGGTTTTAGACATTCAAGTTATTCCCTTAAAAATATGAACGTAAGATCTCCATTTTCTTTCCAAGTATTGAAAAAATAACATTTAATAATAATAAAAAAAGTTTAGACTGTTAATGCAATAATTCATTTCATTATTTCAAATTTTGTTTTTAATTACTTTTATTAATTGCGAGGACTCCTATTAAGTAACAGTCTGTCATGAAGTCCATAAAATTTATTTCATTTTTTCGCTCACTGGAATTAGGGTCGCATAAACGTCAATAATTTATTGCACTTTTATTTGATTAACTTGGACTTTGCGAACACAAACAGATAATTTGGGTAATTCCGAAAAACATTCTCACTGTTTTCACACAAAAAGTAAATGACCACAGCCCTCTGTGCATAAATCGAACCTGAGATCTGATGAGGAGTGACAGTCGTCCAGTTTTCCTTCATCTCTGGGATTTTGGGGAATGATGGTGCTATTGTTGAATGCAGAGTGTGATTGGTGGAGCATGTCAACTGCTGACAGCTGGCACAAAGACAGTGGGTGGGAGGGGTTGTTCAAAGTGGACCATTGCCCAGCCATTTTCTCAACCCCAACTTTTCCAGGTTAGAAACAAAAAATCCTGTCTGGCTGAGCCTGAATGTCAGCTAAATAAAATGAAATCTGAACAATACATTAAATACAACATTTAGAATCTGATATTTTATTAATTTACTTTAATTAGTTTTATTAGTGTATTTATTGCTTTCTGGTTTTAGTAGCTTTTAAAAAGTGCAATTTATTTCATAGTACCCTCACTTTTTCAAGAGTTTTTAAAATAATAACAAACTTTATAAGTCTGGTTTTACTCTTTGACCTGTGATTATGTGCGTCTTTGTAGGAAGAAAAAAGGAACTGTTCCATATTTTCTTACTTTTCTCACTATTATCTTACTTTTTCTTGTTTAAATGTTAAATTATATAAATCATCAATTGTCAAAGTATGTGTCAATAAATGGTGTGGGCTTAACAGAAGTACATCTTTTATATAGTTTCAACATCTACAACTTTGCTAATTATAGTTTAAAATAGTAAATAGTAAAATTTAAAAATAACATTTTCTTCTTCAAAAGTCTTTTTATTAGACAAAAGGTTTCAATGTATACAATAACACAAAATGCTTCAGAATTTTCAAAATTTCAATCTTGTTCCCACCCTGACCCTTAAAACAACAAATAATTGGCAGCCTGCTGCCCAACCAAACCAAAAACAGAAAAAAAACAAAAAACCCCAAAACAAAACAAACAAACAAACAAACAAACAAACAAACAAACAACAACAGACTCATAAAAGAAAAGAAAGAAAAAATAATAAGAAGGGGGGGGGGTTCCTTGGACTACTCAGTAACAGTAGTTGTGGGCCTTTCAAAGAAGTCCAGAAAGGGGGACCACAGTTTATAAAATTTATTTTTAGACCCACAAACTGTATATCTAATTTTTTCCAAATCCATACAGGACATTATATCTTTTAGCCATAGTGTGTGTGAGGGGGGAGAAGAGTCTTTCCACTTCAGCAATATAGCTCGCCTGGCCAGCAGTAATGAAAAGTTTAATGTTCTGAGTCTGGAGTTGGACAGATTCAAATTCTGGACCGCACCAAACAGCACAGAGTGGCTCTGGTTCAATTTGATGCTGCAGGACATCAGACAGCGTATGGAATATAATGAAATAAATATTTTGTCGTTTCCTTAATCTGTGTGTGTGTGTGTGTGTGTGTGTGTGTGTGTGTGTGTGTGTGTGTGTGTCTTTACTTTACAACAAGACAAACAAAACAACAAAACAACAAAAAAGGTGTAAAAACATTATGTGCCAATTTTTATCATAACCTTTTTTTTTTTACATTTATTCTTTAACAATATTGATCCTGAAACCTTTTATTGATTATTATCATTATCTTTCTGGAAGACAGGTACAAAATCTGTACCTTAGCAAAATTACAATTACTCTTTCAGATTGTTTTTGATCTGTTTCACTTTTGGGCTGCAAATAAGGTTAATTTTATTTGTACTATTGACTTGGCTCATATCAGATATTTAATATTTATTTAAACTGCCACACTTTTTTCGTTTTTTTTTTTTTTTTTTGTCTCGGCCTGTGGATTGTCTTGATTTCAAAGGGCTGTAACGCCAGAAAACACTGGGTGATCTGGGCTTGGCATCTTTCATGCGGTCGAGCCACTGCAGTGGGGCATGATCTGAGCAGAGGGTGAACGAGTGTTTCAGGAGGTAATAGTGAAGGGAGTCGACCGCCCACCGGATTGCCAGGCATTCTTTCTCCACTGTGCTCTATTTGCTCTATCGCTCCGTCAGTTTCCAGCTAATGTACAGGATAGGGTGATCGACCCCCCCTTACCTGCCAGGAAAAAACGGCCCCCAGCCCTCTGTTCGAGGCAGGATAAAAGGGAGGGAAAAGTTAAGAGTGTGGAGCAGCAGCTCCCAGCAGAGGGCCTTTTTCACCCACACAAACACCGCATGGGATTTCTCTGTCCACTGGACCAGATTTGGGGCACCCTTTTGGGTGAGGTCAGTCAAGGGAATCTGCCAGTAGCCTTTGATTAAATCCAGTTTCGTAAAAAACTGTCCTGTGCCCAACCACTCCAGGAGTTCATTAATCCAAGGCATGGGGTAGGCATCAAACTGTGACACCTCATTCACCTTGCATTAGTCGACACAGAACCGTATAGATCCATCTGTCTTAACTACATGAACTATGGGGCTACACCACATGACGTGGTTCATTTCTATCACCCCCATTTTCAGCATTTTGGTCAATTCTCTCTGAAAAAAAATGGTCTTTTATGTCCAGGTAACCTGTAGGGCAGTGAACTACCCACCAGACCAGGCTGGCTTTCGAAATGGTGCTCTGTGAGATTCCTACAGCTGGGCAAAACGCTGTTGCAATGCAGCAACATCCGCTCTCTGGGCCTGTGTGAGATGGTTATCACAATTGAGGGAGGCAAGAATGGTGGAATTTCGCACCTCCAGCCCCAACTTATCTCTCTCCTTAACCAGGCTCACCAGAGAAGGGGTTTTAGCCTCTTGCAATGCTTTTAGGAGGTTGAGGTGATAAATCTCACCGTGTGACCACAAAGGGCCCTTGCCATTTGGCAAGTAATTTTGAGCCTGTACAAGTGAGTAATACAAACACTTTATGTCCCAGTGAAAATTGCCTGAGTCTAGTCCATCTGTTGTACAGGACTGCTGACGTTCCTGGGCCTGGAGCAAATTCTAACATGACAACTTCCCCAATGTGTGAAGCTTTGCTCGCAGATCCAGGATGTAGTGAATCTCATTTTTTGGACCTTCGTCCCAGTTTTCCTTAATTAGGTCCAACAGGTGGTAGAAGCTGATCCAAACCGATTTAATGCCCAATAATTCCTTCAGCTCTTTAAGTGTGCGAGACAATGTGCCCTGGTCAGTTAGGCTACGTTCACACTGCAGGTCTTAATGCTCAATTCCGATTTTTTGATTAAATCCGATTTTTTTGTCTGCTTGTTCACACTACAAATAAAATGTGACAGCAAACGCTCTCTAGTGTGAACGCTCAAAGCGGCCCGCATGCGCAAAACAAGGCGTCACACACAACGCGCTCTGTATAGACCCAGAGCAAACAGTATTGTTTGACTGATGGCCCTTAATATAAAGACTTCGGACTTTACGTTTCCCAATTTTTGCTTTAAGTTATTTTATTATTTACATAATAATGTAAATAACCTAATAATTATCCTTATTGTTCTTTTAGAGGAGCGGTGCTTCAAAGGATAGTTGCAGATTTCTGTCAGAATCTGCAGATTATACAGTACAAATAAAATGTTCACGTTTCTCCAACGTTGTCTTCCCAACAGTTTCACTGACATCTACACGGGATGGCCAGGAAGCGTTCACGATGTCTTCTCGGGCGCTTCTCCGGAGCTGATAATTGGCGTCTGTCTTGTGTCAGTGACGTAAAAGACGGATTTAATGCAACATGACCGTTCAAACAGCAGTCGCTTTCTAAAACATCGGATATGTATCGGATTCAGTACCACATACGAAAGTGACCCAGATCGGATTTGAAAATATCAGATTTGTGCCGTTCACACTGTCATACCATGATCGGATATGGGTCGCATAGGGTCAAAAAAGTCGGATTTGATGCGCTTTCGCCTGCAGTGTGAACGTAGCCTAAGTCTCTTTCAAGATACCGACTCGAGAGATGACCTAAAACAGTGCCTGCGCCACACTCTGCAGAAATGTTGCACAGCAGCACTGCTTTGGGATATTGTGTTGCATAATCCACCAGAACTAATACGAAGTGATATGGCCCAATGAGGTCCATGCCAATGTGCTCAAACGGACATTATACTTTCCAGAGTCTTATCATATCCCATATGCCCTGCCATCAGGTTATAATGAGCCACCTGAAAAATAATTTCCCAGGCCCATCGTCCAGTCTCTCTGTGCAGCCTTTCCACGAACTGCGCTAGGGCCACCAGAGCCAGCATCCGTGCACCTCCTTCCAACGGTGCGGGCCACAGCCACCTCGCTGCCATGTTGTGCAGCTTCTGGCTTCCGGCTTCCAGTGCAGTGTTATATTTTTAAGGCTGGCGTGTTTTGTAATGTTAAGTTGGTGGGACCCAAAGTGATATTTTTTTTCATGAGGCCCCAAGTCTCTGGTGGCACCCCTGTATGTTACCAGCCACAATATTGTGTATCTTTCTTTCTGCCTTTGTGCTTTAGAGGCAAACTCAAGTTTGTCCGCTTCTTTATACATGTGATTTCATAAAGTCCATTGCAATAGTTTCTGCAGTCTCCCTCCAAGAATTTAGTGATATCTGTGAGTCCTTTTATTATAGCTAGGATTATTAGTCCATATATTTAGGTGTTTATTATTCTCTCTGATCCATTTAAAAATACAGCAAAAAACCTAGCCTGAAACAGGCAACCCCTTAAAGGGAGCAGCCAGAAGACAAAGAAAAAAAATTAAGAAGCAAATGAACAGTTAAGGTCCTCATTGAAAAGTAACAGAATACCTTGTAATCTTCTAATTTTAAATGTTATTGGCTTATAAACTAGCCAATAATTCTGACCACTATATTTGTGTTATATAGATCATGAACAACCTTTTGTATATGGAAACAAGCTGATGCCAGGACCCTGACATCAGAATGAAAGGAAGTAATGAATGTTTTGGTTTTTGGAATTATTTTACTTTTTACTGTAAAACTATTTAAATATGTATAAATTATCTGAGCCAGTTTACTTCATCATCATCTCACATGTCCCTAGATTACACTAAAATTTAGCGATCGAAGTGCATTATGAAAATAAAAGCGAATAAGTCTTAACCCAAGCAATTTATGAAAAGCTGTGCATAATAATTTAACCTTTTATTGACCAAGCATCATTTAGGCCGTCTGGACATATTTGGTAATTTTGGCTGTAAAAGGGCCAAAAATCATATTATAAGTGAATTCTTTTGCCCCTTTTTTCAGAATAACCTCAGCTTTCAATATCTGGCAGTCATTTTACATTATTGTATTGTTGTGACAATGGAACAACAGTTAAAAGTGGAAAAAAATAAAAATCTGACTCTGTTTTTTCAGATTTATAGCTAAGTGGAAACTGATATTCAACAGGAACAAAATGTAACACAACATCAACTTTAAATATGAACTATACTAAATATGTACAATAAAGTTTTTGGGCCTAGGTCACTCAGTTTTTTAAATATCCAGGCCTTTTGGGGGCATTGCCACTTCGCCACACTCGTCACTCTGCTCCGTGAGTCATCAATTCTTACATGTGATTGGACCGTCGCAGCTCGTGCTTCCTAATGATGCACCGTAAAGTTTCATAAAGCTCGTTTTCTCGTCTTTTAGTCACCGTTTGAAATGTCTCTCTTGCCCAAATGGTCGAGGAGTTACGGTAGTTCGAAGCGCACATGGTCAAACCTAGGCGGAGTCAAGTTTTCCTTCTGTGTTGAGATAGCAGTATCTGTTGTGATTGGTGTGGGGGTAGGGACAGGCTTAGGGCGTCGGGGGGTTCCCCGGAGGCATCTTCCTTGGGGGGCTCAACCCGGGGTAGCGGTCATGTCCGGTTAGGGGCTCTGTTGGCTCTCAGGTGACTGTTTCCTCGCGGCTGCGTGCAGCGGGGCTAGGGGAGGGTCTGTGCTGACGGACGTGGGTTACTGACCTGGTAGCCTGGCTGCCCCTGGGTGGGCGTGAGGTTCTGGGGGCGCTCCGTCTCTGGGCTGGGACCCGGACCGGGCCTCGGGGGCTTGGGTCCTGGTTGGTGTGTTGCCGGGGTTGTGGGCGGGTGGGTGCATGGGGGCCCAGCCCTGGAGCAGGGTGCCGCCGGTGCGTCGAGCCACCTGGGGGGCTCTTCAACTGGTGGGGGAGATTGTCACATCTTGCAGGAGCTTTCCTCTCCTCAGGAGCTCCCTCTGCAGGAGGGGGAGATACAGGAGAGGTGGAGGAAGATCTCAGCCTGGGTGTTTATTGTCTTATGTAGTCTGGAAGATGAGTGGATGGTGGGGTGGGTGCAGTTTTCTCTGTGGTGGAGTTGGGTGGACTGTCCCGGGCTCTGTGGGGCCGGGCGGCGCTGCTGCACTGGGCCCCGGTCTGGATGGGCCTGGGCCCCCTTTCCCTGGCGGGTCGCGGAGTATGGGGGTGCCTACTGGGGTCAGCGGGGGAGCTGGCCCCAGGGAGGGGTCACTTGCCCCTCCCTTCCTTCCCTCCCCATCTCCAGCTGCCTCCCTCTTCCCGCTCCACCACAACCACCCACACATGCAGGGCCTTGGAGTAGGGGTATGTCACCAGGGTGCAGAGGAGGCTACCCCCCCCCTCTGTCCCCTTCTGGCTGCCTCTGCCTCAATTTTATCCCACAACTTAGACATTCACATTACTCACACTCTCATTACACATACATATAGGATCTTGGGGGTGGGCACGATACACGGAGTCCAAAGTACCATCAGGGTGTACACCCCACCCCTGGCATCGTTGCCCACCTCTCAATTTTAAATACACGTAGACATTGAGGGCTAGCAGGATGGACCATGCGCTTACCTGCTGCTCTCTGGCAGGTAGCTCCAAGCCCTCCTGGGTTTTAAATGCACCTTAGAACACACATGCATCAACATTACAATGAGCGGGTGGAGGGAGGTTTGGAGTCTTCTCTCACCCCCGTTCTCTGCGACCTGCTGGAGCAGGGGGGCTAGGACTAGGAGGAGGAGTTGGCCGTCCGACTGCGGTCTGGAGTGTGGAGCCTTCCTGCTGCTGCGGAGTCGGGGCGGTCTGCCTCCCCCCACCGCAGGGAAAAGGGAAACACCACCTAGGTCTGGGTGCAGTTCCCCCCTCCAGGGGCGGGGGCACCTAGACCCGGTTTGTAGAGTACGCTTGGGGAGTGTGATCGTGTGTACAACGTCTCTTTATGTCTGTCTCCACGTTGGTTGAGTGTGGAGTAAGTGCATATGAGAGCATGAGGGTGGGAATGGATGTTTGTATCTGTGTGTGCCTGTATGTCTGTGTCTATATGTCAGGTTGGGTGTCAGGCGCCACCTCTCTGGGGACATCTCAGGCCCTCCAAGGTTTGGAGGCCTATCTCCCCCTACCACCACTTCCCCTGCCAGTGGCGGACCCCCTCAGACATCGGTGCGTTGGTGGTTCTTTGTGTCCGGGGATGGGTGTCCGGCTTACTCCTTGGCGGCCGCTTATCGGGGCCTGGAGCCTGGGGCTCGCTCGGGCCACTTCGGAGGTGGGGTGCCCCCGGCCTCTCGGCCTGGGGCTCGGTCACTCAGGCGCAGCTGGCTGCCGGCGGAGCTCACGGGCGCGTCACTGCAACTCCCCCTGGCTTCTGCTCCGCGGCTGCTGAGTGAGCCCTCATCTGGGACTCTCCTCAGCTCTTTCCGGGACAGTGGCGCAGCTGCCCCTCTGTTGGTCTTCCTTGGTCTCTTGTGTTCTGGGGGCCTCTGGATGTCTGGAGTTTTGATCTCCTCCACACCTGCTTCACGCCCTGGAGGACGGGGCTGTGGCCCCCCCACACCCTCTAGCAGATTATTACATGAAGGAACCTTTTAAAAAACAAAAAAACAAGCGCGTCCATGCTCACAGGTGTACACACGGGTGATCACACCCACAAACTACACCCTTTTTGGCTCCTACCTCAAAGCACACTGTGTTCTGTTGATCTTATGTGCTGCACAATAATGTTTAACATTTAGTATTTACTGTCATATTCCCATATATCATTGTGATGTTGTTTATTCTATTACTCTTGTTCTCTTCTGCTTGCTTTCTTTTTTCTTTCTCAGCAGGTGATCCAGGTGATTGATATATGCATTTTTTTTTCTCTGCCCGTTCTGTTGGTTTTTGTCTTTTGCCCTTCTCCCCCGTCCCTCTTCTCAGCTGTTTCTCTTTCCCTCTTTCTTTCTCCCCTTCTTTCCCCCAGTCAAGTCTGTCCCGTATTCAGTAAGTGAAAATAAAATAAACAATAAAAGGTGAATCAAATGGACCATTACGGCAAGGCTGGGATGGTCAGTTTGGTAAAGTAAATCCGTTGGGCATCTTTCTTTGCCTTTAGACAACAATTCTGATGGCAAAAGAGCCAAACGGGACAGGCCAAAAAAAAAAAAAAAAAAGAGATAGCAGTATCTTGTGAACCCTTTGTGCTACCGTAATACACCAAATATCCCTGTAAAGTGCAGCTTCTCTTCTTTTCAAAACCGTTCCCATTTTCACTCTAGCGCAATCGATGACGGAGTTACAGTCGTTTAAAGAGCACTTGTAAAGCGGGCCCATGGTAACCAGTACTGTTGATGGTTCAAGGCTGTAAGTGCAGTGCCAAAAGTCTTTGTCCTAAAACATTTCTTATAAATGCTGCCTCTGCAAACACAGTTCTTCAAACTACTAATGACTTCCGAGGGGGCCAGCAAACACCTCGTCAGCTCCTCAATGGGTCCTCCACGGTCACTTGCCATGGTCTTATCATCACCCCAACACAGCCTGGATTATATTGCCCAGTGGCTGCTGGGAGTTCTGCTAATCTGACTACTCATTAACATTTAACAAAAATTCTGCCAGGGGACACAATAACAGAGAATTAATTCTGAGACGCTAGAGATCATCTCTTTTTGCACTGCATCTTGATTGGTTGAAGCCACCATTGTCATTGTTTGGCCCACTGACTGGCCAATCTAATGCAGCATTTCTTCTGCTGCATCAAATGAGCTGAACCTGCCATTTAGAGTAAAGGAACAATCTTGACTTACTAGATAGTTGAAGTTCAGTGTGACTTTTTGCAGTCTGTTGATGATTTAAGGTGCCATCTGCTGCACATGGAGGTGTTTGCTCATTGTGTTTTATCAGGTCCAAAGTCAACCCAGTTGTTTACTGGGACATTTTAGAGCTCTTCGTGATTTCATCCAGTGACTTTGACACTCAGTGTCAAAAGTACAACCAAATGTTTTGCTAAATATCTTATAGGGAGAAGAATTTAAATTATCCATCCAACCCACCTGACCTAAGACAATTTAGTTTTTGGATCATATTTAATAGACCACAGGTGTGTGAGGTTGTAAATATTTTCCTAACAAATTTAAATACACAAGAACCAAGTTAGTAGGATAGCCAACAGGAAACCAGTGATTTGTGGAATTATTTTTGTGACACTGCACAATCATAACTTTATATTTTTGTATTGTCTCAGTTTTTTCTGGGTGGTGCACTAGAAAATCTCTGTGCACTCAACTCACATCCAGTTACGGAAGAGCCTGTGCTGTTTGTCTAGCTTATAAAGTTTTTGTGAAGATTATTCGATCACTTTGCAAATGGTTAGAGTGATGTACTGTTTTTGGGTTTTATGATGTTTCCATAAAGCTGAACTTGGTTAAAACTTTCTACACTTAGCTGTAACAGCAGCTAAAAACAGCAGGTAATTTATTCAGCATCGAACCGGGGTGCAATGATTAGCTGGACAAAACCCTTAAATTGGTTTGTGTTGCCAGTTTCTCTGACTTGAGACAATTGGTGTCTTCGAAAAGTACCTCTTATCTCCTGTTTGTAAGATGGGAAAGTTGATAGAGTAAAAGAGAAGAGAAGGCAAACAGGACAGTTATGCATTCAGAAATGGAACAACGTTACACTACAGGGAGTGCAGAATTATTAGGCAAGTTGTATTTTTGAGGAATAATTTTATTATTGAACAACAACCATGTTCTCAATGAACCCAAAACACTCATTAATATCAAAGCTGAATGTTTGTGGAAGTAGTTTTTAGTTTTAGCTATTTTAGGGGGATATCTGTGTGTGCAGGTGACTATTACTGTGCATAATCATTAGGCAACTTAACAAAAAACAAATATATACCCATTTCAATTATTTATTTTTACCAGTGAAACCAATATAACATCTCCACATTCACAAATATACATTTCTGACATTCAAAAACAAAACAAAAACAAATCAGCGACCAATATAGCCACCTTTCTTTGAAAGGACACTCAAAAGCCTGCCATCCATGGATTCTGTCAGTGTTTTGATCTGTTCACCATCAACATTGCGTGCAGCAGCAACCACAGCCTCCCAGACACATTTCAGAGAGGTGTACTGTTTTCCCTCCTTGTAAATCTCACATTTGATGATGGACCACAGGTTCTCAATGGGGTTCAGATCAGGTGAACAAGGTGGCCATGTCATTAGTTTTTCTTCTTTTATACCCTTTTTTGCCAGCCACGCTGTGGAGTACTTGGACGCGTGTGATGTCCTGCATGAAAATCATGTTTTTCTTGTTTTCTTCCTGTACCACTGCTTGAAGAAGGTGTCTTCCAGAAACTGGCAGTAGGACTGGGAGTTGAGCTTGACTCCATCCTCAACCCGAAAAGGCCCCACAAGCTCATCTTTGATGATACCAGCCCAAACCAGTACTCCACCTCCACCTTGCTGGCGTCTGAGTCGGACTGGAGCTCTCTGCCCTTTACCAATCCAGCCACGGGCCCATCCATCTGGCCCATCAAGACTCACTCTCATTTCATCAGTCCATAAAACCTTAGAAAAATCAGTCTTGAGATATTTCTTGGCCCAGTCTTGACGTTTCAGCTTGTGTGTCTTGTTCAGTGGTGGTCGTCTTTCAGCCTTTCTTACCTTGGCCATGTCTCTGAGTATTGCACACCTTGTGCTTTTGGGCACTCCAGTGATGTTGCAGCTCTGAAATATGGCCAAACTGGTGGCAAGTGGCATCTTGGCAGCTGCACGCTTGACTTTTCTCAGTTCATGGGCAGTTATTTTGCGCCTTGGTTGTTCCACACGCTTCTTGCGACCCTGTTGACTATTTTGAATGAAACGCTTGATTGTTCGATGATCACGCTTCAGAAGCTTTGCAATTTTGAGACTGCTGCATCTCTCTGCAAGATATCTCACTATTTTTGACTTTTCTGAGTCTGTCAAGTCCTTCTTTTGACCCATTTTGCCAAAGGAAAGGACATTGCCTAATAATTATGCACACCTGATATAGGGTGTTGATGTCATTAGACCACACCCCTTCTCATTACAGAGATGCACATCACCTAATATGCTTAATTGGTAGTAGGCTTTCGAGCCTATACAGCTTGGAGTAAGACAACATGCATGAAGAGGTGATGTGGACAAAATACTCATTTGCCTAATAATTCTGCACTCCCTGTAGTTAAAGCCTGTCTTCCCTCGTTCGCACCTCTCATAACCAATATTATTCATTCCTCCCTGAACACTGGAATTGTTCCTGAAGCACTGAAAAAGGCTTCTGTTATCCCAATTCTCAAAAAGCCTGGTGCAGACCCCAATAACTTTGATAATCTTCGCCCTATATCAAATCTCCTCTTTATTTCAAAAATTCTTGAAAAAGTTGTTGTTTTATGCAGGTTGTTAAACAGGAACAGCCTTTTTAAAAAATATCCCTTCATGAAAAAGTTTGGAATTTTAATTTGTGTGTATTTTGCTTTCAGGAGAAGAATTTAAATCAGTGATCTAAATGTGATTTGAAAGGTTTCTGCCATGCAATTTACTGAAAATGGAAAGAAATCAGAACTGAAGAAGAAGTAAAAGGACTGTTTTTAGGAGGGGAAGATCAGATAAATTGAGTAATCGGTACTTTGGATGAGTCAAAGCTTTGAGCACAGTGCCAAAACTCTCTTCCAAAAACTTTACTCCCCTCCTCGTCACAGATCTGCAAATACCTGTTTATGCCACACACTAGTTTGTTCTTGTTTCTGTGCCAAAACCGCCCCTTCTCTATTTTTGTTTGCCAACTTCTCTCAAAAGGCAACTTGCGCATCTGCTGGGTCCAGAAGCCACCACCAATATTCGATGGGGCATTCCCCAAACTGCATCCTCTGGCCTAACTTGTTGAGTCATTATCAAAAAACCTCTGTCATTCATATTTGGGTTTGATATCCTTGCCAGTGAATTGTATTTAGTCTGAAGCATTTGTAAATTGACAATCTGGCATTCATAATAAAGTCTGAAGATTAGACAGATTACAGGAGTTTCGCAGAAGAAAACAAAAACAGGTCAGTGGAAGAAGGTTGCAAAATGACTTTCTATTTAAATGAAGAAAAAAAAAAGATTTTTCACAATATTCACATTTTTAAAAATATGCTAGTATTTCTGAGTCTGTTTCTCTTCTGTTTTATTCATAAAAGAAGCTCTGGCACTCCTTGCTTGTTTCAGGCCTTCACTACTTATGTTTGCACCCATTTAAGCTATTCACTGGAATTGAACAACTTGAATTGCAATAAATAAGTGGAGAAATTGGGGCGTTCTAGAGTTTTTGACTGGTAGCATATGTGTTGGGGCAGTTTATCATAACAGACATAAAACAAGGGGTGGGTTTTGATAATCGATTTTCCAATTAAAATCGATTTTAGCTTGAATAAAGCAATATCGATTCATTAAGTCCTGAATTGATTTTCAAATATAAATGTATTTTGCCAGAAACGCCAGAATCTCAGGTTAAACCCTCATGAATTCAACAACCAACAAACAGTTAAAAGAGTAAATGAGAGCAGGTAAACAGATTCCGCAAAAAAACGTAAACACAAAGCACTAACCCGACGCATCGTAATCTGTGAGATTTCGTTTTTTCTCAACTGACGGGCAGTGTTGGTCAAGTTACTTAAAAAAAAGTAATTAGTAACTAATTACTGATTACTTCCCCAAAAAGTAATCCCGTTACTTTACTGATTGTTATTTTCAAAAGTAATTAATTACTTAGTTACTTAGTTAGTTTTTAAAAACACGATTTACAACCTGAATAGGTGATAAAGCGATAGATCTTTCAGCCCAATTCTACTTTTTCTACATAATCCATCATACAAAATGTAATCAAATGGAAAAGTCCCTTTTTAAAACTTGTTTTATTAGTTTTAATCTTTTAACTTTATGCATCAAGCAAAAATTTAATTATATGCAACATTCTCTGACTGGAAGAAATTTGTTTAATATTTAAACCTATTTTCTACACATTCCAGCACATAAAATAAAATATTTTTTGTGTTTACACTCACTCTTTCAAATAGATGCAAGTAAAACACAGCAGAAAATAAATAAAGTCAAAGACTCAGCGGTCCTTTTGCTCTATTTTCACCTGTAACGCAGGAGCTGGGTAGGCGGAGGTTTACTCTGGTGCAGGTGTGCCGCGGCAGTCAGTGGAAGAATCCGCGAGTTTTTCTGTGAGTTTCCCATTACGTGGTTGCGCACTTGGTGCTTGCTCGGAAGTTTAGGGGGTTTTTTTCGCTGTAAAAAGAAGTTTTCTTCCCACGCACGGCGGACACTAATGTTTTTGTCACTTTTTATGGAATCAAACTTAAAGTAAGGTCAGTACTTCCACACTTTAAACGCTGCACGCTCATATTCTCTCCCGTACTGATATATTATCCATTGTTGATCTGCACACAGCTGTTGTCATGAACATCGCACTTGCTTATGTCACTGTCATGAGACATTCTCACAAAAATCACGGTTTTAGTAATGCAGTAACGCAGCGTTCCTACGGGAAAGTAAAGGTAATCTAATTGCTGTTTTTGCAATAGTAATCCCTTACTTTACTCATTACTTGAAAAAAGTAATCTGATTACAGTAACGCGTTACTGCCCATCTCTGCTGACGGGACGTACACAGACACGCCGTCGGGGCTCAAAGCCGACAACTCACAGATTCTCTTGCTGCAGGTTTCATCACCCTCCAAACCAAAACCAGCAGCAAAAGAAGATCAAAACTACACTTCACATTTTGCTTCACATAAACATAGTCATTAATTCCCTTACTTTTGCTGTTTTGCTTTCACCACAATAAAAATCACATTTCCTGCACAGCTCTTTCTTTCTCTTTTAGTGTGTACTTCCAGAACAGTTTCCCCATCTCAAATCTCAGTTTTTGGCATTATTCGTTTGCTTATTACCCACCATTGTTTACAGCGCATTCGGTTGGAATTGAATACATTCTAGAAATCAGTGACAATACCCAGCCCTACATAAAACATGCATCATACAGTGTTGGGAAGGTTACTTTTAAAATGTATTCCATTACAGAATACAGAATACATGCCCCAAAATGTATTCTGTAACCTATTCCGTTACGTGACTCAATGACAGTAACGTATTCTGAATACTTTGGATTACTTAATATATTGTGGCGAGTTCAGACAAAGAGGAGACGGAGGTATCGTTTGGTCTTGCTTCCCGTGAGCTAGCCAGGGAGCACAGCCGTTTATTACATTTGCAGAAGAACACACTGCCACTAGCTAACTGCTCAGCGCGGCAACCACAACACACATAGGGCGCCCTCTGACCCCGGAAGGACACACCGTCGCAGCGAGAGGGCGTCACCCGTCACCATGGCAACATACACAAAACATAACTGTACAAGCAGAACCCCGAACAGCCCTGACCCGCTACAATATTATCATGCTTTTTACAACAACGTGAATGTACTATTGCTGTGTGATTTATTACTATTACTGAAGGTCCGCGACTCCGAACTGTAGTAAAGGGACCTTTGACTAATGCTGGGCTCACACTGTGCGATTTTTGGCCCATTTTGAACCGATTTTTGAGTCGTGCGATCGTTTTGGCGATCGGCCCGATTTTGGCCTTCATCGTGCGTCGTGCATCGTGTAGTATACGTGGGGTAACGAGACGCGATTAACACCTCACGACCAGCTCCCGATCATCAATCGCTTGGTCGTGAGGGTGTCACCGCAGTTTGCCACACTGCGCACGCGCAAACACAAATGTCAGCGAAAAAGACGGCGTAGCACGGCAGTGCAGCGTGTGATCTGGACACAAGCGATGGAGGCACAACCTGTAGAACCATCCGAGCCCTTTCGATGTGGCCTCACAAAATTATCACGACCACAACAACCGTGAAAATAGTTGGATCGACACTGCTGCTCAATCACAGCTGCCTGACCAATGTTTTTCATTAGCAATTTAGCAAAGTTGATGGTGGTGGTGTGTCTGTGTGAGTGAAAGACGGAGAGGGAGAGCGAGCGACAGAATTTCTGTTATAACCTTCATTTTTATGGACGCACAGTGTGAGCACTCAGGTCGCATCAGAGCATCGGGCCGTATAGTGTGAGACCCTGCATCGTGACCTATGAACTTCTAACCCCTGCGAGTCAATCGTACAGTTTGAGCAGGAGCTGAATCGCGCGACTGAAAAAAATCGCACAGTGTAAGCCCAGCATAATACGGCGGGGTCCCTGTCGGCTGGTAGCCGAAAAATAGCTCTACTTTGTTGTGTGGGTCAACTTTTCTTGCGACAGACAGAGAGAGGCGTTGAAAGGCTGCTCCAACGGAACTTGTTGTTTTCGGAGGAAAACACGAACACAGTGTACAGTCGAGTCTTAATAGCTTACTTACAACTGGGCTCGTCAGGCACTCTTCTTGGCTGCAGTGGTTATTATTATATTTACATGCTTCCAGCTCCCGTTTTTGCTCGATGACTGCTCGTACCTTTCCACTCCCCTTTTTCTCCCTCCTAGCGCTCACAGACACATAACGTGTATGGCAGTCCATTCTCCCAGCAGCACGGACTACACTGAACATGATGCTACATTCTTTAGAGCTATGCTTGTAGCATTCTGCCTGTTAGCTTAGCACAACAACAACAACAACGAAAAGGCGCTCTCTCACCCAGGAAACACACAGTCGCAGAGAGAGAGAGCGTCGCCCTGTAACCATGGCAACCGTAACGCTGCCGCCTGGAACAACAGAACGTAGCTGTCAAACAAAACCCAAACAGTCCTGACCCGCGACAAAATGAAACAGGAAAGTACCGCAGTGTAATCCATTTATTTCAACAAAGTAACTGTATTCTGAATACCACCTTTTTAAACGGTAACTGTAACGGAATACAGTTACTCATATTTTGTATTCTAAATACGTAACGGTGGTACATGTATTCCGTTACTCCCCAACACTGGCATCATAGGAAGTTCAGAAAGAGAACCAGGGGCAGGAAGGACCACAGGTCACTTATTTAGCCAGCCTAACCACTGAAGAAGCACAGGCAATAGAAACAGGTAAATCTGATTGTATAGAACACCCAACTCTGGGGACCAAACAACAAACAAAACCACTGATGCAGTTGGGTTGGTTTGTGTAATTGACGTATTTGGGACGAACCCAAATCTGAGGGAGGGACTCTGTAAAACTTTAAGTCTATTGTACCCTGCAATCGAGCGCACTGACATGCCTAGCTAGGTTGTGGTGTACAAAGGGTTAGGGTGAGGGTTTGGGGGAACACTCACAGTGGGTTTGGTGCAAGCAAAGAGAAGCAATGGATTAGAGGGGTCATTTGATCCCGCAGTGTAGATAGTATTGGAGTATAGATGCTATTGGAGTACCCAGTGGGATGCCTGATGAGTTTAAAGCAAGAAATCATATAGTTGCCGGGTTTGAATCACTTTTCTGGTAACAATCAAAAAAACAAAAAAAAACAAACAAAAAAAAAAAAAACGTAGATTGGCTTAATTACTCGTACTATAATCAGCAGAGATTCTTAAATTGCACAAGGGATGACCTGAAGGGGCTCTTTGAGCTGTTCCAGCCCACCTCACTGATGGCGTGGCAAAATAGAATGGCTTTAGACATGCTTTCAGCTGAAAGGGGGGGCTTTTGAGGATTACTGTTGCACATACATTCCAAATAACACTGCAGCCAATGGAAGCATAACAAAAGCTCTTGCCGGTCTGGCCTTGCTGTCGGAAGAATTGGCAGAGAATTCTGGGAGAAACGACTGATTGGATGCAGAGTTATTTTGGAAAGTATAAGGAGTTAGTCATGATTATAATGATTTCTATGGCTTTCTTTGCTGTATACCCTGCATTAGAATTAATTTATTAATTGATAATCATTAATTGATTACTCATTACAGCACTAACTAAAGAAAATTCTCCACCCCCAGTGTGTGTGTGTTTGTGTGTGAGAGGAGATAGTCAGGCAGCGATAGGAGAAGGCAGGTTTCCATCCCTAGGTGAAGCTGCACCCAAGATGGAGGAGAAGAAGAGCGCCAAGAAGTTGGGACAAGCTTGAGCGCCTATAAGCAGGGCTAAGTCTAAACCATGGCCGTCCCCAACTGCTTTTTGTCCAATCAGATAATAGCACATTTTTCATATTTAAGAATGCGAACGGCTAAGTTAGGACACACTCTTCCCAAGGTTGGCTGCAGGTTACTGAAAAGGAAGTACCCTCTATAATATCAAAACCAACCTGGATTACTTACAGGAATGCAAGGGTTCTTTTGTCATGAGTTTAGAGGGTAAGGAGCGAGCATCCAAATGCAGGATGCAAAGGGAGGCAGAAAAATACAAAACCGAAAAGTATAAACTGAGAAAGAAAACATAAAAACTGGACAACATACTAACACAAAAACAGTGGGATGAGGAGAACAGTGAAAGGACAAGGGGAGGCAGTGATAATGTATATACACAGAAGGGTAATTTTGGGAAGTGGAGACAGCTGGGGTGAATGAAACCGTTCAAGTAAAGCACAGGGTACGACATAAAGGCAGCAAGACTAAAAGAAAAGCACAAAAACACTGACTTTCTAGGTAAAAGAGTGAGTGTGATAACAAACAGGGAAGACAGACACAGAAATGAATGAACTTAATACAACGGACTTGACACAGGAGGAAGGAACACTAGGGTGGGAATTAAACTCTACAGTAATTTAAAAGTTCGAACAAGACTGAATAGACTAAAAAATGCGAATACAAGAAGTAATATAAGCATTACGCAAACCTGGAAAATCATAGACTATTTAAATCATAGATGTCAAATTTGGCCCGCAGCCTAATTACATTTGGCCCGCGAAGCCATACCAAATTACTATTAGAGCTGGCCTACTGGTATTATACAGCTAATATATATATTGTTTAGTATTAAGCTTTGCTTGTTCCATATTCAGTTTTCCAGCAAAACTTATTTGAGTCCATAAGAAAAGATTCATTCTTATATCTGGAGGAAGATTTTTTTTTTTTTTCAATAAATATTAATGTTAGCCCGCGACTTTGTTCCAGTTTTGAATTTCGGCCCACTGTGTATTTGAGTTTGACACCCCTGATTTAAATAAACCAAATTAGAAAGTCCAAAAACTCATGCGTGTGTTTTGCCAGGCTTTAGAAACAGCCACTGAGTTGTCAATCACCAGGCTGACCCTTCACCCCGACTTCTCTGGGTGGACTCTCAACAGCTGTTCATCTGCTCCTTTCTTGTCATTGTGTCCTCTTTTCATTCAGTAAGAGAAGGTCTGAGCTGCTCAACCATTTCCATAATCTCCATTAAACACTTCAAATCGGTGCTTTAAGAGCGCTGCCATCTGCATAATCCCATTAACTCTGGAGCTGCAGCACCACAGCCAAGACAACGCCACTGCAGCCAGTAGGAGCTCCAGCTCAGGTGGAAGGAAAAAAGGCAGATTTAGTTAGTGTCAGGTTTTTGAATGAATAAAAGACAAGCAAAGGAGAAGCCTGACAGTTTAAGGCGGCAATGGAGGCTGAGCCAAATCTGCTCAAAGGAGACAAAATAAAAATCTTTTTAATCGGAAAACCTCATCCTGATGTAAATCCGTTGGTGCTCCCCCTCTGTCTAGGGAAAAGTCCACTTACACAGTTTCCTATCTCTGCTTTCTCACCTACTCTGATGAATGAGAAGGAAAAACAGATTCAGTTTCTGATGACAAGGAAAATAGGTCAGATTTAATTCGGACTAAAATCTGGGTGTTTCACAGCTGTACTGACACCCATTAAAACAAACAAACAAAAAAAAACCTGTCTGATCAAACAACTCCACTGGAGTCCGAGCAAATCTGAAAAGGAAAAAACAAACAAACAAACAAAAAAACAAAACAAAACCCTGACCTGTCAACAAAGCCAAAATAAGTTTAACGTTTTCTCCAAAAGACAGCAGAGGGTAAAGATCCTGGAGAGGCCTGAGCGCCCAGAAACAAACAAAATAAATCATCTATCACAGATCAAAAGGTTGACGAAAAGTCGCAAAGTGGTTTAGTGATTAATAAACCACAGATGCATCCAGAGGAAACACTAATGAACCACACTGATCAAAAATAACTAGTTCTTTTTGCAGCTTCTTAAGTTTAACAGAAGTCAATAATACGTCAAGTACTGCCTTTCTTTTTTTTAAATATATGACTTTTTTTTCAGGAAACAACTTCACACACTCTAGAAAAACTTCCAACTATCAACAAAAAACTATTAAAACATGTTTGTTGCATTTACCACTAATAGATAATTATGGGATGCATCCACGTATCTCTATAGTGTCTAAAAAAAATCCAGACTTTTTGTTTAAACATTAAAACTTTTTCTCAGATTATAAATACTAAGTGTTCCTGCTGTGCATCTAGAAGCAGACACTATATTCAAAGTTTTACATTAACTGGTTTCATAAAGCACCTTAAAACATCTGCTGGTGTAACTGGCAGTTTGTGCATAACACTGAATTGAAATAAATAAATAAATAAATATTCTCTTAAATCAATACAAAACTGCCTCCATTGAAACTTTATAACTTCATCACAAAAATCTATTAATATCCATTATTACAATAAATAAAATAGCTATTATGCTGAGTCATGAAGTAAACCATACAAAACAATACATATGGCAGCAGGACGGTTGTGTGGTGATTAGTGCTAATTCATGATAAAAAGACCCTCAGTTGGAATTCACTGGGTAGGCGGAGATTTTCTGTGTGCAGTTTGAACCCACACAGACATCTGCAGGACATGCAAAGGCATGCATGGGGTGAGGTTAATCGGCAATATATACAAATGGTGGTGGTGGGTGTGTATGTGTGGGGAGGGGGGGTTACAGCCAATAACCCTATCTCCTCCCTATCAGCCTATCACAGCAGGTTTACCATCAGACAAAGTCAACAAACCATGCATTTAACTTTTGCAGCACGTGGCAGACACCAGCTCTGATGCATAGCAATTTAATAAGATGGTGGAACAACTCACCTCTGTAGGTATAGAGTATTTCTAGCATTTTTTTAAATATATAATTTGACACAATTTTCACTCTGATCACGGTCATCCTGCCCATGCAGTGTGATCTCCACTGTAATGGGATTACAAGCGCTAAAAAGTCAGATTCTCATTTGACATTTCTTTATTTGTGCCACAGACTGTTTCAAGACATAGTGCTAAAAACCAGAGAGAGAAGATAAAATGTTCTCCCTGCTTCATTCTGGTCACAATCTTCATCATCACCTCAGTACAAACATCTGTTATTGCAGATGGCTGTTACTCTGTTATCTTCTACCATGGTTGAAGCAGTGGTTGTTTTTGTAAAGATGATGCTGTGCATTATGGCCAAACACCCCCACTTTGGCATCATCTGTTCTAGGGACACTGGGCCTCATTTACTAACAGTATGTAAACAAAAATGTTTTGTATAAATTGTGTATATAAACATTTCACACAAAATTCCCTGATTTATGTATTTTTATACCTGAATTTGTTCATACTTTAATAACAAATTTAAAGGCCTCTCTGACCATTATTACAAACAAATGTAAGTCGGGCTGCCTTAAGAAATTAAAAACACAAGTTTATAAAATGAATAGGCCTACTCCTACTACAGCTACCACTACTGTTGTTGTTGTTGTTGTTGCTGTTATTATTATTATAATTATTATATTGTCTTTATTATATTTATGGTTTTCCAAAACACCATAAACCAAAAGATGTTCAGAATTTACACAAAAATGCATGTAAGGAAAAAGAAATACTATCACTACGAGAGAGGCCACCCTGAGAAGAAAGCGAATTTGTGCTGCTTGCATGTGTAATAGGGCTGCAACGACTCATCTAGTATTTAGAATAATTCGATTACAAAAAATTGTCGACACAAAATGATGCCTTTGATGCTTCATTTAATGCACGGTTCTGTCACCATGAAAACACAAACCTGAACGTTTCAGCCGAAACATTGTTTAGACCCACACAGTTTTAAACAAAAACCGTGCTAAGAGAAGAGCAGCAGTGATGATGAGGCTAGCACAGTTTAACATGGAGCCGGATTCGGTTTAGACACTGCAAAGAGCGAAGAGGCGATGCCGTTACCAAGATGTTGAGCAAGACGGTAAGCTTTGGATGCTAGAAAAAAAGAGCAGCGCTGTTCCTGTAACCACCATTAAAACCTTTAATGGAAACCCATACAAACAAACAAACAAACAAACAAACAAACAAACAAACAAACAAACAAACAAAAACAAAAAAAACCCCAAAAACAGAGTTGTTCATCAAACCACCTGATCAACAAAACTGCGCAGCTCCATCCACCACCAATTGTTTTACACAGCAAAAAAAATCTGCAGTAGCCCTTCAGAATCATGAAAATATGCAGACGAACTGTTAACTGTTAACAGCCATACATGAAAGCATACCTGCAGCAAGCAGGGACGAGTCTACAGGGGGGCACGAGGTGTGCTGCACCATATTTATTTCAACCTTTTCATAACTTCTTGATGCATGCTCAATCTTCCAGCTAAGTAAATCCCAAAAAGTTGAGTCTGTTCATCTAAACTTAGCGTTTTCAGTGGGAGAAACATTGAGTCACTCATCCAAATCTCAGCTGACTGCAAGTTTCCCCAACCTTTTAAGCATACATTTGCATAATGACTGACACTACTACCACTGGCGATCAGTGGGCTGTGAGGTCAAAAGGGAAAGACCATGTCAGAATCGAGGAGGGGGCCGAAGGTTACATCTTTCACCATCTTACAATGCTGTGATAGCAGCCATTCCCCAACTCTCTGTGAACAGTACCCATGGCCATTGATCAGTAGTCATGACAATTTGGATATAAATGATCAAGAAACTGACATCACTTTTAGCAGGTCTCTTTTCATCATGAGTGACTTGGAAAATTCAGTCAGTCTTGAATATTTTTGGATTGTTTTTATACTCTTGCATACTAACACATAACTACATAACTTTCCCAAATCACTTGAATAAAAATAGAATAAGAAATGGAAAAGAATGAGAATAAATAAATACAATAGTTTTGTTTTATAGACAATACACAACTACAAACTTTTGTTGTGATTTGATGTTATATAAATAAAATTGAAATGGAAAAAAAAGCTCAATTACCTCATTCTCACCCAAAAATTCTAAAGATCTGCAAAAAATTATTAATCAGTTAAAGCTTTGTACCTCTTTACTCAAATCCCATTATGACCAAACTGTTCAAACATGCATCTCACCGTTTTAGAACTTATTTAGTAAATATTACTCTGTTTCTCCCTGATGTACTGTAATCACACCACTACTCAAAAAAATAAAATAAAATAACTTAGACCCCTTGTTAACTAATATTTCTAAAACAATTCCTAATCTTTCATTCCTCAAAAATGATTAGAAAAAAAAACATGTTTACAAACAAATGAAAGAACATCTTTGATCCCACAGTCTTCCTGATAAGTACCAATCAGGATTTAGAACTGGCCATAGCACAGAAAGAGCTTTTACTCAAGTCCTTAAGATCAACATTGACTCGCAGAGTTTCAGTTTTAGTTCTTCTTGGTCTCATTGCACTCAACACTTCTGATCGAGACATTCATCGTAAGCTTAGTGACTCAGCTGGTTTAACCAGTGTTGGGAAGGTTACTTTTAAAATGTATTCCACTACAGATTACAGAGTACAAAATACATTTTGGGCCATGTAACGTATACGTAACCGTTACGTTCCTCAGTGAGAGTAATGTATTCTGAATACTTTGGGTTACTTAATATATTATCATGCTTTGTACAACTACATGAATGTGCTATTGCTGTGTTATTTATTTCTTTTACTGAAGGTTATTCACCATACCAATACCAACTAGATTTTTAAATCTTAATATAAAGTGAGTAACAGTAGGGTGGACATTAGGTAAGGCTGCACTTTTTGCAGCGATCTCATATAGAAAACTATTCCACGCAAATATAAAACAGGTCCGCGGCTCCGAACCGTAAAGGCATAAAACCGTAAAGAGACCTCTGGCTAATACGTCGGGTTCCGTGTCGGGCTCGTAGCCGAAAACTAACTTTACTTTGTCTGGGTCAACTTTGTACATATATATATTATATATTTACATGCTTCTTTAATTTAAAGGAGTACAGCCACTGGCGTGGACACCAAAAATATAGAATTCATAGCCTTATGAAACAGGAAAATACCGCCGTGCAATCCATTCATTTCAACAAAGTAACCGTATTCTGAATACCACCTTTTAAAACGGTAACTGTAACGGAATACGGTTACTCATATTTTGTATTTTAAATACGTAACGGTGGTTCATGTATTCCGTTACTCCCCAACACTGGGTTTAACAGGTGAGGTTTGGTCCATTCCTCTTTAACCTTGTCATCCTCCTAATCGGTACTGTTATAAAGAATCATATCCAACCAGACCTGCAGATCTTTGACCTTTCCTGTTCTTTGGAACAAGCTGCTTGCTGACCTGAGATCAATTACATCTGTGCATAGATTCAAAAACAGAGTCAAAGCCATTATATTTACCTAAGCTTACACTTAGGTTCTGTTTAATAATTCTTTTTTTGGTTGCCCTCACTGCCTCAAGGCATTGTAAACCTGCATAGGTTTTTATGATTTTATCTTCTGTGTTTGGCAAATAGCATTGTAACCTTTCCCGGACTGATAGGCAACAACAATTCCCTAATTTAAGGTTATTGCTGATGTCTTTCTTCCTGACATTGTGTTAAACACTTGAATGCTCCAGACCAGCAAATTGCCAGATCTTCTGCTGATAATCAGTTATTCAGGTGTATTTGATTAGCAGGACCCGGCTGCAATTTACCCTTCTGTAGGTTAGCTTTTCATTAATATTTCTCACATTAATGTCTGCTCTAGTTTATTTCTAATGCATTTATGGAAGTGTGTAGGTTGTGATAAATCTAAGACCCTGTGGTTGACTATGTGTCTGTATGCTGGAACATGTATACTTATCTTTACAATGTGGCTTTCATTCAAAATGTGAATCACTTTGTAAATGTCTCTTTTTGTGATCAGCTCTGATGATGTCAAGTTTTGTTGTTCATCTGAGGTTATATTTACCTAATTTTATTTAATTTAAACCTGCTTAGGACCAGATTATTTTATCATGTCCTGATACATCATTTAAAGAGAGTGAACTTTCTCTTTATCACTTTCATTTGACTGTATGCTGAGTTTTCAGTGTCATGAAGGTGAAGGCAGCTCTTTTTCCTTTTTACCTGCAGTGATACAGATGCTGCATAGGTCCATTGTGCTGAACAGAGAGCTGAGCATAAAAGTGAAGCTGTTGATTTACCTCTCTGTTTGAGACAGGGTCATTCAGGAGGCACTCAGAATAGAGCCACAGATCCTCCACATCTCGGTGACACAGGTTCGGGCATTTCACCCAAAACATGCTGAAGAGAATTACATCTCTCAGATGGCCTGGAAATGCCTCGGTGCTCCCTGGATGAACTGGAGGGAGGTCTGGGCTTCTTTGCTTAGGCTGCTGCCTCTATGACAGGGCCCCATATAAGTGGCAGAGCATGGACCAACAGAACAGACAAGTAAACTTTAACTTTCTATTAAAGAAATACATTTTGTGTCACAGAAAATGTATAAATGTTTTTATACATGATCTAAATAGGTCTTCAGCATTGTACAATATAAAGCGTCTTGAGGCAACTTTTGTTGTGATTTGGCACTATATAAATAAAATTGAATTGAATTGAACATTGGTGGAATTGCAATTAATAGAGCTCATATAAGGTTGAGAAAGTTGATAATTACTCTTGTGATACTCATTACTTATGACTGGGGTTTTAGGTTCTGTCAAGTCGGACAACACAAAGAAAGCCTGGCCATGTTGAACTCGTTTCATAGAACATATGCCTTGAGTCCCGATGACATGTAGAAAACACAGCCTCACACTCGCGCTCTCTCTCTCTCTCTCTCTCTCTCTCTCTCTCTCTCACTCACATGGACACACACACACACACACACACACACACTCACACACACACACGTACACTCAGAATGTTTCCTGCTCTGATTGGTCTGCTTTCAATGATTCATGAGTCATCTCTGAGCAGGAATTCCAGATCATTCATAATGAATAACAGCAAACATTAAAGAAGGTTTCTGCTCTGTCTCGAACTCACAAAGCTCTGAAGAAATACTAAAATAACACAAATAGTGACCTGAGAGACCAAAGAACATGTTGCAAGAAAACACTGGGAGAAAAGGAGAGCTCAGACTGTTTGGCTGCAACCAATTAAACCAATTTGTTTGACTGAGTAAACTGGACAGTGAGTAGACCAATAGATAAAACTACATAGAGCCAATCAAAACTCGTTACACTGATTCTACTACACAGAACCAGTGTGTAGTGGTAGCTATTGCTAGCATTGGTTGAGAACGTTTTTCTTTTTTTCCTAGTGTATCTATTAAATAGAAAATACAGAAAATAGTTTTTATAATAGGGTTTTTTGAATAGTGTTTTTTTTTATCATCAAAATAGTAAATCTTAACTAAAACCAAGATTAGTATTTCAATTTCTCTTTTTTATATAAGCATCTGCTCTGTTAAAATGATAGCTAACATGCAACTAACATTTCCTGTATCAAATATCACTGGAGAGAGTCCACTGTGGATCATGCTTGTGACAACTCATGGAAAGAAAAAAATAAATAATGGGACACAGCAAGGGAGTGCAGCAAGAAATATGGTTGACAGAGATATACCTCAAGAGATAGACTACTTATGAACTATTCATAAAATTGTCTGTATAGGTTCTCAGTCATCCAGGTCACGGTAGTTTAAGGAGCTTGGAAAAAGCGAATGGATTTCTTTAATTTAAAGGAGTACAGACGCTTTCTTTCCAAGCTCCTTAGACTATTCATAAAATCAGTCCAACAATTGATCATGTTTAATTACAGCATATAAACTTGTTATTGTGGTTACATAGCCTTAGAAAAGAGGACAACTCAACAATGCATCATTTGTTTACTCTGATATGTAAACACCACACTAACACTGATTACAACTACACAGAATCAGTTGAGTCCAGCCAGCTGCGTGCATGAACACGCATCGACAAAAAGACGCATAAGAGTGAAACAACATAAAACCATCCTACTGATATAAAAACACATTGTTGTGATCTCTTCCTCAGATCACCTGGTCTAAAATAGGTTAATTTAACCTAGTTACTATGGTGATTTCCCCTGGTTAACGATGTTGTGTGTGCACAGATCATTTCTGTATCAGAGCACACGTAGGCTAAAATACAGTAAAGCAAAGCTTTGATTTATGGGAATATTTGGGACTGTACCTCTATTGGTGTGATGACCAGGATGCTCATTCTTAGGAAGACTAATAAAAATCCTGAATTTTCTCCATAGTTTGTGTTATTGTGATTTGAACATCTAGGTCATAGAAAAGCGTTTGTATTTAAAACATCCTTAAATGGGACACTGGGATTATTTTGCATTGGCTGAAACCCTGATGTTAATTTTGATTGATTGATTGGTAATTTATTTCAACATGTGAACAATATACAAGTACATTTAGAAAAGAAATGAGAGAAAAAAATATATACTATACAAATTACATACAAAAAAACATTCTGATTAATTTACATGTTGAAAGGGAGTGGGAAGAAGTATACACTTATTTAATCCCACCCCTGTCCCATAAATTATCAGTGAATATTTAGTCAGCTTCCTTACTGATATAATTTGTAATAAAAATAGTGAACAGATTTCTGATATACTATATACTATAATATCACATCATGAATTTTTTGTTTGTTTGTTTTTAAATAGAGACATTCACTTAATTTAAATATTTTCCTTTTCTTTATAGATCGAGAAGATCATATTTTTATAACTTGCAACATGGAGAAGGACTCAAAATAAGAAGGAAATGAAAAAAAGATTTATTTTAGGGGTTAAAAACTATACAAAATTTAAAGTTTAAATAAATAATACAATTCAGATTTTTTTTAGAGGATATTACAGTTATTACCATTTTCAGATGTTATAAAGTGAAGTCATTCGGGGATAATACAAATGATTTGCAAGAGTAGTGAATAGATTTAAATAACTGTCTTGTGGAGGTAATTTGCAGTTTTCTGGTAGAGGTTACAGTAATGGGCACAGACAGTTGTCTTTATGCTCACCATTAAGTTAGTTTGATCAGTTTGTCATCAAGTGGAATTTAAGCTTTAGGTGCTCTTCAGTATCTCTTCTAAAACTCCACCTTCATGCTGTAAGTAAGATAAGATAACATTACAGATCTTGAAGAATTCACTTGGCAAAATCCATAAACAGTAGCACATTAGCTGATTTCAACCTGCCCAAAAAAAAGAATACAAGGGAATATGGGAGTAATTTTGAGACAAGCCATTTCCCCCCACTGCACTGCTACACACGATGTTGGGGATTCCCTTAAGTAATTCCCCTAATTTTTAACTTGTAATTGTGATTTCTTACTTAAGTTTCAGTTCTTCTGACTTTCTGCCAGAGTTCCTTCTAAAATGTAAATATAGGAACTGAATCCTGAAGCTAAATGAAATATGCTTATTCGTAAAACTTTTTTCACTGAACAAGTTGTTTGCGGCAATGCTAAATGGTGTCAGTGGAAAATAATAAAAATGAAGAGTTGGAGGAGGCTGGATCCAGACTGGCCAGAGATAAACTCAAAGACATTAATTAACGTTCAAGACAGCTAAAAGATATAGAAGGAGAAGGATGGAAAGTTATACATGAAAATTAAGAGAAATTCTGTGTAAAAAAAAAACAAAAAACAACAAAACAAAAAAAACCCGATTTAGATATCTCCCCATCCCCCAACCTACCGCCTTCATTCTACCCACCCTGCTGTTAAAATTCAAATGCTCCTCATTAAAATCCACCTTCGGATCCATGTCAAACAGAGATCAAGAAAGTAAAACATATCTGCTCTATGCTGGTTCCCACTGTTGCAGAGGTTTTCGATTACAGTACTTTCTGAATTGAATGTGGTCCTTTAAAAAATCTGAAATTAAAATCGATGTTTGAGCTTTTAATGTGAAATAGAAAAGAACCATACTTGGAAATCATGTTCGTCAATGTGAAAGTCAATAAATTTGAAAAGTGACAATTTGCTAAAATGGTAAATGGACTGGTTCTTATAAAGTGCTTTTCTACTCTAAGGACTCAAAGCGCTTTTTACAACTTGCCTGGTTCAACCATTCACACGAGTACTTTTTCTACGTGCTTTCTATCTAACATCCACAGACATTTATGCTCTGATGGATACATCTTGCACTAGGATATATGATATAAGGATATATATCTATATATTTAAAAAAAAAAACAAAAAAAAAAACACTCCTTACTCGCACTGCGGGCAGTCGTTATCATTCAAGCTCAGGTCCTCTACCAGAGGCCTGGGAGATTAAGGGTCCTGCTCAGTATCTTTGATGTTCCTAAGACTGCATTTTTCCAGACAGGGATCTCAGATGTTGTTCTTGGGAGCTGCTGGAGTCACTCACCTAGGTTGGGGTTTCTACGCCGAGTGCTCCAATTATCACTGAGACGAGTGATGCCTTCACCCTACACATCTTCACAGCATCTTCCCTCAGCCCCTGGTACTTCTCGAGCTTCTCGTTTTACCTTTTCCTGATGTTGCTATCACTTGGTATCGCTACATCTATCAATATGGCTTCCTCTACTTGTCCACCATGACTATGTTTGGCTGGTTAGCCATCACAGTTTGTCTGTCTGTATCTGAAAGTCACACAGGATCTTAGCTTGGTCATTGTCAACCACCCTAGGGGGCGGGTCCTGTTTGGATTTACTTTCCCCAAGTGGACCATTATGGTTTTTGCTATACTGGTCCCCTTAGTAGTCATAGTTTATTAGATTTTTATAAGGTTTTTTCAGTTATTACAACCAGAATAGACAGGACTGGGGACTGTAAAGAGAAAGAAAAATGAAGGGAAACAGTAGGGAAACCACAGAAACAACCAACATATGCAAAAGTAACAGTGAATAATAAATATTAAATGTTACTGAGTAGCACACAGTACTAATAATACATGACATGTGCATCATGCACAGATGCACCTGTTTGTACACCTGTGTGAACACTTGTGTGCACACCTGTGTCTGTGAGTGCGCTTGTGTGTAAATAACTAATAGTGGGTGGACCATAGCCTCCCAGGACATGAAGCAGGCATGGTAGACACCCAGCTCCCAGACATCTGAGAGCCCCCGGACGGTTACCCAGCAGCCATAAGGCCAGAGGGGGCCGCAGCAACGAGCCCACAGGCTCCACCGGCAAACAGCTATGCTAGATCAGAACCACATCTACACGATCACACACATAGGCGCTCAGCGTCAGCACATCCACTACAGCCTCACAGCGCACACAGACATGTAGGACACATGCGCAAAAGTGCATACACGCTTCCTCGTTAACTATACTTACATAATTTAAGAATACATTAAATTATGTATACTTAACAAAGAGTTCTGTATTGTAAGTGTATATGGCCCCTCATTCTTTCATGCTTTTTTAGTGACTCTCTGAAGACCTAGATTGCTCACTTTGAACTGGATGAAGAAATCGACAAGCTCGATACAGCAGTTGGAAGTCCACAAATATAGTTAAACAGCACATGAGCGATTTTGGACTTTGCGATGCGTGGCATTCCCTTCATCGAAACCGTAAGGACCTTGGGACTTCCAGGTCACACTCAGAACAAATGTTCCTGTATTCTATGCCAGCCACTTAGTTATATTACTCCATGGATGCCCAGCCAGCTAGTATCTTGTGCCCCACTATTATATTGTGGACCATAATATTCTATTAGAGCGATTAGAGCATGCTGTAGGTATTACAGGTACTGCGCTGCAGTGGTTTGATTCATATCTATGTAATGGGCTCTAATTTGTTCATGTAAATGGAGTACATGTTCCACAGGGTTCTGTGCTAGGACAAATTGTGTTTACATTATACATGCTTTCCTTAGGCAGTATCATCAGAAGGCACAGCATACATTTTCATTGGTATGCAGATGACACACAACTTAATCCATCCATGAAGCCAGATAACACACACCAGTTAGTTATACTGCAGGAATGTCTTCAAGATATAAAGATCTGGATTACAGGATATGTCCTGCAATGCACATATTCAAAAAATATGTAGGACTGCTTTCTTACATTTGCACAACAAATCATTTCTCTAAAATCAGAAATATCTTGTCTCAGAGTGACGCTGAAAAACTAGTTCATGCACTTATTACTTCTAGGCTGGACTACTGTTATTATCAGGATGTCCCAAAACTCCCTGAAAAGCCTCCAGTTAATCCAAAATGCTGCAGCACGACTACTGACAGGGACTGGAAAGAGGGTGCATTTGGCTTCCCTTCATTATCAAACTATATCCTAAATATATCCTATCCTATAAAAAATAAATAAATTTGATTTTCTAAGATAAATGTGAAAACAACACACTTGACTGTTTGTTCAACATATATTGCATTATTTTTGATCAAGCAAAATTTAACTCAATTTTCAATTGACTTTTATTTAGTGCAAAATCACAACAGTCACCTTATGACTCTTTAGACTGCAAGATAAACGCTTACAATAATACTGGGAGAAACCTCCTTTAAATGGCAAGAAGCCTTTGGCAGAACCAGGCTCAGGGAGGAGCAGCTATCTACCACGACCAGTTCGGGGGGGGGGGGGGGGGGGGGGGAAACAAGACAAAAGACATGCAGTGAAATTAAATTCACTGGTCACTTGATTTTACACCAAGTGATCACGCTGGTTTTACACAGTTTTCTTTGCAACCTCTGCAACAGTCATGACCAGCAAGTCAGATCTAGTCAGAGCTCAATAATTTAAAAAAAAACCATTACATTTTTAATACATTTGGAGCAAGCTTTTGATTAATTTGTACTTAATTTGTGCTGCTGCTTTTTAAAACAAAAACATATCCTAATATCTGGCTTTGACTGCGGGGTGATGGATATTACTCCAGAAGAAAAAAAACCCCAAGAGCTCACCCTCGGGCCAAATTAGGGTGAGCTCTGATGAGAAGGATTTTAAATTTGATACTAGATTTTACAGGGAGCGATTTCTGTCATTACGCTTGCTGAGTCACTTTGAATCAACTAATGGCTTTTCAAGGAGTTTTTACGGCAGCCTGATGATAATGAATTACAACCAAAAAATAAATACATGAACTAGCTTTTTCAGCATCACTCTGATACAAGATGTTTTTAACTTTAGGGATTTTGTGCAAATGAAAAAAGCAGTTCTACTATTTGTTTAATATGCACACTGAAGATATATTTTGGTCAAAAACAACTCCAAGATTTCTCACAGTGTTACTGGAGGCCAACATAATGCCATCAAGAGTAATTATCAGGTTTTACACCATGTTTCTAAGATTTTTAGGGCCAAGTACAATAACCTCAGTTTTATCTGAATGTAGAAGCAAGAAATTACAGGTCATCCAGGTCTTTATGTCTTTAAGACATTACTGCATTTTAACCAGTTGGTGTGTGTTATCTGGCTTCATGGATGGATAAAGTTGTGTCATCTGCATATTGGTGAAATTGTATGCTATACCTTCTAATGCTGCCCAAGGGAAGCATGTATGATCTTAACAGAACTGGTCATAGCACTGTGTGCACTGTGTAAATAGGGGGTCCTCTTTACACACTAACAAATTGCCATCTATTTGACAGATACAGTATAATTTGAATCACATCTTTGCAGTATCGTTAATACCCACAGCATGCTCTAATCTCTGTAATAAAATATTTTGGTCAACAGTGGGGAATGTTGCACTAATGTCTTACAGGGCAATTAACACTTGAAATTAACACTTGCATGAAACTGGGGTTTGCGCTGCATTATTTTGGTTAGCAAGACTGCAGCCTCATGCTTCTCTTGGAGTCTGCTGATTTTTGAGCTACATAGGCTACGTTCACACTGCAGGTCTTAATGCTCAATTCCGATTTTTTGATCAAATCCGATTTTTTTGTCTGCTTGTTCACACTACAAATAAAATGTGACAGCAAACGCGTTCTAGTGTGAACGCTCAAAGCGGCCCACATGCGCAAAAGAAGACGTCACACACAACGCGCTCTGTATAGACCCAGACCAAACAGTATTGTTTGACTGATGGCCCTTAATATAAAGACTTGTTTCGGACTTTACGTTTCCAAATTTTGCTTTAAGTTATAAAGTTATTTTGTTATTTACAAATGGCCTAATAATGATGCTTATTGCTGTTTTAGAGGAGCGCTGCTTCAAAGGATAGTTGCAGATTTCTGTCAGAATCTGCAGATTATACAGTACAAATAAAATGTTCACGTTTGTCCAACGTTGTCTTCCCAACAGTTTCACTAACATCTACACGGGATGGCCAGTAAGCGTCCTCGGGCGCTTCTCCGGTGCTGTTAATTGGCGTCTGTCTTGTAGTCAGTGACGTAAAAGACGGATTTAATGCGACATGACTGTTCAAACAGCAGTCGCTTTCTAAAACATCAGATATGTATTAGATTCAGTACCACATACGAAAGTGACCCAGATCGGATTTGAAAATATCAGATTTGTGCCGTTCACACTGTCATACCATGATCGGATATGGGTCGCATAGGGTCAAAAAAGACGGATTTGATGCGCTTTCGCCTGCAGTGTGAACGTAGCCTACTTCACACTCTCTCTTTATTAAAGTGAACTAGCTGCCTTTTTGCAAACAAATTAAAATGCATTGTTAGTAAAGTATAATTATAAATAAATATAAATATAATAAAGTGAAATTACAGAATCACAATATCAAATCTAGCCTACAAAACAACCTACAAAATGTCAGCCATCTAAATCCACTTGTTATATTTTACTGCTGAGATCCAGTGCAACTCCTTTCCTCCTCCCTGTTTAGGATTTCTATGACTGCAGTAACAGAAATCACTTATCCCAGCTGTCCTGAAGTACAAATTAATCTTAAAGACTGGAACACAGCAACTATTACTAATGAACATTGATTTTACTGCACCTTTACATTTTTTTATCAGTTAATATAGATGATAATCTTGAGCTCATATAGCATTCATGCATTCTTCATGCAAGGCAAACAACAAGCAGTTTTTATTCCAGCAATGTGTTGTTCAGAATTCAGCTGTGAGTTTAACAAACTTTTGTTAAAAATTCTAAATATGTCAACAGGTTATGGCACGAAATAGAAAATGCAGTTACAATTCAAAATTTACTTGATCAATGCATCTTTGTTTATTATGTCTATTGTTTTCACGTATGGTCACATAGTCTGTTGCAATGAATTATGGGACGGCGTGTTGTCCTCCTCTTTCATAAAGGATGGTCCAGTGTATCCTATGCTAAAGGAAGCACTGAAGCTCCTTTCCTTAGCATTTGGAGAAGAGCTCTTATTATGGCCGGCACACAGATACATCTGGGTCATGTCTCTCAACCTTCCTAAGCAAAACTGACTATTAAAGCGCGCCCTCAGCCTTCCTCGTGAGGCGCATGTCCTTCCCTCACACTGTGTGTTCTCGTGTTTTACTTGTAATTTTCTTTTACTTCTTTTCCCCTGGCCTGGATTTTTTGAGTCAGCAAAATAAGCAATAAAACCGCCTACTTTAGTTAATTCTTTTGACTCTTAGTTGTGCTATTGGGTCATATCATACTTGCAACATAGCCAAACCTGACATGGAGATAAATACAAATGAAAGCTATTGCAATAACTTGAATTCTCAACTGACGTTTTAAAGGAGGATTTATTTTTTACTTTATCAAAATCAAATGTAGTTTTATTTTTGAATTTATGAGCATCTGCCAGGCTAGGGAAAATCATTTGAACTATTTATTTGGAAATATTTAGAGAAATTCTTCAGCTCAAAAATATTTTGTACTATTGGATTTACAGAAACAATTTCTGCATTACACCGCAGACCCCTATCCAAGTCTATACAAATGCCAGATTTTCTCTCTTTGGAGTAGTCATTCATGTTTCATTTGATTTTATAGAAATATTTTTTAAGATTATTTTTAATGGTAGTAGTGATTAGATTTTCCTATCCAACAGATATCAAGCGGCGGCCTGTTCTTTCACTAAAATGAAACACAGTACAATATAAAAGTAGATAATCCTCAACGAGCCGAATGAGAGACTGATGCCAAGGAATTCTTCCTTCAGTAAGAAACAATCCTATGCTACCTGATGATTTTTCATTTGTTTAAAATAAGAACTTTTTTGGTATCCTGACTGGTAAAAACACAAGATTGGATTTTCTTCTCTTGTAAATGCTCATACACAAAGACAGAATGTGTAAATCATGTTACAGGATAGGACTCTCATCCACCGAGTCATCCTCCAGAAACAGAGATGAAACTCATCTGCTTCTTAAAAAAAATTTTCTACAACCCATTTGCTGTTAAGTAATGATGCAATTAAAGCCAAAATCTTCAGTTTTGGTTGCTCGTCTCCTGATCTGAACCTGATCCACAGTTTTTCTGCTGCTTTTCAGTGTAAATTTAATCAGCAACAGTGAAAGGTTGCAGCTCTTCACCCACAACCTTGTTTCTTTTTTTCCCAAGCCAGGACTTCAAAGTTACCCTGGTGCGTGTGTGTGTGTGTGTGTGTGTGTGTGTGTGTGTGTGTGTGTGTGTGTGTACAGATCCTATGAAATATGGGTCAGACATTAAAATGCATGAGCTGGGAGCAGAAAGCATGATGAAGTGCTGAGACACAAAGAGGATAGAATGTAAAAATAACTGGAGGAGCAGTTGACAGAAGCCTCTCCCTGCTGACGCCACACTACCATGCCATTGGTCCACACAACCAACCAACCAAAAGAGAGAAAAAAAAATTGAGGCATGTTTCCTGCTGCATGGACAGTTGGCAACGCTCTCATCACTGCTGACAGACCTCAACATTAACCTGGAAGAAGTATGCCAATTTCCTGGCATACAAAACAAACGATAATGTTTTTATTATTAGGGCTCCAAACACCAGGCTTTAATCTTTCATGTTGCAATGGTCTAGTTAGACCCCGACGTAGGCTGGGTCTAACTAGTGTCCACTGATGAAATTATAAACTGAGTGTAACTAAAATGTTTAAGTACAACAAATGATTTTTGAGGTAAAATACACATCTGTCTGACAAACAGCAACACAACCCCAACCTTTACTGAAGATGAAAAAAATAGAGTACCTATAAAGCGCCAAATGAGACCCATTGTACCGACACCATCTCATTATGTGACATACTTTAGACAGCACCGTGGCTTCAATACTGACCTTTTCAGTGTATTTACATTACTTTTTCTTCACGGACGCCACTTTTTTCACTTAATTTGAATTAGCAAAGCACTTTGCAAAGATAGAATTCTAAATAAACCTGTACTATCAATTTGTCAGTCTCTGTTGTAACATTAAATGTTTCTGCAAGCTGAAACACAGAAGACCAGACTTAAAGCTTAAGCATCCTAGACTCTGAATGTATATGTGTAAATAAAATCTGTCAAATTTTAAAATATTTTACAATTACAGTCTCCATTTCAGAGCCTTGATTTATGCAGAGAACAGAATACGAAGCTTGGTACCTTTGGTAGCATATTGAATATGTCCACATATTCCAGTATTCTGAAATTTTGGGATTTTATTTTGTTAATTCTAAACCTTTTTAAACCTACACTAATTTTCTAGTGTTCCAAGTAACATGACCCCCACCTGTGTGTCCGGCTGAATTTTGAGGGAATTGTCAAAAACTGAAAACCAAAACATGATCTGCAGATTCCCCGGTTCTATTTTACTGAATTTGTAAAATATGATGAGCTTACTACTGATTAAGAATGTAGTTTGGGGAAGTTTGCAGTTTTACTCATTATGGAAAATATATTTCTGCCGCCGCCCCCCTCCTGGACACTGGGGTAAAGGCAACAGCTAGGGGTTAGGGGAGACAAGGAGACGACAAGGGGCTGAGCCTAGACTTAAGTGACAAAAGAAAATGGCTGCTGCAGAAATAAATTTCTGTTTCACTGAACAAAACCTCCCCTTTCTCCTCCACCAGGCAGAGAGAAGGACTAACAGGCAACAACCTAACATGAAAAAATATATGAGGGAGTATTCATGTGAATTAAGGAAAGAAGAACCTTGGTGCTCAGATAATCTATGCCTTTTTTTACTCTAATTGAGCACTGAAAGTGCTTTCCACTAAGGGTGGGCGGTATAAACGGTATAGGCTAGAAACGATATAAATTTGGCCAACGGTAGAGATTTTCACTATACCGCTCTACCGCGATAGCGCATGTTGATGGCGTCATCAAGCTGCGCCTGTTTTGGTCAAAGTTTGGTCCGTTTATAGCATCCTGCCATGCAATTGCATTTGTCCCTAACCACCAGAAACCCTCACGTTAACTTTTATCACGTGGAAAAAAGTTAGCATTCATCCTTCAGCTTCACTGTGCTAATGTTATGCTAATGTAGCTGCTTTGCTAGCAATCACGTAGCACAACATTATATACCAGCTAGTCCGACTTCAGTAATCCTACAAAAGTCACCGCTGTTTAGTTTTCTGTCTTCATTTATGTTATTTTTTCAGAAATTTCTCAGTCAGAACATGCTATATCATGTTTAGGTGGAAACTAGCGAGCTAACTTCCTGTTAACTTCTAACTGCGTTGAATTTAATAAATTCTGTTTTCATGGATGCCTGGATGTTAAACTTAATTGTTACACCTGGTAAAGCAGCAACGCTGATTATTTTATTAAAGATGAAAGAATTAAGACAGTTTTTCACTCTCAGTGATGCTGCAGTGTTCGTTTGACTTTGGGACCTGAAGAAGACAGTGTTTAGGACCCAGATTACTTATTACGTTTACTACATAAAATTGGTTCGAGGTCAGAAAGCACAACCAGAATTCATACATAAGGCACACTGTCGATTTTTGAGAAAATTATAGGATTTTAAGTGTGCCTTATATTGTGTAAAGTACGTTATACAGAAGAAAATATATCGCAAATATATCGTTACCGCACATGCTTCAAATTATACCGTGATATGGATTTTAGGCCATATCGCCTATTCACATCAGTATGAGGAGAGAGTGTGGTTACAGAAAACTGCAGCAAATCTACACAAAAGGATTCAGTGAGCTGAGAACACAACAGACCAAAAATTACAACTATTAAGTCAGGTTGAACTAGCATCTAAAGTTTCATAGCAGTTATATTCTATGTTTAACAAGAGGAGCTTGTCTCTCGTCTTATCCAGCAACAACGTTAATGGATTAATCTTTAGATTATTCATTTTTCCTCTTTTAACATATCTTAATTTATAATACTGATTGTACTAACCTCATATTAATAATAATTGCCTTTATTTATAATATTTTTATAATAATAAACATAGGCAGCATTTGTGTTATTGATGAGCTTTGGGGATCCTGGTGACTGCACCTCATCAGCTGAATACTGTTGTTGAAAAAGCGTGTACTGATACATTTTTACATTTGTTAAAGAAATGTTTAAAGACCAACATTGCCAATAAGTTACTGCAGCTCAAGTTAATGGTTCAGTATTTTAGTGCTTCTACAGCAATCGAGGTAACTAGCATGATTGACAATGACATTATTTTTGGAGCTTATGATCCTTCACAGGTCAGACTTTCAGAAGTACCCCTCATGTCATATAGACACTATTTAAACACAAGTAGTTGGCCACAGTTCTTGTTCTCTCTCCACATGAAACTATACGACAGTCACCTCTCTGTAACTGAGGTAGAACAGGTCATCTACTACCAGGAAGGTTGGTGGTTCGATCCCTGCATGCCAAATATCCTTGGAAAAGATACTAACTCCAAGTTGCTTTATGCATCTGTAGTTACTATAGCTCTTCACATCATCCTTGTTCTCAAACTCTATAGCAGTACATTCGTCAGGGATCCTCTCAATCTCCTGGACTGTCTTAATCTAGTTAAAAAGCCAACTGCCCTCTTTCCTAGAGCTCTTCACATCACAGGTATGTCATCTGGACCAACTGTCTTTCCACTTCTCTTCATAGCTTCCCTCACTTACTAATTCCATTGTGAGTGTATGGTTGTAATTATGCAAACTGTATCATGATGCCATTTAAAGCAGGTTCTTTATTCTTAAATTTGTTATGTAGCCTGTAAAGGTTGCACAGTGTACAGGTTTATTCAAGAAGGTCACATATGTGGTTTTGTTTTTTTTTGTTTTGTTTTTTTTGTGTTTGATCTGAGCCCCCCCTGTCAGAGTTGGTCGCCCATTCACTCCACATGCTCCATTTCTGATTCTGAACTTAGGCCTCTGTCACACAGGCATAGAGGCCAATTGGCGACTGCCTGGCAACTGTTGCTTGCCAAAGAAAAATGAACATTCCCTTGGCTGGTTGTGAGTGGTTAAAAAAAAATAGTCGCTTGGTCAGCTAGAGGACATATCTTCATGATAATACATGAAATGCTCGAGATTCCTCAGTGTTACTGGAGGCCAAAGTAATCTCACTTAAAGTCAGTATCTAGTTAGATACCTAGTTAGATACCATGTTTAAGGCCCAAGTACAATATTCTCAGTTTTTTCTGATTTTAGAAGCAGGGAATTTGAGGTCATCCAGGTCTTAAGGTAGATAATAAATGTGACGTCGTCAGACTGCATGCCACCAACTGACTAATCAGTAGCGTCACTCGATGAGAGCTGAAGTGAAAGGACATTTTTGAAACCCGGCATTGAGGGAAATGGCTACAAAAAGCCCACAGTTGTCCCCAAGTCTGACAAAAAGTCACAGACTGAGCAGCAGGTATGTCGTCGCCTCGACGTCCACTTTTGTTTTAGCGTTCGTGTTGCATACTAATTACACCACGGGACGTTCGGCAAGTGTTATTTGATGAAAAAATTTTACTTATCAGTTGACAAAAAAGCATTTGATTATTTCGATCAGTTTTTAGCCAGTAAAGACTGAATATTGCAGTATTCCAGCCTCTCAGATGACACAATTTCCTGTTTTTCTTTGTTCTCCTGTCTTTGTGTCATGTAATTGTAAACTGAATATTTGTGATTTTGGAATTGTGAATGGATGAAAAGACATCAACAAGGTTGCACTGGACATTTATTGTTTTGATGTTTAATTTACAAAAAATTGAAAGAAAAACCAAAACGGAGATTAATAACGTGAACTGTTAATAAATTACTAGTACAAATGTTAGCACACATGTTCCTCTGATTACCTTAGCAAATGAATGTCAGATTTTCTGGAAGGACAGAAAATATGACTTAATCTTCTAAAAAACTAAAAGTTTGATAACGAATGATATTTGGAGATGAAAACACTTCGTTATCAATAACCAAAAGAGCCAAGAGAGGAAATGCTGAGGAATATTTTCTTATTTTTTCCTATAAAATTGTGGAAATTTCTCAAACATTTTCAGATTCTTGCCCCCCAAGATGTGGAACTTTTGGGGATGTCTTTTCAAAAAAACTGAACAAAAGCCTTGATGTCATTCTTGGCTCAGCAAAGCTGCGATTCCCCAAAACATGCCAGAATATCAACTCTGGCAAAATTTCAATCACATCTGGAACATGTGGGAAAAGTGCACATATTTGTACATGTAATAAATTCCCTTCTACAAAGAAAGAAGTGAAGGCGTTTTGTTCTGTAATTTTCCATCGTCACTGAAATCTTTCTCTGCAGTGTGAACACGCCATATTGTCATTGGCCAACCTTGTCTCCTAGATGTCATGTTTACTGTTACACCTCAACTGTTTAAGTGATATTTAGATCAAAGTTAAATTCACAGAACTGTACACTTTGAGACCTTTCAAATTAAAGGAATCACTTAAAATATTTTGGTATTCAAGTGAAAGCATAAATTATAATAAACTGGCCAAACTGGAATATTACTCCTCAATTATTAGAGGAATATTATAAGGACACTAAAGCGCAGATCATGCACTTGGAAACCTGAGATATGGTCCTCCAGATGCAAACAGCATGTGCATATGGAAACATGTTATGAGGCTGGAATCTAAGAGCTTTTCCTGCTACAGGCTCTCTTTGAGAACTGAAATGTGAGACATGTTTCCTCTTCAATAACATTTCTGTTCAGCATCTCTTAAACTCTTCATTTTTTAATTTACAAAAGTAAAATCTGAACATTTTTCTTTCTCTTACACCTCAAAATGAAAATAAATCCCTAAAATATTACAATGATTTGCGAACACTGCACGTTGCTATTGCTTTGTTCAGATACCATTTAGCCAATCAGAAGACAGAATGGACAGTCATCAATGCTCTGCTGCCAGGCACATAATACACCTAAGTCTTGAAAATGTTACTGAAAAACAACTTGAGAAATTATTCCACAGTTAGTCAAATCAGGGTCAGTTTTACCACTCTGGACATTTAACACATTCATTTAGGATGTCTGTTTCTTTTCTCTGTCTGTATTTTGTGGTAACTGCAGTTATTTCTAACATTAAGGTTATGTGACCTTTCTCAGAGAAAGACATTTCACTGTCTGCAACTTTCATTTTAAGTTATTCAGTCCATATATTTTTTTCAAAACTTTAAATTATATAACAAATTTACTTTCCCCAAACGTAATTTTTGTACAACCATCAGTGAAAAGCACATTAAGATTTGAGTTCACATGTAATTTCGTGTGTGAAAGCAAAAACATCAAAGGAGATGAAAATAGAAACTGTGATTATTTAGACTTGTATTTAGATCAAAATTGTTTTTGACACAGGCAGACTTTTATAATACCCCTATCATTACTCACATCTTTAAAACAAAATTGTGACCAAAATTTCAGTTTTTTGATTATCGTGTTTACTGTAATCCAATATTTGGATTACAAGGTGTCAACTTTAACTTGTCAACCGCAAAGCTGCAGTGGATTCTCTTGTTTCTCTTGTCTTGTTTTTCATTGAGGAATGACTGATTGAAAAAAAAAAAGTTATACTGACAACAATTATCATGAATCATGTTGTTAATAAATGTCAGAAAATGTTTAAAGCATTTCATATGTTCAGATATTTTGTCCAACCAACTGCTGAAAAGCGAAAGAGATCTAAGGAGGTCTGTATAATCCTGCAGAAGAAAAGATCACATCTAACAAAACAGCTGCTGATTACACAGCAGAACACATCTTGTTATTGCAGAGTCAAATGGTTTGATTCCTCTGTAAACTAAATATTGAAAAAACCAAAACAAAGAAATTTAGAGACCCCTTGAACCGAGAATAGCTTTCACTGGCATTTTATTTTATTACGTTTTTTTCTTTGAGGTTGCTGACATTGCGGCAACAAAATTTATATTAAGCTCCATGGACAGTCGTTAGAAATTACATGTGCACATTCTACAAAATTCCTTTAGTTTATCAGCTCAGCCTTCACTCTCGGCATACACGAATTATTTGATATATATTTTATGTAGCTCATTTGGCATTGTGCTCTCTGTCAGAAGACTAGGAGAATGGATGTTGGATGACGGTAGTATGGATGTTGAAAGCGCACCTGCGGTTTATTTATTAAAAATCTTGATCTACTGAACAGTGTCATTTGTTTGAGACAAATTTTACGATTCTAATCGTTTTGCTCCCTTTTGACAAACGTTTCTGTTACAGCCCCAGAAAGTTTTCAGATGCGGATAATGGACTCACTTTCTGGCTGTGTGACCTCGGACAGTTCAACATGCAGCCCTGCCATGCTGCTGCTACTCGCTTTCATTAACAAAGCTAACATTTGTTAGCTTTGTTAACATAAGCGTTTTGTTTTGTTTGCTTTTTACAAACTATGTCCACCGACTGCGCAAAGGATCATTATAATATTGAGTCCCATTTATTTCCCCTCCTTTAATGATGATTTCTGGCACTTCCCGTGTTCTACTCAATACCCACTCTGTGTAAAAGCCCAGTCTGGGTCTTACCTAGGGTTGGAGCTGTTCCAGTAGACCGCGTACCGGTCGGAGTTCATGCGATCAGTGGTAACGGCGGAACAGATTTGGAGTAGCAGACCGAGCAACATCAGCGGCGGCCGCCCCGAGCGCTCCATGTGCAGCGGCGCTGCACGCTGCGCCCAAGCGAACATCCGCGTCTCTTCTTTGAGCTCTGAGCGCACTGAGACCCGCAGAGAGAATTCCCCGAACCAGGGTTTTCAAGGAAAAGCAAAGAGAATTTGTGCACTTTATATCCACGTAAGATCAATACTCAATATTCACTGGCTGCATATTCCCGCTCTCAAAGCTTTAACTGAATTTATTTCCAAGAAAACAAACTGATAATAATCCATTTCATATTGATATGCGACGACATCAACTGCCTCTTGTTTGAGGAAGAAAAAAAAATGTCCACGGCTAAAGCTTGACCGCAAAAGCCGTTAAACTGTCCCAAATTCGGGTCCAATGGGACAAACTGTCCCAAAGTTTCATTTTCACTCAAACAGAACCAAATGAGCATCACACCAGGGCAGCGTCCACACAGCCAATCAGTCCATATACGTCTTGCTCTCCAGCTTTCTGCCTGGAACTCAGTCCCACTTTATTGCGCAGTGCACAAGTCTGGAGAGTCTGCTCACTCCCCGGAGTTCTCATTAAGGATTCATGCCTTTTTTGCGTCTTTTATGTAATGCTGAATACTTTTACAGTCTGCTGCTGTCTAACAAACTTTGAAATATGACAGAGGAGCTGCTCATCCACTTTTCCCTTTGCAAAGACCTCACTAGTTTTCTAGGTTTGTTTGGAGCTGCTTTAAGTTAAAGACCTCGCCGTCAATCCGCAGTAGAACTGGACCCGCTCTTTCTCGTCAAAGAAAACTTTTCGAGGTAAGCGCTCTTCTTTCGCTCTCTCCACAGTGAGCCGTGTCGAACGGTTTGGACCAGACACAAAAAGAACAAAGCAGCGAAAATTTAGACGAACCAGCAGGAGGAGCGTTCGGTTTGGTTACCGGGGCTCAACTACTAACTGTTATTCGGAATGACTCCCAGAGGGCGGAGCTTCTGCTTCACAGCGTTCTCCTACTCACAGCTCACTCTTTCATTGGTTCGGTCATAAAATGCTGCATTGATATCTGAGACAGTGTTTGAACATGATGCTCTAAAAAACTATTAACGATAAAAATCTGATGTATGTCCAAAGTCAGTGGCATTTGTTTTCTGTCACTGCTTAAAAACATGCATACATTGTGGACATGTGCCCTAGCTCACCTGTGAATGGCTCAAGCGATGGCAAGGCTTGCTCTGGAGGGTCAGAAGATCCAGGCCAAGTGAATATTGTCGCTGCTCTTCAGTGCATGCCCATGCTCACCTGCCTGTCCACCCACCACCAGCCGCCTCATGGATTCAAGGTTTTCTGGCATCCTCCCCCTTCCCCACTAGCTTGGATCTCAAGTAAAGGTGTTCTCTTGATAATCCTCTGGATAATATTACCTAACTCATCTCCTGGATTCTCTGCCCAGTCTAACTTGTAATCTCCTCTCACAGATCTCTCCTGGTCTCTCGTTACCATCCTCCACTCCTCATGTGTGTCTCTCTCCATTTTAATTGGATTCAGTTGAGCTCAGCCTTGTGTTTAAGTAAAATTTGTTTCTATGTTTGCTTTTCTTTAAAGTGAGTAGAGCTCACCTAAGTTAATTCATGTTCAAGTTCTCGAAGTGAATGAAGAATCTCAAGCTGCACTCCACTGCTCTCTGTCCTGCCTGTGTCTGGCACTTGAGTCCTACACATGTTGTTTGCTAAAACTTGACTATATAATCTATCCACCATGTCAGCAGACCTGGTCGGAACAGCACTGGATAAGCAGGGGTGCCTTTTAAGAGAACACACAGCTGCCCTGCAATTCGTTGGAGCCCAAGATGTGCTCATGACTCAGAGGCTCGACTGTTTTTGCTCAGGTAGTTGAATCGATTAAGTCAAAATTATCCACTGTCCTCTCCTGCCGAGCTCAGAGGGGTGGTGCCGGCTGCCCTGACTTTTATGGGGGCTGCTTTCTGTGATACTGTGTCCCCTATGTTGAAAGCATTTTCAGGAGAGGACTGTTGTTGCGGAGGGTTTCTGCTTTGACATGGAGAGAAGCTTATTTACTGTCTCAGCCAATTCCTGTGTGTTCCTACGAATTGAATGAATATGAATGAATGAATATGAATGAATATTCTTTATTGTCATTGTCACAAGTACAATGAAATTGAAAGATGTCTCCGGTCAGTGCAACATCACGAAAGATAAATACTTAAAAACTATAATAGATAGGATATAAAAGATAGAAATACATATAAAATACAGTATCCTCATACAGTAAATACACCCAAGCAATCCAGGCCTAAGGCCCCATACAGACACTCAACATACGACCTAGTTGATATATCACTCAAACAATCAATCACTCAGTCAATTTGTTAGCACATCCAACAAAACATGTCTGAAAGCATTCCAACATCAAGGGCACAAATGACAACAGGGGCAATGAAAGTCATCTACTTTTAGTAGCATTGAGACATGATATTGCAATTGGGTAGAAACTGTGTTTGAGTCTGTTAGTCCTTGTGTATGTTGTTCTATACCGTTTACCTGAAGGCAGCAGTTCGAACATGGAGTGTCCGGGGTGTGAGGTGTCCTTTATGATGTTATGGGCTCTTTTGAGGCAGCGGGAACTGTGTAGGTCTTTCAGTTTGAGGAGAGGGCAGCCGATTGTCCTTTGGGCAGCGTTGATTACTCCCTGGAGTGCTTTCCTCTGAGCCACTGTGCAGCTAGCGTACCATATGCCTATGCAGTACGTTAGTATGCTTTCGATGGAGGCTCTGTAGAAAGACACCAGCAGTCTCTGTGTGATGTTGTTCTTCCTAAGCACTCTCAGAAAGTACAGTCTCTGTTGTGTCTTTTTCAGTAGCTCAGAGGTATTCACACTCCAGGATAAGTTTCCCTCTATGCTGACTCCCAAGAAGCGGAAGTCTGCCACCCTCTCCACATAGTCGTCGCTGATGATTAGTGGTTGGATTTCTGTCTTGTGTCTTCTGTAGTCAATTATGAGTTCTTTGGTCTTTTTCGTGTTTAGGAGAAGGTTGTTATCCTTGCACCATGAAGACAGCCGCTCCACCTCATCTCTGTAGGCAGACTCATCTCCCCCAGATATGAGCCCCACCACAGTAGTGTCATCTGCGAACTTTACAATGGTGTTGCTCTGGTGGGCGGGGGTGCAGTCGTGTGTATAAAGCGAGTTTAGTCCACTCCTTAAATTGTTTATTAAGGAGCTTAAGGGGACTTTTGTTGCTGAACATGCCTGTTCTTTCCCCTTCCTCATAAACTTTTGCTTTAGCTCTTGTAGCATTCAATTTTTTAACCTCTTCCAAGCGTTCGATCTCTCTGCACTGCATTTCCATTGCTTGCTGCCTTTCCAAGTTTTCATGTTCCAGTTTTTGTAGTTCAGCTGCTTCCCTTTCTTGCTCCTCCATGACTGCTAATATTTCTTGAAATGCAGCTACTTCAACCTCTGCTTCCATCGCTTGTTTGTGAGTATGACTGACCTGAACCACTTTTAGACCTTCGCGATTTTGACCTTGCTTTAATACTTTCAGATCCTAAGCACAGCCCAGCATCGGGCCTTTGGCTGTTTTTCAGCTCTTTTAACAATGAATGAGGAAAGTGATGTACATGCATCTATTTTGTGCCTTGCGTCTGCAGCAGGGGTTCGTATTTGGTGTATTTGTTCATAAATGGTTTGTACATCTTCGCAGGTGACATTTGCATTGTTAATCAGCTCATTCAGTTCATTCTCTGAAACTTCTTTTCTTAATATTACTTTGCTTCATATCTCCGTTTTCCAAAAACAACTGCATATATGTATTGGAGATTTTCAAGTTTCTTCTCTTGAAGCTTTTTACCCTTTTCAGTTTGTAAAAGCGAAAGAGTAACTAACGGTCTGCCGTTTTATAAGTTGCTCAGCATCATTTTCTTCTGCTTCAGTCAGTAGGTGGAACAGCACAGTGCTCTTCATGATCATTGTCAACCATCTTGTTAGTCTAGTTAAATGTCAGTCAATGCATTATGTTTAAATTTCAAAATACTTCTTTAAATTTGTAACTTATTATATGTATCTCAAGTATTACTTTGGGATTACTGTTACTGTATACTTTAGCTGTAATGAGCTTCACTCTTAATACAGATGTACTTTAACTTAAAGAACTTTGTAAACTTCACATATAGTTTGACCTTAAGCAAACACACAAAACTCTTTCCTAAACTACAAAGCATCACTTTGAAACACTGTAGAAATTAATTAAGTAACCTTTGACAAATGTGTTATAGAAACTTATTGTGGATCTTTAAACTTGAATTTAACCACTCTTATTCTACTTTAAACACTACCGTTTGTTAATTTTCACATTAATCCAGTTACCCAGCGTTGCTGCTGCTGTGCTTGGCTGTTTGTGAACAGTGAGCTTGTGTGATGGCGCCCTCTTGCGTCTCACCGCTGTACTGCCACTCACTGCTGCAGCTTCTACCAGCAGCTTCTCACCAGTGCGGGCTAGGGCGAGTTTTTACTGTATCTCCAAAATGACAACACAGCACTGCTTCTTCAAGAAAGGCGCTTTGCTTTTTTAATTAATTTTTTTTAACACTGTGAAAACTACAAACATAAAACGCAAATCCTTTAGGCACTTCAGTCATTTAAAAGTAACCTCCCACTTTGGAGATCCTAGAGGAATAACCTTATAGTCTTGTGCATTTGAAATTAACGTATAAAATAATTAGAACACCATAGATTATAAATTTGGACAATATTACAAGACAATTATAACAAATCCCTTGTACAGCTAGTGGATGAACTAGACTGTTGCAGATGTCTCGCTGAAATCCTTTCCGTGTTTTTCAAACACAGGCCTCACAGTCTCTTAAAATTCACACCAATGTCATCAGTTAATGTGTTGTCAAATTTGTCTACTTATGTGGTGTGAATCCCAAAAACATTAATGCCAATGGTAATGCATCTACCCGTGTCATTGTAGTGTAGTGGCATACGTATTTTGGCATTTTGTCTTTTCAGGGTTTGGTTTTCTTACAATGGCCTGAGATGCCGGATGATATACTGCCCCAAATCGGTCTGTTATGCCTAGTGCTCTCTCAACTTTGATAGATGCTTATTATTGAAATGTGATGCATTACCTGTTGATTCTTGGCGCTCCATATCTGGCTATTGATTCATTCCTCAGCCACTTTATTACAGTCTTTGCATCTTCTTTCTCGCAGGGAATTGCTTCCACTCATTCGGTAAATCTGTCCACCATTACCAGTAGATATTGGTATCCCTTTGTTCTGTGTTCTCATGTCAGTAAAATCAGTGGCAATGTCCTTGAATGGGGCATCTGGGACCAAAAATCTTCCCATGGAACACCTGTTTCGAGTTGTGGTCATTACAGGTGACACACTCAGCTTCGTGGTTACTCACAATGTGCTACCACAACTCCTCCATATTTCTTTGAGTTAGCTTTTTATTGACACGCACTTGCTTGATTAAAAGCTGGCAGAGTTTTGCTGGTGCCACGATTCTTCCATCAAGACCTCCATTTTTTTCTGCCTGGTCAGCTGCTTTGTTTCCTTTAGCCACACATGCTGAGTTTCATTGGTGTCTCTTGCATTTCATGACAGCCACCGTCTTTGGAAGAAGGACTGCTTGGGTCAGTTCTTCCAGTTGTTCCTTGGCAAGTGGCTAGTTTTTGTCATGTTTCTTTATTCTCCCATGAATTATTCTTCATATTGATGTAGACATGCAGGCATGGTGTTTTAAACAAAACCTCACCACTTATTTATCTGCATATTGGACACGCAGCTGGATCAGTTAAGTATGTTTTTAGAGAGACTATGTAAATGTAAAAACTTAAAGTTTAACCATGCGTCTTGGTTTGGCTGTATCTGTTTTTTACTATGTCATTTACCATGAACAGTTGTTGACTGCAAAATCTATGCCTGCCTGTAATTTCTTATGTGTGTTTTTTTTAAACACTGTTCTTAAGCATGTTGACATGTTTGCATTACTTGAGATGAAAAAATACAGAGTAATTTGCCTCTCTACTTGCATTTGCACATACACATCTGTGCATGTACACGATAATGCACAAATAGTAACTGATGTCAAAGCAGTGAAAGCAGAGACAGGGGCAACTTCTAACACACCGGGGTCTTTTCAGTCTCTTGTTAAAGAGGACAGGTTTATTTATAATGGGCATATGCTAGTAGACATAAAAAGCAGCCACCCTCTCACCTTGCCTTTGTTCCAGCCTTCAACAGGAAACACACCCACAAAAATGATAGAGCAGCAAGTTCAATAGCTGTTGGTCTAGCTGACTTCAAGAGACAATCACAAGATGGCAGTAATGTAAAATATCAATGTCAGTCGGCACTATGGGATTGATGTCTTTCTTTAGAATTCTCCGGGAAGGCACTTGCTTGTGGTCAGGGAATGAGTATCTCCTGCTTAATTCTCATATCTGATCCTATTGAGGACAATGATTTAGAAAATAGATTTAAAGAGCAATTTGCAGGTTGACAACCTCAGTGAATAAATGAGTAGAAAAATGAAGGAATATGTAAATTTACCAATCAAAAATTCAGTCAGTTTTCTGCTGAAAAATCAAACACTGTCTGATTCCAGCTTGCCAGTCCAGTGTACTACTGGTGCACCAAATGAATCCAGTGACGTCGCATTTTGTACTGGCACAAGATGGTGCTATACACGCACTAAAAACTTTCACTTAATATATGTAGGGTTTATTTTCACTCCCTCAACTCCCTTGTTCATTTCAGCATTCAGAACCAAAGTGAAAATCTTTTTCATTTCTACATTTGTTTTAAAAATATGAATGACGTTTTGACCTGAACTAAAGATCCCACTCAAGCTTATTGACAGCTGGCTTTTAAAAATACAGAAATTAAAGTCATTAGCAATGTCCTACCAGATTATAAAAAACTCATACTCGTAATAAGAGAGGAGAAGACAAAGAAACTGGAGAGCACCAACAACCAGTTAAGCTTGGTACGGAGTGGCAACCCTCCGTCCTCCATGACAATGTCCCACAGGAGTCAAGACACAGCAAACCTCAGACTCAGCCATATACACTACACACAGACACACTCTTGTGTATATATGTATGTAATCATATATGTATTTATACAGTAGACATGGAGCTGAAAAGAATAACATGCATAAAGATTTTTGCACATACATTTAAAAATATATATAGTTGTACAGATAAGACTTAATATTCATTTCCCATATTATTTCATCATTATCCTCCTAGGACCTGGCGACATCACCTTTTGGGTTAATTAGACCAAAATACTAAATCTTGCTCTACAAGGGCCTGATATCCACTTACGAGGACATTATACTGCAACTGTTCTATCACAATTTTAAATGAATATCCTCACATGTGGCTCTCATTTTTCTTAGAAACAAAAATTAGGTAAAAAAAAAATCTGGTAATTCTTTGTTTTTACATTCATCAGGTCCCAATCAGCCCAAATATCAAAGAGAAATTAAGAATGCATGCCGTGGAAGAGTTCGGGTCTTAGGAGGTTAAACCAGGGCACTATCATACACTGGGGGACTTCCATTGATGACACATAACAATAACATAATGATAACAATAATATTTATATTTATAACAAGGTGCAATAATAATTAATGTGCAATAATAACAGTGTGCAATACACATACACTTATTATTCTTTTTTATACTAAGTTAATATACTGTGTTGTGTTGTTTGTTACGTTGTGATGTGTCATATCGTGTCGTGTTGTGTTATATGTAGTGCCGACGTAGGACAGTTTTTCCAATTTCTTTGTACTACTGTACTATGTATGACTGTGCAATGACAATAAAGAGTTATCTTATCTTATCTTATCTTACATACATGCTGGTTAAGCATGATTCCGCTGCACCCAGACAGTGTTGATATTTTTGTGTGTTTTTTTTTTAATTTTATTAGCTGATGCAGTTTGTGGTGTGGCTTCTACAGAAGAGATATAATTAAATGGAATTGACTGCTGAGCCACTTCCTTCTTGGAAATGAGTGTTATGTTACATAAAAACAACAAGCCTTAACAACCAACCTGTCACAGCTTTGTTCTTTCCCACAGAAGAGAATTCCAGTGAACTATTAACATGGCATCTGAATGGTTTCCAAACAAGTAATACATGTTCAGTCATGTAAGGTCTTTTTTTTCACAGCCACCTTAAGCTACTGGTTGTTGTGGGTCTTTCTACATAGTTTTTTTTTAATTTAATAAATAATAGCATAGTCTATTGGGGTGAGAACAAGACACTTGGCCATCGAAGAATATCCCGTTCCTCTGCTGTGAGAAACTCTTGGTTTGTTTTTGCAAAATGCGGCGACCTTCCAGTTACAGATGCGCTTCCCAACCCACTGAGCCACGGTCGCCCCTTTGTGTGGTTGTGTAACTAAACATCACATTAATTCAGTCCACACAACTATAAAGCTGGTAACGTGACACAGAAACATATTGTGGGTTCTGCAATTAATCATAAGGATTAATAATTAATTAATTAATAATACAGTGTGCTTGCTTTTTTTTTTTTAATTCTAACATATGCATTTATTTATAATGTTTTATATACATACACAGATATTTTAGTCTTTTTGCCATTATAGTTCATTTATAAAATACTTGGCACTTTTATTGATAATGTGGTCTAGCAGAACTAAGTGTTTTATAATTTAGCTACAGTAAAGTATATTTCTACATGAATCATCACTTCATTGTTTTCAAATAATGTTGTAAAACTACCAAAACGACACAAAATTTACAGGTTCTCTAGTCTTCTGTGAAAGACATCGTCTTTGTTTGAATGGCTCATGTAATTTCTCATTGTAATCTACAACAGGTTTCTTTAAACTATAGAGGCAATGTTGTAAAAGCTCGAGTGGGGAGGGAGCTTAGAGGACAAAGGAAGAAGATCAGGGACATAACAGAGAAGCCTAACCTGAAAAACCAGACAGACACACCTCTCCGTCCTTACACCCTGTGTTTTCATGTTTGTTGTGGAACCATTCTGGTTCCATTAAAAATTTCCCAACATTACTTGACGACTTACTGAGAAATTCAGCATGTGTTTGTTTTTGGCCATGCACTTAATTATACATGATTTTATTCAGTCAGTCGTTTTATTTTTATTTCATTTTTTTCATATTTTAGCTACTGTGATAAAGCAGATTCCCAATGTATTATAATTAATAAATTATTCTTCTTCTGATCATGACCATTATGAATAATAAATAATAATGATATAATATTTATAAATTACAAATACCAATGGCCATAGGTTACAAAAGAGCAACAGCAATCTTAGTGTAGTTAATGGAGGCACAAAATCTGGATTTGGTGAGGAAACTGATTCTGAGACAATTTTTTTTACCTTAATTTTGACTGTTTGACTCAGTGTGTGATCAGCATTTGGCACAAAAACCTTTTGTTTATGTCCTCCCAAAGATTCAGCGGACTTTTTGGCAGCAAGAACCCCCCCACCCCCACCCCTCCTTTAACTTAGTCATTCATTTAACAGTGAATGTCTAAAAGCATGTCCATACAGGAAGGAATTCACTTTTGCATATTGCTTTGATGGGTAGTCACCAGCAGACATTCCAGACTCTGGCTGCCTAGTTGACTTTCTAATACGTTTACCATCCTGTTATAGGTCAGTGAAAAGTGTTTTTTATTCCCATTGATAGTCTTTTGTTAATTGTTTTTCATGCAGAATTCATGAAAGTAGATGTTTAAGATAGACATTAACTGACGTTATAGACACTTTTATTTTCTGGGACCATGACTCATACAGACACACCTGTTTTCAAGTGAAAGAAAACACCACCCCGTCTCTGTCTGTGACTGTGTCATTTGCAAAGGTATTTGGCTATGCAGAGTGAAGCACTCTGAAATGAGGGAGTGTGCAACCTACGCAAATGTGTATGTGTGCAGTCTTCAAAAAAATGCAGCGGCATCTTTTAACTTTACTTTAACACTTAGTTTCACTTTAGCTTTTTGTATCTTATAACTATTGTCTTCTCCGGAACTCACAGAGGGAGCCACCACAGCACAAGCATAAGTAGCTCACCAGCCTGTTGTTTGTGGTACTATCCCTTGATGACAGTAAACAGCTCTTCGCTAACTGGTAGGTGAAACACTTTAAACCCAGTCAACTGAAGCACTATTTTCTCAACCAGTCTGAAACATATGACTCTATCCTATGATTTCTGACCCACTTCAACCAGCCCCTGTACAGAACACAACAATTCACTGCCAGAATCCTCATGCATACTTATAATTGCTTCAGCCAGCTAACATGCATGTAATGATCTAACCTGGTACAAAGGACGAAGAAAGGAGATTTTACTGGACTTTGAATGTGTGGTTGTTTTGCCAGACATGCTCATCCACTTTAAGCTTATAGAGAGGCAACAGTAGTTAAATAATCACTTCTCTGAATACACAAAAGATCAAACTTTGAAGCAGATGTGCTATAGCAGTGGAAGATCATACGGGGTAATGCTCCTGTCAGCTAAAAACAAGAATCTGAGGCTACAAGCAATATGTGCTCACCAAAACTGGACAGCACAAGACTGGTGATACTGGTGTAGGGGATACGTTCTAGGCCTGAGTATTATAGCTCAGTATTGTTGCTAACCATGCCTTTCCCATTGCTGTCCATCCTTGTGCCATCAAGTTTTGTAGCTTGTGGTTGTTATTTTATTGTGTATTGTTGTTTAGTTTAAAATTAATAGATGTGAGTGTATTTATCGATCAATTAATTAATCAAATAATTAATTGCTTTTATTTCTGCTGGGCTCCTTATGGGAGGTCAGCATGAGAACAGAAAACAAAGAGAGCACACACATATCCACATCACAACACCATAAACCACATGATAAGCAACTGGGGTGGGTAAGGGGGTGAGAGGTGGTATTTCAGTTGTTCATTTCTCTGTCACTGATTTGCATAGGTTGCTGCTTCCCACCTTTTTGTTGTTAAACTGGTCCCGATTTCAGTTCTCGAATCTCCCCTTGATTGCACACCTAGAAGGGTTTCCTATACAGTGTTAATAGTGTAAACTGATTTTATTTTGCCAGATGAATTACTGAATTATTGAATGGACTGGTTCCTATACAGCACTTTTGTACCCAGTTTTTCTACTGCACTTATACCAGGAAAATACAGGAACAGGAACAAACGTATTGCATGCAAGGGTTTATCACAGTGTAGAAAATTTCATATATGCATACTCCTTTACTTGAGAGTGCTTTACTCTGCATAGCCAAATACCTATATCTCAATACTCGCTGGTTGAAATTTGTACCTAGTCATCTTGTTCCTTTTGTCAAAATTACAACCTTCTGGCAAAACTGTAAAAGCTTTAACATGAACATACAATAAACTACAAATCTATTCACTGACAATCTACAAACGCTGTGAAACTTCCTGGAACAGGACGTGAGAACACTGAACCTGGTTGACTGGCCCCTCCCTGTGTTTTGACAAAAACAATCTAACCATGCCAAAAACTCTTCTTCAGCTGCTTTTATTTCTGTATTCTGCAGCCAACATTCTTTTTTTTTCCCTAGCTAAACCAATCCAAATTTCCAACGGCAGTATCTGCCCTAAGGTAGGAACTCAGTGCTATTAAAAACTGGTTTTGTAGCATGATGACTCATAGAGACACACCTGTTTTGAAGTGGAAAAACACCACAACTTTCCTGACTATGACAGTCTTGGGCGGTTCCAAACACTTAAGTTGATTATGGAGTTCCACAGAATTGCTCTCACATTTCAGTTGCTTTTTCCGTTAGATAAATATCAGAAGTAAAACATTTGCATGATCTCCCTGCACTTGTATGGGATTTGCTCCCTCCCTCCCTTGTCTTAAGCCATGTTTTGAGTTAACTGGTGATTCCGAATTAGTTAATCATATGAGCTAGATGAAGATGGGTAAAATCTGGCTTGTAGTCTGGAGTGCTTTGGGTGATTACTAAGACTAGAAAAATGCTATTACCTGAGCTATAGATGATTCTATACATTGTGTGAATATATCAGCACACCTCTTCCTGTTGGAAGAAGCCAGGAGGTTATCTTCAGGCTGTAGCACTTTACACAAACAAACCATATCTATGGTGAATATATGACAATAGAACACAGGCTTAAAATAAAAACAAGGATTAACAAGGTTCATATTCAACAAAGGCCAGTATACACTAACAGAAGAAATCCAAATCATGAGCGGGAAATAATCATGGCAGCATATAAGGATATATATATCTGAGTGCCAAAAATAAGGTATATACCTAAAAGAAAAAAACCCTAACCAAAAACAATGACATACATGTTTAGACTATATGACTTGTCTGGGTGTGGCACATATTATCAAACCCAACAGTGAGCACTGTTGTTCTTTGCTTAATATTTTCATCCAACAAATTCAGGGTTGCTCTAAAATCATGTATTTTGTTCTAATCTTTTCGACACATTCATTCATTTGGACCTGGATAAGCAGTAATGACTTGGTAGTAGAGCAGGTCATCTACTGATCCTGGCTGCTCCTTCTGTGATGCGTCAATCGAAGGATGCATGTGTGGGACTGTCAGAGCACTTAAGCATAGATTAAAAAATAGGAAAGTTGTAGAAAAGTGCTGCTGAACCAGACCATTTACCATTTATTTAAAAACGAATAGTTCATAGTATGGACAGTCCCTGTCTTTAGAGAGGATATTATTTTCAAAAAGAATTTCACATTTTGACTGGTAAACCCACAGAAAAAACTCTTTCAAATTTGAATGGGAAAAGTCTAAGAAATCATGAATAATTAATGTAAGTGTGGACAGTGAATTTAATCTTTCAGAAGGGTCTGACTTCTCATGGAGAAAAAAATAAACACATTTTTAAAAATCAGACTGCATGGAACCTCAGTTAACACTTTCCAAGTTCACTATATTGACATATTAAGGAAAACAACATATAATACAAATAAATACTTAAATTAATAAACTGTGGCTGAAGTGAAAATTACCTGGATTACTGACCCAGTGTTTTCTGTTTACACAATTTTGAGTCTATTTTATTCATTATTATCTTCTCTGTGTGTGTCTTCTATTTTCTAGTTCAGTTTGCTTGTGCTCTTGAGTTTATCAGTATTTCTAGTTTATGTCTCCCAGTTAAGTCAGTCCTGTCTTTAGGTTTGTTTGTCTCGTCCTTTTTGTCCGTCTCCCTCCGTTCAATCTCCTTCTCAAACTTCACCTGCTCTGGAGCAGGTATAGAATTACATCTATTGATCTCAGACAACTGACCAGTCTCTTTGGAAAAAAGTGCCATCATTGCTGAAAGACTCCTCAAACCTATGATAGTAATAAGTTATGAAGGTGTCGACTATATCAGTGTCATATTGATAAGTCTGTTAACTTACACATAGGCCAAAAATAGTAGCTCTTTTCTGTTCTTAAACATAGCACGCAAACATTCGAACAGGTTTTTAATACTAAACTACTGTCCAACTTTTTTATTATTAATAATTTTATTATTTATTACAGACATTTATACGGCTACAAAGTTTTATCTGCCCTTGTAAAATCAGTCTTTCTGCTGGCACAACACTTATTTATAGTTACGGATGGCCACATGCTGCCAACGCCAACTCTGTCATGTAAATGCTTAGAATAAAACCTGGGTTAACTTAGCATGTTGTTATCCAGCTACATGAAACAGTTGATTGCTGATGTTGTGATAAGTGAATCCAGATAACACTGGCATTAAAGTTACCTTGAGTTACCTTTACATGCTTCACCTTACAAGGCCCTGGCTTTGCCCTCACTTCACACACTTACACAGGAGTCTTTACATGAACAGTCATGTAAAAGATCGACTATCTATTTTTCTCTTGAATTTGATGCTGTTGGGGGGGGGGTCATTGTGTATTTGAGCTAGAGAGAGGGAGAAAGAGTCCCTCCTCCTTGATAAGCTCTGTGATAAGCCACCTCATCTCACTTCAGCTGTCACATTCAGGAAGCATAGCCTCCAGAACTCTGTCGGTTCACTTGATCGGATAACATTCGTTTGGAGTTTTCCCCGATCATGACTCGGGCTTCTTTTCCCGTGTTTGTGTTGCTGGTGTTTGCGGTGAGTTCAGTGCTTTTTTTTTTTATTTAAAAAGTAAAGAAGAAGACAAAAAAGAAAAAGCTATTTCACCACTTAACAAAACTGGTTTTGAAATGTCTTTGTTTATTTTTTGTTATCTGAATTCTGGAAGATGTTTCAGCAAATGAGTTGTTGCTATTATATAGAAACACAACATAATTTTCTCATCCAACTCACTGATAGTAGTTATAACTAGGTGTAATTGAAAATGTTTAGCCGTCATTGCATACTTGGCCGTGCATCTTCTACTTAGCACTCCCTTCTCTGGAAGCTTGAAGTATTCCATGTGAAAATTTTCTCTAGATGGAGTGATTGGGTGTGTTTCTCCTGTGATGCCAATACTTTACCAGCTAGAAAGCTGTTTACCGACTTACGTTAGATTAACTGGTGATTCTAATTTCAAAACATTAGATTAGAAAATGTAAAGGTCGAGCCATTTACATTAAAGTTACTTTCAGCTCCTTTCCACTTAGATTAATGAGAGGTATGACATACAGGGGTGTATGTGATGAAGTGTGCTGGTGTTGTTCCTATTATTTACTGCCATTGGTCAGTTGTGATGCTGATCCTGGACCAGTATTATAATGACAATATAGTTTTTAAAAACTATCACTAATAAACCAACATTAATAACATACGACATACAATGCAATGACAAGCCTGAACTAGCATTATTTTCATATCACAGGAACAACACAAACACGAGGATATCAGACATCAGATACACTTAAAATGTTTTTTTTTTTCTAGTTTTGGTTTCATTATCTTTTTGATGTCTGTTCAGGTTTCCTTGTCTGTCTCTCTGTTTAACCATTTAACATTACTTTAATGTTTTGACACTTTTGACACTCATATTGTTAATTGTGTAGTTTTGCACATATCGAAGGCAATACAAGTGATACTGAACGCATCATTGACATCAGGATGATTAAAACAGGGCAGAAGTCCTCTATATGTTTTCAAAGACAAACAGTCTGGCAAGGCTTTCTAACGTTGATCCTGACTAATAAAGAACAAGTCTGTGTAAACGTGAGAGCAAAAATAAACTATATCAATATAAAACTGGGTCCTAAGAGTGCTGACATATATTATCATTAATATGTCCCTGACAAATTTGAGGAGCTAGAAAAGTGAAGGACAAAAAAGAATGCGGCCAGCCTAAAAAAATATGTGCTGTACATGGACAGCATCTTAAAGCTATGTCTAAAGAAGTGGGAAAAACTGACGCAAGGCTTAGGAGAAGAATCTCACACTCCATTTGGTCCATCTATTGGTCACTGAAGCCTTTTCAGAAATGGTCCTAGTGGAAGGGTGGCTGTTAACAAGGCATTCTTAAAATAGGAAAACAGGGAGAAAAGGCTGAGATATTCCAACAGCGAGTGTCTACAGCCATGGTTAAACACGGTGGAAATTCTTGTCAAAATTGATGGAACTATGAAAACAGAACAGAAGTATAGCCAGGACCATCTGAGTGGCTTCATTTTTCTGTATGACAGTTATATTGTATAATTTTAGTGTACTGTCAGTACACTAAAAGGATACATGGATAGAAAAACCCACAGTGAATGATGAAATAATTGCCAGAAAAGTCAACTTTTTTGGAAAGTTGGAGAAATGGAGAGTTTATTGAACCATCTGACAAAACTGTTTAAATATTAATAAGATTTTAACTTCCATATATGACTTTTAATTTGTATTGTATTTGCTACATCTGGCATTTTTTAAAATTACTTAAAGTGTGTTGTGCCACTTTTTTTTAGGTTTTTCAGGAGGGGGAAATCAAACTGATAATGTAGAAGTTTTGAAACTCACAAAAACTGTATGTATCAAATATGTCACACTAGGTATTAAGAGGTTAGAGACTTCAACATCATCTTGACAGAGAATGAGACAAAACGCAGTTAACAGGCAAAAGAGACAAGCATTGTTCTTGAAAACTACTTAAATTACAAGAAAGTTTGCCTAACAAAGTTAAAGAATAAAGGTGGTCATACTAAATATTAATTTGATTGTTAGAATCAAACAAACTCTAATTTTGCCCTAAATGTTATTGTCACGGTCTGCGGTGGCAGATCGTGTGAAGTGGAAAGAGAGTGGACCCAAATTAAAACTAACCGGGGCAAAACTAAACATGAGCAGATGAACTGATGATCCGACGAGGGACAAAGGGAAACTCACCCAATAAATACACAGCAGGATGATCAGGGAAGTGGAGGCAGCTGTGGAACGAGGAACCAATCAGACTTAACCAGACAAAATAAAACAGGAAACACAAAAGAATGAGACTAAACGAACAAGAAACTAAGAACTATTCATATCAGGAAGCGAGGAAGCACCAGCAAATAGGATGACAGATCACTACAATAAAAGTAAACAAGGTCAAAAATGCCCAAAACATAAACTCTGGATCACAGACACTAAAGCTATTATGTAAGAGTATTGAAGTTTGTTGTGTTGTGTCTGTTGTGTTATAGCTCCAAGCTCTTGCTGTACAGAATCACAACTCTGGATCCAGTTTGGTAAGAAAAAAGAGAGACTGGGTTCTTCCTCCAAAGCTTCTTAAGGAAAATTTCGATTACACTAAAGAGAAGGCGATTGCTAAGGTAAGTCACTGATACTTAATTTCACTTTAATTCTGTCTCCTGATTATTAAGCATAAATGCCTGTCATAAACAAAAAATACCCATGTATCAGTGAAGTAATTCAATGTTTAACCATGACTTTTTAGTGCCACCAAGATGGTTTTTCTTCAGGTATCGCCTAACCTTTTCTGAAACATTTTATGTTATAGATAAACCATCGACTGTAAGAAACCACTGGGCAATCAGTCCTCTGAACAATAGCATTAGCATTTCTAGGTGCTGGCTCAAAATAGGGATCCTATTGGATTTGGTTGTGCCAATTGTAAGAGGGCTTTCATGAAATATAAAGACTGTCTAATTGTTTGTGAAGGGATCTTTAAACCCCCATTATTTTCTTGCTTGCTGACAGTGATTTCAAATGCATTCAGATTATTATTTGAAAGTTATGCAACCAAAAACATATAGAAGAGAACACTGAAGAATTGTAATAAACTTATTACCTATAATTAGTGTGCATGTGTCAGCCATCATGCAGCCTGCTTTAGTTTTCCATACTTTAACCTCTCTTTCTTACTTTCTTTACTTTCTTTCTTTTATTTCCTTATTGTATTATTTAATTTAGTTTAGTTAGTTACTGTCTTGGAGCACCTGTGACCCCCTAATTTCCTTTATGTATTGAAATATTTTGATTTTGACTATTAGCATACTGTTTAAAAAATGTTTTATTATTTGACAATTTAACACCACCAGCTGTAAGAATAAGAATAAATCAGTTTCACACATAATAAGAATTCATGTTAAAAACAAATTATTTAAAGAAATAGACAACTTCAGTTTTTTGGTGCATATGTGGTGAAATAATGAAGTCTTCCACCTTGTGTTTCAGATTCGATCTGATCTTCAGTTTGGCTCAAATCTTCTCTACTCCCTGGAAGGTGTTGGGGCAAACCAAATTCCTTTCCATGTCTTTGTGGTTGACCAACATTCTGGTGATGTTCGTGTCACTAAATTGCTTGACAGGGAAGTGATCGATACTTACACCGTGAGTCCTCCTGTAGTTCTTCTTTGGTATGGAATAAGATTCAACAGCTGTCCTCAATACATTAAATATTAAGATAATTCAAAATGGACTGCCATTTATATACGCCTTTCCTCGTCTTAATGACCACCTCAGACTATAAAAAACATTAAGCAATACATTCATACAGTGCTTTAGTCTACATAGTTTAAGAATTATCTACAGCTGTGGTGGACGTTTACAAATACTCATCATCGGAATGAATGTCATGGTAATTTTGGGCCATTTCTTTGACCTTTTCTTTTTATGTACTCATGTGGTACATGTATTTTTGACTTTTGCTGCCATGATGCCAGGTCTCTCTTGGAAATTAGATTTTTAATCTCAATGAGATTTTTTTTTTTACCTGGTTAAATAAAGGACTAAAAAAAAATCCAATGTCAATCATTTTTCCAAATGATTGTACAGCATTTCGGCTGCACAGTCATTGTACAGGCTGACTGACTCATTAACTTCTCGTTAGTGAGTTAGTCATGATTGACTACAACAGGTAGTTTCTCTTTAACAGCATAAAAAGGATTTTTTTGAACCACTCACTGGATTCACTAAGAACTCAGAACAATGGTAAAGTCCAAGGAACTTAGTGAATAACTAAGGAGGAGAATTGCAGATCTACAAAAGTTAGGAAGGTCACCTCTCACCACTCTTAAACAACTACAGATTCCAAGGTCATCATCAAAATAATTATATACAAGTACAAGTTTTTGGATATGCCACCACTTTGCCAAGTTCTGGAAGAAGATCCAAGCTGTTACCCTCAGATGAGAGGACATTGGTTCAGATGTTCAGGAACAATCCAGGAACCTCTAACACTCAAGCCTGCCATAAACTGGAAACTGCTGGAACACCAGAGTCACTGTGCACAGTGAAGTGAGTTTTACATCACCATGGACTGAGAGGGTGCTGACCAAGAATGAAGCTCCTGCTCCAAAATCTACGACTTCAAAGTTTGACACAGATTTATATCTGCCCACATGATCAAGCCAAAATTGCGCTTTATTGCCGCAGACGAGACAAAGATTAGGCTATTCGGTCTTTCAAGCCCAGAAAACCCTGTACCAGCTTTTCAGCATGGTGATGATTGCACCATGTTCTGGAACTATTTGCTCCCAGTGCTGCTGATACATTGCACAAATGAATGTGGACTGTGCTTAAAAGCCTGTATATATAATTGGGACCACTTCAAAGAAATAATTAAAAGTTCCAAACGACCATGGCACTCATGCCTATGATGAATGCATGTAAACATGTGACCACAGCTGTCGACCATATCAATGGCCAATTAGAAACATGTTAAAGGTTACAGGATACCATTTCAGTCATAGTTGTGTAAAGAAAGATGAAGTGATGGCATTTTATAGAAAAGAAGAAAGACCAATTTTGCCATGATAATATAACGTTCTACAAAGATATTTTTTCTGTTGCTCACTGTAATATATAGTATTTGCTCTGATATTAAATTGGTTTCACTAACCTTTGTCACCTAAACTTGTAAAATGCACCTTTACTGGTGGTAAATCCATACTGCAAGGCGTTGTAGTTTATGTCAAGCTAAATAACGAACAACAATGGTTACATTTCTATCTACTACTCTTTCAGTTGTCTGGTGTTGCTATGTACAAGAATGGCACAATTGCAGAACAAAAAATTGACTTACGAATCAAGGTTGTAGATGAGAATGACAACTCTCCAGTATTTCCAGATGTTGAACCTGTTGAAGTAGATGAGCTCAGTCCTAAAGGTCAGTGGTGTGAATCTCATTCAAATTTGTAATGGTAGTGAGCGGTGTAAAACGAAATGATTGAATTATAAATTAAACAAAAAGGATTTTGATTTTTCTAGTGTTTGTGTAATTGAGTGATCAAATTGCTAAAGTCTTTCCAATGAGCTGCTGGAGGTTACAGACAGCCTGCGTTCTGCAGTTCATGTTATTTCACTATTATTATTATTTTATATTTATTTATTGTCTGATCTTGTAAATAACAATTTTCTGTTAACATTTGCTCATTATGTAAAAAGCATTATTTGGCACACAACAGTTAGGAGCTCTTCTTGACAAGTTTGTATCATTGTTTTAAAACCAGGGCAGGACACTGCACAATATCAATATGGAGAACAGAATGTCTGTTTTTCTCATGTACAGTGTCAATGAATGTGAAATTAAGTTTTGTTTAAAATTTAAAATTCAAATTAAATTGAGTTTTGTTTTGTTTTTTCATTTAATGCTACAGATACCTTGGTTACGACAGTCACTGCATTTGATGCTGATGAACCAGGAAATCTCAATTCTCAGATTGCTTATAGCATCATAGTTCAGAATCCAGCGGAAGATGTGTTCTACATAGACAGACAAAGTGGATCCATCTTTGTTAAAAGGCCTGTTCTGGACAGAGAGGTATGAACTATGTATGTTTGACTATATGATTCAAGAAAGTTCTTTTAATAACATGGGATAGTGGTGAGATATATAACCACTATATATGGCTATATATAGGGGAGGGGGAGGGGGGGGAATAACTATTTATCAGAAAAAAAAATTTGTTTATACACTGGAGCATATAGTAAAAGAGCATATAGTAAAATCAGTGGCAGCTGAAGGGGCAGGTTTTATCAGTAAACCACAGTCGTCGACACAATTGAGCTTGTTTTTTATTTTGTGTTTCGATGGCCTGTCATATTCATTCCTCGATCTCTGTGTCCTCAGAAAGGGCCTTTAGAGACATTATTATGGAACAAGCTTACCAAGCCAGAGCAAACATCCAAGGGCAAATATTCTGGATACAGTAAAGGCAGAGGGTCCTTGTTACCCTATTTAACAAATCTGTCAACCTTTTGACCATTCCATAAATAAAAGTCTCTATTGTGTTTGTGTTAATGAAACTCAAATCCTTTAAGTAATTACAAGATAACAATGATTATTTTCATTCAGTCCATTCAGTTAGATACTATGACAAAAATGATGAATGAAACATCTTGATAACATCCCAAGTCTCTGTTCTAACTCCAGTATTGTACAAACTAGAGATGGACCGATCCGATATTACGTATCGGTATCGGTCCGATACTGACCTAAATTACTGGATCGGATATCGGAGAAAAATAAAAAATGTAATCCGATCCATTAAATATCACGAAAGCACCTCACAAAACTTGCAACACGCCGTAACTCACCTCAGAACGTTAGCACGTCGGAGCAGTATGCATCACGTGATAGAGCGGCTGTGGCATGCGGGACCTGTCGATGGTCTGGATAGCATGTGGAGCTTCGCTAGCAACCTGGCATTTCATCTCCGACAAAGTTTTCCCGAGAGAAGTAAAGCAAGTGTGTAAGTCCATCTCTGAATGTTTGTAAAGCATTCCTGCGTTAAGCTTAACAAGCGACTGCCTCTCCTGCTGCTACTTCAATCATGAAACTGCTTAACGATCAGCTGATCGGCTTTTCTGTCGCGAGTCCGTGTCTCTAGTTTGCTTTTGGCCCACTTTGCACCAGAAAGAGGAAACCAGCGGCTGAACAACAGCAGCACGTTTAAGCTTGATCAGCTGTTGTTAGAATTTATTTATTATTACTTTCTACTCGAGGATCTTTTTCTAAGTAGCTGACGCTGGTAACTGTGCAGGGGCGGATCTAGCAAAGTTTAGCCAGGGGGGCCGATAGGGCATTAACAAGGAAAAGGGGGCACAAAGACATACTTTTCTTTCTTATTCTCATTTAAAATGTCGAGCTTTTAATAAATAATTATCTGACACCCAAAGTTTTAATTTGATGTAAAATGAATAGAAGTCCATTACTGTATATAGTAACTATTAAGTCTAATATATATACCCTAGTAAGCTATAGTACTTTTTCCTTTGGGAAGGTACCATCTGTGCAGTCTGCAATTCTGTTGAAGAAAGATGTTGAATCTATTTAATATTTCTTGAAAAATAATTGATTTCTGTGCATTTTTTTCCACACTGCATCAAATTAAGGTTGATTACGTCGATTAAGCATCATGAGGTGGAGCGTGAGGGGTGGTTCCCTATTTTTTATTTATTTATTTTTGTTGTAGCTGGGAGTTGGAACCCTATTAGTTAGGTTGCTTAATATTTATGCTAAGTACTCTTTAAAATACCAGAATAGGGAGGATGGTGTAGGTTTGAGTTTATTAGATTGATCAGTATTGCTGAACTATGAAATATTTTTTTTTGCATACAGGTATAACAGAATAGCTTTAGTGTAGTTGTTGTTTTAAACTTGAGTATGAACTTATACAAAATGCAGCAAGATATTTAAAAAAAAACAGTTTTGTTGATTAAAAAACACTATATCGGATTCATATCGGTATCGGCAGATATCCAAATTTATGATATCGGTATCGGTATCGGACATAAAAAAGTGGTATCGTGCCATCTCTAGTACAAACGTATTTGTTTAATGACTATTTTGATGTCTTTTAATTTCAGACATGTAGTAAGTACATTCTGACGATAAAAGGTCAAGATCGAAATGGACATCCAGAGGGAAACACCGGAACTACCACTATTACCATAAATATCCTTGATGTAAATGACAATCCTCCCAGACTGGAAAAAGATCAGGTACCTCTCTTCCTTACATTTCTCTATATTAACATATACAGCAGGGGAAATATTTATTTGACCACCTGCTGAATTTGTGATTTTGCCACATAGAGAGAAAAGTATTCATTTTTAACGTGGTTTCATTTTAATGGGAGAGGCAAAATATCAACCAAAAATCCAGAAAAAAAGAACATTACATAGAATTATGAATTGATTTATAATAATAATAATAATAATAATAATAATAATAATAATAATAATACATTTTATTTATAGGCGCCTTTCAGACCCTCAAGGTCACCTTACAATAACACGTGAACAATAGCCAATTGCATGTCATTGCGTGAAATAACTATTTCGTTGGCTGAAATCAAAAAGTTATTTCAAATGGCACAGAAAACAAATAATGTGCAGGATAGGACTGACAGAACAGACTGAGGAGGCTCACACAACACGAGTGAGGATGTGACCAAGAACAGAGTGGCACAGACAGTATATACATAGGAGGAGATTAGGGCAAAGTGAACACATCCGGACACAGCTGAACTCTAATTTCATGTTATGCATTTCACTTACAGTATGAAGGAAGCATTGAGGAGAACACAGAACAAGTGGAGGTGATGAGAATCAAAACAGAGGACCTGGATCTAAAAGGCACAGACAACTGGGAAGCTGTGTTTGAAATTGTCAAAGGCAATGAGGCTGGGTATTTCAGCATTAAAACAGACCCCAACACCAATGAAGGCATCTTAATGCTTGACAAGGTACAACCTTTTTAATTAAGAAGAAATTATGTGCTGTTACTCAGCTTTTTTACTATCTGGCAAATGCAAAGTCAAACTCTGTGGCAAATGGCCCTCTTATGAATGAGGTAAGGATCAGAACCTTGATCACTGCAGGGTGATGATTGTTTCCTATGGTTGACTATGCTGCCATTCACAAGAGTGCTATTCACATATATGAAGATTTGTTTTACTTTGGTTTCACATTTCATTACTTTGTTACAGAGTTATATAATGTCATTCCAATAATATGTTACTTTGGAACGCATTACACCCTACAATGTGAACTTAGACTCAAAGTATTCCAAAATTTGATAAGTGTCTCTTATCGATAAAGCTCGGAGTCGTTAAATTTTGCCTTCCAATATTTTAAGCTGTCATTGACTTGCTTATTCAGCTTGCGTCAAGTCCCTGTTGTACTACCCTGTAGTACTTGGCTGGAAGACAAAACTATTACCACTGTATGAGGTTTACTGGCCATTACTATATGACTACTGCCCATTACTTTAACAATTTTTTTCAGAACATTCATAACACATAGCACAGGAGCATAATTTTGCAGGTTAGTTTATATAAAATCCATAATACCTTTTGTTTTACAAAAAGCAAAAATGCATCAACAATAGCAACACTCCAATTATAGATGCATATAAAACACTGTATTGTTTCTTATGTGTCATCAATCATTTTAATTATTTTTTGAGCTAAAAGATATGTTCTTGTATCCGTCATTTACAGGCTGTGGATTATGAGGATGTAAAGAACCTTGAACTAGGCTTAGCCGTCAGCAACAAGAATCCATTAGTTGGAAGTGGAGGCAGTGGAGCAAGTGCAGCATTTGGAGGCGGTGGTGGAGGTGGTGGTGGTGGAGGTGGTGGTGGAGGTGGTGGTGGTGGAGGTGGTGGTGGTGGAGGCGGTGGTGGAGGTGGTGGTGGAGGTGGTGCCAGTGGTGCCAGTGGTGCCAGTGGAGCAAGTGGAGCAAGTGGCGGAAGCAGTGGAAGATTTAAAACCTATCCTATCAAAATCAATGTGAAGAACCAGCCGGAGGGGCCACGATTTGATCCTAAAATCAAAGCTATTCCTGTCTCAGAGGAAGGGAAATCCTTTAACATTAAAAATGTTATTGCAAGCTACCCTGCAAAAGATGGGGATACTGGACAACCAGCTAAGGCAGTCAAGTCAGTCCACATACATATGTGTCAGCTTCTCTTTCTGTGCACAATAATAGTGATACTCATAACTGGTCTATTTCTGCTGTAGATATGCCAAAGGCTCAGACCCTGACAACTGGCTAACGATTGACCCAGAGACAGCTGAGATCAAACTGAACAAGATGCCTGACAGGGAATCTCCATACCTGGTCAATGGGACATATACTGCCAAAATACTCTGCATTTCAGATGGTACGGCATGAATGTTGAAGAACTCTCTGGAGAAATATCAACGCAAAAAAATAAATAAATAAATACTGGATTATATATGTTTGTTTCTGGTTTTACACCACAGACATGCTTGGTAAAACAGCCACTGGTACGATAGCCATCCAAGTGGAAGATTCTAATGACCACTGCCCCACCCTGACCAGCAATTTCCAGACTCTGTGCACCACAGCAAATGCTGTAATTGTGAATGCCAGTGATCAAGACGCATATCCTAATGGCCCCCCTTTTCACTTTGAGATTATCCCAGAAAACACAAAAGGGAAATGGAACGTGGAGCATCTAAATGGTGAGATGATGATTTCAGTTTTTTTGGGGTGTTTTTTTTTTAGATGTAGTAGTTAAATAAAGAAAACAATGACAAAAGACAAAAAAAGGTCAATATACTAAAGTGTTGTTGTTGCTGTTGTTTGCTTTGTTTGTTTTACAAATTTTAAAATTTTATTTTGAGATAAAAATGTGGATTACAATCTGTCATATACACTCTAAGACTAAATCTATGAGTAATGCATATACATACTTATTTCACATTTTTCTGGTTTCTGACAGACACTACAGCTATCTTGCGGTCTCAGGAGGCTTTTTGGCCTGGTGTTTATGAAGTGGAATTTGTGGTGAAGGATCAGCAGGGACACGCCTGCCCTGAACCTCAGAGAATGACGGTCCAAGTTTGTACCTGCGAGAATGGAGTTGTGTGTGGAAACCAAGGCAGCAATGGTCGTGGTAGAAAAACAACATCATTAGGACCTGCGGGCATTGGGCTAATACTAGCGGGCCTACTACTGCTCTTGAGTAAGCATTATGTGATTTTTTTTTTATTTGAGAATTTTGATAAGATAAAAAAGGACAATGAAAGAATTATACTGATACTCGAACCATAACAAAATGTAACTCTCTTACCTAGAAATTTAAATAAAACACTTACTGACTACTTTATAGGTAGACTTGGTCAGCTTTTAATTATATAAATATATAATCAGCCAATCACATCACAACACCATCTATAGGGAATCTATGGAGAATAAAGGCAGGTTAGGAAAAGAGGCATAAACTGGTACTAGCAGGGTTTACCTAATAAACCCTGTGTCTCTCCCAATAGGAAATACATAGCCAAAAGTAATTACAGACCAAACTATTCTACACTTGCTACCAATAACTACAAAAATTAAACAGATTAGACTTTTGTAACAATTTAAAATCCCCCAAAGCTTACCAAAGCTTAAAGGAATCCCAGTAATTACATCTATTTTAGGGATTTTACACATTCTGAAAAACTGTTTCACCTTCTTTTGACCTCACACCACATTTGTAGCTTTAACTTTAAATAAAACTTTTTTTTTTTACAGTCATTCCTCTGCTACTGTTATTCTGCTTATGTGGATCTGCTGTAAAGTTTCCAGACCTCTTTAGTGACATGCCTGATTTTGAGACCAAGTCACACCTTATTGACTACCGCACCGAAGGGCCGGGAGAAAACACGGTGAGACTGCAACTACCTTAAGTGTTGAAAACGGGAATAATCTCGGCATCGATGATGATGTCTTTGTGAAAGCTCCTTCAAAGTGATTTTTAATCACAATAAAAAACTGTTCACTGTTCTAACAATTGTATGACTTTTATAGGAAGGGCCACTACTTGTGACTATTGACACAGTTAAAAATGGAGCAATGGCACCAGCGGGAGGTTTTGGTTATGAGGCATCTCTCACTGACATTGATGGGATGAAATTTGGCACCTATCAAGGTGGTTTTTCAACTGACTACAGACAAGAAATGAGGGGTTTCACTGATTTCCATTCAGAGTTTGAGACCAGAGAATCAAGGCAAGGTGGATTTTTTGATAGCATTGCCCTGCCACGTCACTTCCTGGCACAGTATTACTCTCAGGTGAGAAATTAGCTGACAACTAAATGGACAACTAAATCCAATTAAATGGAAAGTTTTAACACTAAATGTGATATGTAGTAGCTTTACTAATGATGTTAGGTGAACACACGTGTTAATGTTGCAACTAATAATGTTTATGTGGATATTATTCACTTTTTATTGGCTGTCACTGTCGTCAATAAATATGTCTTTCGTTATTTTTAAAGTGTATTGATTTTTTTATTGATTGATTTTTTTTTTATACAGAAGACAGTCAGCGGAGAGGACAACCTTGGCGTGAAGGATGGTTTGTTGGTGTATGATTATGAGGGCCAAGGGTCCTCTGCTGGCTCAGTAGGCTGCTGTAGCCTTTTGGAGTCAGACAATGACCTTCAGTTTCTTGATGACCTTGGACCAAAGTTTAAGACTCTCGCAGAGGTGTGCAGTGGCAAGACAATTTCTTGTGATGACAAACAAGCGCTACCCATTACCCCTAATGCCTACATCAATACTCAAACCTCAGTATCAAGTTTGATGAGTGCACAAAAGCTCTCCCCTCCACCCAAACTGGAGCCTGCCATCTCCAAAGTGGAGCAGAGTGTGGTCAGGAAGACAACGGAGCACTCTGAAATTGTAAAGGAAAGTACAGCCAAGGTGAAGGAAGAGATGAACACAATGAAAACAGGGTTAGCAAATCAAGGCCAGATGCTCCTAATGCAGCAGCAGCAGCAGCCTGTGTACTACGCCACCACTCCTGTGTTGCAGCCAATGCATTATGTAGTCCAGCCACAGGTCCACAACACTGTGCTGCTGGCTGAGGCACCAACCACCAACCTTCAAGGCCTGATACTGGTTAACAACACACAGTCTGGACCTGCCCAAGGAGTATTCGTTCAAGGGCAGACACTAATGTCCAGTGGACAAGCCCAGGGCCCTGCAATGGTGCTGGTGGAGAATGGTGACACCCATAGTTGGAGTGATGGCCTGATCCAAGCTGGGAGCTTGTCTGGGTCCCAGACCATGATGGTTGTCAAAGGCAAGGCCCCTTCAGGGTCAACGAAAGTGCTAAAGGGGAGCCAGGGTCGTCTTGTTCAGGGAAGTACTCTACTGTCAGAAGGGGTCTCAGGATCTAAGAAAGTGCTGACAGTTGGAGTGCCAACTATGACCAAAGAGCAGCTGGTTCAAGAGGGAGGTCTTTCAAAGAAGAGTGAGGTCTTTGGCTCTGAAAAGGTCATCTACAGCAGGAGCAGCCAATCTACTGCCTTAAAGGCAAATCAGTAGAGCATTCACTGTAGTGACCCACCTACTGGTTTTTAAGGTGACAAGAGAAAATCATTAAATGGCAGATGAATTCCTGGACAACAGACGACCCTTTTTAGTTTCAAAATAGTGCATTACTCTTATGCTTTCAGTATTTTCATGGGAAGCCTGTAAGAGCAAATGGTGGTGGTGAAGGGTGGTGGCGCGTGTGTGTGTGTGTGTGTGTGTGTGTGTGTGTGTGTGTGTGTGTGTGTGTGTGTGTGTGTGTGTGTGTGTGTGTGTGTGTGTGTGTGTGTGTGTGTGTGTGTGTGTGTGTGTGTGTGTGTGGAGGGATATGCAGCTTGTGCAGCTTTTCCTGGATGAAATGTAATCATTTCACAGATTAAAGGATACCCTTATTACATTTTAGTAGATGTTGCACTTTGAAATGTTGCTACTATCAAGCAAAACTTAGACCTGTGGGAATAATCAAACCATTCAGTAATCCATAATCTCCTTTGGATGGTGCATTTATGTCATTGAAGAGATCACTTTCACATTACTCATCACATCATAAAGCTGATAAATCAGAATGTGTTTTTCCAATTGGAATGAACTTTGCCTCTAAGAAGACAAGTGGACTCAAATCATGACAACAGAATGCTCACTACAATATCAGGACATCATCTTCTCATGTAACTATCAACTTTACCTGCTCTTCTTTGTTCTCAAGTTAACACTGTATTATGTGTGTGGGTATAATTGGTATCAATTGTTACATTCTCATGTTATATTTTAGGTCATCACTGCTCTCATTGTCTTGTTTTATTTTTATACCTATATACAATCTGTGTGTTTTTACACTAATAAAATAAAAACATTAAAGTCTTTTAGCTCATTGAATTTGATTGTTATTGCTCAGCCTAGACTGATGGGTACTGCAGAATGAACAACCCAATTTTGTGAACACAATAACTCAAGAATGATGTGATGTGGCATTTAGAAAACCATAGGTGCGTCTACTAAAAGTCTCAGACAAGTTCATATCTTGCCGACAGAGGTCAAGTTTTCTGAAAATCTTGCGAATTTAACAATTTGATAAAGACGTCATCTATAAGTTTCAAATTGATACCATAAGTTGCATCTGTTAAAACTCGCAGATTTCATTTCTGAAAATCTGGTGCATGCTATAACTCAAGAAAAGTTATGATACCATAGGCATATCTACTAACAGTGAACTTGAATAATTTGGTGACCTTGACCTATCAAAGGTCAAATAGACCTTTGACAGATACAATCATGTGTGGTCATATATACCATCATGTCAATGCAGGAAACAATACACTGTGATTACAAGAGCTTTCAAACATTCATGCAAGGCTTAATAAAATAGGTTTGCTTCTGGTGATATAGGTATTTCTGGGCTGACCCCCCAGTCAGAGAATTATTTTTAAATCTTTGGGGTTTTCTATTACATTGGTAAGGATTTGTGGCTGCGTTGATATGTAAAACCTGGGGTGTTATGTGATTGTGAAGAATATTTTTGCCAATAAAAACATATAAAATTCTAAATTATGACCAGTGTTGTAGAGCGTATACTTTACAGGGAATTATGCCACCTTTCTGCTGGATGTGGTGATCCAGCCGATCACCAGGCGACAAGCAGGTGGGTTGATTACCACAGGTATGCATGGGAAGAAGGTGGAGTAAAAGTAAAGTGTGGTTAACTAATGTGCACACGTGCACACACACAAACACACAGGAGGACTGGTGGGCTATGACAGAACCCCCTTCTCCTAATGGGAACATGCTGGAAACCAACCATGTTTATCAATGTGGAGGCGGTGAAAGGCCCAGAGCATGGCCTTGTCCAGAGCAGCTGCCTGTGGACTCCAGGAATCTTCTCTTGTCCACAGTCCTCCTTACGATGTACACTGGGGGGCTACCAATGAGCTGGGCAGGTCAGGTGAGGTGAGATGGCGGCACAGGAGACTGGAAAGGGTGAGTTTTAACTGAGATACATGAAAAACACTTTGAATGCACATCTTGCATGACAGATTCAGCTGCACAGAGTCAGGGTTGATCAGAGCCTCTATTTTAAAAGGTCTAATAAGGTTAGGTGAGAGTTTGCATGATTCAGTGTGTAAGGGAACATACTTGATAGAGAGCCATACTTTGTGATCAGGTTAATAACGGGGTTCAGGAGTCCAACGATGGTCTGCACATTGTTTATTTCGCTCCTCGGTCTGAGCAGCCCGTGTCACCCTTAGAGTTGCTGACACCAGCTGAGATGGTGCTGAACTGACGACACAGAGCACTTACTTTCAATAGAAGAAAACAGGGGTGGCTAAGAGCCCCAGGATGATTTGAAGCATGAGTGTCCAGTGGGTGATGAAGTCAAAGAGTTGTAAGAATACTCTGTCCACACTAGCTGAGAGATGCAGGTCTGATAAGACTTGTTGCTGCAAGAAAGCCATTACTAAGACATCAGAATAAGACACAGAGGCTTGCCTGGGCGATGAAACACCGCCATGGACTGGAAGATGTTATTATGGACTGATGGAGCAAAATGTAAAACATGGAGGAGGAAGTGTGATGGTCTGGGCCTGTTTTGCTGGATCCAGGGTCGGTGACTTGTACAGAGTGATAGGCACCCTGAACCAGCTCCATGCAATACCTCTGGCATGTACCAAGTTGGTCAAGGGTTCATCCTACAGGAAGGTAATAACCCAGAACATAAGTCCAAGCTATGCCAGAACTACTTCAGGAAAAAAGAACAAGGTAAGCTTGAAAACAAAGAGTGGCCAGCACAGTCTCCAGACTTAAACCTCATCAAACTATGTTAACATTTTGTTTTTGTGGCCCGCAGTAAAGGTGTTTGCTGCCTGGCTGTGGTGCTCCTTGTTCGTTTGGGTCTCCTGAGTGACCAGAGACCAGAGAGACACTCTGAGCCAGAGAGACTGAAGTCCATGGCACCACGGAAAAAAGTGAAATTGAAATTGTAACAGGTTGATATAAAATTGTGAAAACTTGGCATCTTTGTCTTCCTTCTCATTATTAACCTAGCAAGGGCGAGTGGGGGATTTCTTTTTTTATTAGAGATTATGTATCGGAATTTCAGGAGCGGGACCACGTCTCCAAACACGCTCCCTCCAGTTGTCATCTATATAGGTTCCCCCAGTTCTGTAAGCTGTTCATTCTCGTTTACGTGCCCCACCCTCCCTCCTTGTTCTCAGTTCTTTAACTTCTTCATTTCTATTTAGTACATGGGGATCTGCCAGGCCCGGGAGCCGTCGCAGGTGGACGCGATGGAGGAGGCACACTTGCACACAGGAATTTTTTTCATCCCACATACAATTTGTTTACAAAATACCGATACTAGTTTAGGTCTGGTTGAAACACAAACCACTGGGTCAAAGACCCAGAATCATCACACTTATGCTTCAGCCAGCTACACAAAGGGTTTGCTTTCTTGCCTCTTTTATTAGTTTTTTTTCTGCTTTACTATATCAGTGTTAGTCCCTATGAGACCATTGATTCTTGCAGCATTAAGTGTTGTGATTTTTTGATTCAAGTGAAGTGCTTTTTGAACTTTTTGAAAGCAACTGACTCACATAGTTATGTTGAGATCCCAGTCTCAATAAACATATTCCGCAATGCTTCCGCTTGTTTGTGATGCTCCTACGAACTGACCAGTAGCCATCAGGTTGCTGTTAGAAGCACTGCATTAAAGAAGAAATAAAATAAAATGTAAAAAATAAAAAAAAGAGAAAAGCACTGTGTGTTTTGTTTTTTGTTTTGTTTTCTACAAACAAAAAAACAGTCATATTCAAAGTAATCTCAAATTAGACTCTTGCACTTTCTCCCAGTGTTTCCTGACATGATGATACACTTGCCATCTGCTGGCATAATGCAACACAACAAGAAAAAAAAAATAGAAACTAGACTTCACATTAACCGTGGACTATTGTTTGACGCACACAAAAACAAAGAACTAAAAAAAACTAAGCACGTTTTCTCGATTATTTTAGTTGATTTTAATTTGTTTCGGGAACGCTCAATACAGTTTCAGTTAGTTTTCCTTTTTTCACAAACCCTTGTTTGTATTTATTTGAGTTAAAAAAATGTTTATTTAGTTCTAGTTATTTTGTTGTTTTTCATTAATGATAATAACCTTACTAGTCAAAACTTGAATCCTACAGTGCCACCTTGCCAGGTTGAAGACAGGTTAAAGCTTAAGCCCCCTCCCCAGAACAAACCATACATGCATCAATCATCTAACCTTAATCGATATTTCTATTATCATGACAAAGATATTCTATTTACTACTTCTAATGATTTTATTCAAATATAGAAGTTAGTTCACAATGATAAAAATACCAAACAAAAGACTGTCAAACTCTCCTTTGTTTTTTAAGTACTTGGTAAGCTTTCAGTTCCACCCTAATATAGAAAGACTTGGAATTTGCCACTTCATGTTTGACGCTCTGTACCTCCAATATAGTGGCAACCTGGAGCAGAACAGCCTCCCAACATTCCAGCCGGATGAAGGCTAATGAAGCGTTGAAGCTTTCCATCCAATTGGTTTGGGAAAAATGTTCATTTCTCAATGCATATGTGAGAAATTAACATTTGTTTTTTGTGGTCTATTCATCGAATTTATTTATTAATGTGTAATTACTAAAATTCGTACTTTTGTTACGTCCTGCAAGGCAGATTATGTAGAGAAGAGAGTGTGGACCCAAGAGCAGACACTGAAGACTGACTTACTGAGAGAGAGCTTTATTTACAGTAGGAGGCAACATACAAACAAGAGAAGAGAATGGCCATAACTTAAACTAAGAAAAACCTAAACTAGGAATGCTAACAAAAAGATGCAACCAGAGACAAAGATCTAGGAAAAACCTGAAACCTGGAGGGAACAACAGCAGGACGAACGCAGATGAAACACATCAACTCCGAAAGTTGGTGGATGATATCACTCTCATTGGTTTGATCCAGAATGATGACAGTCCGCATACAGACAGGAGGTGGACCAGATGTTGCACTGGTGCAGGCAGAACTACATAGAGCTGAACCAGTTCAAGACTGTGGAGATGAAGGTGGACGTTTGGATGACCAAATGATTCCTCCAGCTAGTGAGTCAGTGATGTAGCTCTCTATTGCCTCTCTCTCAGGCTTTAGAAAGTCTATACAGCCGACTGGCGGGCAATAGAGCACCAGGAAATAAGTTAATACTGCAGTCATTGGGACGGTGAGGCAGAGGAGAAAGATTCAGTAATGGAAATACTGGGCATAGTGGACCGCAGACAGGTTTTGTAACACCAGGTACTGCAACCAGAAACGCAATTCTTAGCCCAATCGATTTGCAGATTATGATGGCTAAGCCAGGGACAGCCGAGAACCAATGGAGTACCAGGGGCATGGAACAAAAACAGGTTGACCTCCTCCACATGATTGAAGGACACAGGCTCTGAGCAAGAGTCTCAGAGCCTTTGATCAGCACAGCGCACGAGTGAGTGTGGGTCATATACAGTAATTTTTCTTGGCAGGTAAGACCAGGCAGGGAAACATCTTGAGTGGTGAACCCTAGTATCCCCACAGTTACTGACAGGCAGACTCTTTTGGCTGCGACGGGCAAGTATCAATTTAGTGTCCTCTTTTCCCACAACAGAAACACTCACCCGCCAGCAGTCTTCTCCCCCGGTTGGAATGGGATAGCGTAGCTGGTCCGAGCTGCATCGCCTGCTCCTCCCCGTCAGTTTTGAGTACCACCTGAGCCCATTTTAGCGCTTGTCCCATCAGCAGCTCCACCATGAATGAAACCTTGGCACTGTCTGAGGAAAAGGTGCGATTCTGCTGCCTAAAAACAAGCGCACGTTGGGTGAGAAATCCCCCACTTTTCTCCAACTCTACCGAAAACTTATCTGGTGTCTGCAGTTGCTGCTACCACGGAACAGGGGGAGGAGAGGGAGGAAGAGGACAGGAGGCAGCAACATGTAGCGTTGATGGTGGAGGTGAACAAATTCCAACATTGGAGCACTGGGTCTGAAACACACCTTAAAACTCTAAACATTTTCTCATGGAGATGCAGTTGGCAAGAACGGGGCCCAAATGCAGGAATTTCTGATCCAAGACAATACATTTATTTACAGTGAGAATGTGAACAATAGTGAAACACTTTCAAAGACATGGCTCCAACCTTGGATAATTACAAACGCTCCACTCCCACCATGACACACTCCTCTCTAGGTTCCTAACAACACAAGATGTACTGTAGAGGTTAGTTTAGTGTACTCAGTCACAACACGTAAAGATAATTTCCACTCAACAATCCAGCATCAACACAATTAAATAGTTGCCACTAACGAGGGTACTCAGTGGCAGCTGGTGAGTGTTGATGGAAGACGGGTGTGGCTGGCTTCAGCGTGGGAAATACCTTTTGGCCTGATGATGCCCATAAACTGGCACGCATGAATGAACACACGCACGCACGCACGCACGCACGCACATAAAGGAGGAAACAGGGGCCCGGGAGGGGAGCCAACAAAAAACACAAAAACAAACAAGAAAAGGAAGGGAAGTGTTATCCATCCGCCTGGTGAGGTTAGTGCAGGAGTAAATAATTTCACATGTTTAAATTATCTTTAAAATTGTAAGGTATCCTGTGTTACTATGCGTTTTTTATGTTTATGAGCTTATAAGAACAATTGGGTGTGGCTTACTTTGCACTTGGCAGGTTACACGCATGCGCTCAGTGAATGCCACACCTGCACGAAACAGCCAGGGTGTTGCCTTTGTTGAGTGTGTGTAACGCCCACGTGTCTTTTGTATCGCAGTAAAAGTTGTTGGCGTTGGCGTGATGTTTTTCTTTTCCAAGTCTTAAGTAGATGCCAGTGAAATTGATAGTCGTTTGACAGCTTTTATCCAGACAGTAAGAAACTCTCCATGCCGCTGGGAGACTCCCCTGAGACGTTTCTTCAGTCATGATTCGGATTTGTTGGCCCGTGTTTGTGTTGCTACTTTTTGTGGTGAGTCCAGAAAGACTTTTGTGTCGATTAGAAAAGACTTTCATATGGAAAGTAGTTTTTTTTCTATGAAACAAGCTTAATTCATAATGTGATTCTTTTGTTGCTTTTATTATTTAGGTTTTTCATCTTTTTAAAACATAAATCAATCAAAATGTATAATAGATTAAAGACAACAAATTATAGTCAAGCATTTTTAAATCTAATCACAATTATGAATAGTAAAATTAGCATCATCGTGATTTCAGCAGGCAATATGAAGCAAAACCGGTGCTAAAAAGCGATCGTCTGCTAAAACGTGATGCCGTGTCAAGGTAGTTATCCCGGAGATAATTTGTAATAAATAAAATCAAATATGTGTTATAAATAATATCAAGCTGAACCTGCCGCAATTTCCTCCCCCTGTCCAAATCATTGACAAATGTGGTTTGAGAATCTGGTATATTGAGCGTTAGTTTAGAAAAGTCGACTTCCCGCAGACGTGATTATGCGCTTATCAGGCAAAACGTCCTCAGTTTGCTGAAATAATCCCCTCCGGCACAACGTGACAACAATAAATGTATAATTTTCTGTCGTGACCCAAACAAATGAACGGCAATGTAATGACATTCGTCTTTAACTTTTTTTTACTAAAGTAAAATATCAGCCACGACTGTTGGTTGGAATTGAGGCGGAGTCGACTGGATCCGCTGTCCTTGCCCAGGGCGCGCTCCAGAAGGGGAAACAGATTGTGTCGGGGCAGCTTCACTGGCAAGACCCCGGTGTTTGCCATAAAATGATTGCTCACATTTAAACTGTTATAAATGACTTGCTTGATCTATAATCTGTCAAAAAATAGATCAAACACATCTCTCCTAAAATATATCAAGTAATTTTGAGGTAGAGGGAGCATCCCTATCAGAAGCTCTAATCAATTTTTGGAAAGTGACTGTTACTTATCCTGTTATTTATCCCGGCAAAAAGTGCCATTGACATTAAAAATGTATTTTTCGGGAGAGAGCTGGCTAGCAGAAGTTGTAACAAATAGAGCAGAACTGTGATGTGATAGGTTACCAAGGAGGACTGGATTGATTATAATATGGTTAAAATGATGCAGTCATAAAGATACTTCAAAAAGGAATAGTTCTTCTATTTTATATCTAACCCAGGGGTCTCAAACTCGCGGCCCAGGGACCACTTACGACTGTGTCACCCCTACTGTATATTGCTGTGAAAAAATATAATGCGATTTGGCCCTTTAGGTGTTTTTTCTTTGGGAGGATTTGTTTGTTGCTGAGTGCAATGTTAAAATAAGTTCTGTAAAAAGCAAAAAGTATATATTTTATATGAAGGCAATATGAGCAGAGAGTACAAACATCTTGAAGGACCGGGTGTGTTAGTTCAGTGACAGTTATTTGTAAAGAAAACAATTCTCAATAACAGTCAAAACCTAATGTGTACTCTTATGTCTGCATTTGTATTTTGTTAAATACGAACAAAATCATAGCAGAAGTGCTGGACCGTGTCTAGGCAGAAAGAGAGTATCAGTTTGTGTATTTGGTAATTCACTGAAAGGCTTCAGTTAAGAGTGAGGGGAAAAAAAGATTTGCACTCATGTTTGCAGTTTTCTCTTGTTATACAATATTTAAAGTTTAAAAAAACAAACCACTGCATTTTTAGACATATTTGTGGGTGTATTCTTGGGGGTTTTTTCTTACTATTTGAACACGTAAGCAGCCCTCCAATAAGAAGACTGCGCAAGCAGTGGCCTACAGCTCATTAAGTTTGAGACCCCTGAATCTAACCCATTCATAAATCCTGTTCACTAAGGTCTGTTTAACAGTATAAGTAAGCATTGTAGACTACAAAACACACACAGAAAACTCTGAAATCACTTTTTTTCAGTCGCTTTTTGGCACAACACTGGCTTACACTCTAGTTCAGCCTCTGCATTAACTAGGCCAGCTTGGACACGCCTGAGCTTTTTTCCCCCTTTGTACTATTTTACCTTTTTACCGAACTAAAGTTGTTTGGTGTTGCTTGAATCAAGATGTGATTCGGATGGAATAGCTATTGGCATTCAGACCGCAAACTCAAAAGTAAAAAACTCTCAGGAAAAATTCTGTTGTTCATAACTGAATGTTATTATTATCTATAACTGTTGATTCTTCACTTTACATTCTGAAAAACCATTAGGTCACTATAATAAATACATTTGGTTTCATAGTTATAAAAGTGTGGGAAATAAGGTTCTGACCTCAGAGAGATTTCTTCAAGTGAATAGAGAGTTGTTTTTAAGTGCTCTGAATGAGTTATTTGATGGCAGTAAAAGTATACAACCACTCCTTACTTTTCTTCTCATTATTACCTTACATGCTTCAACTGAACCTTTCCAGTAGTGGCAAGAGATGTGTCAGCTTTTGTGTGTGGGAAAGCTAGCAGCTTTATAGCCCCTGCAAGGTGTGTGTTTTTACATGCACAGTTTAATAGCATCTTGATTTATGATTAGTTCACAATGTAGCCTGCAGAGTTTGTTGGCTGGCTGAGACGCCACACATGCATGCATACACACACATATTTACATACGTGTGTGTGTGTGTGTGTGTGTGTGTGTGTGTGTGTGTGTGTGTGTGTGTGTGTGTGTGTGTGTGTGTGCGGCGAGCATGTATGTGTGACAACTCAGCCAGAGCAAGAATTTTTGAAAGTAAAGACCTGAAACTTTCCTGCTGTGAGTGAATTATTCGCCAAGTCATATTTTACCTGCTAAAGACAAGAAGATTGACAAACAATTGCAGACTGTTGCTTTTAAGGTTTTTCAAACTGATATATAACAAAAACCTGATCTTTAAGCATCTCTCTAGGTTTTAAATTACAGACAGTAATTCCAAGAAATGCTTGACAAGGATTAAAAATGGGTGTTCTTGTTTTCTTTAAATGGCTGGTGATTTCTCCAAACATATTTAAGCGTATGTGTTGTATTTCAGGTCCAGGCTGTTGTGACGAAAGCCAAATCTGGAGACAGTCTAATAAGAAGAAAAAGAGCCTGGCTTCCCCCACCACTGAAATTGGAGGAAAATGTGGACCACACACAAAAGACTTCTCTTGCCAGGGTGAGTCATTGATTTAGTTTTTTATTCCTTTTTATTTTGATGATCTTTTAATTTTTTATTTTAATTAAATTGATTAAAATAATTTTTATTAGGGTTAGAAAATCATGATATACAATATATTAAGGTTTTTAGCATTAACATACTAAGATATGAGGAATCTATAAGGAATCTGTGTTGTCTTTGTTGTTGTTATTGTCCTATGATTATGACATATTTGTGAATTATGCTATGCTTAGCTTTTCATCTCATTTTCAGATTTATTCAGATTTAGATGATGGTAAAGGAAATCTCAAATACTTCCTGAATGGCCGTGGCGCAAACCAAGATCCCTTCCATGTGTTTGTAGTTCACGAAAGAACTGGATTTATTCGTGTGACCCAATTACTTGACAGAGAGTTCATCAGTATGTACAATGTGAGTGAGACAAAACGGTTATTTTCCATCATGACTTCAGTGCATTCCGTATCAACAGTTTACATAAATATTTGTAACGTCTTAATTAAACCTAACGAGGTTTCCAATTTTAGCTTTCTGGTGTTGCTAGGTACAATGATGGCACTCTGGCAGAGGAAAACATCGACGTACGATTCAAGGTTACTGATCAGAATGACAATGCACCAGTGTTTGAAGACGTCTATACTGGGCGTGTGGATGAGCTTACACCGAGAGGTTAGTGCTTCGTTTTTATGAAAATTCCTCACTAATCACTATCCGGCATGTGATGACTCCATATTCCCATATGACTAATATTCAATTAATAAATGAAAACAAAGTTTTTGTTTTTGTTACATTGCTTACAGGTTGAACTTACTTAAATGTAATGTTATACTCAAACTAAACAATGTATTATGGAACAGGGTGTTTTTTTTAATGTACATCAGCTGTGAGATGGGTTGTGTTGAAGGTATTAGGCGATACTAGAACTCTTGATGTTGTCTGTGTAGATTCTCCATCATCCAGGTCGTCGTAATCTCAACTTTTGAAGATGCCACAGAGAGGTTTTGTTTGTTTGTTTTTGTTTTTTGAGAAATTAAAATGTCATTCCTTGATATGCTTACAGGGACTTTTGTTATGAAAGTCGCGGCAACGGATGCCGATGAACCAGACAATCCCAATTCCCAGGTTTTTCATACCATCATAGACCAGACACCACCTCATGACATGTTTTACATGAACAGTGACGGGTCCATCTTCATCAAAAACAAATTAGACAGAGAGGTATGAACTAAACCCCACACCAGTTTCAGAGCTATGTAGTTAATTTTTTATTTGAATTTTGATATTTAATGATAATAATAATCATAATCATAATATGATTATTAATAATACAATCAGATGTTAGAGTAATTATTCTAGCATCTGAATTTTAAAGTCCAATGAAAATCTAGTTTAAGACATTTTTTCAGACGGTAAAGTTCAGTAAATACATAATGTTTATTAGAGTAATGAGCAGTGATGTTAATCAACTGATATTTCTATTATTTGCCAAAAATAATTATCATCTTGGTTATTAACCATTTTATTGCAGCTCAGGTAATTTGTTTTTTGTTGTTGTTGTTAAATTCCACACTCTGGAATTCTGTTTTTATACATATGGCTTTCCCTAATCTCAACAAACAACTTGGTTATCTATATATTCAGTAAACTGCTTAGAACAGCATTTTTACAGAACACCTGACCGTGAGTACGGAGAAAATATGAGAAAGTTTGCAAACATTAAACGTTTTAAACAGTTAAAACATGATATGTAATATATTTGGTGCTTAATGAAAACTCTGGATTTCAAAGTGTGTGTCTCTGTGTGTGTGTTATTTTTATTTTACCCTAAAAAAAAGTTCAAAAGGACAAAGTTCAAAATATAATTTATGGGCCCTTCAAAGATGTCTACTAAATATAAATTCTACTGGAAAAAACCGTATCTAACCAAACAAAGTATATCCACCTTAACTCACAAGCTACGTCCACACTAATGCATTTTCGTTTGAAAACGCATCGTTTTCTCTACATTTTGGCCTCCCGTCCACACTGAGATGGCGTTTTCAAAACGCTCTCAAAACTCAAAACGCTCTCAGTATGTACATGCTCCAGATAGCTTTTCTTCAAATTCTTTAATTCTCACTCACTTTTGCAACTTTGTACTTTTGTGTTACTCGCAGCAACAACTCCACCTCATTGTTAGTCCATTTAAAAAAACTCTGTGCTTTTCCTCGACATTTTGCCGTGACGTTTCAAAGAGATGGAAAGTAAATAAACGGCAGACAGAAATGAGGCAGGCCGAATCTTCTTGCTTTTCACGCATGCGCAATACTGGAACATAAGCGCTTTCAGCCGTTTCAATGTGGACGCACAACTCTGTGAATACGACTGAAAACGCTAGTGTGGATGTGGAGCGTTTTCAGACAAAAATGCCATTTTTAAATCTATCCGGGCTAGTGTGGACGTAGCACAAACTGACCTAACCACAAAGACGCTGCAGGGTTACCTTTATAGTGGTTTGGCCATAATATTTACATACAATAGGGGAAACAGAACAAACACCAATAACTTAAACTGACTTATACTTGTAAATGGGAAGTTTTAGAACAAAGTGACTAATGAAACTTCAATCTGTGTGGAAGCTGGGGGGAAAAGTCATGAAACTTTGTTCTGGTCTTTGTGACCAGAACAAAGAGACTTGGAGTTAGAGAAACAGTCTTTTTAGTACAAGCTCCTATGATCCTTCTCTAATCCTGCACTGGAGAACATGAGGCAAAGGCAAATTCATGGACTATACTAGTCACCAAATTTATATCAGTGGACAGTTTTTGTTTTTTTCCCTTTGATCACTGAAAGTGTTCCTGGTTAGCTATTTTGCCTACCTACCTAATGGATAGCTAACCAGAAATATTGCTACAGTAAAGTGTGATGCAGTCTCTCTAAGAAATTAGTAACTTATTGGTCTGTGATTTCAGAAATGTGATCAGTATATCTTGACAGTAAAAGGTCAGGACCTAAATGGTAAACCAGAGGGGAACACTGGAACTGCCACTGTTACTATAGCTGTTGGTGATGTGAATGACAACCTACCAACTCTGGAAAAAGAGCAGGTAGTTTTCTTTCTTGCTCTCTTTTAAATCAACTGTGTAGTTATTTACAAATATATGCAACATATTGCTGAAATAACCCCTATGATTTTTTTTTATATTCTCCACCTATAGTATGAAGGTAGCATTGAGGAGAACACAGAAGGTGTGGAGGTGATGAGGATCAAAGCACAGGACCTGGACCTGCAAGGCACTGACAACTGGGAAGCTGTATTTGATATTGTCAAGGGCAACGAGGCTGGGTATTTTAGCATTAAAACAGATCCCAACACCAACGAGGGAATCCTAATGCTTGATAAGGTACTGCAGTTTGAAATGAAACATGTTGTTGTTGTTGTTATTATTATTATTATTATTATTATTATTATTATTATTATTATTATTATTATTATTATTATTAATCCTAGTCTTTAATACAGCATAAAAACAATGCAAATAGAAATCTTGATATCTCAGAGCATATCGTTAGCTTCATAGCATAAGTGCCTAAGTCATTGACTTAGTCAAATGACTTAGGCAATTATGCTATGAAGCTAACGATATGCATTTTAAACACCAAATCTGGTGGAATAGTCCAGTGTCCGTTTGATCAAATTGTCCGGCAAACTGTACTGTCCAGAAAAACAAATACATGTTTTATATTGTGAAATAGTTAAATTTTTTCGGTTAGTTAAGTAGTGCATGCCCATGAGATCATCATCTCTTATCTGACTGTTCTTGGGTCTGCCTAAAATTTTGTCCATATAATTATGAATAGAATTTCTGTATATCTTTGACATTTTCTTTAACCTCATGTACTAATTGGCAGTAAGTTTGTGAATTATTAATGATTAATTGTTTTCATTTAACTCAGGAAGACCATTAATAAATGCAAACATCTGTCATTATTATGATGAATTGTAACAGATAATCTTTGTTTCTGTCTGTCATCTGTGTAGGCTGTGGACTATGAAGATGTAAAAGACATTGAACTTGGACTATCTGTGAGGAACAAGGCTCAGCCATATGGATCTGGGACAAGTGCTGGAATAACTATTGGAGGAGGGGGGGGAGGAGCAGGGGGAGGAGGAGGAGGAGGAGGAGGAGGAGGAGGAGCAGGGGGAGGAGGAGGAGGAGCAGGGGGAGGAGGAGGGGGTGGTGGAGGAGCAGGGGGTGCAACTGGAGCTGCTGGGATTTCTGGTGGGACACCCTTTAAAACCTATCCTATCAAAATCAATGTGAAGAACCAGCCTGAAAGGGCAAAGTTTGATCCCAAAGTTAAAGCCATTCATGTCTCAGAGGGAAGCACCTCCTTCAACATTAAAGATGTTATTGCCAGCTACCCTGCAATAGATGGAGACACTAGGAAACCCGCTCAAAATGTCAGGTCAGTGCATATACAAATAAGTGCACATTAAAGCCACTAAAACTAAACTACAGTGTCAATTTCACCTTTTATTCACCGTAATAACAATATAGCTTATTTCTGCTGTAGGTATATTAAGGGATTCGACCCTAACAACTGGCTAACTATTGACCCAGTCACAGCTGAGATCAAACTGAACAAGATGCCTGACAGGGAATCTCCACACTTGGTCAATGGGACATATTTTGCCAAGATACTCTGCGTTTCAGAAGGTATGCTGCTTTACTGTATAAATGCCGACACTTCAAAAATTATTTACGTAAGGGGAGTACCCTTGAAAAGTAGCTTTGGAATTGCAACCCCTGGGAATTTCTCACTTATTAGTCAAGCCAACTTCCTTTACTGTGAAATTAAAAAACATAAATGTAACACAACCGGTGATAGTTTTTACTAAACATAATATTGAAAACAAATTGCCTGATATTTTGTAGACGAAAAAATTATTATTTACTGTCAGGGTATTGATGCATGATTAAAAACCTAATGCAACATAACTACAAGTGCATCACATTGCTGGCTAAATACATCTGTACGGTCTGTATAATGCCGACTTGTCATGAATAAAAACAAAATGGCTATTCAGCAGTAAGATTCATGTAAATAAACAAAATCAATATTAGTTTTACTTTTTGTCCAAAAATAGTAATAGTAAAGCAAATAGTTCTTGAACTTATCTCTGACAAAATGGACATAATCAAAGGAAAAATGTTAAATTCTTGCTTTTTATTTCTTTTCTTTTTTTTAATTTACCAGACACACCTGATAAAACAGCCACTGGCACCATAGCCATCCAAGTGGAGGATTTTAATGACCACTGCCCCATCTTGACAAGTAACATGGAGACTATGTGCACAACAGTGGATGCTGTTATAGTGAACGCTAATGATGAGGATGCATTTCCCAATGGACCTCCTTTTGTGTTTGAGATCCTCCCAGAAGGCACTAAGGGAAAATGGCAAGTGGAGCATCTTAATGGTGAGTAGAAAACATCACCACAATATCATGAGTGTGGTACATTCAGAGACTGAACCACCGACTGGCCAAAGAAGATGAGTGTGTACTTGCTCTCTTCTCTGTGTTAACTTCTTCTTGTCCAAATTTATCGGACTTTTTACAGTTAAGAAATAGACTCCAAGGAAACGATGGCTCAAATGTGATTGGTCACGTTCAAAACAGTACCACAACAAACCTATCTGACGAACTGTTTTCAAAAAAAAAATTGAAATAAACAAAATGAACTTTAATTGCAGATACGGTGCTTTATTTAAGTGATTTAGCAAGGGAAAAGCAAATGGCTCAATCAGTTAATAATAATCACATAATTAAATCAATTTAAATTTTAGAAAAAAGTAAAAATCTTAAATAATCAAATCTAAATTGTTGCTGTATATCTATTGGTTTTATTGAAGTTTTAGTGGAAGAAAGAGAAGACGCTCTGGCTATAGAGGATCTTCTGCTCGCTATGACAAAACTACAAAGAAATAACGGCTAATGGTTACCTGCAAAGAGTTTTATACATCCTCTTCCCTCCACCTTTCCATCTTCACATGGCCAATATTTGCATCCAGTCACTTGATGTGACATCCAAGCATCGTCTCACCTTCTCCCTGTGACCTCTCACATAAAAGTTTTGACCACTTTCTAGCAAAAGCTACTTTATTACAGTTATCACATTAGTTCACTATATTTCACTTCAATTTGCATGATTCCTTTTTACTTCTGTATATGTATATACATATATACACAGTCCAGATCGAAAGTTTAAGACCACTTGAAAAATGGCAAAAAATCATATTTTGCATGGTTGGATCTTAACAAGGTAAAATGTAGAGCTTTCAACATGCTACAAGAAGAAATGGGAGTGAGACAAAACATTTTTTTGAGCATGTAATTTATTAAAAACAACACTTAAACTGAAATAGGCTGTTTTACAGCTGATCAAACGTTTAGGACCACATACCTTTAAAAGGCCAAATCTGTGCAGAAATGTGGATTCATTGTCTTTTTCTGTCAGGTGGTCACACTGTCATGACCTTCTGACGTCAAAGGCAAAAAAAACTTTTCCCAATTTGAACGTGGTTGGGTTGTTGAACTGCACAAGTATGGTCTCTTGCAGCACACCATCACTGCTGAGGTGGGGCACAATAAGACAGTCATTTGGAATTTCTTAAATGATCCTAAGGATTGTGGAACAAAAAAGTCAAGTGGAAGACCCCAACGTTACTGACATGACAAGCAGATGCCACCTGAGATGTTCTCTACGCGCCACAGTGGAGGGGACGTCATAATGGTCTTGGGTGCTTTTTCCTTTGGTGGAACTGTCACGGCGACGGATGGCCGGTACTGAATAGGACTCAGATGCAGAAACCCAGAGCGGAGACGGTAGATGATTTAATAGTTTATTACGGTTAAGTGCAAGGGGAACAAAAAAAGGGAAACGTGGCAAAGACAGAAAATGACGAGACGTGGAGCCTTGGTGTGGCGTGCCCAGGGGAACGTGGCTAGGGCGAGGGAACGAGGCCTGAGAAGTGGAACGGAGCTGAGTGGGGAACAGTCACACTGAGGGGAGAGGATATAGAAGTTAGGCGGGTAGTGAAGGCAGCTCAGAAGTGGCCAGTATAAGAGCAGCAATTCTTACTTGCAGTTAGGGACCTGGAGTGTTTGAGAGGGGGATGATGAAGATCCAGGGGAGGCTGAGTGGCGTGGAAAGGCTGACCTGAGATCCGGGGCTCCAGATGGAGTGTGATGGCAGGAGGGCAGGCAGGTGAGGCACAGAGGGATTTCCAAAATGATCACTAGGTATTCCAAGTCCGGAGGTGGAGTGAGCCAGGGTGGGTACAGCAACTGTAGCACAAAAGAGTCTTTGTTAGTAAGATGAATCACAGCGAGAATTTGAAACACAAGACCTGTTACCAACATGGGTTGATGACGAACTGGCAGTGAGTGAACATCGATGTGTGGTTTAAATCCCTCTGGCTTGATAGCCTGCAATAGGCTCCAGGTGTGCAGGAGCTGGAGTTGGCCCTGCCCAGGGGCGGATCCCAGGTCAGTTCAGGAGCCTAATGGAAACTCCAGCCACCCACCGTAGACCATGACAGGAACAATGGCGCTTCAGGAGGTGCAGGGGCGTCAAACGGCTGCTGGCTATGTCCAGATGTTGCAGAGACCATCACTCATGATTGAGAGCCCTCGTCTGTGTGTTAACGACTATGTTTTTCAACAGGACAATGCTGCAGTACGCAATGCCCGCAGGACAAGGGACTTCTTCAAGGAGAATAACATCACTCTTTTGGACCATCCTGCATGTTCCCCTAATCTAAATCCAATTACAAATTTGGGGGGATGGATGGCAAAGGATTTTTTTTAAAAATGGACAACAGCTCCAGACAGTAGATGCCCTTTGTGCAGCCGTCTTCACCACTTGGAGAAATCTTCCCACTTACCTTCTGAAAATGTTTGCCCCAACTAATTTTTGAAGTGATCAACAATACGGATCAACAACGGTGGAGCTACTCTGAGTTCATGTTTGGAACTTTGATTGACTCCTCGCTGACAAGACTGGCTACAGATACCGACTACAGAATGAAGCAATTGTCAGCGACCTCATTTACATAGATGTAGCTGTTCACCAAGAGCGAATGAGACATTGATTCACTGACCCACATCACCAGGATGTACAACAGCGACATTGGAATGTCGTTCGGACTGGAGAAATATAGTTGGATGATAACAAGGAGAGGGAAGGTAGTCAGAACTGAGGGGATCAAACTACCAGAAGGCAACATTGCAGACATTAAGGACAGCTACAAGCACCTTCAAATCTCACAGGAAAATGGGAACCATGAAGAGGCCACTAAGAAAGCTGCAACCACCAAGTACCTGCAGAGGGTCAGGCAAGTCCTGAGGAGTCAACTGAACAGTAAGAACAAGATCCGGGCTATCAACATCTTCGCCCTGCCTGTAATCAGGTACCTTGCTGGGACAATAAGCTGGCCACAGGAGGAGATAGAAGTCACTGACGTCAAGAGCAGGCAGTTCCTGACCATGCACGGAGGGTTTCACCACAAGTCCAGCACCCTGAGACTGTGTTCAAGGTTCAAGGTTCTTTATTTGTCACATGCATAGTTATACAAGTATAACACACAGTGAAATGTAGTCTGACACGCTCCTCGACATGTGCAAAAATTGGGGGGGGGGTGTAGAGGAAGAACATTATATATATATATATATATATATATATATATATATATATATATATATATATATTAGTATATACATTGGGTGAATGTGCAGTAGTAGCAGCAAGCAGGTGAATTCTGTACATTAATATGAATAGATATCTGACTATTTTACAGGATAGACAATATAAACATATTTAAAATTAAAGGAATTGAAATGTACATTGTGCCTTGGTTTAGTGTCTGGAAGAGTCCTGTCTCAGTCAATTATAGATGATGTGAGAGGGCGGGTGTGTGTGTTTAGGGCACGGATGGCTTGGGGATAGAAGCTCCTCTTGAGTCTCTCTGTCCTTGCCCGGAGGATGCGGAACCTTCTACCAGATTGCAGAAGTTGGAACAGTTTATTGCCAGGATGGGACGGGTCCTTCAGTATCTGCGCTGCTCTAGTCCGGCATCTCCTGGTGTAGGTGTCCTGAAGCGGGGGGAGAGCAATCCTGCAGCAGCGTTCTGCTGTACAGATCACTCTCTGGAGAGCTTTTTGGTCCTTCACACACCTGTGCTATGCGGAAGAAAGGAACCTGGGGACTAGTGAGTGTCAGTACAACATTCCATATTGAGACAACATATGTCCACCAGTACATCAGGAAGATGATCATGATCAACCGCGTGATCAGTGAATACCTCAGGCAGCACAAATCCAAGAAGGAGGACTAACCATCATGGAAGGACAGGCCCCTGTACAGTATGTAGCACCGGCAGATATAGGAAGTGGCTGACATTCAGAAATCCTACCAGTGACTGGACAAAACTGGACTGAAAGACAGCATAGAGGCACTAATCATGGCAGCAGAAGAACAAGCTCTGAGCACAAGATCCATAGAGGCTGGGGTCCATCACACCGGGTAAGACCCGACGTGTAGGATGTGTAAAGGTGCCCCTGAGTCCAGCACATAACAGCCGGGTGCAAGATGCTAGCAGGCAGGGCATACATAACCAACACTATAACCAAGTGACTAGCACAGTATACAGGAACATCTGTGCCGACTATGGCCTGAAAGTCCTGAGGTCAAAATGGGAGGTCGAGAATGACCGAGCTAAGATCCTGAGGGACTTCCAGATACAGATGGACAAAATGGTGATGGCTAAACAACCAGACATAGTAGTGGCGGGCAATCAGAAGAAGACGGCTGTAGTGATAGATGTAACAAATACCAACTGACAGGAGCATCAGGAAGAAGAGACACAAGAAGCTGGAGAAGTGCCAGTGGCTCAGGGAAGAGCTCGGGACGATGTGGAGAGTGAAGGTAACAGTGGTCCCAGTGGTAATTGGAGTGCTCAGTGCAGCGACCCCCAAGCTAGGCGAGTGGCTCCAGCAGATCCCAGGAACAACATCTGAGATCTCTGTCCAGAAGAGCGCAGTCCTAGGAACAGCGCATAACCCTCAAGCTCCCAGGCCTCTGGTAGAGGACCCAAGCTAGGAGGATAAAGACTGCCTGCAGGGGCGAGCCGGGAATATTTTTTTATATAATACACACTACGGAATTATGTAGCAAAGGAAAAATTGTTAAAAAACAACAACACAGCTCTCAGTGAGCTTCATGATGTAGTCACCTGAAATGGTTTTTACTTCACAGGTGTATCTTGTCAGGGTTTATTTGTGGAGTTTCTTTCCTTCTTGATGGGGTTGGGACCATCAGTTATGTTGTGCAGAAATCAGGTTTGTACACAGCTGACAGCCCTATTTGACAACTGTTAGAATTCCTATTATGGCAAGAACCAATCAGCTAAGAAAAGAGAAATGACAATCCATCATTACTTATGGACTAAAGGTTAGTCAGTCTGGAAAATTGCTAAAACTTTGAATGTATCCCAGTGTATCCCAAGTGCAGTGGCAAAAACCATCAAGTGCTATGAAAAAAACTGTCTCACATGAGAAAAGGAAGCCCAAGAGTCACCTCTGCTGCTCAGGATAAATTAATCTGAGTCACCAGCCTCAGAAATTGCAAGTTAACAGCACCTCAGACTGGAGCCCAGGTAAATGCCCCATAGAGTTCCAGCAGAGAGTCAGTCTCTACATCAACTATTCAGAGGAGACTGCATGAATCAGGCCTTTATGGTCAAATAGCTGCTAAGAAACCACCACTCAGGAAAAGCAACAAGCAGACACACTGAACCAGTATGGAGTTAGTTGGACCATCATTTATTTTTCAAAAGAAAAACGACTCAAAACACACCTCCAGGCTGTATGAGAGCTATTTGACCAAGAAGGAGATTGATGAAGTGCCACACAAGATGGCCACAGTCACCTGACCTGAACCCAGTTAGATGTTTTAGAATGAAAAGGCACAAGGGCCAACAAGTGTCTCTCTGGGGCACACCTTCAGTACTGTTGGAAAACTGTTTCAGGTGACTTCCTCATGAAGTTCATTGAGAGAATGTAAAGTGTGCAAAGTAAAGGGTAGCTATTTTAAAGAATCAAAAATATAAAACATGTTTTGAGTTGTTTCACTCTTTTTTGTTTACTACATGATCCCATATGTGTTCATTCATAGTTTTGATACCTTCAGTGAGAATCTACAATGTAAATAGTCATGAAAATAAAGACTGCCACCCAGTCCTCCTCCACTACTTCTCCTGAATCCACAGCTTCACCTCTCACATGTTGGAGCTCCAAAAACCCTTCCCTGCCACCACAGCTGTATAAGTACCACACCATGTACTATATAAGGTGCACCTGTGTACCTGGCTACATCATCAGCTACACCCCTACCAACTTTATTAGACATGTTATTAGGCACAGTACAATTGTAGCCTAATATGCTGGCTACTTTGAGATTTGTTTTAGCTAACTAAGCAGCAAACCCCAGATCAAGTACAGTACCTTTTTTGTTAAAGCATATAGTTACGGCTGTATCAGGTGACCCTGAATCCTCCCTTAGTTTTGCTGCATTAGGCTTAGGCTGCTGGGGAATTCCCATGATGCATTGATTTCTTCTTCAGTCACCTTTGTCACTCATTATGTGTTAATAGGCCTCTCTGAATTGACTCATACTTGTTATTAATCTCTTTCTTTCTTTCACAGCATGTCTTTTTTTCTGTCTTCTTACCCTCACCCCAATTAGTCTCAGTAGATGGTCACCGCTCCCAGAGCCTGGTTCCGCTGGAGGTTTCTTCCTGTTAAAAGGGAGTTTTTCCTTCCCACTCATGACAAAGCGCTTGCTCAGAGGGTCATATGATTGTTGGCATTTTCTCTGTTGTATTATTGTAGGATCTATCTTACAATATAAAGCAACTTGAGGCGACTGTTGGATAATTAAAATTGAATTGAATTTTATTAAGGCAGTAGCAACAATCCCACCACAATTTTTACAGAAATTATATAATCTAATTCATGTTCAATTTGTTTCACATATTTTTCTGTTTTCTGACAGACACTGCAGCTATCTTGCGGTCTCGGGAGTCTCTTTGGCCTGGTATTTATGAGGTGGAATTTTTGGTGAAGGATCAGCAGGGGCACATGTGTCAAGATCCACAGAAAGTCAAGGTTGAAGTTTGCACCTGTGAGGATGGAATCATGTGTGGAAAAAAAGGCGCCATGGGTCAGCCAAGCAAACAAGCGAAGTTGGGACCTGCAGGCATTGGGCTGTTACTCCTGGGCCTATTACTCTTGTTGTGTAAGTGTTAATTCATCCTAATTGCCATAATGTATTGGTTTTGGTTTTGGATAATTAAGAGAAGAGGGAAACCACCTTAAAGTTTTTTAAATAAACAGCTGCTGCTGACAGATGTAAGACTATGATACATTTATTGTTACTTTATTGTGTATATAAATTATAGCTTCTTCCTTGAAGGATTACTGCACCCTCATACCTTACATTTAAGGTTAATTAAAACTTGGTTTTGCAGTGATTCCGTTGTTGCTACTCTTCTGCAAATGTGGAGGTGCTGCAACCTTCCCAGACCTCTTTACTGAGATGCCATTTGATACAAAGTCACATCTCATCAACTACCATACTGAACGTCAGGGAGAGAACACGGTGAGAATTGTATTTTCTTCACTGCACTGAAGAATATTGGCTAATGTGGTGATGCCTACATGAAAGTTGTGTCAAAGTGATTTTTAACTTTGTACTAACATGTACATTTTTGGCGCAATTATAGGACGTGCCACTACTGAACTTGCCAACACAACTGGATGGAGATGTCTTAAATGTAGCCATGGCTCAAAAACCTGTAGCAATGGATGCGTTGGGCAGTTTTGATTTCGCACAATCTGTGGGATCCATTAATAGGCTGAACGGGGCTAACTACCAAGGTAGTTACAGAAAAGAAATTTGGGGCATGAACCAACAGGATCCAAGTGGTTTCTACTCTGAGACTGAGACAAGAGAATCGTTGGGAGGTGTAGGACTTTATGATGGGATGGCTCTGCCAGACCACTTTTTGAGGCAATATTACGATCAGGTAAGAAATCTCATGAGTTGGAAAGGTTCAGTAGCTAATGAAAAGCAAAGCAGAGATTTGAATTAATTACAGGGACGTGTTTTGATTAGCCCTTAAGGCTGAAAACGTATTTAGTTGTTCATAAAAATTCCTTGCACATACCAAGAGTTGACATGAAAAATACTATCTGAATAATGGTGTCCTTTTTACTTCAACAGAAAGTCACTGATGGAAATGATAACCTTGGCGTGAAAGATGGTTTGTTGGTGTATGATTATGAGGGCCAAGGGTCCTCTGCTGGCTCAGTAGGCTGCTGTAGCCTTTTGGAGTCAGACAATGATCTTCAGTTTCTTGATAACCTTGGACCAAAATTCAAGACTCTCGCGGAGGTGTGCAGAGGCGAGAAAATTTCTTATGATGACAAACAAGTGCCACCTCCTGTGTCTAATGTCTATAACAATCCTCCAACCTCAGTTTCAAGTTCGGTGAGTGTACAAAAACTGTCCCCTCCACCCAAACTGGAGCCAACCATGCCCAAAGTGGAGCAGAGTATGGTCATGAAGACAACCAAGCATTCTGAAATGGCAAAGGAAAGTACAACTGCAGTGAGGGAAGGGATGAATACAATGACAAGAGGGTTGGCAAATCAAGGCCAGATGGTTCTAATACAGCAACAGCAGCCTGTCTACTACACAACCACTCCTGTGTTGCAGCCAATGCATTACGTAGTCCAACCACAGGTTCAGAACACTATGATCCTGGCTGAAGCACCAACCACCAACCTTCAAGGCCTGATACTGGTTAACAACACGCAATCTGGACCTGCCCAAGGAGTATTTGTTCAGGGAAACACTCTCTTGTCCAGTGGACAAGCCCAGGAGCCCACCATGGTGCTGGTGGATAACAGTGGTGCCCAGCGGAGTCTTGCAAACTTGATCCAAGCTACAAACTTGTCTGGCTCTCAGACCATGAAGGTTGTAGAGGGTAAGGTCCCTGCAGGGTCAATGAAAGTGCGGAAGGGGAATCAGGCTTCCTATGTTGAGGGAGGTCCTCTACAACCAGGAGACCTTCCTGGATCTCAAAAAATCCTAATGGTCAGAGAGAACTTTGTTCAAGATGCAAATGGTCTGCCAAAGAAGGCTGAGGTCTTTGGCTCTGAAAGAATTCTCTACAAGGACAGCCAATCCACTGGCTCTATGACCAGTAAGTTTGGGTCCTCTACTGTTACAGTATCCGCTGGCCCTGTATCCCACAAAGTACAGGAGAAATTCACTTAACTGAGAAAGGCAAAAGTGCAAACTTTTGGCAAAGATATGTTCCAGGTCTATTCTTATGACTTCACTATGTGCATATGAGGTTACAGGTGGGAGCTGTGCTGCTTAATTTTCTTGTATGCTACATGGAAACATGCAAAAGATCTCTGTAATGGTTTAAATGTTTAATAGTACAGACAGTAAATGAAATGTTCATTGCAAATTGTTTAATATAGTATTCAACACATTACAATAAATACTAGTAAGGTCTTTTCACTTTTCTTTTCACTTTATAAACCACTACTATTTCCTTGTGTCCTGTCTTTTTTCTGGTCTCTTCTCTTTCCCCTCATTGCCAACTGGTCTCAGCAAATGACTGCCCCAGTTTGAGCCTGGTTCTCCCAGAAGTTTCTTCCTGTTAAATGGGACGGGGTTTTTTTTCCTGTTGTTGAATGCACTTGCTGTAGGGGTCATGACTGCTGGTGTTTCTAGTGTAGGGGCTTTACCTTACAATATCAAGTGCCTTGAGACACTGGTTGTTGTGAATTGGCTCTAAATAAATAAAATTGAATTAATGGCTACAAATATATAACTTTGTTATAACCATTATTTTAACTTGTTTGTTTTCTTTCTAATATGGAAACTTTATGATGCATGTGTATGTTAATTGGACTATCTGAACGTGAGAGAGTGACTGATGGGACTACTTCCAGCTTAAAGATAGCTGGCTCCTTACTAACACTGTGCAACTAAAGCCTCCAAAGTAGTCCTGCTGTGGTATAGGGAAAATCCTATTTTGCTCTCCTTCATACCAGCTTCAACTGGTTTGGCTTTACCTGTAGCTTTTGTTGTTGTCTTGAGTGGGCTGATTTTGCTCTGTTTGCTAGATGTGGAGGCACAGGGGAATTCATAAGATTTATATTCCTAAGATAGGAAGCAATTAGAAGTAAATGTTGGATAACATGGGGACCCTGTTTTGTGTTGCATGTTCACACACTTTCAACTCAGTAATTAATTGACATTTTTCAGTTGTTTGAATGTTGTATTAGGGTTTCATTCATTTCCTTTTGAATGTATAATTTTTAATGGTTAGAAATTGTAAAAACTCAATCCATTTATTACCATATATTTGAACACTCATGTGGTGGCCTAATATCAATGGGAAAGCATGTATTGGGGAAAAACATTTATGCTTAAGATAATAAAATCTTTGGTATGGAGCACTTAAAGGTCTGCAAGTGTTTTATGTTCACTTTTCTCCCTGTGTCAGTTCCACGTTTTTCTACCATGAACTCAAATTTGGAATATAGTGAGTTCATTTTTGTTATTTAATTATTTAAAATCTTTTTTTTTTTTAAATATTGGTAAGTTGACTGGTTCATAGCACTTTTCATAACACTCAAAGAATATCAGAGTGATGCTACGTTTTCTTTTGGTAAAATAAATTGAAAAGGCTTCATACAAGCACTGATAAATAAACACAATAATAACAGCTCGTTTACACGTATTGCCCAGATGCAATCTTTGTCTACACAGGGAATAAACTCTCAACATCATGTAGACACCAGACTGATAATGCAATGCATCAAGACCTTGAATCCAGCTAGTTTGTTTGTTTTTTCCCCTGTCTTTGTACAAGGACGTTACAAACCAATAGTATGCTGAGGTTCGAGGAGTTGAATCACAAATTTTCCATTACATTTCCATCCTTTCAATCATTTTTTATCACTTTTATAGTATAATATTTGGATGCAAAATATAGGAGTACTGATAAAATTAAGCTTCCAAAAATGCCAGCGCTTTCACACCAGGGATTAAGATTAATTTGTTCATTCATGAGAGACGTGACCAGTTAAGAAAGCCATTTGGTGCTTTATCAAAATCCATCATTTGTGTAGTAGTTATCACAAAGGAGATTACAGCTGGAATTGTAATATTTACTGTGGAAATGAGGATCAGGTTTGTCATGTATCAGGTACCAGAGTCGCTATAACTCTAGCTGCCATACAGATTCTGCATAAGTAATTTGTTACTGAATTGGTTGTGAAATTCGATTACTGTAGCCACAAGTTATTTTTGATAAAATCAGGACTAGTGAAGGGTAGTTGAAACTCTCAGCAAAGGAGTGCCTTGAGTGACTGATACACACTGTTTGTGATGTTTGGTGAGTCATTTCAATGTTTATCATGTGTAAAACTGATTAGAAAAGTCACACCAATACTTTAAGTAAAAACAAAAAACAAAACAAAAACTCTTTAAACAGGTGTGTGTGTTCCATTGCTGATACCCCATTGGTGACAAGGAGTCTCACTCTGCACATAACTTAGTTGGAGCTGGACGTGCTCTTGTTGATGAAGGGCACTTTTTAACCCTTTTACTTTTCATTCCAATGAAGCTGTAGGTGGAAAGCGAAGAGCACATCACACACCCTTGTTGTTTCAGACTTGACACTAAGACAAAAGTAAACAAATACAGAGACAGAGACCAGAAACAAACAAGGAGACAAAACTGACAAAAATAAAGGAATGCAGGGAGGACACAGAGAGACTAAACATGAGAAGGAGAACTGACAAAATTAAACAAGGAACTAAGAACTAGAAATGATTATCTATAGTCTGATTTCTCAGACTTTTTAGACTTTTTTTAGTGCTCAGCACAGATAAAATAATTATTGCACGTGATTTTAACATCCATCTACATACATATAGAGGCGAGCCTCCGAAACCTTATCGCATGGTTGATTATGTCTGGTTATGTGTCTGCATACTTATCTTCAGTGTGTGGCTTTTATTCAAACTGTGAAGCACTTTGTATCCCAGTGATTTGAAAAATGCTATACAAATAAATTTATCATCAATATAAGTATTTTATTTTTTGAAACATGTCAACAATCACCAAGCAATGCTTTTTACCTGCACATGGTATTAGTTCAATGAAATAAATTTGTGGTTCATCAAGTAACTTTTCTTTGATGGATGTGCTACCCGTAGAGTTTTAATACTTGTGCCTGTATTGTTAGTTTCACAAACCTTACTAGCTTTGGGAAACTTTTGAGAGTAAATTTGGAATCCTGACCTCTTTTCCTCTATGGAGCCGCACTTGTATTTTAGACAGTATTTAAGACCAGCACTGACTACTACTCTTCGCCAGATCGTCTGCTACCCAGCATCAGTTCTCGGCTCACTCATGTTTTGGAGTAGCTTTTGTATTGTTACTTACTTTGTTCTATGTCATCTCCAGTCAGTCCCACAGATCCCCCTCACCTGGTCACTAGTCTTCTCTCAAATACCTACACCACATCAGCTCCAGCACAGACTCCATTTTCACTCTCACCTGCCTGCCTCTCTGCCAACTCACCTGGACTTCTGGAATCGGATCACCTCCAACTCACCCGGACCTGCTCAGTCTTGCCTTTCCCTCTTCACACACCTCCACCTGCAAACAAGTAAGCTGCAAGAAAAACTCACTGGAACAATTTCAGCAAAACGTCAGTTTGGCATCGCTGTGACTCTCCTTTCCTCTGTTGCAAAGTTTCTGATCTCCGGCTTGTCATTCTCATTGCCACGTCAGCGCCATGTACTGACTCCTGGAGCCCTGTAACATAATCATGTTCATGATGTCCAAGTTTATAAAATTATCTCTTGACATTTCCCTCAAGTTCATGTAACCCGTGTTTCGTAGCCATAGATCATAGCTCACACTCATGTGTATAGCTTGCTCCTGGTCACATTGTTTTAGTGCTCAGGTTCCACACCGATTGTTGCCTGCACTGTTGTATATAGCTCTTTCACTCATGCTCCTGTAAACGCTCCCTGCACCTTTCACTCATGTTCAATTGTTTAATGTCAAGTTTCACGTCATTGTAAATAAAAATTATTCACATCACTTTCACTTAGCCTGTCAACCACAACGGCCGTGACACAGTATTCACTCCCTGTCAGTTCAGCCTCATAGAAGATCGCCATTGTAAGATAAGACGACAGATAAGATAACTCTTTATTGTCATACCTAATACAATAGCACAACGAAATTGGAAACTGCCTGCACTAAGCACAACTAAACACAGCACAGTAACGTTAAAGCAGATTTTTTAAGTGCAAGAAAGGTATGAGCAAAAAAGAAAGGAATTACTTAATAAAATAAATAAATAAGAAAAAAAGAGTCCAGGGAGGTAGGCAATCAGGTCAGCTGTTACCATTGCTAAGGGCTATTGCCCTGTTGTAAAAGCTGTCCTTGAGTCTGTTTGTCTGCAACCTCAGCAACCTGAATCTCCTGCCAAACGGTAGCAGTTTAAACACCCGGTGTCCTGGGTGTGTACAGTCCCGTAGGATGGTGCGTGCCCTCCTGAGACAGCGAGTGCTGTACAGGTCCTTCAGGGAGGGAAGAGGATGTCCAATGATTTTTTAGGCCATATTAATGACCCTCTGAAGTGTCTTTTTGTGTGCCCTGATGCAGCTGGAGAACCACACAGAGATGCAGTCAGCACACTTTCAATGGAGCAACAGTAGAAGACAATCAGCAGCTCTTTCTGCAGGTCCATTTTTCTGAGGATCCTCAGAAAATTGAGGCAGCAGGGGCAGCAGGTGAGTAAGGGGCAGCAGGTGAGTAAGTGATGGACAAGGTAAGCGACTCATGTTGTAACTGACGTCAGACGCCGGAGATTTTGGCGGAAAATTAAAGCAAATGGTAGTTTAGATTTGAACAAATTCATTTAAGCTTCAGCATTACCAAATACACTTATCAATTGTCTTATAACTAACACTATTTGTCTAAATAATCTCCAACACCCTGGAGAACAACGAGGAGAGTTTAGAGACTCTCCAAGATTACATCGATCAGTGCTTTCAGGATCTCGTGATGAAGAAGACCCCGTGTGCAGCTTCCCCGGCCAAAGCTGAGACGCCGTCGTCGAAAAGACAACGCCCGGCAGATTCCCCCGGCTCAACATCGCCAGCCGGCAAAGATATTGCCGACATATTGGAGTCAATCGACAAGCGATTGTCCAGTTTCGACGCAAGGCTGTCCTTGGTGGAGATTCTTCACCGAGAATTTAAATGCTTGCGAGAATCCCTGGAGTACAGCCAGCAGCAGGTGGAAACGCTTGCTGCTGAAAATGCCACGCTAAGGGAGTCGGTGAAATGTCTCACAGATAATGTTACCCAGCTCAATAGAGAAAATAAAAAAATAAAAGAAACAGTTATCGATCTACAAGCTCGTAGCATGCGTGATAATCTGGTATTTTCTGGTATTCCAGAAGCCGCTGGAGAGGACGCGGAGACCACGGTAAAAAGCTTCATCAAAACCCACCTGAAGCTGCCGGAGGACACTGTGAAGAACATCGTCTTCGATCGGGTACATCGCCTCGGCCCCATTCGGGCTACGGCCGGGAGACCACTCCTATCGTGGCCAAATTCGGCCACTTCAAACAAAAGCAACATGTGAAAAGCCGCGGCAGGGAATTAAAAGGAACGGACTTCAGCGTGAACGACCAGTTCCCCAAAGAGATCTTGGAACGACGCAGGGTCCTCTTCCCAATCCGACGCGGCTTCATCCAGAAGGGCTCCCGCGCTGTCATCGCTGTGGACCGGCTGTACGTGGACGGACAGCTCCACCGCGACCCCAACATCACTCCATGGCTGTATTAACCTCACACCAGATAAGAATCAGCTACACCATTTCCCTATCCACTCACACTAACTTGCATTAATATCTGTTTAACTTACCAGTATCAAATCGCATCTTAAAGTGTGATTTCATAGCAGAATTAACACCGTCACTCTCCGTCAGTGATTTAATTGGAATGTTTACGTTTTGTTTCTGTTTTTTTTTTTTTTCTTGTTTTTTCTTCTTTCTTTTTTTTCCTCCTCTCTTTTCCCCCTCTTGGTTTTATGCTGCTCACCCCTGTCCTTGGTTTCTTTCTTTATTCCTTTCACTGCCTCGATCACCTGCTTCGACACTCATCCACAAACATCCTTTATTTCGACACATACGCACCATGCGCTCAACGGCAGCACATTTGCATCAGTCAGACAGCGCACACAGTCGTTTAGGATACACACACTTAAGCCAAGCCTACTCATATTAGTAACTATGCATACACAAAGTCAGACTCAGGGAGCATCTCGCCACACATTTTTTCTCTCTCTCCTTCTCTTTATTTATGAACAAGTGACGTATTCTCTCCACCTGTCTAAGCGACGCACACAGCATACATCCCTAGTTATACACACACATCTATGGGTGCACTGAGGTTCATTACATGGAATATAAATGGAGCTGGCTCCAGAGAAAAGAGGTTAAAAATATTTAACCAACTCAAAAAACTACAGGCAGATGTTGTCCTATTACAAGAGACCCACAGACCTCTTAGAGGTTCGAATGAACTTAAAACACCTGAGTTTCCTAATGTGTTCTCAGCTTGTTATAATTCTAGACAAAGGGGAGCAGCAATTTTAATACATAAAAATATTAATTTCACAGTACTCGATACAGTTATAGATCCAGAGGGCAGATTCTTAATCATTAAACTATCTATACGTGATAAAAAGCTATGTATTGCAAGTGTATATGGTCCAAATGTTGATGATCCCTCATTCTTTCACGGTTTTTTCAGTGCACTCTCTGAACACTTAGATGGCACACTTGTTCTTGGAGGTGACCTCAACCTTGGACTAAATGAAGACATGGATAGGCTCAATACAGCGGGAACTCAGCGTAATTGGCAGTCCACAAATATAATCAAACAGTATATGAGCGACTTTGGTCTTTGCGATGCATGGCGCTCCCTTCACCCCACCAGTAAGGAATATACTTTTTTCTCACATGTCCATCACTCCTACTCTCGTCTGGATTATTTTTTGGTCAGCAGCTCACTGCTGAACGACATTTCAGACACTGAGATTCACCCTATAGCTGTCAGCGATCATGGTCCTGTATCTTTAACACTAATGCACAAGAATAATACTACGCCAAGAAAAAACTGGAGATTTAATACATCACTACTTAAAGATGAAGACTTTATTAAATATTTTAAAAAAGAGTGGACTTCATATTTGGACTATAATGACACTCCCGAAACATCAGCTTCTGTTCTATGGGAAGCAGGGAAAGCTGTGATGAGAGGTAAAATAATTTCTTTCTCATCACATAAAAAGAAAAAAGAAAACAAAAATATTCAGGAATTAGAAAAAAACATCAAATCACTAGAAGAAGCCTACGCGTCCCACCAAGATCAGGAAACATTGAACAAAATACGCAAAACAAAACTAGAATTAAATGAGATAATTGATAAAAAAAACAAAATTCTTAGTACAAAGACTACGCCTACAAAATTGTGAACATGGTAATAAATCCGGTCAATTTCTAGCAAACCAGCTAAAAATAAATAAAGAAAAAACAACTATATGTGCTGTTCAAGATTAATCTGGGAACACATTATATGAACCGATACAAATAAACAACATTTTCAGGGATTTCTATAAAACGTTGTATTCACCACAAATAAACCCATCTAAAAAAGAAATTGATCAGTTTTTGGACAACATAACTCTTCCAAAATTATTGGACACTCAAGCAATGGCACTGGATTCACCACTGACACCAGGTGAACTCCAGGAAGCCCTGATAAGTATGCACAATAATAAGGCTCCAGGTCCAGATGGCTTTCCTGCAGAATTCTACAAAGAATTCTGGTCGATTCTAGCACCAGTTTTCTACAGAACGTTGTTGGAAATTAAAGAAAAGGGCAGACTTCCATCAAATATGAATTCTGCAAACATTAATCTCCTGCTAAAACCAGGCAAAGACCCTGTATATCCCTCAAGCTATCGTCCAATATCCCTTATAAATGTAGACCTTAAAATAATCTGCAAAGCTCTCTCAAAGAGACTGGAGAAAATAACCCCCCTCTTAATTCATCCTGACCAAACTGGTTTCATAAAAGGTAGGCACTCATCAACAAATACACGTAGATTACTTAATTTGATAGACTACTCATACAGTAAAAACCTAGAAACTACAATATTCTCTTTAGACGCAGAAAAAGCATTTGACAGAGTTAACTGGAAATTTCTATTTGCAACTTTACACAAATTTGGTTTTGGATCCTCTTTCATAAACTGGTTAAAAATATTATATAATTCCCCAACAGCTTGTGTTAGAACAAATGACCAGACATCCTCCAGCTTCTGTCTCTTGAGGGGCACCAGGCAGGGATGCCAACTCTCCCCTTCACTATTTGCAATTTTTATTGAACCACTAGCAGCAGCAATTAGACAGAATTCAGTAATTAAGGGCATAAAATGCAAGAACGTGGAACATAAAATCAGCCTTTATGCGGATGATGTGTTACTCTTTCTCCAAAATTCACAAACCAATATCTCTGGGGTGATTGAATTGATAAACTCTTTTGCAAGAATATCAGATTACTCAATTAACTGGTCAAAATCTACAGTCCTACCGATTAATTGCTCCTTCCATAATTCCTCTTCTACACCACTGCAATCGGGAAATATAAAATATTTAGGTATTAATGTTTCTCCCAAGCTTGCAGATCTAACTAAATTAAACCATATCCCACTTTTAAAGAAGGTAGAAGATGATCTGGCTAGATGGAAATGTCTACCCATATCACTCATGGGAAGGGTTGCCGCTATAAAAATGATGGTCTTACCAAAAATAAATTATTTATTCTCAATGATCCCAACTAAACCGCCACACGATTGGTTCAGATCTCTAGATTCATGTATGTCCAAATTCCTTTGGAAAAATAAACCCCCACGTATAAGCTTAAAAACACTACAAAAGACCAAGGATAAAGGAGGACTAGAACTGCCTAACTTTCAGCACTACTTCTTAGCCAACAGGCTTCAGTTTATCTCAGGATGGCTAAAACACACCCTCTTAGATGAACCTTGGCTAGATGTAGAACAAGCACTCTGCAATAATCTAGAGATCTCAGACCTACCATTTATCAGCTCAAACATCCAACGACATGAATGCTTAAAAGCATCAACATCAGCTCTTCTCTGACAGCATGGTGGGAGTTTCTAAAATTGACGGCGTCTTCATTAATCCCATGCAAACGTACACCTATCTGGAACAACCCTGACATATTACAAAACAATAATATGATAAACTTTTCAGATTGGAGTGATAAAGGAATCAAATATTTAGAACATATACTAGAAGGATCAACAAGAAAAGATTTTTAGAATATCAACAAATTAAATCCATAGTAAAAAAGAAATTTAAACCGGGTCAAGTTGAACTACAAACACCACCAAGTGTGGTTCAATTTCTTACTCTTAAACCCCCCAAATTACTATCCAAAATATACAGAATGCTTTCTAAAACAGATGAATCAATATCACTTCCTATTGCAAAATGGGAAGCGGATTTATCAGTTAACTTAGACCTAAACTTCTGGTCTCAGATTTGCTTAAAAACCTTTCATCTAATTAGAAATCCCAGTCTTCAATTAATTCAATACAAAATATTACATAGAGTGCACTATACAGGTCATCGGATGTTCAAGATGGGCTTTACGTCTACCAACAACTGCTCACACTGCCAAACCAATTCACCGGACAATTATATCCATGCTCTTTGGTTCTGTCCACCAGTTCAGAAGTTTTGGCGCGAGATATGTGAAGACTTATCGAAGTGTCTGAAATGTAACATTCCAACTTCCCCCTTAGTGTGTTTGTTGGGCAGCTTAGATAATGTCACTTCAGAAAAGAATATCGCCCATATGGTTTTCACTGCCCTATGCATAGCCAAGAAAACAGTCCTCTTGAACTGGAAAAATAAAAACAATCTTAATTCTAACCAATATAGAAATTATCTATTAGATTACATTAGTCTTGATACAGCCTCTGCCACCACATCAGATCAATTGCTCTGGGCTCCTTTGATCAGCTCCATCACCTAGTGGGGGTGGGGGGTCATAGTTTGGTCCCGCCTTCACTGTTGTGATTGGTGTGGGGGTAGGGACAGGCTTAGGGCGTCGGGGGGTTCCCCGGAGGCATCTTCCTTGGGGGGCTCAACCCGGGGTAGCGGTCATGTCCGGTTAGGGGCTCTGTTGGCTCTCCGGTGACTGTTTCCTCGCGGCTGCGTGCAACGGGGCTAGGGGAGGGTCTGTGCTGACGGACGTGGGTTACTGACCTGGTAGCCTGGCTGCCCCTGGGTGGGTCCGGGATGGGCGTGAGGTTCTGGGGGCGCTCCGTCTCTGGGCTGGGACCCGGACCGGGCCTCGGGGGCTTGGGTCCTGGTTGGTGTGTTGCCGGGGTTGTGGGCGGGTGGGTGCATGGGGGCCCAGCCCTGGAGCAGGGTGCCGCCGGTGCGTCGAGCCACCTGGGGGGCTCTTCAACTGGTGGGGGAGATTGTCACATCTTGCAGGAGCTTTCCTCTCCTCAGGAGCTCCCTCTGCAGGAGGGGGAGATACAGGAGAGGTGGAGGAAGATCTCAGCCTGGGTGTTTATTGTCTTATGTAGTCTGGAAGATGAGTGGATGGTGGGGTGGGTGCAGTTTTCTCTGTGGTGGGGTTGGGTGGACTGTCCCGGGCTCTGTGGGGCCGGGCGGCGCTGCTGCACTGGGCCCGGTCTGGATGGGCCTGGGCCCCCCTTCCCTGGCGGGTCGCGGAGTATGGGGGTGCCTACTGGGGTCAGCGGGGGAGCTGGCCCCAGGGAGGGGTCACTTGCCCCTCCCTTCCTTCCCTCCCCATCTCCAGCTGCCTCCCTCTTCCCGCTCCACCACAACCACCCACACATGCAGGGCCTTGGAGTAGGGGTATGTCACCAGGGTGCAGAGGAGGCTACCCCCCCCCCCCCCCCCCCCCCCCCTCTGTCCCCTTCTGGCTGCCTCTGCCTCAATTTTATCCCACAACTTAGACATTCACATTACTCACACTCTCATTACACATACATATAGGATCTTGGGGGTGGGCACGATACACGGAGTCCAAAGTACCATCAGGGTGTACACCCCACCCCTGGCATCGTTACCCACCTCTCAATTTTAAATACACGTAGACATTGAGGGCTAGCAGGATGGACCATGCGCTTACCTGCTGCTCTCTGGCAGGTAGCTCCAAGCCCTCCTGGGTTTTAAATGCACCTTAGAACACACATGCATCAACATTACAATGAGCGGGTGGAGGGAGGTTTGGAGTCTTCTCTCACCCCCGTTCTCTGCGACCTGCTGGAGCAGGGGGGCTAGGACTAGGAGGAGGAGTTGGCCGTCCGACTGCGGTCTGGAGTGTGGAGCCTTCCTGCTGCTGCGGAGTCGGGGCGGTCTGCCTCCCCCCACCGCAGGGAAAAGGGAAACACCACCTGGGTCTGGGTGCAGTTCCCCCCTCCAGGGGCGGGGGCACCTAGACCCGGTTTGTAGAGTACGCTTGGGGAGTGTGATCGTGTGTACAACGTCTCTTTATGTCTGTCTCCACGTTGGTTGAGTGTGGAGTAAGTGCATATGAGAGCATGAGGGTGGGAACCACTTCCCCTGCCAGTGGCGGACCCCCTCAGACATCGGTGCGTTGGTGGTTCTTTGTGTCCGGGGATGGGCGTCCAGGTACACACCGGCTCACTCCTTGGCGGCCGCTTATCGGGGCCTGGAGCCTGGGGCTCGCTCGGGCCACTTCGGAGGTGGGGTGCCCCCGGCCTCTCGGCCTGGGGCTCGGTCACTCAGGCGCAGCTGGCTGCCGGCGGAGCTCACGGGCGCGTCACTGCAACTCCCCCTGGCTTCTGCTCCGCGGCTGCTGAGTGAGCCCTCATCTGGGACTCTCCTCAGCTCTTTCCGGGACAGTGGCGCAGCTGCCCCTCTGTTGGTCTTCCTTGGTCTCTTGTGTTCTGGGGGCCTCTGGATGTCTGGAGTTTTGATCTCCTCCACACCTGCTTCACGCCCTGGAGGACGGGGCTGTGGCCCCCCCACACCCTCTAGCAGATTATTACATGAAGGAACCTTTTAAAAAACAAAAAACAAGCGCGTCCATGCTCACAGGTGTACACACGGGTGATCACACCCACAAACTACACCCTTTTTGGCTCCTACCTCAAAGCACACTGTGTTCTGTTGATCTTATGTGCTGCACAATAATGTTTAACATTTAGTATTTACTGTCATATTCCCATATATCATTGTGATGTTGTTTATTCTATTACTCTTGTTCTCTTCTGCTTGCTTTCTTTTTTCTTTCTCAGCAGGTGATCCAGGTGATTGATATATGCATTTTTTTTTCTCTGCCCATTCTGTTGGTTTTTGTCTTTTGCCCTTCTCCCCCGTCCCTCTTCTCAGCTGTTTCTCTTTCCCTCTTTCTTTCTCCCCTTCTTTCCCCCAGTCAAGTCTGTCCCGTATTCAGTAAGTGAAAATAAAATAAACAATAAAAGGTGAATCAAATGGACCATTAAGGCAAGGCTGGGATGGTCAGTTTGGTAAAGTAAATCCGTTGGGCATCTTTCTTTGCCTTTAGACAACAATTCTGATGGCAAAAGAGCCAAACGGGACAGGCCAAAAAAAAAGAAAAGAAAAAAAAGAAAAAAAGAAAATTGAGGTGCTGTTGGGCCTTCTTTGCAACCGCTGAGTTGTTTGAGCTCCACTGGAGGTCTGTGTCTATGTGCACACCCAGGAACTTGAAGCTGGACACCCTTTCCACGCACTCCCTGTTGATATTCATGGGCTGCAGCTCAGACTTCTTCCTTTTGAAGTCGACTAACAGCTCTTTTGTCTTGGTGGTCTTGAGGTCCAAGTTGTTGTCCGCACACCAATCTGGTAGCCTATGAAGCTCAGCTCTGTGTGCTGTCTGGTCTCCCCCAGAGATGAGCCCCACCACAGTGGTATCATCTGCCAACTTAATGACTGCATTGTCTGTGTGGGTACTGACAGAGTCAGTTGTGTACAGAGTGTATAGTAGAGGACTTCGTACACGGATTTGTGGAGAGCCAGTGTTAAGGCTGAGGGCTGAGGAAAGATGAAGACCCACTCGAACTCTTTGTACACGGTCAGAGAGAAAGTATCTGATCCAGCAGCCGGTGGTAGAAGGAAGTCCGATATCCAGCAGTTTTACTATTAGTCTGTCTGGGAGTATTGTACTAAAAGCAGAGGTAAAGTCAACAGAGAGCAGCCTGGCGTAACACCCCTGTTGTTCCTGGTAGGAGATGGTGGTGTGGAGCGTTGTAGCAATGGCGTCTTCAGTTGATCTGTTAGCTTTGTATGCACACTGGAGCAGGTCGAGTGCGGATGGCAGGCAGGACATGATGTGGCAGCAGACCAGTTTCTTAAAACACTTCAGTATAACAGGTGTGTGAGAGCAACTGGTTGGTAGTCGTTGACAAGTCGTTGGCTGACAAGTCATGATGGAGAATGCTGAAGGTCTGTGGTTTCTATTTAGACATTCATACGCATGCATCTCAACTACCCCAAGCTCATGAAGAACACTGTGGCACCATATGCAGTGTTCAGTTCACAGTTAAAAAAAATGTGTTGGGCCTCGTCCCAGAGTGAGGCTATGTGATTCCTTATTGCTTGATGCAGGCACTCCGTTTGTAACTTTTCCTCACCCATTAGTCCTTCTCCATACACCTGTAGCTCCATTTGAAGTTTGGTAGATTTTTTTTTGTGTGTATCTTCTTGTATCTTCTAGTTGGGGCTCTGCTCATGACAGATCTTAAATTGTGAGAGGACATCGGTCTTTGTTACAGCCTTGGTCTTGATAGTTGTTTGTTCTATATAGCATAAATCACAAAGAAATAAAGAGTCTCTCTTTTGTTTTTTGTAAAATTGTCAACACAATATGTCAAATTGGATTCATGTTAGTGAAAACAGTTCCAGTAAACAACAGTAGTGAGTTTCATATGCAAGAGGTTTAGGGCTACTGGGGAACAAAAGCGGGGACAGCACTATACCCTCCTTTTAACACTACACTGGAGGACAAGAGATGGTTACGGGAGCACTGACAGCAGAAGGGTCTTCTTCAAACTGGAGATGGCCAGAAAGCTGAAGAAGAAATGTGAGCCAACATCAGACCCCTAAACTGTTTTGACCAAACGCCTTAGTGTCCTGTTTAGGACACATAATAAAAAACATTTACTGTCTGGGTGTGGTGCCCTCTGTAAAATTGTCAACAATGTGATGTTTTCATGGATGCAGTAAATAAAAATAGACATACTAGCGCAGAACCAAAAAGAGATATTAAGAATTTGTATTTTGAACTTCTATAAAATATAATAAAAAAATTAAATTAGAGAAAAATTATGCATCTGTGTCCAGTTTTAGCTGCAAATATTTCAGTTTCTTTTATCATTCCCACTTTTACATGATACAGTTGTGAGAACTCTTTGTCCCTCCTTCCAGGCCAACTGCAGACTTCCAGTCTGATACAGGACATACGCACACACATGCAACCATCTACACTGACAACAGACACACACGCACAGCTCCAAACGCCTTCAACTGCTTATCTCCTGCCAGGGTCAGAGGGTAAATCTGCGTGTCTCGCGCTGGACTCTGGCTGCAGGACTGGATGTTGCCGTCTGCCCTCGGCCCACTCACTCAAATAACCACAAGGTAAAGAATGCATTGTAAGTGAGAATGTAAAAACCACACAATCAGAATCCACACATGAGCTCATTAACATGGAGGAATGCCATTTATTTTTCATTTCAAAAAATTTCTTTAAAGATAAATATTTAATAATTATGTGAACAGTGTCACACTTGCCAACACTGTTCTGTTACATTAGTGCTGAGATGCTACAAATAAATGTAAAAGTAAGAAAAGCTTGATGTGTGCTCCTTATAATTTTAGGAATCATATTTTGGAATCATATGATGAAGCAACCTTGTATGGGACAGCTCACACAGCATAAGTATGACAATGAGAAGAGTTTGAAATAATACTGAAAATTAGGCCGGAGGATTAGGTGTAGCAATTAAGCCCGACAGTATTGTCAAGAGAGCTGAAAAAAAAAGAAGCTTGGAGATGGAACAGTAGCTTAAGTACTAAGAGATGCAAGTCTGCTGATCGCAGTTAAAACGGAAGAGCAGAAAAAGTATTAAATGCTGAGAGTTTCTGCAAAAAGTGTAGAGAGAGAGGGGAAAATATTGCTCAAGTTTAAACTGGTGCAGGGACTAATCACAGGTGTCCCAGTAGATCTAGAAAGAAATCAGACAAAGTATTTCTGGCAGCGAGGTCAGGAGGATTAAAAGACTGTTGAGAACAGTCAAGAGGGGAAGAGTTGACAGTGTGTCTGTAATGCTAGAATTTTAAGAACCAGTTCTTCTAGATAGAGTTAAGATAGGGTGCATGCGCTTTCCAGTAAGGCCGTATATGCCTGCTCCTCTCAGGTGCTATAAATGCCGGTGGTATGCAGTGTACTCGAGTAGTGAGTAGTGAGACTAATTTGTTTGGGACTTATTGATTTATATATATATTTAATATATATATAATTTTTTTTATTTACGTTTAAGTCCACACTCCACACCAGGTGGTGGCGGTAATGCGCCATTTTGCTGTTTGACAACAGTCAATAAATAAAAAATAAAAGAAGAAAAAGACACCAAAGAAGAAATAAAACTGATCGTTTTCCGGATACATATGTCTATTATTTGTCGGGGGTTTGAAGTGGAAACCTTTGGTCAGTATGCTGCTGGTTTTGTCTGAGGAACATAAAGAACATCTGTCGTTCCTGCCGCAGGTTGACGCCGCAGGTTAGTAACTAGCGTGAGGGAGGATAGGAGGTGCAGAGGATCAGGGCTGCATACTACTAAGCTCGTTCTGCATACCCAGGATATCCTTCTGTTATCTAGATACACTTATCCTGACATTCACGTTTAGGATAAATGGTCACACGAAGTTGGTTACCAGCTCGCTGAGTTAACCCAGGGTTTTCCCTGCGCGTTTATATGAAAGGCGTGTTGTTGGCAGCATCGGGGTGGTCATATGACTCTTCTACCACAGAAAATGATCCCTACGAGTTCCACCTGGTTCAGGTTCACTGGCATCGGCAGATTCATGTTCACCGAATGGTCGTCTCTGTCTGCCAGTGTCTCATCATGCAGTTAAACAACATTAAAGACCTCAGCAAAAAGGTCTCCATTTCCAGCTGGTGCAAATGGTAAACACTGAGCAGCAGATCAGTCAGAAGCAGGCCATAAGTTTAAGGAACCGGGCTGAAATAATCTCAGTAATAATAATCTCAGTGCCATAAACCCATTTATTGAATAAACGTATAATAAAATATTACACTTACCCAGCAGTGGCTATGTTTGCATATTCTCCATAACACTGGGATTAATTATTTAAAGATGATATGCTTTTCACAATAACCATCTACTGTCTGTGACCAGTAAACCTGGGTGGGTTTCCTGAATATGTTTGCATCTTGAGAGGATGATATTCAGTCTTTTGAGCAAGGGAACTATATTACTAAGGTGCACAGCTACCTGTCCAAATGATAAGTTTCATTAAATCTATTTCTTTCTAATGCAAATTGGCCAAATCCTCATCAAAGCAACAGGTTTGCTTATAAAGTCAAATGAAGTTATCTCAGTGTCCATCGCTCCCTCCTTTTAAATCCCATTTGCCATTTATCCCAGGTCAGTCACTGTGAGGGTAAACACAAGCTGCAGTAGGTCTGTGCTGGGGAAATGAGCTACATTTGTTATTTTGTGCAGAATATTACAGTGACATTATGGTATATTGCGGGTTTCCTGAATTAGCAGCAGCTGTTGACAGCTGACTGCTGAACGGGATGTGTGCAGGGAAACTCGAGGGACCGTCGAGCTGGTCGTTGGTGTCGTGAGGAAAATGTGGGCTTGTTTTTTATTTTACAAAAAGACAGATGTACCTGGAACACCACCTAATCAAGAGATGATACTAAATGGTTGTGAAAATATCTAAAGAACATAAAAATATACAAGTAAAAGGCAAGGAGAGTGGAAATCTCTTCAGTTTGCTGCAGATCAAAGTAACATTAACCTGACTGATTGAACAGGTATCTGTAATGTATGTTCCGTGTGTCCAGGAATGTGAGACTCAGCAGGAGATTAGAATCAAGTAAAACTAAATTTATGCATTTTTTCAAATCACAGAAATAATATCCAAACATTCCTGTGACAATGCAAAGCACAGTTTGTACTTTAGTGGTTTTAGTAAGGTACAGCAACTTGCACTTATACCATGTATTCCCCCCAGGAGAGAAGCTGTATTACACTTGTCTATGTGTCTACATCAATTTAATAAAATGTTATAAATTTGTTGTAAAGTGGTTTGCAAACAGAAAGCGAACAGAAAAAAAAATTGAGCAACAAAAAATTTGATTTTTTTTTTTAAATATTTGCTCATCAGTGATACACAAAGACATTACACAGTGTAAAAAAAACACTTGAGACCTTCCTACTGTCTGCACACAGGGGTCTGAGGGATATTCCAAGAATGGTGATGCTATTTCCTGGAGAACTGATTGGTCAAAGGGCAGTGATTTCATATTTGTTGATCTGTGTTCTGCGAACTTAACCTGCTTCAGAGCAGGTTAAGTTCGCAGAATAGTCTAGTATCTAGTATAGTCTAGTATACTAGTGTGTCTAGTATCTCTGTCTGCATGGGTACTCTCCAGGTACACCAGCCAAGTCCAAAGTTTCCCTGTGACAGACTGCTTGTCTGTTACTCTGTGTTAGTCTTGTGATGTGTGTGACCTGTCTCTTGCTCCCTCGTGGCCCTGAGTTGGATAAGTGGAAGAGAATGAATGCATGGAATCTTAACAGAGTAAACCTCAGCGGCCGAATGGAACTAAGAACATTTAAGTTCTGTAATTAAATACAAATTGTGTCTACGTGGAGTATCTCCATTTGATTCAGTCTAACACTTTTTTACTTCAGTAAATCATAAAGCAAACGTTGTGCTGTTTATCACACTACAGCAATCTGAGAACTTTAGGATTACACTTTTATGTCCAATGAAAGCCGGCATACAGGCTTTAAATGATCTTCTTCCTCGTTTCCTCTGGAATTTGGGGGATTTTACCTTTGTTAGCCTGAGTCCTGTGAGTCAATGCTATCGTTCTGAGAAGAATCAATTTAAATTATTGATGCCGAAACACAGTTGGCTATGAGTTATCTATATATCATTCGTGATAATGATGCATTTATGTTTTTTTAACTTCCTCAGTGGTGGGAGAGTTTGGACGCATAGCGCTGGAGTTTCTAAGAAGAGGAGCTAGTCCAAAGGTCTATGAGGGAGCAGCTAGTAAGACTCTTCATCTTTTAGTGCTTCTTTTCAAGCTTATGTGACTTCTGTGGCTCATTAGTGCATAGTATTTGTTTATCAGGTTTGTTTTACTGCAGCAATCTCACACTGCCTTTTCTGAAATTCATATTAAATTGTTACATTATTTAGTATACCTTTTTAAGTCAGTACAACAATCATGCTAATATTGTTTCAAATATTTAGTCTGCCTTTTAGTCCATTTAAGGATTCAAATCTAATGTAATGAGTTTGAGTGATGAGTTTCCCTATTCTTGGTTACATGAATAGGGAAACATTGCTGGTTTGGGTCCCTTCATTAGGAAATTGAAGGACAGATCATAGAGTCTTTAAGATGGTACAAGTTTGCTCTGGTGCTGGGATAATACAGTTGTAGTTTATGTGTTGTCTAACCAGTTTATTATAAGGTAATAAGAGTTTAATTTCATTACTGTGACTGCTAAATAGAACAGGACTTTGTTACAGCGTTGATACATAAAATAATTACTTGTGCACTGCCTCTTTTAACTAAGTTTATGATTCATGCCGTTATGGTTGCAGGGAAACTCTGTGTTCCTGTAGAAATGGTACAACATGGAGTGGAAGGCCTGATGTTCCTGATGACAGAGAGCTCCAAACACATGGTGAGGAATACTTACTCCTCACACCTTGGATCAGTGAACATAGATGAATGTGCTGTTTATCCCTGAATGCTGTGATTTGAATGCTCTTTTTTTTCCCCCATGACGTCCATGTCCCATATTTAGTGTGTCATTTTCTTGATTTCTGCCCTGCATCATCATGAAATACTTAAACACTAGAAATATTTCACCAGCTAAGACAAAAACTGTAAACAAATGTGAGCTCTTCCAAGAGTCACAGCTGTCTCTTTCTCTCTCTCTCTGTAGATATCTGAAGTGGATTTCCTTGATTCAGTGTTGGTTTTGGGCTTTAGCGAAGAGCTTAACCAGATGCTCTTACAGGTGGCTTTTAAACAGTTTTATTTAACTGACTTTGTTTAAACAATGTGTACTTGATTTAAATACTGTATAGTCTAAGTTTTAGTTTTGTTTGTTGAAGTTTTGTTTAAGCGGTACATTGTTTATCTAAGCAGTGTGTCTGTCAGGATGTTGACTGGATCACTTTTCTCTTTTGGTACAGCTCTACTTGCAGCACCACAGTCAGATTCGCAGCATCCTGAGTCATCTGCCGTCCAGTATGCCTGCCTACCACAACCTGGAATGGAGACTTGATGTCCAGGTGTATTGTTTCTAGATCATTTTATTGTTTGACTGTTGTGGTACATAAAGTGGGAAATACAGGATAGTACTTACGTGCAATTGTTGCATATCACACTCAACTCTGTAGTCTTTTTTTATTTGTATGTGTGTTTTTAATGTATTGGATGTTAAATGTTTCCTGAACTCATGGATTAAGACACTTTACTTAGCTTGAAGGATAAAATTATATTGAAGGGTATACAGGGTATACAGTTTCCCCTGGTCCTCACACTAATATTGTCCAGTCTGGTTTCCATCATCTGACCTTGTGATGTATGGTTTTATATCAGGTGATCATTATTAGGTGACACTGTAAGCTTGCAGGTGTGTAGTGATGTGCGGGTCGATATCGAAATATCGATTCCTCCGATACCAATAATTTATGTTCTAGAATCGATTCTCATATTAAAATATCGATATTTTAGTACTTTGGGGTAAATTGGTAGTTTTTCCATTAACAGTTACACAGTGGAAAGAAACTATCATTCGGATCGTCTAAATTGGAAGGAACTACTTCCTCTTACGTATTTCATAGTCATATGCCAAATACGGCTGCATAAATGTGTTACGGCCCCTGGCGTGCGCACTCACAACAATGGCTGGGCGTAAACGAAGTGACGTGTGAACGTATTTTACTTCCACAAACAGCCAAGACGCGGTTTGCGATACATGTGGCAGGACAGTGAGGTGTTGTGGCAGCACCGCTAACCTCGTCAAACACCTCAGAGTAAATCATATCACAGAATATGATGAGCTATGTTGAGGCGAACTGAAGAGGAGGAGAAGGACATGTGCTGCTAGGGCAAGACAGACGTCTCTCGCGGAGGCCTTTAGTGCTGCAGGCAGGCACCGTGTTCAATTAGCGCACAGCTTTAGGTTTTTTCATTTCTATATGATAATTCTGCATCATTCAGCAATAAGAACAAGTAGTCAGATGTCCTGTAAGCACTATGAAGCTCTATTATTATATTATTATTACAATTACATAATACAGTTATATATTGTATTATGAAATACAATGAAACACTAAGTTTTTGTACAGAGTATCGGTATCGGATCAGTATCGTCGATACCACCCTGAATTTTACTTGGTATCGGATCGAAAAGGAAATCAGTGGTATCACACATCACTGCAGGTGTGTAATGCAGAACAGAGATTTGCACTGTAATCTGAGCTACATAGACTGATTTCTGTCAGTAAGCAGTATTACTAATATTCAGTTTTCAACTATTTTCCCGCTCTTTGTCTGACTATCTTATTGTGTTTTTTCTGCTTTTTCTGTCAGTTGGCCAGACGTTCAGTCCGCCAGCAGTTGATTCCTATGCTTACAATGCGTGTCCACCTAACCAGAAGTGACGGCCACAGTGATTACAACTCCAGGATTCTCCAGACAGATCCCAGCACCCTTCTGCACCTCATCTCCACACTGGAGGCTGCTCTGGCTGCCATGAAAACCAGTCATGCTCGTCGCATATTACGGAACATCAAATAATCCCTCTGTACAACGTGTGCCTTCTCTCACTTGCAGCCTTTATACCTGGGAAACATTAAGTAGTGTCTGTATTGTGCAGGGCAGAATGTCACCTTTCTTTGGACCTGGATGTTAAGGCTATATTTTTTTACTGGCAGTGTTTTTTTTATGCCAAGTTGTGATGTATGGATTGTACAGAAAGTTACTACAGTGCTGGTGATACTGAATTAAAGTGTAAGATACAGTTGAAACTTTATTTTTGTGGTTTGTGACGGCCCTGCTAAGGCAGACTGGAATATTATATAGAAGACTGTCATGACGCAAATGCAAATAGACAGCTCGCGCATTCAAAGAAAACTATGTGATGTGTTAATAAATTAAATTTTTTTATACTGCAGGGTTGTAATGGTTTAATAAGTATATCGATGATTTGCTAACCGCGTGATGGTACATAAATCATAGATAAAAGTCGGGAAATGTTCAACGTTTTTCTCCATCAAGTCTTGCTACCCGGGCCAGAACTTCAGGCTCTGGAAGTTCTAGAGCAGGGTCTAGACCGCTACCGAACAAATGGAACGGAAAAGGAAGTGACGTATTCCAGAATCACCTGACTGTCGGCCCTTCACAGGAAGAAGGCTGGCGTATTCAACATGGCTGCGGTCTTCTGACATAGGAGTTGTCTAAAGTAATGCTATAGCCCGGCTTTCTTGATAGTACACTTGACTCCGTTCATTGTGTTAAATAGTTTTGACTCTGCTTCGACATGGCCCAGTGTGTCCAGTCTGTACAGGAGTTCGTTCAGGACTCGTTTGTCCCGATGGTGGCCGTCTTGTGCAGTGAAGAAGCTGAGAGAGTGACTCGCAAAAACAACCTAAATTTTGCGGAGCTGCTGAGGCCTTTTTGCAGACTTACGTCTGAAGGTATGAACAACTATTCAAAACACACCCTCAGTCCCGTTTTCAGCTTCGTAGCTGGTAAAAATGAGGAAAAGTTGCTTAGGAAAATAATGAGGAAAGATGTTTTGCTGCTCGCGGGGCTACGACTGTCGTTAGCTCCTCGCTAGCAGACGCTTAGCAGTTTGGCTCGTGATTAAGCAGCTATGCCGATCGCCCTGCTTGTTGACATGCGAGTGCAAAGTGACCCGAGCTGGAAAAAATAGCATTTGGTCTTCTAGGACAGCGTTTCAGTCAGCAGCTGAACAGTTCTGTTGGTGGTGGTTTATTAGACTCAGCACATAGTAAACAAGCTAACAGACTTTACTTGGAGCACGCAGCAATTGTGTTAGTTGTCATGTTCAGTACAAGCGACGATGCAGCTAAATGTGTTTAAGCTAAAGCTACATATTAAGTTTTTTGATATACATTAACATTCTTACTAATGTATAAACGAAATCTACAGGATATATACATTTTGTTTGATTTTTACACTTGGGTAATGTAAAATCCGTGAAACTATACGATAGCAGTTTAAATTGTATAGCTGAGTAAATATTAAAGATATGCCTCATTGAGTTTTTCACAGTCAACAATCAGTTACGTGCCATTACCAGGTTTGCTGTGTCTCTCAGCACAGTCTCAAGGGCAGGAGGAGATTCCAGGAGACAGGCAATTATCAGGGGAAGTTTTCAGCAGCAAAACAGTGGAAGGGAGATTGATGGAAACGTATAAGGCTGTGTCTTTGATATACCTTAGTAATCATTGCTGTAGTAATAATTTTTGATAAATTTTCACATTGCACTACTCTGAAATTAGTGCTTCCAAATTAATACATGTCACACAAAAAAATATAAAGCAACACTTTTTAATCTAAATTATAACATCAGTTCAGGTAATCTTGTGGGATATCGCTCTTGTCAGTTAAGCAGCAGACGAGCTATTGATTTCAATTCAGTATTTATTTAGTGCTATTGCTATTTACCTGTTTGCTACGGTTGAGAGATTTTGCGCTGCATTCCATTTATGCATATTTCTTATAAAGGGGACACTTCTCCATCAGTGACATTTTTATGTATATTTTCTGATACTGTTTGAGTGCCATTCTGTGACTTACTCTTTTTTCCTTCTAGGTCACATCCGAGATCCCAGCAATCAACTGCAGGTTGTGAAAAACCTGCGTATCTGTGTCAACAATTTAGTGACAAGTCCAACAACAACATCTACGTCCCTGAGCCCTGCTCAGCGTCAGCTACTCAGTGATGTGGTGTCATCCTGCCAGCCCCAAGAAAGTGCTGTGACTAATGTGGTTATGGCAGGAGATTATGAGCTCAATTTCAGTGGTAAGGACTAATGCTTGATTGGAACGTGTTGATAAAATGTTAGCAATAGAAAAATATAATCATTATTATTATTATGGTAATCCACTATATTTGGCTGGATAGTCAGTTATGGACAATAAGTGATCAATTTCAAATTTTTGATATTTCTTATGAGCTTAGATGCAGTTTTGTGTGTGTAACTGTCCAGATCCATGATTAGAAATAACTGTACACCACAGATGTGTCTCAGAGCTCACTTCTCCTAGGTGTCGTTGATATGTTGACTTCACAGCTCAGTAATGAAAAAAGTACATCAAAGCATAACTGTACTCTATGCTTACTCTGTGCTTCAACCTACTAGATGACTGTGTTAAAGCTAGCACCCCCTGGTACAGTGTCTGGAGAGAAACACTGTTGGAAATCAAAACCTCCAAGTACAGCTCAGGTATCACTATCTGCTAGCCCATGCGTGGATCGCTATAGATCTATAAGATGTGTCACACCTGTTTTGGTCCTTACCTTCCAGTTCCCTGCAGTGTTAATTTTGACAGAACATTTTTACTTAATTCTAGTCATAGTCTATTAACTAAAATGTAATTTAGTTTTAGTTGTAATTTAGGCATCTACATTTTTGTAGTTTTAGTCTAGTTTTAGTTGACAAAAAACTGATTAAGTTAGACAAAATTTAAAGTATATGTTCTTGTTTTTACTAGTGACAGTCGCTCTAAATGATTTACAAAGATTATTATTTCCTTATTATTTCAAATGCGTGTTCATGTGTGTACTGTTTTTTTCTCCCAAGCTTTCACAATTGTTCACAAGAAATGGGAGGTAGCTGAAGTAAAAGAGTTGCGGAGCACCGCCTCGTACCGTTTGTCCAGGGCAGATTAAACTCGAGAATGAAAACTGATAACATGGGTACAAAAGAAAATCTCAGATGAGTTTTAATCTCAGTTACCTTGACCTCAGGGCCACCTGAGAAAGAAGTCACAGAGGATTTTTGAAATAACATAGGTGTGTCTGCTAGGAGACTGAGGGGTACCACTGGATGCAGCCAGTTATTTTATACATAAATTAAGAATGCCGGGATTATAAAACTGTATCAGTGACTAGTTATTTTAGACATTATGGCAGATTAAAAAAAAACTTACATGTACTACTTAATCACACTCATCACATAAGTGTAAAAGTAGGATTTGTGGTTAGTTAAATTTTCAGATGAGGAAGTGTAGACTTTTTTTTTCTAGATCAAACAGTGAGTGAATTAAGGATATTTTGGTCAAACGCATATTTCATGGCCTAATTTGAGTGAATTTGTAACCTGAGTAAGTATAATTCTTGTTATTTACATTTGAGTCCTGTGTAAATGATCTTTTAATGTATGTCAGCTATGAAGTTCTAATAATTAGGACTGAAATATCACCTCACATGATGGTTTTACTGGTACATGTGGTAAAGGAATGTCATGTTCCACATTGGAGTTGTGTGATTAATCCACTGTTAATCCGGTGCTCTTTATGTGCATCATCAAAACACCAGATGAAGGAATAAATTGTTCCAGCGATTCTTAAGTCTTAAGGCCAAGACTCACTGAAGCTGCTGTGTTGACAAGACATTTTATCTTTAGTTTATCGTCCATATTTTTCAAAGAAAAACATTCAAAAGTGGTTATCTTTTAATCTACATGTAGTATTAGAAACTACCTCATTTTTCTGGCTTTTTTTAAGTCTTTTGTCTATTTTGTCTTTTTTCTATTTCAAGTAACCACGCCCTGGTTTGAAGCCTACAGGGAGAACTTCCTGCAGTCAATGCCTGCCTCTGACCACGAGTTCCTCAATCATTACCTTGCTTGTATCCTTTTAACAGCACACAGATCTGACCAGTGGTCAACATTCTGTCGTCAGCTTTTTTTTTAAATAGAAGAGCTGACAAACTGGAATTTAGGATCTTTAAAAAAAAATTTCCTCCTTTGTATGCTTGTGCTTTCTGTTATCGTATTATTAATAGTAGTATCCTTATATGTAGTCTATTTATTGTTGTATCCTTCACATGGTTCTGGCAGGCCTGCTAGTGGTATCATCCACTGAGGCAGTCCCTGTGGAGCAGTTCCTCAAGCTTTCTCAGGAGCAGCACAGAATTCAGCACAGTGGAGAATACACTAATCCCAAGTGGTTTATTCCTAACACACTCAAGTACTATGTCTTGCTACATGACATGTGTGAAGGGGATGAACAAAGGTACTAAAAGAAACATACAGTTCCTTTAAAATTCATCGACCACATTTTGATCATCTTTCATAGTGAAACTACTCCAGAACTTACAATGTCAAATGTTTAAAAATAAGTCAACTATATGTAATAACTTTAAATAACTGTTGAATTCATTATGCTCTAGTAAGTGTAAGCTGTTTTGTTCTAAAGTAGTATTCTCCCTGTATCTCCAGGGCAGATGTGGTTTATGAGGATATGAAACAGAAGTATGGTTCTCAGGGCTGCTATCTGTTGAAAATGAACTCCCGCACCTTCTCAGCTAATGTGGATGAACAGATTCCAGATCCCTGGAGTCAATACTTGCACAAGAATAATCTTCATAACCAGGTAAACATTGCAAACTCCTCCACATGCACTGGCTGTTTTAAATATTCCTGCAACAACTAGTGCCGGTGGACACGATTCTGCAGAAGGAAAAGTTTGTCGATGGCAGGGAAAGTTTGTTGGGTAGACTACAAACCAAAAGAATACAGTAAAAGCACAGGTTTTATGTGTGTGTTTGTCAGTTCACCTTGAGGGGTAGTTGTGACTGAATTGTGGACAGCCCAGTCATTAATAGTACTTTGAACTGTTGCAGTTGCCTGATTGTTCAGTTTTGTTCTCTTTTACCAAAGATTTTACTTTAGTTCACATAGTGAACCTGTTTTTGCAGGATGTGTTTGATGATCCAGCGCCAACTGTGAACAGTGCTGCTGTAGAGACCATTATTAGCAGACCTGAAGTAGACGGCAATTATTCAGCTGAGAAAGGTGAGTTAATTTAATACTTCTTTTGTAAACTGACTTGGGGAGATCTTTGCTTCTCTGCTCTTCAGTTACAAATAATCTAAAGGTCACCATTTATTTTATTTTATTTTTTAATTCAACTTGCTTGGCTATATTGCACTCACAGTAAATTTTATAAATATGACTTCCTTTTTGCAGCTCCATTGTACCGCTTTCCATGTTTTTTTAGTTAGCACTATGTATTCGCTGTGTTGGTCCTGACCAGGTTCTTTGCCAGTCATGCTAGTCTCGATGAGAACTAAACCCTTTTATTTATTTTTGGTGTAATGTTAACAAAGACCATCCTGCCAGTATTCATCAGGCTTATTGTTGACATCTTTGGTGGTTGAATCTTGTGATTTGGCACCAACAGCAAGAGTGAGCAGAAGTGAGCAGAAGGGCACCAAATCTGTTTGTAAAGGTTGACTATGCCGTATGTTTTATACTGCTTGAAACACCAGTTTCCACATAATCCTTGCACCAGCAGTAGTTACTTTTCTGGGTGCATAAATAGTGGTACTATTTTATATTATGTAAGGTTATTGTTATGAGTTTATATTTTACACTATTTCCTTGCAGATGAGATGTCCAGTAGCTTGGAAGGGCATCCTCTCCAGTTGGACAGCAGCATGGCAAACCTGCACAATCTCAGTGCTGTACATACGGACCTAAAGAAAGGTGCTAAAGATTCAAACAGCCCAGCCTGTGCTGCAGGTAGCCATGGGGCTTGTCTGACCCTGAACGACCATGATTACATAAGACAGTTTATCCAAGAATTCACCTTCAGAGGTCTACTGCCACACATAGAGAAAACCATCAGACAGCTGAACGATCAGGTACGACTCATTTCTTGACCCTCAACATATTGTTGTTTGTGATTGTGATGTGCTTCAGGCAATGTAAAATTATACTAACTATATTAACTGTTTTAGAGAATGTAGTTTGTTGAGCATTATGCTGAAACAATATGTATACTTCTTTCATATTTCTGCCCTGGAACTGTAAAATTAATCATAATGGCATAATTTGAGTTTATGGCTTGTGAGAGTACACTAGCCATTTCAGTCAATTCTATTGTTTCGCTGACTTCTCCCAGCACTTGGAAACATGATTTGCTTCCCTGTCCACAGCTAGTATCCAGGAAGGGCCTGAGTCGGTCTCTGTTCACTGCAACAAAGAAGTGGTTTGGTGGAGGAAAAGCTCCAGAGAAGAGCATCAGTGAACCAAAGAGCACATGTGGCCTTCTGTAAGCTCATTGCAATGCATTTTATTCTTATAAATGAAGCCCATGCAACACCCTGTATATTGTATGCAATGCCCTTGACCCTTCCCTTCTGTCATACCAGATATCCCCCAGAAGCCCCAGAACTGCAGATCAGGAAGATGGCTGACCTGTGCCTCCTGGTTCAGCACTATGACTTGGCTTACAGCTGTTATCATACTGCCAAGAAGGACTTCCTGTCAGACCAGGCCATGCTGTATGCTGCTGGGGCACTGGTGAGAGCACGCATGTTGATCTGTCTGCAGACCGTGATGATATCAGAACAACTTCTTCTGCCTTTTGTTGTAAAATCTCACTTCAATTAAAACTTTGCAGTGATGGAATATTCTGTTTTGTTAAGTGTCCTAGAGAGCAAAAAGAATTGTATATGTGACCCACAGTAAACTTTTGAGGGAATAAATCAGAAGGAAGCTTTTGAACTCAGCATTACAATATTAAAAAGTAAATTCAAAGTACTAACAAGTTCTAGTACAAAGTAATACGAGTTCAGAACATTTAGCATTATCTAAAGTCAGCCGTCAGACAAGAGAATTAACCTCGTAATAGACTCTGGAAATGTAACATTATCGGTCTTTTAAAGTGACTACTAGCATTCAGTCATTCAAATTCAGACACTTTTACCTATTATATCCTGTGTATCGCAAACAAAAACACAATAATGATAGAGAGTGTTACAGTACACATAAATACAGGATTTTCCATACAGAGGTCTAAACTGCTCCTGCTTTTAGTCACTGTAAAGTAATTAGAACATTCACATGCTGTTAAGATTATTAGGTGTACATATCTGATATATTTGCACATTCTTATTTTTCAAGATTACACTCACTACAGTGAGCTGACAGTAGTGTTGTATTACTTATTTAAATGGTACGTAGACTGATTCTTATATAGCGCTTTTCTACTCTCCCGGAGTACTCAAAGCGCTCGAAGTAAAAGATTTTAAACTGTAACACAAAGAATATGCCGCGTATGTCTATGTATGTTGTCAGTCATTTAGGTCATGATAATCTAAGGAGCTTTGAAAGAAAGCAGCTGGACGTCTTTAAGTTTCTTGAAGACATCTCACCTCTCATTCAGTTATACAAACCAAATGGTGGAGAGTCCCAGGAATAAAAAATCCTGGTGGGTGTTGTCTCTCAACAGCGTTGTTGACCCACTGTTGATCATGTGCCTCATCACATGAGTCAAGGTGTGAAAGAAGGCATGCGGGTCATTATCAGCAGAGATTTTCGGGACGTTGCTCACGCTGTGAGGGTTGAGGCGCCTGGGAAGGGATCTCACTGTAGATAGCAGACTCTTGGTGTTGTAAGCCATACCCTCTGTTCAAAGATGGTCGTTTACAGTGGACGTGTTTACTCCTTTTTTAAATCATCTTCAAGAGGAATACACACATATAAAGAAAGCTCGTAAATCAAGTTCTTATCCCAACTGGGCCTTCATCAAATCAGCGTGGATGAACAGGAAAGAAGCTCAGAAACCAACTAGGGAGAAACAGAATAACAAACGCAGCACCGTTGTCATCCATTATCTAGCAGGTTTATCAGAGAAACTCAGGAGAACTTTCTCCAAGCATTACATCTAAGTGCACTTCAGCCCTCACAACACCCTCAGACAAAATTTGTTTCATCCCAAGGACAGAACTCCCAAACACAAACTTAACAACATAGTGTATGCTGCGCAGTGCAGAGTGCTCAGACTTCGACAGGACAAGAATCGGCTGTACATCTGAAGGATTTCACTCTTTTGAGTGGCTTACGATACCAGCTGTCTGCCACCTAGACTGAGATCCTTTCCCAGGCACCTCAACTCCAGTCACATCTTGTGTCAGATGATTTCAGTGGGTCACATGATAGGGTAAGGCAAGATGTCTCAATGGTTTCACCCAAAACCTCTGCTGATAATGATCATGTGCCTCCAAAAAGTTGATTCTGTTCATCTGAATGTAGCATTTTCAGTGGGAGCTTCGTCACTTGGAGCAGCTTGTCATCAAGCATGTTTCTGTACATTGCTTCAGTCTGAGACTGAAGAAGTCACTTGGATGAGTGACTCCCACTCCCACTGAAAATGCTATGTCCAGATGAACAGAATCAACTTTTGGGGATTTACTTACTGGATGAATGTGTATACATCAAGAGCTTGGCTCATGTGATGAGGAACATGATAAATAGTGGGTCAACGACCCTCATGAGTGACAGCTCCAACTAGGGTTTAATTAGATGGCACCATTTGGTTTGTAGAGCTGAAGAAGCGTCCTCGATGAGAGGTGAACGTCTTCAAGAATGAAGTCCACGCGTTGTTTTTCCAAGCTCCTTAGGATATGGTTCTGAATAATGATATTTATTTTGCTCACTTTTATTTTCTATTCTGTTCCTTGTTACCATTACTCTTTATCTTTCATCTATTCATTCTGATTATTTTGTAGGAAATGGCTGCGGTGTCAGCCTTTCTGCAGGGTGGAGCCTCGAGACCTTATCCAGCACACTACATGGACACCGCAATACAAACGTACAGAGATGTCTGCAAGTATGACTGATGACTAACTAATTACATCATCTATTTCTTTCTGGTGTTTTAATTTCAGTGGATAAATTTCAGTTTGGGATTGTGGGAATTTTGCATAATTTACTTGATTCCCACAAATATGTCACTTATGATGCAGGACAATCCAACACACAATTAAAGTCCTCTAAAATCTTCATCCTCATGTTGCACTGGTTTGTAATAAGTGGCCAATAACACTACAATGATGAGCCAATGTACAACTAGCACGTTCTATTTTCCCTCTAAACAAGGCAACCCTTTGTTGTTTGAGGAACTCTCACTAGCATATAAAGGCAGGCTTTAAAGATGTGTACTTGAAGGCATGCAAACATGGATTGCAAGAAAAAATGTAAATCTGAATTACCTGTTGTACCTGTTGAAGCAACTTTTACGCTTATAAAATGCTCCCTACACACAACACACACAATATCCCATAATTTAATCATTTAAGATTCATTTCAGGGTCTGGCTGCGCCACTCGAGGACATTTACAGAGTGGACTTGAAAGCCACTCATTAACTACCTGGCTGTGTGCTCAGGGTCACTGATGTCCACAGCGTTCTGGAGCAGCTTATCATCAAGCATGTCTCTGCACGTTGCTTCAGTTCAGTCTTTCCCTCAACACTGACTAGTCTCTCACTTCCTGCTGTCAGAAAACATATATAAGACATGATGCTGCTACTACTATGTAGTAATGTAAAATTTCTCCAGTCAAGTTGCAGAAATATGTGACAGATCAGTGGAAACTTTTTGAGGTGAAAAATGAATTTAATCAGTTTTGGAATGAGGCCATGACATATCAAAATGTGGGAGAAAAAAATGGTTGTGAATACTCCGTAGAGACTGCATGTTATTGTTTTGTTTTTGTGTGTTTTTTAAGACCCCATTATTGAGAAGCTTGTTCTTCTTGTAAACAAGAGGATGGTGCATTTACTGAATTGGTGTTTTCAGTGGGAGATATTTTTCATCACTCCAAGTGACTTCTTCAGTCTCAGCTGACTGCAGGTTTCACCAACCTTATAAACAGTACATTTGCACAATGACTGAAACTAGCACCACTGAATGAGCAATGGGCTGTGAGGTCAGTTTCATGATCATTTAATATGCAAGTTGTCATGACCAACGACCAATGATCATTGATCAATGGCGTTCGGTAACATTCACAGACAATTGGGGAATGGCTGCAATCACAGCATTGTAAGATGGTGAAAGATGTACCCTTAGGTCCCAGAATTCCTCCCTGTCCAGGATGTGTACATCCTCATCACCTGAAAGAGTGTCCACTGGCCTGTAGGTGTGAATAGACTGCGGACTCCTGGCCTGACGAGTTAGCTCTTCCGTGTTGTGCCATCCACTTAGCCAGAGGTTATTTGGTTTCCCCGATGAATAAATCATTGCAATCCTCCTGAGACTTAACAGTTGGGTTCATCCTGTCATCTCTTACGAACTACATCCACTGCTTCAGTGACTGGAACAGTGAAGTGGAAACAGTGGAAAGTGAAGAGAGCTGTAACATAATATAAGAACATTGTTTCTTCTGCCTCCATAGTGTCATTATCTCTTGTTCTCAAAATCCAAGGTCTTCTGGATGCGGTGTTTATAGCCAGAAACTTTCAGATGTTGTAGGTCACAGGTGTCAGACTCCAGGCCTCGAGGGCCGGTGTCCTGCAGGTTTTAGATGTGTCCTTGATCCAACACAGTTGATTTAAATGCCTAAATTACCTCCTCAATATGTCTTGGGGTTCTCCAGAAGGCTGGTAATGAACTAATTATTTGATTCAGGTGTGTTGACCCAGGGTGATATCTAAAACCCTGGAGTTCGACACACCTGTGTGATCGAGTTGATCATACAGACAATTGGTCTTTTTAGGATTTTGTTTAATATGTGACATAATGTACAGAGATGGTGTACAAACAGAGGGGTACCAGCATCTGAACTGGAACTGTTAGCATCTCTTCTCCTGATGGTATATTTCCCCACATCTCTTTACAGGAACATGGTGCTGGCTGAGCGCTGTGCTCTACTCAGTGCTGAAATACTCAAGAGTCAGGGAAAATACTCAGAAGCTGCCACTCTTCTCATTAAAATGACCAGTGAGGTAAGGAAACTATTATTTTGAAATCAGCTTGGGGTGCAGTTATTAAGAAGACTATATTAAATTAGACTGCATTAGAATTCTGCTTGAAACTTAATAGAGGTTTTTAATTATTGCAGGACTCTGATTTACGGAGTGCCTTGCTGCTGGAGCAGGCTGCCCACTGCTTCATTAATATGCGAAACCCTATGGTGCGCAAATTTGCCTTCCATATGATTCTGTCTGGTCATCGTTTCAGCAAAGCAGGACAGGTGAGTCTTTTCTGCCATTTTTGATCTATCCTTCCATTTTACACCTGCATTGTATTGTGATGTAAAAATGTTCCCTTTTACAACTTTTATTTAATAGACTTTATTGACTTATGGGCAGGACTGAACTTAACAACATAAACAAACAAGCTTTATTCGTCACATACACAATCAGAGTACAACATGCAGTGAAATGTTTTGTGTCCGAGCTGTGGACAGGCTGCAGACGTCCATTTGTGATCCTTGTAATCAATCATGTGCGTGTGAAGTTCTTTTCTAGTGTTGCATATATACATAAACATATAAATACAAGCACATGCATACAGTTCACTATAGATTTATGATCAGAACTAGGCATCATTTCACTTTTGTTTAAAAAACAAAAAACAAAATGTAAAAGTATCCACACTACTCCGGGTCTGGGACGAGTTCCTGCCCCAGGTGGGGAAGTTTAAGTATCTTGAAGTCTTGTTCATGAGTGCAGGGAGAGGGGAGCAGGAAATCAACAAACGGATTGGTGCTGCAGCTGCAGTGATGCGGACACCGTACCGGTCCTTTGTGGTAAAAAGAAAGCCGAGCATAAAAGCAAAGCTCTCGGTTTCCTGCTAAATCCATGTCCCTACACCTATGGTCACGAGCTTTGGTAGTGACCAAAAGGATAAGATCGTGGATACAAGCGGCGAAAATGAGCTGTGGCTGGCCTCTCCCTTAGAAATGGGTGAGGAGTTTGGCCATTCAAGAGGGGCTCAGAGTAGACCCGCTGCTCCTCAACATTGGATGGAGCCAGTTGATGTAGTTCAGGCATCTGATAAGGATGCCTCCTGTGTGCCTTCTGGATGAGGTGTCCCACTGGGAGGAGGCCCCGGGGCAGACGCAGAACACGCTGGAGAGAAAATGTATCTCTCGACTGGCCTGGGAACGCCTTTGTGTTCCCCCAGACAAGCTGGAGGAGGTGGCTGTGGAGTAATAAGTCTGGGCTTATCTGCTTATTCTGCTGCCCCTATATTTAATGTTTTTTATACACCGTTATCGTGATAAAGTGTGTAGTCCAGCAGTAGATAATAAATGGCCTCATGCTAACAGCAATCATCTCATCTCCTCTAGTGTTTTCCGTCTTCTATATATTTATATCCTCATGTTGTCCTTCTGTCTCCCATCCTTTTTGCTGTTTCATAATGTAGAGGAGGCACGCACTACGGTGTTACTGCCAAGCCATGCAGGTGTATAAGGAGAGAGGGTGGTCTTTGGCAGAAGATCACATCAACTTTACAATTGGGCGTCAGTCCTTCACACTTCGCCAACCAGAGGAGGCTGTAACAGCTTTCAGACAGATCCTGATCAATGACAGCAGACAGACGGCTAAACAGCAGGGCGCCTTTCTGAGAGAGTACCTCTATGTTTACAAGGTAATGTAAAAAAAAAAAAAAATTTCTATGATTTTTGTCCCGTTTTATTTTCAAAATACATACTATCAATGTCCACTTTTTGCTGGGATACCACAATATTGTGTCCAGCCTTATTTTTCCTTCCTAAAGTTTCATATGGGAGGTGGATAAAGCAAAACAAGGTCCATAGGCGCTCAATGGCTATATTTACGTGAATAGACACTATATTTCATTTCAGCAATTCAGTTGATGGGCAAGAAAGGTTGCTGCTGACACTTCACAACATAAACTGTTTATGACATTTCCCTGTGGCAGGTGGCTACGGGCCATCACAACCAAAACCTGACAGCACAAGAACATTTTCTTTCTCCAGGCTGTCAGACTACTTAACAACGCCCTCTTACCCTGCTCACTAGTTAGTTAATGTGTCACGATAACACACTTACTTACTCAGGCTACAAAAACGTTCCACAGTGGACTTTGTACAAGCACTTTGCACATTATGTTCTATCTACATTTTATAGAATTTAATATTAAAATTTAATATTGTGTTTAGGTTGAGTAGAAAAGCACTATATAAGAACCAGTCCATTTTACTATTTGCCATTCAGTTAAATAGTAAAATAAAAGTAAAAATTCAGTAGTGGCATATAAGCAGCATTATATGAGATTGTGACCTGATTGCACCCTAGTTTAATAGCTTTATCACAAAGGAACTATAGTTTATTTTGTCAAAGTTGCACACCAACCCAACATTAATTATAGTGAGGTTACAGAGTGTTATTGCCTCTGACGTCAATTACAAGCACACCAAATCTGTTTATCCTTATCCAACAGTTTTAAATTGGATTCTTTGTCACGTGGTTTGCATGTAGCTTTGGTCCCAGGAGCATGTAGCTTCACAAGTCTAAGAATGTCATTAATAAAAACTATTATATATATTCCTTTATCTGTATATGATGGTGAAAATTTAAACTGGGGACTTTGTGTGTAGCACCTGGTGTAATCAGTAACATTTCTGCATTTTGACCTGGTTCAGAAAAAAAACAACTTTCAAAAACTCTTATGTTTGCGTATTATTTTTTGTTTTGTTTCGGTTATTATAGAGCGTGTTGGGAGGAAATGAAGTCAGCCTTCCCCAGCTTCCTCTGCCCTGCATCCACAGCTCAGCAACAAGAGTCTACTTTGGACACGAACGCCGCCTTGCAGAAGGTAATGTCCTCGAGCCTACTCCTTTATCACTAAGCAGCAAAGTGTACAAAACACTTTGGGAAGTGGTGCAGGGTACACCTATCGATATATCAGCAGCTGAAAGATATTATCTGCCTGGTGACTTTGTGCAATGCGGCATAAATGACAACGTTACTGTAACACACACGACTCATATGCTGCCTCTATAAACTTTACAGGAGTCGAGGCACATGCTTATGTATGGCTTTTAATCCACAAGACAATAACTAACATTATTGCTTTGGAGACTGTCACACACAATGTGAAATGCCCAGGGCTGTGTGAATTTTAAGGTTCGCATCTGTAAGTGTCAAGCCTTATTTTGTATACAGATCAGCATCATTCCTGAAAAACCTTCAGTTAATCCAAAATGCTGCAGCATGAATACTGACAGGCACTAGAAAGAGAGCACATTTTGCCCATATTGGCTACTTTTCATTGGCTCCCTGTTCATTCCAGAATCAAATTTAAAATCCTGCTCCTCATGTACAATGTCTTGAATAATCAGGCCCCATCTTATCTTATTGACCTTATAGTACTGCACCTCCCACTAGAGGACTTCACTCTCAGACTGTGGGCTTACTTGTGGTAAAAGTAGAATGGGAGGCAGAGCCTTCAGGTTCCAGGCCCCTCTTCTGTGGAACTAACTGTTAGTTTGATTTCAGGAGACGGACAACCTCCCTTTTTTTTTTTTTTTTTTTTTTTTTTTTTTAAAAGATTGGGCTTACGGCTTTTTGATAAAGCCCATTGTTAGGACTGGATCAGGTGACCCTGATTTGTCTCCCCTAGGCTGCTGGGGGCTTCTAATGATCCACCGAGTGTTTCTTCTTCACTCACCTTTTTAGATGTTTTTTCCCCTCGCTAATGTGTTTATATACCACTCTGCATTTAATCATTAGGCTTTATCAGTTTTTTGTTCTCTTCGATAGTGCGCATTTTTTCAGTCTTCCTCCCCTCACTCTCAACTGGTCGCAGTAGATGGCTTCACCCCTAAACCTGATTCTGCCAGAGGTTTCTTACTGCTAACAAGGAGTTTGTCCTTCCCACTGTTGCTAGTTACTCTAGGAGAGCAGGACATGCTAGTACAAGGCAGCAGGACCAGTATCTGCGTCTTTGTACAAGAAGGAACAGGATCACCACTACCAGAGCCAAATTGGCCCCCAGCAGGCCACCAGTGTGATGTCTGTTTCTGATTGCTTGGTCAAAATTGAAGAGTTCGTGAGAGTGGCCTGGCAGCCCAATGTCTTCTAGTGGGCCCTGTGTTTACCTGCCTGGCACTGTGGAGCCTGAATACCAGATTTACCAGGTCTGCCACTGGCACCCTGTGGGTCTTTTTTTTTTTCTTTTTCTTTTTTTTTTTTTTTTTTTTGATGAGATGAGAGCAGGTTCACCCTGAGCACATGTGAGAAATCATGGAGAACATTTTGCTGCCTATTACATCTTTGAGTGTGACCAGTTTGATGGATCAGTAATAGTCTAAGGAGGCATATCCATGGAGAGATGCACGACCTCTACAGACAAGGCAATGGCACCCTAACTACCATTAGATATTGGGATGAAATTCTTGGACCTATTGTCAGGGGTGCAGTGGGTTCTGGGTCCCTCCCAGTGCATGAATTGTCTCATGTGGCTGGGATATAAAACAGTTCCAGGAGGGTGAAGGAAATGATAGGCCTGCCCTCCAGATTAACCTGACCAAGATACAATAGAACACTTCTAGGACATCATGCTTTGGCCCATCTGATGCTCCCAGGTTGCAGCCTCAGATGGGCCAGTGATGGGTCACCACTAGGTCAGTGATGACTGGTCCAATCTTGGAGATCTCCCAGGACACTATCTGTCGTCTCATTGTCATCTCATGCCCTAATGTTGTCAGGCATGCATACAAGCACATGGGAAGCATACAGGCTGCTGCAGCACAAAAACAAACATAAATTCAGTGCTTCTTAGATTTTTTTGTTTTGTGTGAATCATAATCTGTTATTAACCAAGAAAATAAAAGTAGAAAACCTTGTGAAGGAGTCCATTTAAAGTTAAGATATCCAGAATTCTTGTGACACTAGCGTTCAGTTTGCAAATATTTGTATATATTATGACCATTATGGACCCTGTCTAAACCCTGTTTTCAATGCAAAGCATAACATGAAAATGTAGAGTGTACATAGGATGCTGACATACCCGAGCAGAGGTTTACTGTCAGACTTTTTACAGCAAAATTAAGTGTTTTGCATTTTTGGTTTGTATTTAATCTGATATTTGATCTGTTCAGGAGAAAAGCAGGCAGCCACTCACGTGTCACTGGACCAGGAGTTTGACCAGGATTTGTCAGCCATGTGGTGCCATCTAGAAGAGCAGCTTGTAGCTTCTGCAAATGGGGGTGTTGTCCCAGTAAATTTTCAGCCCACTCAGTGCTGCCTCAACAGTCAGACAGACAACCTCCGTCATCCCCTGGCTGTGGTTGAAGGTAAGATGTGTTCAGCACTAACACGGGAACTTTAAAATGTTATAAGTGCTTTTCTGGTTCCTGACAACTCAAAGCACTTAATACTTCAAGCCACATTTAACCATATATTCATATAGTATTTATTCTCTCCACTTTACCAATGTCACTGCCGTGGCCAAGCTAAAATTACCAGTTACCTAACGCGCATGTATGGATTGAGCTGTAGTACCCAGAGAAAACCTATGAAGGCACAATACAAATATGCAAACTCAACACAGAAAGGCCCCAGTCTGGGTTCAACCAGGAAACTTCTCACAGTGCATGACAGCGCTCACCTGTACCATTACTGAAATGTAAAGTTTGAGCCATCCCATGTCTAATAAATTGTGCCCACACGCTATGCAATCTTCTTTGTCTTTACAGAGCCAATCATAGTGGAGGTGACATTCAGGAATCCTTTGAAGGTTTCTCTGGCCCTGTCAAGCCTCTCGCTCCTGTGGAGGTTTACTGTTGACGGTTCATCTTCATCAAAGGAGATGACAGAAGAGACCATTACCAATGAGGAGACCTCGGCTGTAGGGGTGGGCAACATGAACAAATATGCTCTTAGGAACTGTGATTTATTTTCACCTTGTTTTTAGGTCTAATCTTATTTTTTTCTCTAATCTGTTCATTATATGCTTCCTCTTGCAGATGACACAGAAAGATGATATTGTAACCTCTGAGACTATCCAGGAGTTTCAGTTGGGTCCAGAGGAGACCAAAATGGTAAGCTGGTCTCTAAATGTAAATTCATGGATCTTTTTTCAGAATCTTTTCTGTTTCATAATGCTGCTACATTTTTTAACAATTCTGACCTAGTGTTGGGAAATACAAAGAGAGTCACAACATGTGTTTGCATTCACATGAGGAAGGAGGTTACACATAGTGATAATCTTTCATGTGAAATTGTACAATAAGATATGCTTAATGCCAGTGAGCATTAAGCATATCTTAAGTACAGCTTAGTTTAATCTTTTCAGTTTTAGTGTTGTGCGTTCTGTTTTGGCGAATAAAAGTGACAGCACAAACTGAATGCACTTTGGTGAAATAGGCCTTTGATGCTCAAAAAGTATTCACATTGGCCTCAGAAAATCGTAGAGAGTATTTAAAATATCTGCTAGATACTAATTGTACTGTACTGTACTCTCTTCATCCAAAAAAAGTTGATTCTGTTCATCTAGACGTAGCGTTTTCAGTCGGAGGAACATTTCATGCAAGTGACGTCTTCAGTCTCAGCTGACTGCAGGTTTCCCCAACCTTATAAACAGTACATTTTTATAATGACTGAAGCTAGCATCACTGACAAACAGTGGGCTGTGAGTTCAGTTCCTTGATCATTAATATGCAAGTTGCCATGACCACTGATCAGTTCCATGGAAGAGGGGCCTTAAAGATGAAGGCTCTGCCTCAACACAGAAAGGCCCCAGTCTGGGTTCAACCAGGAAACTTCTCACAGTGCATGACAGCGCTCACCTTTACCATTACTGAAATGTAAAGTTTGAGCCTACATTCTACTTTTCAATACTCTAGGAACAACAAGTAAGCCTGCAGTGCGAGAGCAAAGTGCTCTATAGGGTGATATGGTACTACAAGGTCATTAAGATAAGATGGGGCCTGATTATTCAAGACATTGAATGTGAGGAGCAGGACTTTAAATTCAATTCTGGATTTAACAGGAAGCCAATATAGGAGAAATATGGTCTCTCTTTCTCGCCTCTGTCAGTACTCTTGTTACAGTATTTTGGATTAACTGAAGGCTTTTCATGGAGTTTTTAGGACATCCTGATAATAATGAATTACAGTTGTCCAGCCTGGAAGTAATAAACTGACTAGTTATTCCAGTGTCGCTCTGAGACAGGATGTTTCTAATTTTTATTGTGCAAATGGAAGAAAGAAGTCCTACATATTTGTTTAATATGTGCATTGAATGACTCCAAGGTTCCTCACAGTGTTACTGGAGGCCAAGGTAATGCTATCCAGAGTAAGAATCTGGTTAGATACCATATTTCTAAGATTTTATATTTGATCAGTGGTTGTTGATAAATGGTTGTGATAATTTGCATATTAATGATCAAGAAACTGACATCGCAACCCATTGTTCACCAGTGGTGCTAGTTTCAGTCATTGCCCATATGTGCTCTTTACAAGGTTGGGGAAACGTGCAGTCAGCAGAGACTGAAGAAGTCACTTGGATGAGTGACAAAATGTAATGCATAATGCAAACACCACTGAAAACACAACATCCAGATGAACAGAATCAACATTTTGGGATTTCCTTACCTGGATGATTGAGCATGCATCATGACATATACAAATACCTAATGCTAAACAGAAATCCAGTTATTTTGTGCTGATCACTTTGATCTCAGGCCCGACTCAAGCTGCTGCCACACAGAACTGGTCAGCTGAACATTGTGGGTGTAGTGTACAACCTGGCTGCAGGCTCCTCTGGCGAAATGGCTTCTAGCACTGAAGGTAAATTTGACCTCATGTCAACTCATATGCTTTATTATTATTTGATGAAGACAGAATGTTTTTCCATTTGCATTATGCATTACATGGTATTTAAAAAAATAAATAAATAAAATTCCAATATGTTGTACTTTTTTTTTTTTTTTTGTCTTGCTGCCAGTTAGAAACCATATGGATTTCCTCTTGTTTACAGACCAGCAGACTCTAGATTTGATGGTTCGTGGGAAACAGGACTTGAACATCCTTGGCCCACGTCTTAATCTGACCAAAGAGGACAAGATGTCAGTTCGTCATGGTCCTGATCGACGTCTGAATCCCATCATAACAGCACCTATGCCCCTGATGGAGGTAGGACTTATTCTGAAAACCTTCATGGATGTAGTCATCATGAAATCACTTTACTGGGTTTTAGATTCTGCATGTTGAAAACATTTTTTTCTATGTTAGTTCTATGGAGTCAGATGTGGGAAAACTTTGATGGGAGGGTAGAGTTTGAAGTTGAAATAATGCTAGCAAGCTTTGCTAGAGAACAGAAACTATAAACACACATACACATGGATCTAACGGACAAACATATCTAATTCGACAGTAACATGCAATGTTAGTTTTTTGACAGGCTGTATCATATATATTATGAATATCTGTCACAGAATTCAGTTCAAATCCAAAAAATGACATCTACACTACAGACACAGTCGAGAGTTCTTGTTTCAAATAAGGCTCAACAGACACATACTGGCTACTGGTCAGTCAACACTCCTGTCCAGATGGATGAACTATTAAAAAACAATTGTGAAAAAGAATTATTATTTTTTTCATTTTGTTTTTTTGATTTGTGGATAATGACTCCATTATTGTTGGCTGGAGCCTTAGAAATGTCTTTTTAAGTCTTTCCAGGTGGATAGATATCAATGATTTTCTCATCTGTTCTTGAGTTTCTTGACATCGTGACAGGATGTGTTGCATGATGATGTTTTAGCCTACTTAAATTTGTTAGACATGTTCTATTGAAGTGACTTATTGATTCAACAGGTCTGGTTTATTACTGTTAATGAATGATTCAAGCTGTGGGACATTCATTTTTTTCACATAGGGCCATGTGGGTTTGGACAGCTTTCTGTCCTTATAAATTAAATCTTCTACCAGAAACTGCATTTTCGTTTTATTGTTTACTGTTTGTCTAATATTTAAATTTGATGATCTGAAACATGTGTAACAAATTAGCATAATTAGAAATTAGGAAGGGGAAAAATACTTTTTTCCCCTCCCCCAGTAGCAGCTGGGCTTTTAAAACAGGCTTCCAATGAACCTCTACTTGAATATCTATGCTTTCAAGTGTAGTTTCACTTATGTGTGGTGATGCTGCAGTATTGCTTTCTGTTTATTACTCTGTGTGTGTGTTTGTATGTCAGGTTTTTTTCCTGCAGTTTCCCACTGCTCTGCTGTGTGGCGAAATCCGAAAAGCATATGTTGAGTTCTGTAATGTCAGCGGTGTTGCTTTGTGTGGCCTGCGAGTGGTGTCCACACACGCCGCTTTCTTCACCTTTGGCAGCCAGGCCACGACACCCCTCAGCCCGACGTCAGCTGAAAATTGTTCACCTTATAAAACCGTGGCCACACCTCTCCAGCGGGCCTCAGAAGCCACTGAGAGTCTGGTTTCAGCTGATGATTTCCGACAGCCATCTGGTGTGATAGAAATTCCAATAGATGGCAGCATCCTGCAACCAGGGCAGTCCACTCAGCTGCCTCTCTGGCTGAGAGGACCAGACCAGGAGGGAGTCCATGAAATCAACTTTCTGTTCTATTATGAGAGCGCAGAGAAAGGACTCAAGATAAGGTAAAAATTGAAAATTAAGCACTTTTGTGAACTGACCTGTAGGCATACATATCATTTCTTGGAACATATTAGTATTTTTCAAAGAAACATGATCAGCCTGAAATGTAACTTACATAAATTAAGGATTGAAAAATACTTCTATGTATGTATTTTTTGATTATATTGACAAAAAGTAGATTATTTCAGTGCCGGGGCACCAGTGAAGAAAAGGGTCATGTAGCCGTGGGAAAATAATTATTTGATCTCCTGCTGAATTTGTAAAGAGAAAACTTACAAAGAAATAAACAGTCTATATGTGAAATGATAGTTTTAATGGAGAGAGATAAAATATCAACAAAACATTCTAGAAATAAACACGTTACATAAACCTTATCATTTTATTTGCATGTCAAGTATTTGGTCCCCAAGCAAAACATGATTTAGTATTTTTTTGGAGAAGCCCTTGCTTGCAAAGTGCTTTGTCAGCAAGACGGTGCTTTTGACCCACTCTTCTTTACAGAAACTCTAACTCCAGGCAGGCAGCATTCAAGAAACTTGAAGTTAAGCTCCCTCTACAGATTTTCTATAGGACGGAGGAAGAAGATTGGCTTGGCTACTCATAAACTTTAAGCCCTTTTTCCATTAGTACCTACTCAGATCGGCTCACCACAATTCAACTTAGATCAAGTATCACCTAATGTGCGTGGTCATTGATATAGCAACGTGTCCGAGCGTCCCGTGATGTAATTAGTATGCGACACAAATGCTATAGCAAAGGTGGACGTCAAGGCAACAATATACCTGCTGCTCGGTCTGTGGCTTTTGATCAGAGTCGAGGGGATCACGGAGTTGTTTTTGTTTGTTTTGGTGTTTGTGTTGGATTTTGTTTGTTCGGGCCCTTTCCCTTGTTGCCGTTTCAAAAAAAAATGGCAGTTTTGAATTTTGTGAACGAAACACTCTCATGACTCATCGAACGACGCCACTGACCAGCCAATTGGTGGCATGCAGTCTGATGACGTCACATTTTAGTACCATTCTGATTGCTTGGAGCCACAGCCGTGCAGGTGCTATGACCTTGTCCCGTAGTGTATTGAAGTCATCCACGTTTGGGTCATACTCAGCTTTTCTCTTCCTCCAAATAAGGTGGTTCAAGTTGCTCAAGAGCTCGATTTTAGTTTCATCTGATTATAATGCTTTATCTTAATCATTTAGATGTTCACTGGCAAGCGTGCGATGGGCCTGTACTTGTGCCGTTTTTTGAGCAGGGCAAATTCACGGGTGCTGTAAGATTTAAATTCATAATGGAGTAGTGTATTACCGATGGTGTTCTTGGTGATTCTCCTCCCAACTGCCTTTAAGTCATCAACAAATCTCTCCCATGTATTCTTGGGATGATATATCACCTTTCTCATGATAATCCTCATCCTGTTATTGCAAGATCTTGTATAAAGCTTCAGTTGAGAACCATCGATAGGTGTTTTATATTTCTTATTAATCACACAAGCACTTGTCAACTTCTCACCAAGCTTCTTGCTTCTTCCAGTCTTGTGGATGTGTACAATCTTGTCCCCGACATCCTTTGACAGCTCTGTGGTCTTGCCCATTGTGGTGGAGAGCTTGGAGTGTGAATGAATTGATTTAGTGGACAAGGGTGCAACAAGTTAATCTGGAATTGTTTGAAATCTGTTTGCCACATGGGCACGCAGCTGATCTTTGTGAGCCAGAACTCTGCCTAGGTTGTAGGGGATCAAATACTTTGATCATTTAATATCACCAGTTTATAACTTTTATGTAATGTATACAAAGTTCTTTACACGTTCTGTGTGACAAAGTCTATAAATCATATCCTTATCTGGATTAAACATGGCTGTTTTGGGTACGCACGGACTGGACTGTGACCTTAACAAAGAAATTTATTTTTTTTAGTTTGCTGTGTGTGGGGTCACATAATGGCACAAGCCATAGTTCAGGTTTGTGTATGTTTGTGCTGAAAGTTCTCATAATCCTTGGGAAAAAACAATAAGGCTTTCTCTTTTCCCTCTCTCCGCATGTAAAGTCACCGGGTGCTGCGCCACACAGTATTTATCTGTGCTAGTCGGTCTTTGAGCATACAGGCATCAGCCTGTCGCAGCAGTGTTCCTCCACATCACTGTCTGGATGAAAAAGGCAGTAGTGGAACCCTTGTCTTTATTGATGTGGAGAACATCAATACGGTGAGATGCTCAGCATAGCACACACAGTTACATAGTTAAATCATGCCTGCTGCACAAATAACGATTGAACATTACTCTTCTCACAGAATGAAGGTGGTGTGCGAGAGTTCCACATCGTTCAGGTCTCGAGTAGCAGCCAACATTGGCGCCTTCACAAGTACATCAACCCGAACAAGGATAAAGGTGAGGTCTGGTACACCAGGAGATTTGTGCTTCATTTCATTTAATGGGCTAGTTCAGTTTCTCCATACAGTGTTAGCATGATTGATGAATATAATTTTCTATGGTGAAGTTCAAAGATTCAACCCATTAAAAACAATTGCTTCTAGAGCAGCAGCTGACCGGTCCTGTGCCCATGAATTTTAATTATTTGTGATGAAGCTAGATCTCCTTCAGAGGTTCAAAATCATGCCTCTTTCACTTTCATTTTGGGAAAGTGGAACATCTACACCACAGCAGCAGTGATCACTGAGATCCTTAGCTACAAGATGAACAGTGTCATGGAGCAGACCTCTCCATGGAGAAGGAGATTGAAGGCCAATATCAAGGCAGCACTAAGAGAAGTTAGCCAACTATTAGAGCTGCAGAAAGGTGTGATTAAGAAAGGAATGTCTGAGAAGTACAGCAAGCTGCCCATACAGGAGGCCAGACATTCAAGACAAAGTCTGAATCATAAACAGTTGGACAGCACCAGTCACCAACATGATTCACGCCTACCTACTGAAGAAGCTAACGGCATTCATGAGCGCCTGGCAGTATAAGATGAGATAAGATAAACCTTTATTATTCCCACACGTGGGAAACTTGTGTCACAGCAGAAAGTGGACAGTGCAAAGTTACAGTAGCAAAAATTAAGAAAAACAATGGAACAAGATAATAAGAATAACATACTATATACAACAGAATAAAATACTACACTGTCAGAAAACAAAAATACACTTAGACTTACACTTATAAATGAACCAGCTGCTAATGGATGAGTTGCACCTGGAAATAATCCCCCAGAAGGGATCAGTCAGTATATTAGCAATACATCGAAGCTCCGGTCAGGTATCATAGCTGCTAACATGAACAGGCACATAGCTCAATACATGAGTGAAATGGCAGAAATACCAGTTACTAGCAGATAAAGCAGTCAATTAAGACTGTAAGATCAGACTGTGACCAGTCTGTACACCACCTGGACTGATTGCAAGAAATCCTACGACTCAATGTCTCACACATGGATCCTGATGAACAACACTAGAGGCCAACTTTAAGGAAATTGCACAAGTTGCCAGCAAGTACCACTGACTACCAATGACTAGATCAATGGATATAGTCTGTAGAACAGAGTAATCAGTAAGCACTTCTTTTATATGGATGACATCAAGAGAAACCTAATGTTATTTCCTTTAACTAGTGAGGGACAGTAACATGCAGGACTTTTTTATGAACAACAAACTTTTTTCCAGGCTACATGAAGGTGTTTTGAATTAGTGATATGTCATTTTCTTTCCACCATACAAGTGATCTCCACTGTTTTCTTCTTCAATGCCATGTGCCAACAGTGTGGAGCAGCTATCTGATCTAGTTGTACAGAGGTCGGATTATCTTCTTAATACATTTACATCGTCGCTGCGCGTGACTGTGGAGACTGTGGATCATTTGAAAAAGAAACCCCCAAATCAGAAGTACTTGACTTCCTGGTATAACTGTCAAAGGCGAACATTAAAGGAGGGATTATATGGTTAAACTTAGTTACAGCACTTTGAGGATACTGTTTCATTTTCAGTGTCTCTGGTATATGTCAGAACGAGATCTAGCGTGTGATTAAAGTGGTGGGTGAGTTCTTTAATATTTGTGAGAGAAGTGAGTTGAGTCTAATAATGGATTAAATGAAAGAAATCAGACAGAAACTGGATATTGATGTGGATCGTAACTTGTCTTTTTCTTCCTTTTCTCCTTCAGAATGTAAACTTGGCAGCAGAGAAAGAGCCAAGCTGTGTTTTAGGGCCACACGTTGCAAACCCAGTGAAGGTACTTTTAGTGAAAAAACAAACCCCATCAGTTAGGCCATTTTCAGTGAGCATGAATTTCACAGTTCTGTCTGTTATTTCTAGCTACCTCTAAGGCTGTAGAGAAGTACACTTTTTCAGACCTGAGTATGGGAAATGAACAGGTGAGTAGAACATACACTTCACAATATACAATTTTCTGTTATGGTTGTATGTTCTCATGCTTTGTCATAGTTGTTTTTTGGGGATGTTTTTTGTTTGGTCCCAAAAGGTTGATTATTTTCATCTGGACGAAGCGTTTCCAGTGGGAGAAACGCTTCGTCAGTCATCCAAGTGACTTCTTCAGTCTCAGCTGACTGCAGGTTTCACCAACATTATAAACAGTACATTTGCACAATAACTGAAACCACTGAAAGAAGAATGTGCTCTGAGGTCAGTAGCTTGATCATTAATATGCAAATTGTCATGACCAACGATCAACAACCACTGATCAAAGCCTATTGAACAATGGCCATGAGCACCATTCACAGAGTTGGGGAACGGCTGCAATCACAGCATTGTAAGATGGTGAAAGATGTACCCTTAGGCCCCCTCTTCGATTCAGAGATGGTCTTTCCCTTTTCATGTAAATGGTCTCCTTGACTCTGCACTCACACCAGCATTCCTCCCTGTCCAGGATGTTACATCCTCATCATTGAAAGAGTGTCCACTGGCCTGTAGGTGTAAATAGACTGCAGAGTCCTGGCCTGATGAGGTAGCTCTTCTGTGTTGTGCCATCCGCTTCGCCAGAGTTTGTTTGGTTTCCCTGATGTATAAATCCTGGCAATCCTCCTGGCACTTCACAGCATATACTATATTACTCTGTGTTGGGGGACCCGATCCTTGGGGTGCACCAGTTTTTGGTGTAACATGTTTTGGGGTTAAAAGCCACAGGGATGCTGTGTTTAGAGAAAATGTGTCTCAACTGTTCCGATATTTCTGACAGATAAGGGATTGCTAAAGGTTTTCACTTCGGCAGCAGTTGTCCTTCTCTCCTTGATCACCTGGAGCTTTCTTTAGGAGCCTTCCCAGCTTTGACAAATGTCCAGCTGGGATATTTACATTTACTCAGTAGGCTGGTTTCAGTTATTGTGCAGATTTACTGTTCATAAGGTTGGGGAGACCTGCAGTCGGCTGAGACTGAAGAAGTCACTTGGGTGACTGACGAAACGTTTCTCCCACTGAAAACTCGACGTCCAGATAAACAGAATCAACCTTTTGGGATTTCCTTATCTGGATGATTGAGCATGCATCAAGACATTTTTGCCTCGTGTTTGTTGTAAAACAAATTTAAAGCTAGAAGGAACCATCTAGAAATGTTTGCCTACTTCTATGTAAGCTTTTTAACAAACAGTAACTCTTTCTGAATTTTGTGGAATTGAAAATGTGTTGTCAAGAAAACAGTGATGTAGCAGCATTATTTAATTCAATATGCTGTCTAACAGTCATCTATTAATGTATCACTGAGTTAAGGAGGAACGTTGGCGAAGTTCAGTTGTGTCGATGTTTAAATTTCCTTTAACTGACTGGCCTGCATGGAGAGAGGGTCTAAGTGATAGAGAGTGAATGGTGCTGTCTTTGTCTAGATCATCAGTTCTACCACACCATGTGGGGATTTCTTCTTCCGCTGCCTGACGTTAGAAACTCAGGAAGCATACGGAGCATCATCCAGGATATCATCAGTCAGCAAGAGTCAAGGCTCTGTACCCACTGAGAACAGAAGTTCAGACCTGACAGATATTGCCAAGGAGTGCAGTGAGCTGGACCTCAACATAATTGTCATTTGGAAGGTAAGAGAGTTTAGTGATACATGGATGGATAGATGTGTAGCACTGTAGATATTTACAGATAGCGAGCACCAGAGTCTCGGTTTGCAAGAGCAGTTTATAACTGGAGATCCTAAAATCCAGACTACTGTAAATGTTTAAATGCTGGCTTTTTTATGGGATATAAAACACACAAAAATATATAGAGAGAATTTCTAATGCACATTAATCTATTCATCCAAATTGCAGCATAAAAATAAATAATGGAAGAAAACAAAAATACAGTTAAGTCCTCTGTGCGTAGCAGTGACAGAAATGATGGTGTGGTCTTACCACAGTTTAGAAATGTGTTCTTATCTCTTGAATATAAGTTGATCCAGCAGGAATAGTTATCTTAGGGGTGGCTCGCTATCACGGTTTCACAATCTCAGTTTTACAGGTTCACAGAGCAAAGTTGTCCACTCGGCTAAAACAAACAAAAATCAGGTCAAATCCTCATTCATAAGTAATCAGGATAGATTTTAACCATAAAGGCTGGAGTTGGACACAAGGTTTATAATATAAATGCATCTGTTCTCAACTTGCTTGGCAGTTTAATCTCTCTCCGTCACGCTGGTTTCTGCTATCCACACTACAGTCTCTTTCTCACACTTAGTGTTTTTTTCCTTCCACCAGTGAGTGGCGCTGTAGTTACAATGATTGATTGCCAGAAAATAAGATAAAAGAACAATACACCAAAAACAAAAATACAAGTCACCACCACCAATGAAATCATACATGCTCATACTCATTAAGGGATCATTCTTAAATGTGCAATATACATTAGATCATATTAACCCTGGATGGATATTTTGATGGACAATAACCATTTTGTGCATGTCTGTCTAACTAGGCTTATGTGGTTGAGGACAACAAACAGCTTATCCTGGAGGGCCAACTCCATGTTGCACTGCAGACCATCGGAAAAGAAGCCACTTCTTTGACTGCTAAGGAGGTACCGCAAGCTCTTTGTTTTTAGTCTATTTTTCTAAAATAAAACCAGCATAAGAAACCTAAACTTAATCCCACTTTTGATTATTCTTAGAAATAATGCAGAACTTTAAGCCCAAAAGCTAATATAATGTTTTATTTCAGGAGGGTTTTAAATATTTTATATAATGCTGGTATGATTACTTTTATTTGTTAGAGCAAGTCTTCTTTAATAGTGTATGTGTGTTCATCTTCAGGAAGCTCAGGAGATGGTGCTCCTCAAGTTTAAATCAGACCTGCCTCCTCCAGTCATTCTTCCCTCTGCAGAGTTTTGTCAGCTCATCAAAACCAATCTACACTACCCTGAAACCTGCACACACCCATTTGTGCAGGAAAGGTGAGGCACCTGGCGTGTTGTTTTTCCTAACACAATGTTTGGTCCAAGTGATTACAAAAGGTTATTAAACAGGTGCATCTCTCTGAAATGTTCTATCAGATTTAGAAACGTATTCTTCAGATAAGAGATGGGACAGACTACGAGCAAAGGTTAATGTATAGCTCTCGCTTTAAAAAAAGCTTTCACACTAGGAAAGCCCCCTGGGATCCATAGAGTTAAGTTAAACTCAAGAAGTTACTCCAGGCTGAACTAAATTATCTCATCAATTCTGTTTGGCACTGTGTTGGAAATGAATTCTTTTGAAGGTCTGCATAAGACCCTTAGGCACATAGACCAACACAGATTTCCTTTTTGCAAGTCTTTATTGTAACCATAACCATTAAGAACCACCAAATGAGGAAAAACATTCAAATTTTATGTGATCTCCTTATTTTCTCAAGTTTAGGATTATTTTGTCATCTTTACTGCTGGAAAATAAAAAGAAGACTGTGCAAAGTAATTAGTAAAGCAAAAGGCTGCTAGCTGGTTAGAGAGTGAGGTAGAAAGAAGAGAGAGGACAAATAACAATATAGGAGAAAGACGATTTAAAGGTTAATGGTATGCAGTGATGGTTACACAATTAAACATATGGAGAGTCAAAAGAGGTCAGTGTACATATTCAGTGGAAGCTCCTTAAACAGCCTTTGTCTATAGCAACATAAGAGAAGGTTCAGGGTGTTTTGATATAGCTATAAGCACATAAAGCATTATCACAAAGGAGCATTAAGCCTTACCTATAGTAGAGCTTGGATTTTATTCTGTCTCACATATCCAAACTCAGGATCAAATATATGATACTATGGGTTTTTATGATATGATGGTGGCCGATTATTTGGGACTGTTTGGCTTTGTTTGGATTTTTAAAAATAAAGTGATAAGTGAAGCTCTTTAGAAATAATGTCTTGCAGTTTTAAAAAATTAGTTGTGCGGCTTATAATAACCACATGCACAGAGCAGTTTTTCAGTGCCATCCTAAGACAGGATAATAAGATGTTACCATGTTTGGCAGTATTTAGCATTATTACATTTATCCATCCCATCCTCTGTTTGTAGACCTTTATTGTTTGTTTAGAATTTTTCCTATTCGCAAATATTTTTTTTGTTAATAAAAAGCTGCGTTTCTCTTTGTGCCTAGTCTCTGTTTGGTGCCAGTTACTCTGACTCTGTCCAACTGCTCCTTGGCTCAGGTAGATGTCATCATTGACTTAAGACACAAAAGCAGCAGGTAGGTTTCTTAAAACAACATGTGTTCCTTCCTCACATGATTACTTTGTAAGGAAAATGGAGACAAAACTGTTGTGGACAGTGGATTTCACTTAAATAAGACTGACGTTGCTCTTTTTCAGTATAAAATTCAGCTGATACATACAGTGGCTTGAGAAAGTATTTATTTTTCATATTACCTCAAGATATATTTTTTATAATTAAAATTTAGCTCAAGTTTAGATTGAACTTGGAATGACCATGGGGGAAAATGGTAGAAAATCTGAGCCACAGAAGTATTCAAACCCTTTGTTGTAGCTCCTAATTATCCTGTGATGCATCCTGGTTGAGTATCCACTAGTAGACAACTGAAAGAAGTCAACTCTCTATAGAGCATCTCAATTAAATTGCAGTGATACACACATTAGGACCAGGATGTAAAGCTTATAGTGTTCCCAACAGTACACGGGCCTCAATAACTGAAAAAGTAGACCATCAAGACTCCATTGAACTGTGTGAACAAATTGAGTCAAAGAGCAAGCATTTCTTTGGTTAGTTGATCCAACAGTAACCACAGATACTTGAGGCAGAATGTGAAGATGGTTTCTAACATGAGGTCAAAATAACACATTTTTCTAATATCAGGTGATAAGTTGTGACCTCTTAAATGTAGCATTCTTTTCCAAAAGTACTTGTTTTTTAACATAACACTTCTATTTGTCTCTTCCAGCCCAGAGTCCCTGGAGGTCCACAGCTCATTTGCTTGGGTGGGTCAGTCCCAGTACAAGCTGCAGCTAAAGCCCAAGGAGGTATTGTGTCTAACACTGCAAGCCTGTTTCCTTCAGGCGGGAGTCTACAATCTCAACACTCCCAGAGTGTTTGCCAAGCCATCTGAGCAGAGCATCATGTGTGAGACAAGTCAGCAGACGGCTACTCCTGCTCTTATAGTCATCAGCAATGCCTGAAACGAGCCCGATGGTCTTCAGGCACCTCTAGACCGTGCTGTGTGTTTTAACTCCATTCAAGGACCATTGACATAAATTCCTGGATAGACTGAGCATTTGTTCCGTCAGTTTTTGCAATACTGTAAGAAGAGCTGTTTACATCCTGAATTGTACATCTTTTTATTCAGTCTGCAGTCCTTTCAAAGGCAAAATGGGCACTGACGACTGAACCGCATTTGCTGCCCATTCTCTAACAGTCTACAATTTCATTATGCACACGTTGTATTTTGTTTCTGGACCAGTGAGTCAAACTGTGTTTAACCTCAACATATTGTCATTTAGCTCTTGTATGCACTTGAATTGAAATCTTTTCTGGAAATTATGTAATTTATTTATATATAACAAATTGGTTGTAAATAGAAAATAAAAGTCTAATGATACTGTAAAGGAATGTCAAGGTCATGGCATCTTTTTTTTTTTTCCTGGTAATTTTGGACTACAGCCTCTGCATTATAGAATCAAATATTCACATGTGGTGGTTATTTGCGTAATTTAGCGAAGAAAGTTTGTAGCACATAATCTGGAGTACACTGAAACAAGACTTCCATGGCAGCTTACAAGACAAAGAGTACAATGAAAAAGCACTTTATTAATCCTCATTAGTAACTTATCACACCTAAAGGTCTCTTGTCTGTGTTACAGCAAATTACTTAGTTATCACAGTTTCATTTGCAGTAAAGTCTTGATTCAAGACAGTAGTTGTCAGAAAATGATTAGAAGTGAAAGTTTAGAGAAACTGACTCGCTATGGTAACCTGGTTTATAACAGGTTTACCACCTTAATTACGAATGACATGGATAATAACAGTTAGTGTTACAGTTGCTTTTTCAATTAATTTGTCTTCCCTTTTCTTAATTAATATTCATACGTGAGTTGGTGTTAATGAGACGTGTAAATCCCTGCTTTGAAGAAACTGGCCAGATTATTTTCACAATGAAAGTCAAACAACAACCATAAGTTCTCTTTAAAGCTGTACATAAATGTGCTTCTTTGGGTCACTCCAGCGAGTATCAGTCTCCTTGTTGGTTCACGAGTGGTTCATACTGTGACGATCGTCTGTAGAGAACATAGTGCTGAGTGATAAAAAGGATGTCAAACACGATGGAGAACAGACCCAGACCGAACTTTGTAGGATCACCAAACACCAGCTTCCACTCATCTGAGGATCAAAATTAATACAGAGATACCGTCAAAATGCTCCAGTGCTCACATCAACAGTACAGGTGGTAAAGTAGATGCACCTATTTTATCCATTTAAAAATCCTAATTCTTCTCAAGTTATCACTTCTCCATGCCGCCCACAGGGCGAGGTGACAACAATACCCATCAGCTTCTTATAGCTGAGGGGTAAAATAAGCACAGTAAACACACTTTTACTTTTCATGTCAACATTTCCTTTCTTTCCGTCGCTTCAGAAATCCTGCTTATTTCATTAAATATTTTTGTATGTACAGTAAGCAAACTACTGTAATTACCATTGTTATAAGACTGCAGAATCATCTGGAGAATGCTGAAGAATCCACCAGTGAAGTCCAGTAACACATTGCCAATGCTCCATCCTTCAGTACTCTGTCTTTTGTAGTTCATGTATGCCTGGAAACACAGGAAAGCCATCAACTGTATTCACTGCTGATAAAAATAAATATGGCATAGAACATTTGAGACTTGTACACTGCTCAAAAATCATCAGGTCATATCAGGTGAAGAGAGGAGGTGCCCCTCTAGTGCGCCTATTGTTAATTTCATTAACATTAAGCAGCTAAAACTCTTTAATAACCCCCTGCTAATTAACTGACCAAGATCAATATCCCAACTTAATGACACACTCTAATTAAAAAGTGTTTTGTTTAGCAGTGTATTAATCAGGTTAGATGTGAACATTGTATTTCTAAAACATGTTTACTGTAATAAATCTCTAACATGTGGCACTGTTACTGTAAAAGAAATGTAGACAGATGCACCACTGGTGGGCAGTGAAGGTGGGCATCAAAACACATTAAATCGATGGAACATCCAACAACGCAAGATTTTTTTTAATATGGTTTCAGTCTAGTATTCATTATTTAATGTGCAAGTCCAGTTTGTGTTTGAGTCTTACCTGTGGGACATATTTGATAAGAGTCACTGCTAGCTTAATGTAAGAGAAATAGTAAAGGTAGTCCAGCCAGGTGATTGTTTTTGCTACAGCAACAAATAAGCTGATCAAAGCAAACATCCAGCCAATCAGCAATAACACCAAGGCCGTCCGAGAGACTCTCTGTCCACCCCTCTGTAAGAAAAAAGGCACCTAGCATTATACACCCGTCCTGAGTCTGAGACATCCTGCCAAACAAACTGACTCTGTGATAAAAGTGATTTTGAGAGTCATGTCGTATTCAGTCTTAACAATAAAGTCATTACATTAAATTATTCTGCTCCTCTGCTTTAAGTGTCTTAAAGCAGAAAGTCTGTAAGTATATGAAATGACATACACATACCTCATACACAGTAGCCTGGCTGAAGTAGACCAAACACAGCAGGACAGCATGGAGACTGAAGAAAACATCATTAGCAGTCACAGGGTTGATTCCATTAGGGTTCCTCTTCAGAAACTCCTCCTACAGGAGGAGCACACAGTAGCTTAACAAAAAGTATTATGTATGTATTATGCAAAACCTAATGTTATTCTATACAAAGGCAACAGCCACTAGGTGGATCGTCCAGTGTAGTCATGAAAAACATCAACTGATCATCAAGAAATGCCACAAATGGATGGAATGTCTTCAAATTCACAGACAGTTGAGTGAAAAGATCGTAGAGTTGTACTCAAGGAGACAGTATGTTAAATACAGTTATAAATCTAATTAAGCATTTAACTTTCAAAGGTTTCTCTAGACTCACTGGTACTGGCTGGTATCCTATTCTTCATGTGTATAAACAATGGAGTGTCCATTCAGTGGCTGGAGTTACCTTTATAGACGGTATCCAGAACAGTCCTATATTGAAGACGCTGTAAGCAATGAAACCCGTCAGGTTGAGAGCCAGGAAGTCAAAGTTGAGACCTACAACACTGAAGACAAACATGTTAGTTTTAATTTTGAGTAACTTTATTTTTAAAACATTCTACAAATTTCACACCACATTAAACCCAACACACAAGAGAGACTGAAGAGAAAAAGTCAGGGCAATCAATGTCATTCATTTTCTAGATTCTCCCTCCCCTCCGCCCTGTGTCAGATCTTTTCTTGATCTTGCCTGGTGTTGTAGGCCTTTGCCTCTACTGATATTGTGCCTAGACCTTGACCTTGTGCTGCCATGATTAGTGCCTCTGTGCTGTCTTTCAGTCCAGCTTTGTCCAGCCGCTGGTAGGATTTTTAGATTTTTAGACTTCTTCTGCCTGCCAACAGTACATGCTGTGCAGTGCCCTGTCCTTCCACGATGATTCCTCTTCTTAGTTCCTCTTCTTGCTCGGGTCCTTTTTCAGGTTTCTGCTGCCCGAGGTATCTAATAAGCACACGATCACTTGTGGCTGATGCACTCATGGCCCTTTGCTGTTTTATCCTGAATAGCAGTTCTGACACTCACTAGTCCTCTTTCCTTCCTTCTGCTTGGCGTACAGTCTCAGGGTGCTGGACTTGGGGTGAAACCCTTCATGCATGGTAAAAAGCTTTCCTGTCTTGAAGTCAGTGACTTCTATTTTTTCCTTTGACCAGCTCTGACAACTAGGTTGGGCGTAGGTGTCGATTGCCTGGCTCTTGTTCTTTCCATTCAGTTTACTCCTCTGGCCGTGACTTATTCTCTGCAGGTAGTTGCAGCTTTTCTATAGTGGACTCTTCCTGGTTCTCATTTGCCTTCCAAGGTACTTACAGCTATCCTCAATTTCTGCAATGTTGTCTTCTAGTAGTACAATCCACTCATACCTGACTACCTTCACTCTTTTTGGGCTTGAATTGAGCTCGATATCTATGTAAAGAAGCTAACATAGATATGTATCCGTAGCCAGTCTTGTTAGGTATAAATCGTGTCAAGGCCTGGTTCTGTCTAACTTTTCAAATTTGAAACCCTTTCTTGGGTGTCTGCCACTGCAATGATTACTGGATCATGTTCAGGGAGGTTGCTGTGGTCCAGTAACTGCTTGTCTCCTTAAATCTCTATGCTCTTGAAACTGTACTTGGAGACACAACAAACCTTCTGACAAAGGCACTGATTTATGTACTGATGTACTGCCTTATGCTACCAGTAGTGATTTACTTTAGCCGAATGCAAAACTATTAAAAACAAAAAAGGGGGGGGGGAATCACACGTAAAACCATTTAGATAGATGTCAGTCTAACTACAAAATGATAACAATAATAAGAAAGAAATACATAGGGACAGATAAAAGATGTTTGAAAACTACCTTTTTCTCCTCCAGTTTTCGAAGGCTTGTGGATAAAAAGACACTGACCAGGCCAGAAAGTAAATCCAACCAATGACTTCACTAATTATGGACAGGACATTGCTATGGACAACTATGAAGCGGATCCTGACAGGCACACTGGAAAAAAAGATATAGCTTATGTACACAAAGAAACTGGACAGTTAATCAGTTAAAAAATAAAATGGCAGCAGACATCAGCCGGCCTCTGGTGGATCCCTCCATCTATACAATACAATACAACTTTATTTGTATAGCACCAGCAGTACACCAAAGTGCTTTACAATAAAAACAGGAAAATTCCATCTCATCGTGAGCATCATTAGCTCTGAGTAGTGCAGAATTAACAACTTTCTATCTTTTCAACCATTAGCTTATAACCATTTTGAGATCCAGACGTTTTGCGTGACAAAAGGGGACAAAGAAAACACATTTCAGTGCGTTTGTGCTCTGCTGCTTCAACCAATGTCTTGTAATAGCTTGTACAGTCTGGAGAGAATTAAAAACTTAACAGGAGATTCACTGGCACCAAGACTCAGTTTATAAGATTTGGACACCAAATTTGAAGAAGAAAGTGATCACTTTAAGATATTCAATTATTGCATTCAGTGAAGGAAATTATTTTCTTTGCGCTGGACTGACACCCACCTGTTGAGCTCTGTGCTGTTGGTAACCAGATATGTGGTCACCTGACCAACATCATGGGCTGTCACATTAAAACTGACAGCGGTAGCTTGTACTGGCATCATGACCTAAACAAAAAACTCACATAGATTTTGGTCTCTGCCTACTGTCACAAATACATTTTGATAAAAAATAATAATTTAGTTTCACCAAACTTAGATAACGCAGGTCTGATTTTGTCTTATAAATTCAAAAAACAGCAGCAAAAGAGGAACTGGCCTATGATAATAGTTATGGACTCCATCAACCTCTGAAAGGCTCTTTTTATACCCAATCATTCTTTAACCTTTCTGTAATCAGAGGTGTTGTTATGTTCATATTATGATATTACAAAGTTATTAAAAAAACAAACATCCAACCTGACTTCCTCAAAAGTATCCTAGCTTGAAATGTTTTGTTAAGCCCATGTTTTGTTGCCTCATATGCAGCATCATTTTTTCATGTTTGGTTTCTTACCTCCTCAGGCACTGTGATTATAGACGAGTAGTTTATCTTGGAGCTGTGTGTTACATTTAGGTGAATCACAGCTGACTGGTTGAGAGGGGAACTGCACAAAGACACGAAACACCAAAGGGAACAATACAAATGTTAACGCTTGCAATAACAAAGTCTATATTAAATGCCAGTAGTAACACATCTTACTTCATATGGGTATAATATCGCTTCTCTTTGGTTCTATCTGCTATGTAATGTAGTTAACAATGGATTTAGAAAAGAAAAAACAGAAAGGTTGCTGATGACTGTGAGATGAAGTTCTGTATCCTTTAAAACTATGATGTAGCTATAAAAGTCTTGCAAATAATTCAATGTGTAGTACAAATGATAACTACAATTATTTCAATTAACCCAGAATCCAAAAAGGTTTTCCAGAATATAACTGTAAATGTATTACATGCTGAAAACATTGGTACTGTATACAGAATCGTTTTATTGCAATTTTAACAGGCTTTCTATTATTAAACACAGAAAGTACACTTATATATATCTACACTGGTAATATGGCTTATCTAAAATACTATTACCTGGAAGTAATAACGACGGCATTTTTAGAGTATTCCTCAAGTGTAACAGCCTGAGGAGCAAACAAACTCAATCTGGATTCTGAAGTACAAGCAGAGTGTTGGAGGGCAACGTTAGTGTTAATTTCACATTTTATGTATTTTTCTGCAGTGAAACGGATTCATTTAATCATAACAGTTCATCACCAGACATGTTGGTCAACATCCAGAACACCAGCAGCTGAGCAGGTAGGCATCTCTTTCCCAAACCTTGGCCTGTCATCTCTGTAAAATTATGAAAACCTAAAGAAAAGAAAGCAGCCAGAAGTCATTGGAAATCAGAGCTATCCAATGCAATCATAATTATAGTGTAAGATAAGAGGATTAAACAGATACTTCAGGTAAAAATTAGGGGTGGGCTTTATACTGCATGTACGTGATCTATCGCAATTTTTTCCGTGTTTGATGAATAAATAAACCAGCTTAATTTCAGTTGTTTTATTTTGTCTCATGAATTCTTGTTTGATGTCCTTTTTGTTGCCGTGATCTTTTGTTTGTTAAAGGTCTAGTGTTGACCACAGAAAGAGACTTAATGTCATTTGTGGAAAAACCTCTGTGTGCAACTGATGGTTAACAAATGGTTAAAATAAAACATTTCAATTCATTCAGACTTGTTGTATTCAAAGTTGAAAAAAATGGCCGATTTGAATGAGTATACCAGGGCAATTTTAGGCACTATAGGGTTGAAAATAAATATTTTTTTGGAGGCTTTTTAAACATATCATGATATATATTGTGTATCGCGATATATCCTCATATCGCCCAGCCCTAGTAAAAACTATTACTGAAAACACAGTGTAGGCTGTAGATCATTTAATGTCTGTTATTCAAAGCCAAACACAGGTGAAAGTACAAAGGTCCTGTTTTTGTTTCATGTTTTAATAAGATTAATCAGATAAATATCTGTTTCCCGGGTTACCTGGATTTCATGTTAACTAGTTAGATTTGTTTACATATTTCACTCTCCGTGTTCCAGATGTTGCATCTGCAGATTTGTCAATTTCTGTGAGCAGGCTATATCATAGTTTATTTGACCTCACAAAAAAAAAAAAGAAGACTGCAATTCCCAGGTCATGAAAATGCATATAGGTGTCAATATTATCTTCAGAGAACAATCCAAATTAAGCTAACTGCAAATGATTATAATACAGCTGCATTAACTCATTATATTGTATAAAATAAATAAATGTGCCTCATCATTCATCATACCTTTCATCACATCAGCTGGGCTGTTTGTTTGTGTTTATCCTCAGAGTGACTGATTTGATTTAAAATCGATAGTCATGATTTAAAAAGAAGACACTGAGTAGCGGATCACTCACGATGGAAACCAAAGTTTATCAATCAGTTTGGAATAATTTATTTCCAGTTGGCAGGTAAGTAAATGCTGTGTATTTCAGCATGAAACATGGCATAGAAAGTTTAGAAATGGAGCTGTAGTGCCTACCACTGATTTCATTGCTTCACCGACAAAAGTGATAACCAGCAGGTCATCCTAAATGCATGTCCATGTCAATATATTCTACGTTTAACATTACAAAACAGTGTTTCGTTAAATATACTGTATTAAATTAAACTTGTTGAGCTGATTCATACCAGTATAGCTTAGTAAAATAATTCACAGTTGTCTTCCTTGATATGCTGCCAACCTGCTTGAAAATTCTTCTCTTTTGGATATATGGTGTTACCCTCAGCCTTAAGGCTGCATGATTTGGTATACCTGCCCTTGATAAGTGGTGATAGTCACAGTCCACAGTCAAAAACTTTGCCTCTGTCCTAAAACTATTCACTTCGTCTTCATATGGAGTGTTTGAGGTGAGCCCCACGTAGCTCTGCTTCTCAATAGTTGGATTTTACTGATGTGCAGCAGAAATAAACTGAACTGACGGAACCTCCCCCACATTTCAGAAAATCTAGGGGATGTACCACAAGGAAGTTTAATACAACTATCACTGTTAGTATAGAGGGGTTTTTTTTTTTAGTATAGCGCACCAAAGCCAAGTTTATATAGATCAGACAAGACAAACGCATCTTCCAAGGAATCAAATGCATCAAATGAAGTCTAATAAAATAACAAAGTTGTCTGAGATAAAGCGATGTCTTCATCTTACCTATTTGGTCTGAAAGAACACGTACACACAAATAATAAAGCAATAGGCTTGCGTTAAGTAATGAACGAATAAATCTTTACCCGAACATATAAAAACTACTCGACAAAACACGTCCTCAGCTGTACTTCCCTAACAGATCACGGGATATCTTCTTCGTCCTATAACAGACGCTTCTATGTGTACTACTGCCCTCCGCAGGGTAACTCAGCTATAAAGATGCGTACAGATGAAATGGTGCTGCTGCTGCTGCTGCTACATATGTAAAAGTGGATTGAATTGTTTAATGACGTTCAGGAACAAGATGTATTTTATTTTATTCAATCCCCACTGCAGCCAAGTCAACATACATTGTCAGATCGGCATGTATGCAGCACACTGACTGCACACATACGCTGCAACACCAGCAGTAACCCTAACCGTATGTCCTTACGTTAAATAAACATCATTCATTTACCGTTTGTCGTCTGTATTCTGAATTGAAAGCTCCACACAAGACAGAATTATTCTAGAGTGCGAATTATTAAATGCGTACATTTAATAATTATTAATTAAATATATGCTAATCTGATTGGTACGCTAAGATGACTGAACACCTCGGCGATTTAAGGAGCCAACCCACCACCACCAGGTTTGACTTTAATGTCATTTTAGTTACGTCAATAACTATAAAATACTCATTTGGGAAGCATGAGTAACATCGTACCAAATCGTAACAGAAAACGAAAATCAGAATCCCCTCGCCCCGGAACGTTTTTGGGCCATATACTGTTTCACTGGGACCTTTATTATATCAACTCCTGTGTCCGACCTTCTATTGAAGAGTTTCCTGTCACAGTTTAGCAACCTTTCCAATGCTCGACATGTTTATAACCAAACTTTGTGCTTCACGTGGTTCGTTATCAAGGTTAGACTGCTGTATTAATGTTTACAAATATATTTATTTCTTTTGTTGGTTTTGTTTTTTAAACATTAAACTCTCTTAGTTCAGACGAAGAGTCATTTTCAAATTCCGTTCAATCAAGGAGGCTAATGTTAACGTTATACTTGGAAAAGAGAAAAGTGTTGCTTAGATTGGATTTGTCTGTGGCATGCTTTTTATGTGTCTGTACTGATTTTCTTTCGTCTTTCAGTATAGGCAGCTGTGTTTGGCCTTTGTTCACCCGTTCACATCGGCACGGCCAGGCTAAGCTGCTCCACACTCAGATTCCTCAGCTTAACTCTAACAGAGCGTCAGTTGCATGCTGTGGTCGGCAGAGATACGAGAGGATGTATCCTGTGATGTTAGTCCGTCCTGATGGGTCAACAGTCAGCATCAGATACAAAGAACCCAGACGCATCATAATGGTTAGTTTACCATATCTAAAAGCCAGTAATCCCCTGGCTTGCTGTTTGTCATGAGTCTTATAGATGTGCAGTCTCAAAGCAAAAAAGAAGAGATCATGTAAATTACATCATCACTGTTATTTTCTAAGACCTGTCATTTTTCAGTTAGATGACTTAATGAGCATATATGAATTAGAGGTGGGAATCACCATACATCCCACGATACGATATTATCACAATACTTAACGCACGATACGATATTATCGCAATTTTTAAAAATATTTTGAGATATTCAGATTCTGTACATAAAGGTAAACTTTATCAATATTCATTTTCTCTAATAACAAAGTCTCACACTCAGTCTTTCTCTCGTTTCAGTCAGTTTTATTGTTGACAAACTGAACGGTTTTTATTACAGTCTAGTCCAACTTAACTGAATGCAACCATCTGGTACAATTATAGCTATTCTGAACTATGCAATTTATGAAAACTATGCAGCCCATTCAGCAACTGAAGAATTTAAAAGTAAATTAAAACAAAATATAATTTTACATTAAATAAAAAAGTTTTAAACTTAATTAAAACAAAACATGTCTTAAATTAAAATAAGTAAACTGTCATGTTTATTGCTGCCATAAAAAAAGTTAAACCCATTTGGACAGTGAAGGAATGTCAGGATTCTTGCTCAGAAAAAGGATCAACATGCTCTGAAGTCAGAGCATGTTCCAGTCCACAAAAACTTTTTTGTAACAAAATATCGATTTCTGCTGTCCCTGTATCGATACATTATTAGCAAACAAAATATCACGATACTACACAGTATCGATTTTTTTCCCCCACCCCTAATATGAATAATGTATGTATTTGTCTAAAAGAAATTTACAGTTAGTTTTTCCAACATTCTACTGTATACAACCCAAACCCAGCCCTCCACATGCTAATAAGAGGAAAGCAGACTCAATAGATAATTAAAAAAAAATAACAAATTGCTCAGGTCCTGTAGCAGAAGCCAGTGAGCATGTCACTTAATATTTTGCTTATGTGAGCTGATGTGTTGTTTTTAATTTTATTTTATTCATCTGTTTTGAAAGATGCCGGTAAATCTGTCTACTCTGTCAGAAGAGGAACGTCGAGTACGGCTGAAGAAAAGAGAAGTGAAGAAGCCTCAAAAACAAACAGGAGTCCAGTATGAAGATGATTTCAAAGTGGACAAATATAGCCACTTGTGGAAGAAGAAATAAGAGTTTTATATGCAAATGCAAAGCATACTCATACAGTATCCATAAAAAATAAGTTATGTGTCTGTGTTTTGTTTTTTGTTTATTCTTAAGTGATACTGCAAAATGTCAGGGATCACCAACTGAATTGCGATTGAGTTGTACTTGGGTAATGTCCACACCAGTTCAGTTTTTAATCCCCCTTAAAACAGAGACTTCTGGAAATACTGCTGAACTTGACAGTATTTTAGTCTGTAAGGCAGAAACAGACATTTCAAAACAGCAGACATTGATTGGCTTCTTGGATCTTAGTGAGTCCTTTCATGATTTGGCATACCCATCACATAAAAGAAAATGGCCTTGACTATGGCTACTGATGAATTTTATATATTAGTTGCTGAGCATGCTAGGGGCATTTTTGCAGTGAAAGGTAGAATTTTGTTATGCTACTACTGCATGAAAGAAGCATAGAAGGTATGTGTCCGTGTATGTTTTCAGTCATGTTGCTATGAACAGTAAAAAAATATATCTTGTTGTTTTATGTTGCTGTTTCCTTGTTTATTTTCAATAAAGTAAATTGAAAAGTTATGTAGACTCGTACCTTTTGGTTAAAAATAGAAGGGTAGGGGTTTTCATCAGGAACAACTTGAGTTTCAGTGAGCTTGTGTTCTTCCTACTTTTCCTTCCTATGATACTGTATGTTATATTCTCTGTTAGTGGTAGTTTGCAGAGTAGTTGTCAGGTGAAGGCAGTATTAAAAAAACTTGTCTGTGGGCTACTCTTGGTTGTGCTGTTGTTAGTTTGTCAGTCAGCTGCAGAGAGAAGCAAAGGTATGTTGTATAAAGAGCTTAAGAGAAAGTGTTAAGAACAAAAAAGAGAGTCTCCACTCAAACCATTGTCTGTACTTTAAACAACACTGTCATAGCCACACTGTTACAAAATGACCGTGATGTCATGTCATATCTAATGCAGGCTGACAAGTCATTTAATGAGTGATGGTGTTGGTTTGCTCAAAATTTCTGATGATTATTGGTTAGTTAGTCTAGTTAACTGTGTTTTTATTTTTTTTTGTTAAATGTTTTCAGATGTAACATATCTTTTCTGCAGTCTGATCTTTGCAGAGCATCTAAAACACAGCGACCTGATATACTGAAGAGTATATGAAGCGTTGAGTAAATTAGTCACGTATTTCATATGCGCATCCTGTGTATTTCTTTAAAGATTATTTTATATAATTTCAGTGCAAAATATACTTCCGTAGACATTACAACTATTCATTGCAATCTAGTTATATGCTAGTGCTAGTGTACTTACTTCACTCTCCAGCAGGTGTCGACAGTGCACCAGTGGGTTCGCCAGACGCCAAAAACCACACGAGCAATTCTCGCGAGAATTCGATTTGTGTCCTTGATAAGTCCGAAATGGGGTACTGGGACCTACCGGAAGGTACAGACTGTGTGGAAAAAACATGGATTACTACGAAACTTGGCACGGCTTTAGGTAACTATCGTTGGTGACATAATTACTTGCAAGTCATGTTGTGCAGGGTCGTGAAAGCAGGTCATCTGTGTGGTGGGTTAGTCAACGCTTTTGAACTTGCAGATTAAGATTGCCTAGCAAGCTACATACGGCTAGGTTTGCTTTTGCTAAAGGATGGACCTGGGTTTCCTAAAATACAAACGTTCAGTGAATTATTTAGTTAGCGGTGCGTTTGCTTCAGCTCAGCAGATAATCACGTAAACCAGTACTGTAAGATTTTTAAATTACAACCTAGAATACCTTGAGATAGTAATGGGCGATGAAACAATACAGATGAACATGGCGCCATAGCGTTTCCTCGATACAAAAATCAGACACGGTCAATATGAAGTCTGTACGTGACTGTTTTGTTAGACTACACGAACAACCAACGACCGTGACAATAGCGCCATGCTCAACTAATAGGTTGACGCACACATGCTTTGTGGAATAACCAGGTCGTAATCTCCCAAAAAATGATTGCCGATGTTTCTGTGTTTGTAATATTTTTGCTTATATTGGTAAATAGGCTTTTGACGACGTGACTTACGAAGGGGCTACATATAAAATATAGAAATGACCTGTTTCGCAACCATCTTACTCACAGGTCTCAAACTTCAATGACTTGGCGACCACTGCTGGCACTGTTATCTCATTGGAAGCCCTCTGGAGTGTTTGCGTAGTAACAAGCCTTGAACTGTACTTGCTTTTATTAAAGTTCACTGTCAAGACCAGTTTCTCACACGGTTCCAAAAAGGGGCATTACACGACTGAAAACTCTGGACAGCTCTTGCAAGGATGAAGGGAACTCTCAGAAACTTTGCAGTCTGGTCTGCTTTTCCCTGTGCCTCTCGGAACTTAGTTTTCAGTTCACTGTTGCACCGCAAGTCGGTAAGTTCATTTTGCAGCATGCTGGGGACACGCTCATCAGCTGAGAAGGGGTCTGCAAAAAGCTGGACAGTGCTCTGTCTGTTTCATGCCACACCAAACTGCTCAGCTGCTGACGCATATCTCTAGCTTTGGTTGGGCCATACATGGGACACAAACTCAGCATTTCTTCTGTCACCTCAAACTAATGATCAACACCTCTGATGAAAATTGCTGAGCATTGTCAGTACTTTCATCAAGCGCCACGGAGTGGCAGTGAAACTTCGACCTTTGTTCATAGATATTACTTGATAATGTATTATTCCGCTCTGCCACGTTGTTTGCCGACAGCAACGTTGTTGAACAAACTTTTTTTTTCTTTCTTCCTCTTCATTGAATGGCTTCCCTACCATAGCGATTAATTGACTAATCACATAACCTGCTTTGAAGGCAGCATCAGTGTCCTTACTGGCTTTGTGGAAAAGTTCTTGCTGGGATAGTAGTCCTCTTTGTAGCTGTTTGGCTCATTTTCTCCTCTCCCTTGTTCTTTCCATAATGCTCTCCATGTTTAGTCGCATAATGACGCTTGAGATTATATTCCTTCAGAATAGCAAGTTTCTCCTTACCTAAAAGGCACATCACCTACACCCAACTCAACAAAGAAATACAGCAGTGTCCATCTTTCCGATGTCAGCGTTCGTCATCCACTTTCCTTTTCAGTTCAAACGTCTTCTGCTAATATAATACTGCTAATTCCTTGAGACCTCTGATCTTAATGACCGTGTTCTATATTCTAATAAATCTTTTTTAGCCACTTAACATGTTTTATAAAGATATTTTATTTGTTGCAATTTAACAACAGGTAGAAATACAAGGGACCGAGACGAGGTTGCGGCCATGAGCGAAGCAACCGCTCTGGAGCCTTGGCGCAGCTTGATGAGCGAACCAGTGCGCTGGCCACGTCTGCATCTTGGGCAGTGGCGTGCTGCTGCACCTCCAACCAGAATTTCAGTTAGGTCGTCAGGGTCGATGAAAACCAGGGGAAAATACCCAGAGGAACGTCCAATCTCTAAGAGGTCCTCTATGGTGAAAGTAACGGAGAGGATAACGGCAAAACACGCAGTACAACAGGGTGGAAAGATGAGTGTCAGGGGTCATTTGTCACAGAAGGATTTCACAAAGGTGAAAGGGAAGGTTTACAAGACTTTAGTGAGACCTGCTATGATGTATGGTTTAGAGACTGCAGCACTAAGAAAAAGACGGGAGCAGAATATTTTCACTGGGAGTGATCAGAATGAACTGATTATAAATAAATACAAGTTGCTGTCAATTTAAAAACTCCTTCATACCAGCTGGTCTAAAGTGATTGTGATTGTCAGCCCTACAGCAAAACTGACTTTTTTTTTGTTTTTCTAAAGTTTCTTAATTTGTTTGTTTTGTGTGTTTCAGGGCTGGTTGGTTCAGCTTATCACATAGTGGCGTTCCAACCTGACTCTGCAGTGGCAGCGTTACAGAGGGCTACCAACTCAACAGTTACCATGGGTAAATGTATTGTCATTCAAAACTCCACAAGAACTTCAGTGTATGTGGTTTATGTTAAATCTGTCTGCATGTCTGAAAACTCCACTCCTTAAGGTCAGAAGCACTGAGATTTTTCCAGTTTCTTTAGTACTGGGAAGATTAGGAATTGCCGTCACTTTTGTAATGATTCACAGGTAGTGATAATGATAATAGTAATAATTATGATGATGATGATAACATTATCATCAACAACGACTGAGTAAGGTTCTTTATCTATACACAGTGATTTTCTATGATTCCATACTTTAAATAATTGTGTGAAGTAGGGCTGCACGATTTTGCATAAAATGAGAATCACGATTTTTTTGGCTTAGAATTGAGATCACGATTCTCTCACGATTTTCTTTTCCAGTATAAATATTTATTGCACTTATTAACTGCACATCAACTTCATAACAGTTGAGACTGAACATAAAAACAATAAATAAACATAAAAACAACAAATGTCTCACGTTTTGTGGTTGCCACAAAATGTTGTACTGCTTGAAATTCCGTCTCCACCGTTGCTCGACACTGCATGTATAGAGCAGGTAGTGCAACAATAGAAAAATAGTTGCGGGACGGCACTGTGTAGCGTTTGTCTAGGGTGTTGATCATTTTCCAAAATCCCTCGTTTTGCACAGTGTTGATGGGAGCCATATCTTTGGTCAGGTGATAAGTGATAGCCTCCGTAATTTCTTTGTGCCTGCGGGAGTTCGAGTATAGGGAAGCGCTGTATAAGGTTCCCGTTATTGATGTTTGGGTGGCTGACCGGGACGGATTTTCTCCTGTCACTTTCTCGTCATCCCTGACGTGCTCTCCGTTGTTTTTCCCTGCTAATTTAAGCATCACACGGCACAGCTTCTGTATCACGTGGTATAAGGCTCCGCCCTCGTCATTTGTTGAGCAGGAAGAGTGAGCGCTTGTTTTCATGCAGATTATGTCCCGGATCAAAATGCGGTACAATCGTCGTCGTCTTTTTTTTTTTTTTTTTTTTTTTTTTAAATCGTTGTCATTAGGAAATGAGATCGCACATAAGCATGAATCGAGATCGCGATTTTCTAACGATTAATCGTGCAGCCCTAGTGTGAAGCGCTGCCCTGATGGCAATAAAATTCTAAGTGCAAAAAACCCTCCGAACACAACTTTTGTGGTTTTGTTTTTTAATTCCTTGAACATCACTGCACTCAATATCGTCACTTCTTTGCCTAACTAATTGAATTTACAACAGTAAATTATTTTTCTAGTGCAGAAATGCCATCTGAAAACACAGCCTTAAAAGGTCATTCATTCATTCATTCATTCATTTTCTTATAGGTTTGTAAATCATAAAAGTTTTGGCCAAAGTAAAAATGCACTATATTGCCCAAAGTATTCACCCGCCCAAATAGTTGAATTCAGGTGTTTCAATAACTTCCATGGCCAACGGTGTGTAACATCCATCACTCTTGCAGAAGCACTCGGGATGCCAACATTTTTGAAAGAATGGGTCACACTCAGGAGCTCGGTGAATTCCAGCGTGGTACCGTGATAGGATGCCGGTCACTGATAAATAGTCGACAGTCAACGGTTGGTGGTATTAGGGCTGCAATGATTTATTGACTAATTCGAGTAATTCAATTATAAAAACATCCATAAGACAAATTCTTTGCTTCGATGCTTCATTTAATACACGGCTCTGTAGCGTGCCGACGTGTTAAACGCGACTGTTTGACCCACATTTTCGACTGAAAACAGACCTGCATACAAACGTATTTAGGAACAGCATATAAATATCAAAAAGTTTGACATTGAGCGCATACACACACCCCAGAGTTTCAGCAAAAAGACTGTTAAACAGCAGCAGCAGCAGTGATGATGATGATGGTCTCATAGTTTAACATGGAGCTGAATATTCATTAATGCTCTTAATAACACCGGTGTTTCTTATCCAGTTAACTGATAGAATAATCATTAGATTCATTCATTCAGTCATTAGAGCTCGGCTTAGCGCCTTAGTTCCAGTGAAAGGAACTCTTAATGCTTCAACATACAAGAATTTTGGGCGTTTTCATGCTCCTAACTTTGTAGGAATAGTTTGGGGATGGCCCCTTCCTGTTCCAGTTGTGCACCAGTGCGCAAAGCAAAGTTTTATAAATACACGGATGAGCGACTTTAGCATGGAAGCACTTAACTGGCCTGGACAAAGTCCTCAACTCAACCTGACAAGCTGTGGGATGAGTTAGAGCAGAAACTGCGAGCCAGGTCTTGTCTGACCTTACAAATGCGCTTCTGGAGGAATGGTCAAAAATTCAATCTCAGGTTTGCAGTAGGGCTGGGCCATATCATACCGTTCACGGTAATACCGGTGTAATTTTGGGCAACGATAAGAAAATTAAATATCGCGATAGAATATGGGTAGAACGCGCATGCGTTGTGCCTTTGTTTTCATACGCACATCGTGGAAAAACCACGGTGTATGAGAAGGGCGAAAGCGGATCGTTGAATGGAACGGATGAACCAGAATTGGTTTGTGAAAAAGCTGCAACTTCAGTGGTGGAACTGGTTTGGCTTTCGTCCGTCAGATACACAACAAAGCACTATTTTTGGTAGAGCATGCTAGCGGGCCGTCGTTATTACCGTGTTTTTTGGTAAATACGGCACACTTAAAATCAATCCTTTGATTTTTCTGACAATCGACAGTGCCCCTTATAATCCCGTGTGCCTTATGTATGAATTCTGGTTGTGTTTACTGACCTCGAAACGATTTTGTCATACACGACGCTCGAAAATCTGAAATGTTTTTGTACAACTTTGCTAAGCTACAAAGCCGCACCGCTTGATGGATTGTCGGAGCATTACGGCTACCGTAGGCAGGAGCCTCGCGGAGTGATACGTACTGTGCTTCAACATAATATTACCGTGTGTGTGTGTGTGTGTGTGTGTGTGAGTGACTTCTTTTTATATTTTGTGGATATTCTACATGGTTATGCTGAGGATATGTCGGCCAATTTCCACTGGAAATGCCTTTTGGTTAAACTGTCAGCAAGGATTTGCATTTGCACTGTTAGATTTTTTTTTTTTATATAACTTTAATGCACATAAAAAAGCAGCTGCTTGTTTAAGTGAAAATACATTGATTTTTTTTGCACTAATAAAGTTGTGGAGTTGTAAAGTATTTTGTCTAGTGTCAATTATATCGTCAATTATATCGTTATCGCAAATTTTCAAATGTATATCGTGATAAATATTTTTGGTCATATCGCCTGCTCTAGTTTGCAGTACACAACAAGGATATATTTTCTATGTTCAGTCCTATAGTGGGTTTAGCTGTTTTAGCTGCTGATCTTTGGATCCCATAATTTTTTTTCTTTTTTTTGGATGACTGAAATAATGAGGGAAATTGTCTTCCTGTTTTCAGCTGCCATGGGAGCCATCTTTGGAATGACAACATGTCTCAGTGCTCAGGCCCGTGAAGCTCCAGACGACCCGCTGAATTATTTTATCGGTGGCTGTGCCTCGGGGATTTTTTTGGGAGCACGAAGTAAGTATCAGTCCTGACAGATGTGACTAGACAAGAATTCAAAATTTTATTTATTTTTTTCAGGAACACAACAAAAGTTAGTCCTTTTTAAATAAAAAGTGTGATGTGCAATTAACACACTACACTCTTTAGAGCATATTTGTGCTAATGTGCCACAATAATAATCAGCTGTATAACTAAAATTGTCACAACGGGACTGAACGGACTCACGCGCAGGCTCTAGGTCTTGAAAGCACAAGAGTCTTTATTATGATGCACCAGGTGATTATTTACAAAAGTGAGGGGAAAGCCGGGCTCCGGGGGTCCACACACGAACGGGAAAGACACGCACACTCTCCGTCCACTCCTCCTCACACTCCACTCACTCGGGTAACACAGGGGTAGGTCCAGGGAATCTGTACACAGAGACACGAATGGGTAGTTAGGTAAATCGCTATGAAACACTTCTGAAGTCATTGAGCTGGGGTTACACTGACGAGGGTCGGCAACGGTCCAGCGACGAGAAACACAGGGCTGCCGTCTTATAAAGGAGCTGGATCACTCGTGATGAGCCACAGGTGCGTGGGCCAAGGGCAGGAGCCCGCAGGTAAGCTCCGCCCAGGCAGAGGGAGGAGGGGAAAGGAGAGAGCAGGAAAAAAATAAAAAAAGGAATACAAAACATATGTAGCCGTACTGAGCCGACCGGGTAGGCACAGGGACCCTGACAAAAATGAACTTGGACTGCACTGGAGTGTAATTCTAAATGACATTTTACTTGATCATACTTACTACGTCTGCATAAGTTTCAAACAGTCCTTTTTTTGTGTTACTTATTGCTGAGAATCACAGCTGTGGACCTTCTGCACTATTTCTTATAGCACAATGGATTGTGGCCAAAAGAAAAACCCCTTATTGGCCAGTATGAAGAATATATAAATATAAAATTCACAAGAATTTAAAGATGTGTTTTCTGTATACTTTCTTTAAATCTTAGAGTAAGTCCCAGTTCTTTGTGTAAACTCCGCTCTGCTGCTTGAGGAAATGCTGCTTAATGAGAAGTTTAGGAATTGCAGTGACTCTTATCATCACTAACAGGTGATGATGGTAGACGGCTTGTTATGGCTAATTAAATCTGTTCTGAACATTTTTCATTTAAAGTCACAGTGGGGATGGGAACTGATAAGAATTCAGCGATTCTGATTCTAATATCAATATCTCTTATTGATTCCCTTCACGATGCTCATTGGCTCCACTTTGAGTCACCACCATCTCTAAGCTGCTTTTCAAAGACATTAATAATGTGCTGTGTGGTCAAATGTTTGTGCATGTTGGACAACCGATTTCCTTCAGGGGAAAACAAGATCATACATACTGTTAGATTCTGTTCAGTAACAGAGAAAATGTCTCTGCAGTTCTACAGTAGCATTTGGTTTGCCTAATTAAAATCATACTGTGTGCTGTGTCTGTGTGTGTGTGTCTCCAGCTCACAGTGCTATAACTGGTACATCTGCGTGCCTGGGTCTTGGAACACTGGCTTTCTTTACAAAAGTGGGCAAGATGGAGGGATGGAAACTTGCTGGACCACCTAAACTATAAGAGGAAGATGCCCGGAAGATTGTTATATTGTAAAAAATACCTAATGTAATAAAGTTTTTTTGAAAAAGCCAAAAAAATGTTGGTTCATTTTATTTGATTTCATTTTACATTTGAAAACACTTTTAATTTAACTAGCTGTTGATGTAGAAACTGGAAAAAATGTTCGGCTATAGCTGTGTCATATGGTTCTTATGTTTACAAAGGTTTATGTGTCCTTTTTTAAAAAAATAGCCTGGAAGCAGCCTAGCTCCTAATAATGTCATTTATTTACACATGCCGCAAAATGTGCAAAAACGTATTTCTGTGTAATTTAGTGTTAAATATTATTGTTAATGACATTAACAAGCATTTTTGTTAGACAGCAGGAAAGTCAGATGGTTGCCAGAATTGATTTATTGAAAATTTGCCAGCAGTGCAATGAAAAAGCAAATCACAGCAACACTGAGTGAAATGCTGCGTACAGTACACATGCATCACCTTCTAATTTTCTACTTTTCACATATGTTTGTGGATGTTGACAGGAATTTTAACTTTTTCTCAAGTTCAAGACTCATTTCCAGTTTTTGGAAAACAAATGAAAACAAAACTGATGTAGTGCAGACTACAAAAGCATACTTCAGAAGATGGCACTGGTCACCAGAGATGGGCAGTAACGCGTTACTTGTAACGCGTTACTGTAATCTGATTACTCTTTTCGAGTAACGAGTAAAGTAAGGGATTACTATTGCAAAAACGGTAATTAGATTACCGTTACTTTCCCGTAGGAACACTGCGTTACTGCGTTACTAAAACCGTGATTTTTTTTGCGAGAATGTCTCACGACAGTGACGTAAGCGAGTGCGCCGTTAGTGACAACAGCTGTGTGCAGATCAACAATGGATCACATATCGATTGTGGGAGAGAGTATGAGCGTGCAGCGTTTAAAGTACTGACCTTACTTTGAGTTTGATTCCATAAAAAGTGACAAAAACATTAGCGTCCATCGTGCGTGGGAAGAAAACTTCTTTTTACAGCGAAAAAAACCCCTAAACTTCCAAGCAAGCACCGAGTGCGCTACCACGTAATGGGAAACTCGCAGAGAAAGTCGCGGATTCTTCAACTGACCGCGGCACACCTGCACCAGGGTAAACCTGCGCCTACCGCAGTGCTGCTTAATAGGTGAAAATAGAGCAACAGGACCGCTAGTCTTTGACTTTATTTACTTTCTGCTGTGTTTTACTTGCATCTATTTGAAAGAGTGAGTGTAAACAAAAAAAATATTTTATTTTATGTGCTGGAATGTGCAGAAAATAGGTTTAAATGTTAAACTAATTTATTGAAGTCAGAGAATGTTGCATATAATTAAATTTTTGCTTGATGCATAAAGTTAAAAGATTAAAACTGATAAAACGATATGTGTGAAACCCAGAACACAACGACTAACTCAAGATGCTGGAGAGAATTTGGGTGGAAACACCTTACTCGATTCTTTATTACACCAAAAATCAAAAGTAAACAGACTCAAGACAGTTTGCCATGCTGGAGAAGATGTGGTAACATGGAAGCACATCATACGCACGTGTTTTGGGAGTGCCTGAAACTGCATAATTTTTGGAAGAACGTGAGTCTTGTAATAGGCAATATCTTGGGCTACCAATTACCACACAATTTTAAAACTGTATATCTTGGGAATATTAGAGAGTATGTTCTGTACGACGACTTGTATTTGACAAAAATCCTATTGATAGCTGCAAAGAAAGCTATAACAAGAAACTGGTACAAACTGGATCCGCCTTCATCAAAAGACTGGTTAAATATTGTTGGAGAAATCTATGCAATGGAAAAAATGACTTACATTCTCAGATTAAAGGAAGATATTTTCGTTGCTAAGTGGGAGAAGTGGACATTGTATGGCACCAAGGAAAATTAATGAACGAACAAAACATTTAAGGTCTATGACTCTGTATATCTATTGATGCATGCCTGTATAAAAGTACATATATAAGCTGGAGTATGTATGCTGCTGAGCAAAGGCAGGCATGCATACGGTAGTTGATTAGAATTGGCACCCACACCTTTTGTTCGCTTTAGTTCTGTTTTGTTTTGACTGTGTGCTTGCATGGTTATTTCTCCTGTAATGCAAAACATGTCTATGTTTAAACTGTGACAAAACTATCAATAAAAATTACAGTGTCAAAAAAAAAAAACCTGATAAAACAAGTTAAAAAAAAAAAGACTTTTCCATTTGATTACATTTTGTATGATGGATTATGTAGAAAAAGTAGAATTGGGCTGAAAGATCTATCGCTTTATCACCTCTTCAGGTTGTAAATCGTGTTTTTAAAAAGTAACTAAGTAATTAATTACTTTTGAAAATAAGTAATTAGTAAAGTAACGGGATTACTTTTTTGGGGAAGTAATCAGTAATTAGTTACTGATTACTTTTTTCAAGTAACTTGACCAACACTGCTGGTCACTGCAAACTCATAAAACAGGTTTTTCTGGTCAAAAGCTGCAATTCCGCTGTATAAGTAACTATTGTGTCTTTTTTATTTTATTTTATTTTTTTTTAAATGAAGAAAAAAAAAGCAACTTCAATAAAAGTTGTGAAATCCAGCACCAACTCCCCACTTTACTGATGCTTAGTTGCAGGTTCTTCAATTCACATCAGACTTGCTAAGACTAGCGTTACCAAGCAGGAAGAGCCATTCCTGAGTCAATTATGCTCAAAGGATATATAAAAGTACAAGATGCTTCCAGACTCCCAAACAATTTTTATTCAGTTAAACATCAGTAGGATGCAAAGGAATAACAAAGTACCATGCAACAGACAGGTTCAAAATATGGGAAGTGGACTAGTTCTTATATGGCACTTTTCTACTCGAACTCCTCGGGAAAAGCACCAGTTTTCTTGTGTCATAGAGACCATAGGTAATCCCAATTGACCTGTGATAGATACGCATGTCTGTTGTCAAGATATAATAGCTAACCAGTGGAGTTTGACAGTCTCATTAACGAACTTATTAATCATTGACCAACTGAGTGCACAGATGCACATACCTTTGTCAGGTTCAGAGGAAGGAAAAACAAAACTTTCAGTCAGAGGATTCATACATATGAAAAACTGTAAAATAAACGTTGTGTGATCATTGTCTGGGAGAGTGGAATCAACATGTCTACCAGTTTTACAACAGGTAAAAGCTTTTTTGTTTTAATTAAATTTGTTCTTCTATATACAGAACGCTTTATTTAATTGGAAACAAAAATAGTTTTGTATGCAGCTTTGCAGAGCATGAAATGGTCAACGAAAATCAGAGAAGCAGCTTATAACACTTAAAGTCCAGGAGTTTTTTATACAGTTAATTTAGCTACTTTCAACCTCTACAGTCTGTCACCACAATAGTTTAATCTTTTCTTTAAAGACCTTTGACCGAGGGTTATTATAAGGACAATGAAACCAAAGAAAGCTGGAGAAAAGTGGAATAGATTCAAAACGATTACTTTTACCATTTACACTGTCTAAAGTACTGAGACTTCTTCAATAATATCTACCAACATTTTTACACACTGGTTACAGTCAAAGCATAGATTCATACAGTTCATCCACTTAATGGACTGCACTATATCATTTCCCTCAAAAAAGCATATTAATTCATTTTTTAAATGCAGGTATTTTACGTCTGTTTATTTATGTATTTATTCTTTTATTAGGGCTCACAAGCTTTCAAGCACCACAGTGTATCTACTTGTGTAGGAGTGAAAGCTGTCAGACTGGGTTTTTTAAGGATTTGCAAACTGACTAAAAGGCCTTTGTATAGCATTGTATAATTTAATACTGAAATACTTTATTCTGTGTACTCATAGGACTTTATCTACAAGCACAACATGGCCAGTTTGCAATTACCAATTAAAAATTTACTTTTACTTTTGATCAGAGGAAGTCAGAGTAGAGGAAACACACACACACACACAGGCACCAGACGACAGCTTTGCTTTTGTGCTCAGCTCTCTCTTCAACATGACAGGCACAGCGTCCACACCACTGCAGACGCCACCCCAATCCATCTGTCAATCTCTTGCTTTCCCCTCACTTTTGAGCAAGACTGCAAGATACTCAAGTTCCCGTCTTTTCTGGCTGAGGACCATGGCTTCAGATTTGGAGGCACTAAGTGTCATTGCAATGCTTCACACTTGGCTGCAAACCACTCCGTTGTAAGCTGAAGGCCACCACTTGATGCAGCTAACAGAACCACATCATCTGCAAAAAGCAGAGATGCAATTCTAAGCCAACCAGACTGTAAGCCTTCCACCACCTGGCTCCGTCAAGAAAGTCTGTCCATAAAAATTATGAATCAAATCAGTGACAAAGGGCAGCCCTGGTGGAGTCCAACACCAGCTGGGAATGATCGTGGGGAAGCTGAGAGCTACCACATGGACCTCCCTAGAGAGCAAAGTGAGCATCCTCGGCAGGCCTCCCTTGACACCACACCCCAGACCACACCACAGATTGACAAAAGGAAAGAATTAAGGTATTGCAATGGCCCAGGTAAAGTCCAGACCCCAACTCGAAATGCTATGATAAGATCTTAAGAAAGCTGTGCATAAATGAATGCCCACAAACCTCAATGAACTGAAGCACAACACTGTAAAGAACATTGGCCTAAAATTCCTCCGATGTGAGAAGGTGACATAATTAAGGGGCCTGAAAAATAAATTAAAGCCCATACAGGTAAATAACGTAATTTAACCAAAAGAAACAAATGTACTGAAATTATATTTCATTAACCTTCCTGCCTTCTTGGGACCTTTTTGTGCCACTGCTATGTGTTAAATGGCTGCCATTTCCACTGTGTTCAGTGGAATATAACCAAACTTGCCACAGGATAGTTTTTACCTGTCAATGTTCACAGTGTGAATTCCTTAAATCAGCCTAAAATGGCTGAGCAGCAGAAATCCCCACACCCATCACCCTGGGGATCATTTTCTGCCCATTGACTTCCATTATAAACGCTATTTTTCAACCCCAAATTATCATCATATGATTTTATTTTTTCTTCTTTTCTTGGATGTCAATGAAGACTCAGGGCCTTGAAGTTTTAATTTTTAAATTGCAAAAAAAATGCAAAAAAAATAATGGCAGGTCAAAATGTATGTTGGTGCCAATCTTTGGTCCATCTAAAGGCCTACTTATAATGACAATCACATATTACTTCAACTGGTTTTTTGTGGAAATATTTAGTTTCGTTTTTTGGTTTTTTGGGGCTTATAACACAGGGCGCTCATGTAATAACACTGGGATTTGAAGGGTTAAAACAACGAAAATATAATTAAAACTTTACATGAATATTTCAGGGAGAAGTAGTTTTACAAGGTTGGCTAATTTAAAGTGGAATAAAATATGGATATATGGTCTTTTTATGGCGTGGCTGAGAATGGTCCCTAGGGTGATGGGTGTGAGTTTTTTAAAGGATGGCAGGAGGGTTAATGTAACTTTATCTAATCCATTCTGTTTAAAGTGGTTATGATCTGTCTATCTAAAAGAAGGAAATGCTACCCAGGTTGGTATCTCCTTTAAGCCCCAAGATGTTTCCAAGCTACAGATTTTGCATAGGTGCATAGACTCCTTTAGCGGTTGAATGGCTGATAACTTTCTTCAACTTAATGAGGAGCAAACTGAAGTCCTTGTTTGTGCTCCCGATAAATTTGTGCCCAAGGTTATGGAAAAATGAGGTCCTCTTGCAACATTTGCCAAATCTTCTATTAGGAATCTTGGTGTTACTTTTGACTCAGCTCCTGTTTTTATCATTTAAGAAACATTACCAAGCTGAGTCCCATTGTGTCACACTCGGAACTTGAAATTGTCATTCATGCATTTGTTTTATCTCGTTTGGACTATTGTAATTCTTTGTTCACTTGTTTAAGTAAGCCCTCAGAATGCTGCTGCGAGGCTTCTGACCAATTCCTCCAAGTACTCCCACGTCACACCCCAGCTGCACTGGCTCCCCATTAAATTCAGAATTTAAGATTATGACTCTGTAATTCAGGGCTCTGCATGGACAAGCACTGGCATACATCAGTGATCTTTTACATCCATACATCCCCAGCAGGCCCCTGAGGTCATGTGATCAGGGCTTGCTGGTTGACCATCACACGAGGCTGAAAATGAAAGGTGACAGAGCTTTTGTAACTGTGGCCCCCAGACTCTGGAACTCTCTCCCTACCAGCTTGATCTCTGTGGACTCTTTAAAAAACAGCTAAAAACTCGTCTTTTTAAACTTAATTTTGGTTAATTTTTCTTTTTATGTTTTAGCTTCTGTGAAGCACTCTTTTATTTTTATCTTGATAGGTGCTATATAAATAAAATTTTGCTTTACTTGCTTTTACTTTACTCACCACACAGGGGTTCTGTTGTCTATTTTATATTCAGATGGCAGCCCCCTGCCCACCACTGCGGCTCCCAGCACAGCTCTCACTATGGGTGCTGCTGACATTGCTATTGTTGTTGTCTACTTTATAATTGTCATGGTGGTTGGAATCTGGGTAAGAAGAGACTAAACTAATTTCATATTTACATTTGAATCACTAAACAGTTTATACCAAAGCTAATTTAAGCTTGATTTGTTTGTTCCTTTATGTGTAAAACATACAAGAAAGTTCTGTACAAGTCCCTGCTAAACATGTTTATATAGAAAAATAAAATTATTTTTACATGTTTTTTTCTACGTGTTTAATTAACTATAGTCATTATGAGTGCATTTCTCCATTTACTAGAAAATGATTCTTGGATGTTCTACAGAGAGTTCATCCTTGCAAAAAATAAACAGATTTTTTTTGACCCAGCTAATTGAGTTTTCTGATGTAGAAATGTGCATCATGATTGTAAATGTATTTACTATATTTTGCACCAGATCAATCTTTGGTGTTGTTTTAAAACTGTATTATTCTAATCTTTTCTTTTGTCCTTGCTATAGTCATCAATGCGTGTCAATCGTAGCACTGTTGGGGGGTACTTCTTGGCTGGTCGTTCAGTGACTTGGTGGCCTGTGAGTAACAAACGATTGACTGTTGTGCATCATATAAAGCTCTTGATTTCAAATCGATTGTCACACGCCTGTGCTATGAGGACCCTGTACGACACACACACAGCCAATGTTCTAATGCAAGGGACTTTCTATTTACAATAAACAACAGACTTAAGTCAAAGTCAAATTTATTTGTATAGCACATTTAAAACAACAACTGTTGACCAAGGTGCTGTACAATTAAGATAAGCAAAAGAAATAAAAACATAGGGAGACATGATAAAAGTTAAGAAAAAGAATCATAACATTAGAAGATTTGAGTAAATGATAAGATATATAAAAGTAATACAAATTCATTCTGGTTTAAAAGCTGTAGGGCCTGGTTTGTTTGCAGTCATCATGTCTCCAGCTTAGCTCTCCTCTCCTCTTGGCCCGAGAAAAACGCTGCCAGTCTCAATGACACTGCCCCTGAATCCACTGCAACACGGTAAAGACTTGGAATCTAAACAAAACCAAAAAATAAACAAATATACAAAATGAAAATTTACAACATGAATTTAAATATATAACTAGAAAACTGGAAATCCTATGGAAGAGGATTGGGGCCACTGAAAAAAAGGGATGTCAGATTTCTGACTTTTTTCTCAGAATTCTGAAAAAAAAAAAAGACATCCCGACTTTTTTTTCCCAGTGGCCCCAATCCTCATCTGTAAAACCCACTGTCAATAGAAAATTGTTCTTAGTAGTCAGTATAGACTTTTAATAAAATAAGTTTGCATATGATAGAATACTGCATGAGGACCTCTTTATAACTCAGACTGTTTTTAGTTACCCGTTATCATGCAGGGAAGGAGCAGTACCTATTAGTGCTAGATAAGAGCTTAATGAGCAGTTTCACTTCGTGCCAGGTAGAGAAGCCTCTCCTGGCACACACGCACACACACATATACACATCCACATTCCAATGTGATAAACGAATGCACCTACTTTTGTATATAAATAAAGACCAGAGCGGTAACAGAGCGCACTTCACAGGGCCCCCACTCCGATGTGAGCGCTCTGTGACCGCCCTTGCAAGTAAAAACTGCAGCATGTGTGTCTCCACTCTCTGACTCTCAGCTGAAGAAGTGTCTTTTAGAATAAATCTCTTGACATCCACCCTGGAGACTGACTGAAGACAAAACTTTGTTAAAATTAAAATAAGAATGAGAAATACTAAATTATAACATTTGATATTTCAAGTTATGGTAGGAATTGTGTTGATTTTCTGTATAAACTAAATATGACTAAAGTGCAGTCACAGGCTGTCATTTAAAAATGTTATTATGTAGTTGTAAGTATTTTAAGTAAGTATTCTAAAAGCTTTTGTTGTTATTGTCTATTATCTCTGTTCCACTACAGATTGGAGCCTCTCTGATGTCCAGTAATGTTGGCAGTGGTTTATTTATTGGTCTAGCAGGGACAGGAGCAGCTGGAGGAATCGCTGTTGGGGGATTTGAATGGAACGTAAGAGATGCGCACACACACTCAGACACCCTGTTGGGCACTGCATGCAGGATTTAAAATAACAACATGATCATTCAGTAGTTTCTTTGTAAGGACAATCATTTCATAATCAGTTTGTGATTCAATCGGGTGGCAATGAAGCTAATATGGGAGAAATATGATTTTTTTTCCTTCTTGTCCCTGGAAGTATTCTCAGTTAAGTATTTTGGATCAACTAAAGGGTTTTCAGAAAACATTTAGGACAACATGATTACAGGGAATTATAGTAGTCCAGCCTTGATATAAGACAGAACAACAATGAAAAACTATGTGTACATGCACCACAGAAATTATTCATTTAACTATTGCTTTCGGTTTCAATGCAACTTTTAAGAGTTGCTCTGAGTATTTCTACATCTTCATTGTGTTGGTTGTAACATTATATGTTTTGGGGTTTCTTTTTACACCAAAATCTGTTAAATCAGTTAACACTAGTTGACTATGAACAGGTTGTATTCAATTATCTAAATATGCGACTGTCCGAGCTGGATCACTGCAAGACTAAAGATTTAGATATGCTATGTAAATAGGGCGAAAACTCCCAGTAGACGCTTGTTTGGTACTTCTTCATTTATGCTATTTAAAACTTTGCAATGTCCAAAAGTGAAAAACATGAACAACTGTTATATTTACTTTTGACAATACGGACAATGGCTCAGTGCAACATTTTGTGTTTCTGTGTGTTTCTGTAGGCATCGTGGGTTCTGGTAGCTCTGGGTTGGATATTTATCCCCGTTTACATCTCTGCTGAAGTGGTAACAATGCCTGAATACCTGGCCAAACGCTTTGGAGGCCAGAGGATACGCATATACATGTCTGTTCTGTCACTTATTCTCTACATTTTCACCAAAATATCAGTAAGAGGGTTTTTTTTTTCAAATACATAAATGATCTTAATATGATACAGTAGCCACATTACCTGTGTGTGCGTGTGTGTGTGTTTCCCAGACAGACATTTTTTCCGGGGCATTGTTTATCCAGGTGTCATTTGGGTGGAATCTGTATCTGTCTACAGTCATACTGTTGCTGGTGACTGCTGTCTACACTGTGGCAGGTAAAACACAAACACGTTTTGACTGTTTTTAGTATTAATGTTAAAAGTTATGTCAGTGCAAGCTTTCAACAGCATAACTGTTTGCCATCATTTAAAATAAATTACATCAGTTTTTTATCTGATGGGTTTTTCTGGACGAGAACCAATTTTTTTTTATCCCACATGCAGTATCCCAGTATCCCAGCAAATTTTGATTTAGTTAGTCTCTTGACCAAAATGTCAAACTTTTTAATCATAATTCTTTTTGGTTTAATCAATTTTTAATCAACAAAATATCACAAGACTATAATATACTATAGGAGGAATGATGCTGATGAGTACCAAACACAACACTGGAGACATTAATCCAAGTGTCTAAGCAAAGGGCTTTCTGGAGTTAGTAATGAAGAGAGTCGACTGTCCATGGGATCGTCAGACACTTCTTTTCCACAATATTATACCCACCTGATGTAAACCACAGGGCAGTCAACCCCCCTTCCTGCTAGGGCAAAATGGCCCTCAGGCCTCTGCTCCGCAGCACAAAACGGAGGGAGAAGTTAAGAGCAGGGGTTTCTCACGTCCCAAGTGGTTCCCCAGATACTGTACCTCCCTCCGTCCAGCCGCACACTTCTTTGTGTTGGCCATGTGCTTCACCTGCCTCAGGAAATCCAGGACCGCAACCACTGAATATGCTCCGCCCAGGTGTTACTATGGATGATGATGTGTTCCAGATAGGCGTCAGTATACAAAGTGTGCGGTTGCAGTACTCGGTTCATGAGGCGCTGCAAAGTGCCTATTTTTTCCTGGACTCTGCAGACAAGACAATATGCCAGTAGCCCATGGTCACATTCAGTGTTGTGAAAAAATGAGCTGTGCCTAACCAGTCCAGTAGTTTGCTGACCCCGGCACATGGGAAAAGCAGATGTGGGGTCACCCAGCAGCCACGGTGCAGAAGCCACAGGGGGCTGCAGTGACGATCCCGCAGGCGTGGAGACAAACAAAAATGGACACTGTACACACACTGACACTCGCCAAACATACTCTATACCCCAGGTCCTGGCACCATTGCCCCCAGAGGGGCAATCCGCCCCAAGACCCAGGAGAAGTTACCCTTTTCCCTGGGGTGGGGACAGTCCTGCAGCAGCAGGGAGGCCCAGCATCCCAGACCCCAAACAGATGGCCAACTCCTCCTCCCAGCCCCCAGCCCCCTGCCCCGATGGCGGAGAGAACGGGAGTGTGAAGACCCCATACCTCTCCCTCTCTCTCATGTGTAGTGTTGCTGCGTGTTGTTCTAAAGTGCATTTAAAACATGGGAGGGGCTGCCAGAGAGCAGCAGGTGACGCCACGGCCCGAGAACCCTCAGTGTCTACATGCATTTAAATTGAGAGGTGGGCACCAGAGGTGAGGTTGAATACACAGACCATCCTCTGGACGCCGTATAGCACGCCCACCCCCAAGGCCCTATATGTATGTGTTATGAGAGTGTGAGTAATGTGGATGTCTATGTTGTGGAATAAAAATGAGGCACAGGAGGCCAGAAGGTGACAGAGGAGGAATCCCTCCCCTGCACCTTGGTGACACACCTGTACCCCAAGACACTGCATGTGTGGGTGGGTGTGATGGAGGCTGTTTCCCTCTGTTACTAACATTCAGGAAGTCCAGCAGCCAGTTACACATGGGGGTGCTGATACCCAGGGAGCTGAGTTTCCTCACCAGCTGCTGGAGAACAATTGTATTAAATGCTAACTTAAAGTCAACAAGGGGTGACGATAAAACATTGTCATCTACTGTTTTTCAAAGTGTCTGTAATTATGATTTTAAGGAAAATGAAAATGTTACCATGTTTGTTCAGTGCTCAGAGTGCAGTTTGTATTTAGTAACTCACTGTGACAGGAATGATGGACCCGACCACATATTTTGCTCTTTACACACTTCTTTATTCCTGGTTGCTGCTCTCCCAACAATTGGCTGCAGCATTTCAGCTACAGCCACACGACAACAACAACAGCAACATCAACCTCAGGTCCTGGCACATTTGACATAGGGTGATGAGCTGATCGAGCTCAGGTGTGTCAGCCTCCCCCACAGCCACGCCACAAACCACACCCCGCCACACTCACCTAGTTCAACTGTTTTTGAAATAAGAATTTGTTCAATTATTTATGTTGAAAACGGTCTAAATAACACTATTACCCTAACACAGACAATCTGACAATAATATAAAAATCTGTATTTATGTAGGTGGTTTGGCAGCTGTGATCTACACTGATGCTCTCCAGACTTTGATCATGGTTGGAGGAGCTTTTGCCTTAATGTTCATAGGTATGGTACACAGACTTATACAGATACACAAACACAATCATGGGTTCTTAATTACATGACTTACATAGTACTGAAAGTTTGGATTAAAAGGTGTTATTGGCCGAAATGTTTCAAGTTAAGTATCAATCAAAAAATAGAAAACTGTTTCTTTGCATCCAATTATCCTCACTGAAGGCTTCCACATCTACATGTCATAATATTTATTAGTTAATAAGTGAAGTTATAAAATTGTAAAAGTCATTGTACATTTTCCAGCATTCTCCAAGGTGGGCTGGTATGAGGGCCTTATGGATCGTTACATGTCAAGTATTCCCAATGTGACTGTTCCCAACACCACCTGCCACTTACCCCGTAGTGATGCTTTCCACATGTTCAGAGACCCTGTAACAGGGGATTTACCCTGGCCAGGTCTACTGTTTGGGCTCACCGTACTGGCTACATGGGTCTGGTGCACAGATCAGGTGATTTGATCTACACTAAAATTCAGCATGGTGTAGTAATGTTATTGTAGCGGCACACTGCTGTGGGAATGATCCTGGAGGTGGCGGTCTCAAAAACTGATAACATTCGTCTTTGTGAGTCTAAAAAATATGTCCCAATACAAATAAATAATGCAACTGATTTTAATTCCTCAAAACACACCTTGAACTCTTTATAACATTCTTCCTTCTCAGGTTTGAATGTAAATGACAAAAGGCAGCATTTGCATACTTGGTCAAAAATGAGTATTACCTGCTATAGCCAAGGTAATGCCATCCAGAGTCTCTAGAGCAGCATATCTCTAGTTAGAGATATGCTGCTAAGATATTTAGGGCAACCTCAGTTTTAACAGTTTTAATTTCTAACAAGTCAGTGTACTCTTAATGCCAGTCCCAAGCTCAGATAAATGGGAACAGTTGGATCAAGAAGGGCATTAGGCATAAAAACATGGCCAAATAAAACACGCAGATCATCTATAATGAAATTTCTATGCTGGATTGGTTGTGGCCCAGGTTAACAATGTCCGCCAACAGGGTGCCAGTGGAAACTGTGCTACTGTTGGCCAAAAGAAAGAGGTGAAGTGGAAGAGGCAGCATGAGTAAAGAAAAGTCACAGATGTGGAAGTGAGAGTAGAAACTATAAATTCAGGGACTATAGAATAGAATAGCCCTTTATTGTCATTGTACATGTACAAGAAAATTGTGGGTGCTCCACACCAACTGCACCACAATAGAATATAAATAGTAGACAGGAGGAATAAATAGCAAATAGTAAATATATATCATCAAGAGGGATATATATATACAAAAGAAGAGAAATCTATAAAAAGAAATAAGAGAAAGGCACACATTAGAGAACAAAATAATTGCAAAGTGCTCAAAAGTGGTGCAAAGAAAAGACTTGCTCTGAGTATAGATTCAGGCTGGTTTGTGAGGAAATCTTTGCCTGTACTTCACTCGTCTTCCAAAGTTTTGGGTTAGGAAAAACTAGCTGGAGGCGAGCATCATCTGGTTATGTTTTAACAACTTTTGAGGGGTTTATTTACTGAGTGGGGTGTAGGCAGAGGAAAGAGTACAAGGAGACTTGGTGGTGGAATGAGGAAGTAAAGCAAAGTATTCAAAGGAAGAAGTTACCAAAGAAAAAGTTGGATAGGCAGATGAAGAAAGTAGACATGAGTACTGGGAAATTCGGCATACCGCACAGAGAAATGCTTATAAGGAGTTGTATGTGATACTAAGGAAGAAGGAAAGGACTTGTATCCGTTGGGTAGCCAAAGAGACTGAGCTGGAGCAGACATGTAAACGGTTTCATTAATTAAGGATAGAGATGGAAACAAGTGAACAGAGTTTTTTGAGGAAGAAGGAGTACTTTGACGAGCTGATGTAGACAATGAGAGAGAGAGGATCACAGTCATTTTGTCCCTGTGTTACAACACTAAATATGAAACACCCCCTCCCTTTTTTAACATTAAAAATTTCGGTGAATTGCATTACTTATTTGAATTCAAACATATTTTTTAGACTCAAAAAGTTATTTGTTATCCGTTTTTTGAGACTATCACCTCTATTGATCATTCTCACAGTAATTTGGCGATGAAATATTCTTACTGCATAACGCTGTTTTACTTCTCATTGCATCACTTCCAAACCTATCCTGCTTTTCTAAAAAACGTAATTACTTCTGATCGGAGAGATGAGAATCTCTCCAGTACATCTTCATCTCAATTGTGTCAAGTGTCATTGTCCATTAGTTTTTGTTCAGTTATCATTTTGTTTATGTCAGGGAAAAAAGATCATCTACAAAGACTATGACAAGAATTATTGGTCAATACAATTAACAGTGTTTAACTGTATTGTAATGTCATTTTTGAGACAGTGTTGACACTTCACAAACCAGAAACCACAGCAACATTTCAGAAAATGCTATAACGAAAAACAAAACACAACAAGAATATACAAAAGTACATTATCTGAACTACAGTTAAGATACCGGGATGCATACACCTGTAAAGGCCAGCTTGCCAATAGTTACTCTTAATCATTAACCAACATTAATAAAAATGAGAACTGATTCATATAATCATGTCTGTGTTCTCTACTAGCCTTATATAACTGGGCAATGACAGATAACCCACAAGCTAGGCAGCTGAAAATCACATTTCCCCTTCTGAATGTGATAGACTTTCACTAAACTTTTCAACAGCTTGCTAATGTTACCAGCTTTATGAGACCTGATGCATTTGTGAGGTTTGCACGCACTGACTGTAGAAGTGTAATCACATTTTTGAGTGTTTAGTTCTCTACTATTATCATTAAAACTAGAATCTGTGTGCACACACACTTGCATATTTTAATACAGTATTTATTACTATTACTTATATTTGTGTTACTTATTGTGTATAAATAATATAGAAGGTTTGCAAATGTAAAGTTGAACATTACAAAAGTACAAAATGTGTAATGCAATGATGGATAAAAATGATTATATGTTTATGCTGGTGTGTGTTTTTTCTTCAGGTTATAGTCCAAAGGTCTCTGTCAGCCAAATCTTTGTCTCATGCTAAAGCAGGCAGCGTGTTGGGTGGCTATCTCAAACTGCTCCCTATGTTCTTCGTTGTGATGCCAGGAATGATAAGTCAAGCACTATTCCCAAGTCAGTAGTATACCTCTCAAAGTGGGAATGTTATATGACATGTTTTTTAATATTGTTTTATATGCATACTTATATAATACCATTTTGATTACCTTGATATTATTATATATATTATAACAGATGATGCATCTCTTATTATTGTTATTATTGGTTTAAAGAGATTGTTTGCAACTCCTTTTTCAACAAACCTACACTATGACACCATTCTAAGCAGGTCTCCACTTAACTTTACGTTGGAAAAATTATCACATTTTTACGTTTGTTGACACTTTCAATTCATGTTAATGGAGTGGGTAATTGTAGGTAACACATCTGTGGTGTTTTGTCTCATTTAATATAAACTAAATTGTTATTTGTTTCAGCCCCACCTTTGTTTTCTTCTTTATTTGTAGATGAGGTTGGTTGTGTGGATCCAGATATCTGTCAAAGTGTGTGTGGTGCTTCAGTTGGTTGCTCTAACATTGCTTACCCTAAACTAGTAATAGAGCTAATGCCTGTGGGTAAGACACACACATACACACACACTCATTTTGATATCTTAGTGAAGACATCTAAAAATCAAACTGACATAATGCTTTCCCTACCTGCTTACCCTAACTCTAACTATCAAAAAGGAATGCTTAACCCTAACCCTTAGCCTAAACCTTACCATAACCTAATAGTAACCCTGACACTAAGAACATATTTTAAAATTTCAAAACCGTGAGGACAGGCACTTTCCTCACAAGTGACTGTTGGTCCCCACAAGTATAGTAACACACACACACGCACACACACACACACCTATCTATCCATGTATGGCACAAGAAGTAAGAACATTTTTGTTTGCTCAGTTATATCTGTGTTTTAACAATGCCTCTTGGCAAGAAATCTTAAACTGTTGAAATTGTGTTTATTTCCCCTTAAATGGTGCCACAATTGTAGGGAGAATGTATTTATGGATTGAGCAGTAGAATCAAACCCAATCTTCTCTGTCAATACTAAACAGCTTATTCTGCTATTGACTCTTCTTTTGAGCTTCTGGTACCCAAGATGCTGACAATCAGGTGTGCGACTGGTGCCTAATTAAAAGCAACTGTAAGCAGGGACCCTGTTACAGCACTCAGTTAGTGCCTCCTCCAAGCATGCCACATTTGACTAATCTCAATAGGGACCGTACCAACCTGGAGCTGGTCTTCCATAGAACCAAGTTCAATTCGATTTATTTCAATTCTTTTTAAATAGCACCAAATCACATCAGCAGTCACCTGCATGCTCTTCATTATTTGGAATGAGCCCCCAGAACCATCTCTAAATTGAAGGCCAAGTTTCATGTAACGGGCGATGTCAGCTACAGGCCACATCCCAAGAAGATGGCACAACAGGAAGACAGTTTCCTCACCCTGTCAGTAATAGACAGTCTTTTACAGATTTGCAGTCAAGGTTTACAGAACAATATGGCTGATGGCTCTTTACTGAGATAATCCAGAACAGATCTTGATGCCTTGATGTTCTCAGAGATAAACACATGCATTAAGAGAGTTTATAAAAATCTATGTTCTTCTTCCATGGCAACAACTGACAATAAGCAGATTTTATAAAATGATGTGCCATCATTTTTTTCTTCTTCACAGGACTTCGTGGTCTGATGTTGGCAGTGATGTTAGCTGCTCTTATGTCATCCCTGACTTCCATTTTTAATAGCAGCTCTACTCTGTTTACACTGGACCTCTACCACAAAGCCAGGCCTAAAGCTTCTGAGTTGGAACTTATGATAGTTGGAAGGTAAGATTGACAAGAATACCTTATATGCTTTGGAAAACCAATACAAAACTCAGATGTTCTACAACATTAATACCAAAGCTATACTTACCCTAAATACAGTTTTCAATTGAGCAAATTAGTAACATGAGGTTGAAGAGCCCAGATGTCAGAATTGGTATGTGGACCTACAAACAGATTCAAATACAGGAAGCAAAAGTAAGATGTTCTCACAAATTTTATTGAGCAACAGAGTGTAAAACTAAGGCACAGGGAATGAATGGGCGTGGAATCTGGACATGGGGGATGGTGAGACAGATGGAGTCTATGGCTTACTTGACTAGTGGAGTGGCAGTGGCAGTGGGGGAGGTAGTGTTGGCTGGGTGAGTGTCCGATAAAGTGGAGTGGAGTGAGTCCAACCTGAATGACCCAGAGATGCAGAGCTATGAATGTAGGAGAGCAGGCAGGTGGTGAATAGTGAGTCTGTGTGAGAGAGGCTGTGAGTGGAGTCCTAGAGAAGGTGACCAACGTCCAGGGTGGTATGCGTTCTGCAGGCAATGGAAGAGGTGATCCAAGAGGCTATAAGGGCACAAGAGAACAAGGTAAGTTTACAAAGAACTAAGCACTAGAGACAAAGGCGTCCTGCCACTAACATGTGGTTAGTCTACGAACTGGCGAAGACCAGATGTCGGGGCTGGTCTTAAATACTGCCTTAGGTTAGCCTGGATCTCCAACAGGTGCAAGTAGCAGATGTACTCACCAGGGCTCTGCCCAGAGGAGGACACACAGGGACACCATGGAAAAATCCAGACGACTCACCTGGACCATTACAGTAGTATTAACCAGAGCCAGACTGGGTTTGGCTCCAAGGGCTGAACAGAATGTTTTCGAAACCTGGGAGGTGAACTGTGGTCCTCTGTCTGACACGATCTCAGTCAGGATGTCGTACAGGCTAAACACATGATCCACCAGGATGTTAGCCGTCTGGGATGCTGTGGGAAGTCTTTTTAGGGCGATGAAGTGCTCGGATTTGGAGAACCTGTCAACAACAGTCAAAATGGTCGACTTCCTGGAGGAAACAGGCAGGCTGCTAACAAAACCTAAAGCAATGTGGGATCAAGGCTGACTGGGAATGGACGATTGGTTGAAGCCGAACTGAAGGACGTTGAGTTTTATTTTTGTTCCGTGCAAAGATGGTGCATGCGGCCGAATAATCCCGGACATCCTTATCTAAAATCTCCCAACAGAAATGTCTTTTAAGTAATGAAGTGGTCGTACCTCTCCAGGACAGGAAAACCAGGTGGTGTGAATACAGTCCAGAGTCACCCAATGTAACGATGATTAGCTGGTCTCGAGCTTGGATCTGGCTCTGACACAAGAGCTTGGCTAATGGCCTCCTCCACATCCCAGGTAATGTAACCAATCTTACAGGTGGGCAGAAGTATAGTTGCAATCTCAGAGATGTCAACCTCAACTATGAATGGTTTAGTGTCTAGGTGAATTAGGACTGGTGCTGATGTAAACAGATACTTCAATTTGGTGAAGGCGGCTTCAGCCTCAGGGGACCAGATGAACGGGACTTCAGTGGATGTGAGCTGTGTAAGAGGTGCTGCTACCTGACTACAGTTGCAGTTGAAGTGGTGATAGAAGTTGGAAAAGCCGAGAAACTGTTGAAGATATTTATGTTAGGTAGGTGTTGGCCACTCCTTAACTGATTGAACCTTTGCTGGGTCAGTCTTCATCTCCTGCCAGAATGTATCCAGATGTTTAGTAAAATCCACATTTCTCAGCCTTGACATATATCCTGTTTTCCAAGAGATGTTGGAGGACTGCACGAATGTGAACTTGATGCTCCTGAAGGAATTTGGAGAATATGAGTATGTTATCAAGATAGACGAAAATATTCAGAAAATCTCTGCGAACATCATTTACCAGTGCCTGAAAGACAGCAGGGGCATTAGTAAGACCAAACAGCATCACCAGATTTTCAAAATGACCTAGAGAGTATTAAATGTGGTATTCCAATCATGCTGCTTTTTTGTTTTACTTTATTCTTTTTTATGTAATCCTGCACATAGACATAGACAGGTGAAATGTGGATAAGGTAGGATCTAGGGAAGTTTGCATGTTGGGGTAATGTTCTCGTTGATGGCATCTGGTCGTGATCTTTTGTTTAGTAAGCATGGTATTTGTTTTGGGTAAGTTTGTTACGTGAGTGCATTCAGGGAAGTGGTGCAATCACCAAGACTCCGCCCACTTCCACATGTATGAAGACCAAAAAACTGTGTTTTTTCTGCTCTTCTTCACCTGATCCCAGCTGTGAGTGAACCATTTGAATGTGTGATCGTGGACTGTGTGGGCCCATTGCCTAAAGACAAAACTGGACATCAATTTCTGCTAATGTTAAAGTGTGCTGCTACACGTTTCCCAGAAGCTGGTCCACTCAGGAGGATTTCCGCACCTCTGGTCATTAATACCTTAACAAAGTTTTTTACTACCTTTTGGAGCTCAGGAATCAAACATATAGTGGCTAATGCTTATCATTCTCAGTATCAAGGAGCTCTAGAGCAGTGGCACCAAACCCTTGGATCAAAGTTACAGAAATACTGCTTAAACACAAGTAAATACTTGGATGAGGAAGTGCCAATGGTTGTGTTTGCCATACAGGAATCACTTTTTGGACACAGTCTGGGGGCATAATCAAAACTGATGTTCTGGATTATGTTTCAAAGTTTAGATAACACTTGCACACAGCCCTTTTAGTTGCAGGCCCTATCATCTGCCCAGGCCTCAATGTAACATCGGTATGATAAGACAGCAGTGTCCTAGCAGCGGTGTCCTAGTCCTTAATGTCACCTGGCAAGAAGGCTCGTTTCTCAGGACCTTAGGTGGTCAAAAAGAAGGCATGTGAACCTGATTATGAGGTTAAAGACCCCTGACTGGAAGCAACAAACCCATGTACCACAGCAGAGATGACATTTCCTCAGATGTTGCAAAACCGCTCGTTGTACCTTTGGCAACTGTATCAGCTGGTGACCCTGAGACCTCTCCAGTTCCCATCTCTTCCCTCATCTTTAAGGAGTTTAAGTTAAGTTTTCATGTTTCCGCTGTAGAGTGCTCTGAGTATGCAATGGATCTGAAACGGTTTAAATCTTCATTTTTATATTATCATCAGTTAAAATTTCAAAGGACAACATTTGATTTCTAGATAATTGTGCTATTAATAGTAACTCTGGGCCCCTGTGGAGTCGGACTAAAATAGGATTAAAAAAAGAAAACTAAGGAATCATTTAAACATATAGACTCCAAAAGTAACACAGGTGCGTAGCATCGCTACTTAACTAGCAACGAATTAACAAAAGGGATTACAGAGTGACGTTAGATGTTCTATAGAACTATAAGATGTTAAGATGTGTCTTGTTAATTATAGTGATGTGGTTGTATTTTCTGTTGATTTAATGAACTGTCAGTCACAGTTTTAGCAGCAGAGCTGAAGGAGTCAGACTATGTAAAAAAGTGTACTGCGCCGACTCTGGCTCCAAAAGTGCAGCATGGCAGCTCCTGCAAACAGGAAATCTTGACTATCTTATCTATATCTTCCATCTTTTCTACAGTCATTGGTGGGGCTAGGTTAATCGAAAATTTTAAGTTGCCCTTTGGTGTGAATGGAAGTCAAATGGTTGTTTGTCTCTCTGTGTTAGCCCTGCACCAGACTGGCAATATGTCCAAGGTATACCACGCTGCTCGTCCTATAGTAGCTGGGATAGGCTCCAGCCCTCCATGACCCTGATAAGGATAAGAAGTAGACAATAAATGGATGGATAATAACAATAATGCGTGTGTTTTCAGGGTGTTCATCCTCGTCTTGGTGTGTCTTAGTCTGCTGTGGATTCCTGTTGTCCAGACAGCCAATAGTGGACAGCTGTTTGACTATATTCAGTCAGTGACCAGCTTTTTAGCACCTCCCATTACTGCTCTATTCCTAATGGCTATCTTTTGGCCACGAGCCAACGAGCAGGTATGTCTGCCTCTTCAGATTCAATCCAATTCAATTGTATTGGTCCCTGTGTCATTCTATCCCTTGCATCCTCTTATGTTAAACCAACTGACACCTTCACTACATTCACAAATGTCCTCTGAAGTCTTCCTCTTTTCCTCCTGCCTGGCAGCTCCATATTCAGCATCCTTTATCCAACATATCCACTATTCCAACTCTACATATCTCAACGCTTTGTCTCCAAACTGCTAAACATTTGATGTACTCATTTTCTAATCTTATCTATCCTAATCTTGTGATTGGAAGAGGACGTGTAGGATGGCTTTCATGTGCAAATCCATCCTCAGACTACTCTCCAGTGTGTGTGTGTGTGTGTGTGTGTGTGTGCCATTCCCTAGTCTTGAGATTCTTGCAAGTTGATATATAGAGATATGTCCTGTCTCCTCTTAATTTCATTTAGAGCTCTTTCGTTTTTTTAGTGCAGTCACTGTTGAAGTTTCCTGACGCTGTTACGATGATACCAAGGTTCGGGCCATGGCTGGGAGCTGCATTTCAGCCAGTGGTGTTCGAGATTTTTGAAAGTATCTGATTAACAGCAGCTTCATTTTTCAGCATGACAATGACCCCAAAAATACAGCCAATACAGTGAAAACATACTGGATAGAAAAATACACAATAGAACACCACCAGTCGTTGACTGGGCCTCTCAAATCTTCAACATTACTAAAGCAGTATGAAATCACTTTGACAGAGAATTTAAAAGAAAATAATAGATATGTAAACACAATTTTAAAAACAAGCAGAAACCTTAATAACTTGGGGTTTTTTTCTTTCTTTGCCAGTTCCAAATTATTCAGCATCTAACGCGTTGTGTATGTCCTCTGTCTCAGGGTGCATTCTGGGGTCTGATGGCTGGACTAGTGATAGGACTGATCCGAATGGTTCTGGAGTTCTCCTATTCACCTCCTTCCTGTGGTCAGCCTGATCACCGGCCTGCAGTCCTAGCTGATGTCCACTACTTGTACTTTGCTCTCATCCTGTTGGCTCTCACATGCCTCATCATTGTTGCTGTAAGCCTGGCCACTGCCCCAATACCTAAAGAAAATGTAAGGAAAATTCCTTATATTATGATATTTTATTTATATTCTGATCTCTGGAGTGGTAATCAGAAGGTGTCTACTGAACAATATCCAGGGTTCATATAACATATGATTCCTGTTGCAAAACAAACGAAAGAAAGAAATGCAAAGGGAAAGTGTAACCAAGTTGCAGTTAAGAAATTCATTTTGATTATGTGGATTTCAACCTTCTTTTGACTGCTTCCTTTAGGGGTCACCAAAACAGATAATCTTGCTTTCATCTGTATGAACTATTGAACCCTTGAGGATTCTTAATCTACAGAAATTGAAGTTGCGAGATTTTAATACATTTAAGGCTGGGGCGACCGTGGCTCAGGGGGTTGGGAATCGCATCTGTAACCGGAAGGTCGCCGGTTCGATCCCTGGGCTCTCTGTCCTGGTCGTTGTGTCCTTGGGCAAGACACTTTACCCTAGTGCCTACTGGTGTTGGCCAGAGGGGCCGATGGTGCGATATAGCAGCCTCGCTTCTGTCAGTCTGCCCCAGGGCAGCTGTGGCTACAACCGTAGCTTGCCTCCACCAGTGTGTGAATGTGAGAGTGAATGAATAGTGGCATTGTAAAGCGCTTTGGGTGCCTTGAAAAGCACTATATAAATCCAATCCATTATTATTATTGTTCATCACTGGAATCATCATGGGTTACTTTAAACATACAGACCTGAAAAAAATACTTGATTAGGTCTATACAAATACACTGACAGTATATAAGGCGCATACACCTGTGCACCTCGGACTATCAGATCATATCCCTCTCATTCTGATCCCAATGTATACACTGTGGGTGCGCATTGAAAGAACTGCAGTCAAAACAGCGCAAGACTATTTTGATCAAAGAAACTGGGAATTGTTTGCAGGTGAGAGTTATGTGGAAAACTGTGTCTGTTCAGTTTAGGGGTACATAGAGTTTTGTACTGAAAAAAATACAACAAAAAGAACAATAAATCTATTTCCTCATTGAAAAGCCATGGTTGAACAGTAATTTTAGGGCTCTACTTAAAAAAAGGCATGCAGCCTTCAGGACAGGGGACAGACGAACCTACAGCACAGGAGAAACTCCAGAGAAGCATCAGGGAAGCAAAGCAAACCATAGAAAATGACAATCCCAGCGGTATGTCGAAGAGCTTTAAGGTACTGGTGGACTACAAGACCATCAGAATGCTGCCAGATGATGACGATGCTACACTGCTTGATATCTTGAACAGGTTCTTTCCCTGTTTTGACACCAGGAGAGGAGGGGAATGACTGGTCATTTAGCCAAGTAGACAATACACACTTGTCCTTCAACAGCATCAGATGAGGACTGTGTTAAAAGGCATCAACATCCACAAAGCAACTGGTCAAATATCCTTGGACAAGATATTAACCCTAAGTTGCTCTCCAGTGTGTGTGAATGTTAAATAGAAAGCACTCGTGTAGAAAGAGCATAGAAAAAAGTGCTCATGTGTAGTGAGCATGAGCATATAGTGAGGTTGGGGAGTAGCCAACTAAGTGGTGTAAGGAAAATGATCTAATCTTGAACAAATCAAAATCAAGGGGATTGACTTCAGGAGGTCGAGGGTCAAGAAACTACATCTCTGGTGAAATAGTGGCCATTGTGGAGAACCGTAAGTAGCTGGGAGTCACCTTCTCCACACAGCTGACTTGGTTTACAAGAGAATCTTCTTTCCTAGAAAGTTGAAGGAGGCCAGAAGCTCGTGCTGAAGTTCTACGGGAGTATATACTGATGACTCATGCAACAGTGTGGTATGCCAGCTGTTCTGCTGGTGAAACGAAAGAGCTGCACAGAGTGGTGCAGACAGCAAAGTGCATTACTGGGATGGAGTCAAGGAGGCTGACGGTATCAGCAAAGACAGTACACTCCTGGGATATTCTCAGTTTGAACCGCTTCCATCTGGCAAACAGTTCATTGTTTCCATCTAGAGTGGTAGCTTCCACTACACTACCACTGTAAAGATGGCACAGAAATACTCAGACATTTCAGTACAAACAAAACATAATTGGCTCGACACAACCTTATACAGTCGTGTATAATGCTGCTATTTTACTTCTCTGTTGATTCTGCTTAAGTTTGCTACTAACTTTATTTTTATCTCTTAAATTTAAATAAGTTTAAGTTGTTTTGGTTTTTTACTTGTATTGTTTTGTCCTAAGAGAGAAAGCCAAACCAAATTGAATTGTACTATGTATAATTAAATTGAAATCATTCATGTATTTGATCATTGGTAATCTGTAATAATTGTTTTTCATTCGTCGTCTCTTTTCATGTGTAGCTGCATAGGCTGACCTGGTGGTCCAGACATAGTCTTGAACGGCGGATGGATCTCTCAAGTCTTCAGATCACCTCTGACCAAGTGGACTCTAACCTCAGCTCAGAGTCTGACCGATTGCAAGAATCCACTTGGAAGAAAGTTGTTCTGTGGCTTTGTGGTTTGTCTAGTTCACGCTCCGAGTCGGCAGCTCCAGTGATTCAAAGCAGTGAACGAAACTTCCTCCAGGAGAAGTCACTCTGGAGAATAGTCTGCGATGTTAACGCCCTGCTACTGCTGGTTGTTAACGTGTTTCTCTGGGGATACTTTGCTTAATGTGGTCATGAAATCTTGAACATGTTGTTGTTTTTCTTACTTCTTACTCTTCTTAATAACTTTACTTTTCTAAACTATTCAGGAAAGAAGTGGGACAGAAAAAGGATTCTCAGATATGAAACAATGAACTAATTATTCTCTATTGTATACTGTATACAGGCGAGAGAGATAAGATTGACATCCAGTTAGCTCATTAACTGCCTTTGTTAGCAAACAATGTACAGCTCAATCTGCTCAACTTGAAAAAATAAAATAGCCCTTTATTGTGATTGTTCATGTACAGCAAAATTATGACATGAGTACAAGTGCATCTGACAGGTACAGTTAGGAAGTAGTGCAAAGGACTTGGTCTGAGTATAGAGTCTGTATGTGAGTGTAGGTTTTTTGCCACTGTTCTGGTAGACGTTGATCTTGGTTTCATCTGTCCAAAGAATGTTTTTCTCGAACTGGCTTTTTTTTTTAGATTTGTTGTTGTTGTTTCTTTTTAGCAAAGTCCAGTCTCGCCTTTCTATTCTTGAGGTTTATGAATGGCTTGCACCTTGCAGTGAACATTCTGTATTAATTTTCAGTCTTCTTCTTTTATATTCTCATTTATCCAGTATATCTAACATGCCTTTTATGCACTTCTGGACTTTTTCTGCTCTTCTGTTAAAACTATCTCAGCCATGCCACTCTAACTTTGTCCTTCAAACAAATGTAATCCAGTCTCCACCCTGAACTGACCTGAAACCCACCGGTCACTCCTACTGCACACCTCACCAGTGTTTCACTGTTCTCATACATGTTCTGCACTAGTCTTTCTCTATATCCACAATGACACTGGCTGTCTTTCGTCCAGTTTTCCTCCCCTCACAACATGGTGATGGCCGTCCATCCATGAGACTAGTTCTGTTGGAGGTTTCTTCCTGTTAAAAGGGATTTTTTTCTTCCAACTGTTGCCAAAACACTTGCTTATAAGGGGGTTATAGGATTGTTAGGGTTTTTCTATTTTCTTTGTATTATTGTAAGGTGTTTACCTTACGATATAAAGCCCCTTGAGGAAACTGTTGTTGTGATTTGGCACTATATAAATAAAACTGAATTGAACTCCCTTTGTCTCCATTTGTCTGCAACCTCAGCAGATCAAAGGGAAATTAATTTGATCGCTGGTGTGTTCTGTGTTCTCACAGCTACAGTTAAACTCTCAAGATCAGAAATAAGTACAAACATTTCATATATTTTCTAAATAAACAAATTATTACATGCACATTCCTGTGACAACGCAACAGTTTGCTTCACTTAAAAGTAAGGCAAACTGTTGCATTCCTTTTGCAGTGCAGAGTTAAGCTGCACATATAAAATGCATACCCCCAGCAGAGAATCTATATTGTGCCATTATCACCAGCAGGAGGTGACACTAGTGTTAGGTCTCTGAAGTGGAATCTGTTCACAGAGCCAGCAATAAACAAAGGTAGAATTTACATCGTGAAAGACCACATATTAAATGTCCATTCTCAATAATTGTTTATTTATTAAAACACAAGCAAGTGGAAAGAAAGTACAACTATAGACCACGTTACATTGCTTGGAGCCAGGCCCAGGGGAGGGGCTTGTCAACAAGTGCCTGGTGGTCAGGCTAGCCTGTGCAGCCTGGCCGGGCTCAGTCACATCTTAACATAACATATTAATGTAATATGCCTGTCTTACAGAAGGTGCACACCTCTTTTTTATTACAGAAGGCTGTGATGACTAACTGAAACCAGACAAAAAAATTTATCTATACAGTAACGTGCATCACAGCTTGTAAATCATAGCACATTTTCCATAAATGCAAAAATGTGAAGAAATAACTGCCTTCTTGTCTGGTTATCAACCTTTATTTTTTCTGTTTAAAACAAATGGAAAAACTCAACAACACATAAATATCCATATTTACAGCATCTGTGGTAGTGTAACACAGCCTTCTGCATTCTTTCTTCTATACTACACCCATCTGGTCCTCATGAGAGCGCTGGTGGAAGACAAAGGACACAGCAGCATCCCAAGACGCTTTCAGCACTTGGTCCCTCAGGCCCTTCTTGTCAGAACAGTGGTTCCAATGGGAGAGGTCACTGTTACAGTCAGCATCATTGTCAGGTTGTCTTGTTTCTCTGCCATTCACACAGCGGCGACAGCGAAACCTAATACAGGAGGGGAAAGAGAGGCTGATTAAGAGCGTGCCATACATTATGATCCATAGTGTGAGATTATTTTTCTATCATAAGTTGCGCAGAGAAAAGACATAACTGTGAGAAAATAATTTCATTTCAGCGGAGCAATTAAATTTCTCACGTGTGAAGAACTTAGCAGCAATGAACACAGTGTCTGCTTTGTGCAGCTACAGTTTCCCCCCCTCGCAGCTACAAGTGATAAATCAGTACAGACCGAGAAACTGTAGCCGTGGCCGCAAAGCACACACTCCTGCAGGTGCGACAGCTTCTTTGTGTGGCTTTTGAGTTTTACACGCGAGGGTCGTTAAATTTAAGCACAAAGAATTTAATTGTGCTGTTGAAATTAAATTCTTTTCTTGGATTATGTTTTTTTCTTGAATGCAACTTATGATAGAAAAATAATTCCATACATAGCATAATAATGGCTTCAAACCATTACTATCCACGTCAACCTAGCAATAAAAATGCCATAACTAACAACTTCGAATCACTTTTCACGACAGTGTCAAACCCTCTCAGTTTTGCTCAAATAACTATTAATCTCGAAAACTCACATTAACCTCACTTGGTGTCAGTTCTTGTGCGAAAGCCCATAAAACCTAAAAGCACATGATAGGCTGCCCAGAACATGATAGATGCAAAGATCTAACTGCAGCTGCAATGAGCTCTCAACTCAGAGAAGAACACATAACCTTTTACAGCTACGTCACTTGTGCCAAGAAAATTTCTACAAGATATTTGGGCTTTAATTTTAATTTACCATTTCTAGAGTAAATTAAGTTCTCTGGACAATTAGTAGACTGAACAGCACAGACAACGTGTGTGAGTAACGTGTTGTACTTGTCGTGTGTGTCACTAGTGGTCTCTTCGTTGAGAGTGAAGAGTTCTCGGAGTTCGCCCAGAGAGAAGTGACGCTCCACATCCTGCTCTTCATCCACCACACAGCTGCTCAGGGCTTTTTTATGGGCCTGCCTTTGCAGGATCTTCTCTTCAATTGTTCCCGTCTGTCGGGAAACAAGCACAAGTCAAAACTGGTAAATCTGTAACCAGCTCAGTGTAGATTTCAAAAGTAACCTGCTGTACTAAAACACTGAATGTGAGGTCCTAAACACTGTTGAAAATGCACTGAACTGACAGAGAGAAGTCGGTAGATGTAGCAGGTCTTCTTCTGACCATCTCTCCACACCCGAGCCATTGCTTGCTCGTCATTCGCTGGGTTCCAGTCGGGATCAAACATCACCAAGCGGTTAGCACCAATCAGATTGAGGCCACATCCACCAGCCTTGCTACTCAGCATGAAGATGAACTCTGGGTTCTGAGAAAAAGATGTCTTCAGACGCTGTTCAGAAGTCTTTCAAAGCTCTAAATATTGCTTCAAACTGATTTTCCAACTCACCGATGGGCTATTGAACTTTTCCACAATCTTGGCTCTTTTCTTGATGGACATTGTGCCATCCAGCCGAACATAGAGGTATCTGACAAAGACACAAAGGAGGAGGAATTAAAATCATTTAAATAGCGCACTTAAAATAGTGATTTCTGCAAATATACCTTCTAGATCTGCAGAGCTTTTCAAAGAGATCCAGAGTCTGTGTGTAGTTGGAGACAAGCACCACTTTGTCTCTTGTTGTGGTCTTTGTCATTGCCAGAATGTAGTCGAGAACCAGCATTTTCCCTGAAATAAACAAAGCAATAAATAGAGAGAGGAGAGGCTGCATGACTTTAAAATAGCACCACCCTTTAGACACATTAGGCACATTTACAGAAAATTAGTCTTAACAAAAGAAGGCAATAAAAAAGTTAATTCTTATAAAACAATATTTTCTTTAATATTATGTAAATGTAAACATTAGACAAGCTATTAAATTGTGAAAACAACCCTGTTCACATTTTTACTTAGCTTATCTATCTGACCTAATGTTCTGTTTACATTCTACTAATCTAATGCTAATCTTCTTCCAACTAGTAAGTGTGGATGACCTGGAAGACCATCAGAGGAGCTGCACCACGATATGCTGTGCACGTTCTTACCAGAGAGCTGAGGTTCAACATCTTTGGTGGAGTAGTTTGGAGGGAAAAGTTCTAATGCCCCTTCAAATCCCTCCTCCCGTTCCACACACTTCTCATAAATAAGAGCTGGATCTGAGAAAGATGGCACTCATTTGTATTTTTTCCAAGCAGAAGATAATTCTAGATGTAAGACGAGAATCTTGTTTTCTATTAATAGTTTACATTTTAGCTCAATTATGAGAGGACAATTTTTCTGATGATCACTGTAGTGTTCACAAATGCAACATTTTGTGTTACATTTTTCTCACTTACGATTGCACAGTTTCTTGAGTGATGTGATGGAAGACAGGGAGGAGACACTTATTTTGCCCTTTTGTAATGTCTCAATGGGTTTGGCCTGCTTTAGAAAGTGTTTATAGAGCTCTGTCTGTAGAGGGGTCAGCCTGCAAGGAATCACAAAGAGACACAAATTCAAATCAAATTCCATGTAAATTAAATCCTGTTTACATTTTTGTTTTGGGACACTCCATACTCCCAAAACACCTCCCACAGGACACCCCGAGGGCCACGTTCGAATGCCTTCTCCAAGCCTACAAGACAAATGTAGACTGGTTGGGCAAACTCCCATGCTCCCTCGAGCATCCTCGAGTGGGTAAAGACCTGGTCCAGTCTTCCATGATCGGGACAAAAACTGCTCGAGTAAACCTCAAGTAAGGGATATATCAAAAGTATCATAATTTATCAGAAAAATAAATAAATTATGGTAGCCCCAATACTACCCCTCAGCCTCCTTGCAGGAGAATTTTCCTCTGTACGTTTCCTCTGAAAAGTCCCGGTTCTAGACAATACTGCTAATTGTAACCAATGTGTTAATTAGAGCATGCAAGAACATAAAAATATGTCCTTCCAACACCATAAGAAAATGACACATGAGCTATTTTACGAGGCTTTCACTCTAGCGATTCTGCTAGCTAAGTTTTAGACAGATGTTGATAATTTTTTATTGCTAAAACTAAGCAAGCTTTATAATCACTTAAAAATTTTGCAACAGCAACAAATGCAGTGTAAAATGTAAAAAACACTGGTGGCTGGCAGTGCTACACAGCCTCCTTGGAGAGGATATTATGCACCTATAATAGCAGATGCAGTTATTTCTCTAAGGTCTACTTAAACAAATCAACGAGCCTTATTTGTAACTGGTAACAAATAATGAAAGAAATGGTACGCTTTAATCTATGCACTAAGTCAGTCTGTTGAACCTCAGTATCATTCTCACTACAAACTGTAGCAATACTGACAGATCATTCCACGTCAGGTTTACACAAAATAAAACAATTATAAATGAAACAATAAGCATGTAATATCTTTTAACACTTATATCAAATTGTACCCTGGCCTTAAAATCCATACAGTTACAGCAATCTGACAGCATAAGGTTTAATTTAATCATTATAAAAACTCACTGTAAAACAATAGTTATTGAGAAAATGCTTTGAATATCATTTTGTCAAAAGACTGAAACAATGATGCTGGTATATTATATCGTGCCACTGATTAAAAAACAAACAAAAACAAATTGTATCAAAGTGTCCCAGACGCTCCGCAGATGCAGCTTTGCTATTGGTATGAGAAACCTATATGATATCCTTCCTGAGTACTACATATATGGCATGGGTTTTTTCATTTATTAATTTTTAACTTAAATTTTTTTTTAAATCCTACAATACTGCTTTCTTGAGCTATTGTGTTTTCAAAACTTGGCTCTGATACGAGATTTTTAGTAGATGCATGTATGGTTTCAATTTGAAAACCCTCATTTTCATCTTAGGTGATTTATCGTCTTTCACAAGATTTTCAGACAACTTGAACAATAACCTTGAGGTCAAAGTCACCAAGATTTTAACTTTGAGATTTTTAATAGATCTGGAAAAAAAAAAAAAAAAAAAAAAAAAAAAAAAAAAAAACCTGCGTCACCTCGTTCTCAAGTTATTGTGTTCACAAAGTTGGGTGTCCATGGTGCCCAGCACCCACCCAGCCAGCAGAGTGAGGACAATTTATAAAAATTAAAATATTAAAGAAGTTATCTCTGCTTAAAAAAAAAGAGGGTTCTTCATGTTGAGCACCAATCTACCTACCTGCAGCACACAATCTGCTCAATTTTCATAGGAAGATACTTGGACAAGATATCAGATGTCCTCCTTATCAAACACCTGTTGATACAGAATATGGTCATTACAACCGAAGCAGAATAAAAGAGAGTTCAGTTTGTTGAAGACATTCGTCTAAACGCAAAACATATAAATAAATATTTATTTTTAGGATGCTTATGTTTACTTGACTCTGTCTAACAAAGACAAAACAAAGGAGCAGGAATTAATATAATTTAATTAACACAATTAAAATAGTTGTTTCTCCAAATGTATCAGAGATTATGCTGCATAATCTCATTCTAAATCTAATCTATGAAAATCAGATAATGAAACAAAAACATGCTGCATTCAATTACAAAATTATATCTTAAAAGAAATCAAAATAAAAGCTAAAAGCCTAGAAATTAACAGGAACAGGTCATAAGATTAAATAAAGTTTCATCCCCTCTGTGTGTGTCCCAAGGATCCCAGGGGCTATGTTGTCTGGGGGGAGGGGGAGCCATTCAGAACCCCCTGTGCTGCTTTTTGAACAAAATGAAACAAGTGTGGACATTTCTGCAAGACAATGATGCCAAACATGCAGCCGAGGAAACTTTCAACTGGTTTCAGAGCTGCTACAATTACCCAGCCAATCACCTGACCTGAATCGAAATGAAAATCTGTGCGAAGAACTAAAGCTCAGAGTTCATAGAAGTGGCCCACAGAGCCTTCACAACCTGAGAAATGCATGCAACTAGGTTCTCCATACAGGAAATGTTGAAGCTGTCATTGCCAACAAAGGCTTTTGTATGAAGTATGAAATCAATTTCAGTAAGTGTGAAATACTTTTTTCCTGTATCATTTCTCATTATTACACATAACTTAATTTATGAACAGCTATGGGTTCTTTACATGAGTGGATTGTTACCGACATCAGGTGAGAATTTTGTGTCAATAGCACTCTTGAAAATATATTTACTTAGAAAATAGCACCAGCACCTGCCTGAAGGCAGTTTATATTATAAGGTAAAGTACTTTAGTGTTCTGTTGCATGAACTTACCTGTTGACTATGCTGATTAGCTCCTTCAGTTTTTCTTCCCCACTCAGTCTTTCTTTATCACTGGCATCTGCATCCCGTCCCTTAAGGATGGGAAGTTCGAATCGCTTTTTAAATTCCTGGGATGTGCCTGCAATCCAGATGAAACGTTAAACAAATCTGATCAGAAAAGAGCTTTTTACCTATTTCTGTATTTGTAATGCTGCTTACCAAGAATACCAGCATTAACAAAGTGGACCAGGCTGAAGTACTCCAGAAGGTCGTTCTGTATGGGTGTGCCTGATATCAGCACTCTCCTCTGGGCACTCATGGTGTTCAGGGCCTGATATGTCTGGTTATCAGAGTTCTTAAGCCGATGGCCCTGAAGAATACAATAGTACTGTTACATCCTAACTTCGAGAGTTCTTGATAGCTCTGAATTGTATGGATAAAGTGAAATACTTCGTCACAGATGATAAGTCCAACTTTTCCCCTGTGCAGAACCTCAGCGTGCAGTCGAAATGTCTCATATGAAATGATGAGGATGGGTGTGTGTGCTCTCAAGCTGCGCTGCGAAATGAAACTCTCTGAAAGAACAGAAAACAAACAAATGACCCTTTAGGGAAGCTCATCTAACAAACTTCTTACTATTTAAACAATATTAGCAATAGCTCTCAAGTAAAACCATCTTCTCTTAAACTTAAGTCTGCTTGGGCAACAATTTCAATCATGTACACTGGGGCGATCGTGGATCAAGAGTTAGGAGTTCGCCTTGTAATCGGAAGGTTGCCGGTTCGAGCCCCGGCTTGGACAGTCTCGGTCGTTGTGTCCTTGGGCAAGACACTTCACCCGTTGCCTACTGGTGGTGGTCAGAGGGCCCGGTGGCGCCAGTGTCCGGCAGCCTCGCCTCTGTCAGTGCGCCCCAGGGTGGCTGTGGCTACAATGTAGCTTACCATCACCAGTGTGTGAATGGGTGGATGACTGGATATGTAAAGCGCTTTGGGGTCCTTAGGGACTAGTAAAGCGCTATATAAATACAGGCCATTTTACCATTTTACCATTTTACACTCTATGACAATGTTTAGAATATTTTTATTCTACTGAAAAAAAACTTTTCACTGACAATCACTGAAAGGTCTTCCTTAAGCTAGCAAAAGATATAATGCTGAGATCAAAGATTATTATACTCAGACAATCTGGGGATACACTTCTTTTTGTTTTTTCTTGGCCAGCTGACCAATCAGAGACTAAGCTTTTTAACAGGGCGGGCTCAAAGAGACAGGAGCTAAGACTATAACTTTGGTCCATTACAAGGCTTTTCCAACAACCTTTCTGTGGATATTTATAATGAGAGAGAAATTAAAGTTAGATACCTAGTTGTCTATTAATGCCTTCCTTTGATCCTCCATCAATGGCCAATGGTGTGATACGTGTTCCCAGCCACTTTCTGACTTCATTATACCAGTTATGAACCAAGCTTGAAGGTGACACCACAATGGCCTTGTCTATCTCTGGCTTAGTATCAGGGCTTTGGCGTAGCAGGGTCCACATGAGGGTGATGCACTGCAAGGTCTTTCCCAACCCCATCTCATCAGCCATGATGCAGCCATAAGATCCTGGTATGCGTCGGCCCGTCACACACTCCCACATGAACTTTACACCCTTAAGAAATGAAAGACATTCAATGTGAATTTCAAAGAAAAAAAAAAACATCACTTAAGGTGAACTACACTGCTTTTTTGGAGCTGAGTCACACTTCACTCTCTTCTTACTAGTTGGCATAAGATATCAAAGTTTCAGAAGCAGCTTGCAAACTACTTTTGGAGGACTGTAACAAGCTGAATTTGTGGCTAGCTGAGCCATGAGGTAAAATACAATGTTAAATTAAACCGTGACAACATCCAAAACCGTTGAAGACATTAAGAATAACTAACTGTGCACAGGCACAAATCTGTGATTCATTAACATTTTCATTCATATTTTACAAACAAATTTAGCAATGCCTCTAAACATTACCCAAGACTTGGCAGTCTTGGGTAATTTAAACAGAAGTATTTAAAGACAAGAAGTTTTACGTTACAGTTTTTTAATATTCTTGGTTAAACTAACATTTATTCTCTTATAATAATTTATAAGATGATTTGTTTTTGTAAATCTAGAGTCAAGCATGAAACATTCCACAGTATATGTTTAATACTATGATACTGTTGTATGATATGTGCAATACAGTAGCATAGAGTAGTTTATGTGTAAAGATATCTTGTGTTTACCTGTCTCTGATGGGGTCTGAGCACTTTGCCTAACACTGGATCCACAACCACATGAACGGGTAGTTTTTCTCTGAAAAGAGCAAAGATAGCTTGTGTCACACAAGTATTTTTTAAATCACAAACATGAACAGCACTCTGACAAGAAAGTATTGAGTAAAAGATGATGTATTGAAGAAGGAGTTGTGTTTTTGACCTACTTGTCAGCTTTGATCAGGTCATGGGCACTCAGAGCTGGAGGCTCGTAAAGAATCAGAGCATCTTCGGCAAAAGGATCATGGAGTGGTCTTCTCACTCCTGCACGCTTTAAACCAAGTGCCCTGATTCCCAGTGATCCTGTAGGTATTTCATTAACACAGCAGTGAAGTAATATGCCTGCTGTACTAAAATTAAAAGAGCCATGGTGAGAGAAAAATGTTACCTGCATAATTTGGAATAGGAATTTTAAACGGTTTGGACAGGATACTTTGAATAAATGCCTCCTGCAGAAAAGATTTTTAACAGGTAAGCCTCGTTAAATCATTAAACTTTATTCACACACAAAATCTATACAAAGATATTTATCTGACAGCTTTAAACAATGCTTACATGTTTTTCACCATCCATACATGCAGGACGGTTGTTGATCTGCGTCAGAGGCTTTCTATGGATAGAAATGTGGTTTTCTCTCATTTCATTATCGCCTTTTCTTCTTTTCTCCTGCATAAAAAATATAAATAAATAATGAAAATGTTTTTTAAATATCTGTAAATGGCATACACCATAAATTAGGCCCCTCACTTTCTGCCATGGCTCTTTAAAAAAAACAAACAAAAACAAAATTCAGCAGGTTATCCACTGCTCTAATTTTCTACTAAAATATATATATATATATATATATATCTTGAATCCCTGTTCATATACTGACATTTCTGAATGTTTGTTTTGTAATTCATAACTCCTGAAAAAGTAAGCACATTACATTTGTGTGTGTGTCTTTTAAAAACAAAAACACTAATGAGGAAGCTGTTAACAGTCTTTTAATAACATACACAAGTGGCAAAAAAATGATGGCTGGCTAGATGTGTATAACTCATATTTCTATAATTAAACATAAAATTACTGTCGCATCTTTACCTTACAATATTAAGCGTCTTGAGGCGACTGTTGTTGTGATTTGGCGCTACAGTGGTCCCTCGTTTATCGCAGGAGTTACGTTCTAAAAATAAGCCGCGATAGGAAATAGCCAACTTTATATTTTACAATCATTATAGATGTTTCAAGGCTGTAAAACCCCTCACTACACTCTTTATACACTTTTCTCAGACAGGCACGAACATTTTCAGATTTTCCTCTCCTGTTTAAACACTCTCAAAGTCCAAACCTTCGTAGAAAAATAAGTCCAGTATTATAGAATGAAACCAAAGGCACCCACAGGTGCATTTGATGGTGCAAAATTTATGGTTGACATTGTTGTGTTTTGGGGGGAGAACTTACAAACATACACACAGCAGGGGCATAATTTCCAGGGGGGTTATGACCCCCCCAGTAATCAGACGCTATCAATATAATCCCCCCAATAAAATTATGAATTATCTTGCATAAATAGGCTGTTGATTTTCTTTACTCATTTCAATTATTACCAGCAAAATAGTTGCATGTTTAATCATCTGGAAATTTACCCAGATTTATTTATTTATTTTGACAGAGATCTTGACACCCCCAATGTTCAGCACAAAGTTAGGCCCATGAACATACAGTACAGCACTTCAGAGTCACACTGCTAGCGAATGTAAATTTGACGTGCTGGACGCATTCTGTGCCGTGCAGGAGATGCGGTACGGAGGAGATTGATTGACAATGGTCTACAGCCAATCAGGTCGCAGAACACGATGTGCTATAAAAAACAAAAAACAAACATGTAAAATTGCACAAAAAAATCCGCGAAACAGTGAGGCCGCGAAAGCTGAACCGCGTTATAGCGATGGACCACTGTATACAAATGAACCTGAATTGAATTGAAAGTTTTAATAGGAAAACCCTTAATCTAAGAAATCAACTTGGGATGTAACACCTAAAATTTAAAACATCCTATTCTCCTAGGATGCCTAAAGGCTAAAGTGCACGCTTACTTTCCTATTTGAAACGATGTCTAAAGGCAGGTTTAAAAAGGTGTGACACAGGTCAAGAAGCACTCCAACATTAACACCTTAGCTCCAGATATACAGCAGCGGTCCTGTACTTACAGGTTTATGTGTCCACTCATCTTCACAGTAGTCTCCCTCCTGCTTGCGTTTGGCAATCTGACTGGGAGCGAGACTCCTCCGCTGGGACGGAGGTTCATATATTGGCATTACAATTTCTTAATCAACACCCTAATGTAGTGTGTAGGCCAAATGAAATAACTACGAATACGGCTTATTACTTACCATTTCCACGTCTATTCTATGTGGCTGTAGTAATGCTGAGACGTCTCGCCTCACCGTGTTGCTAGCGTTTGTTCGTAGTTACCGCTGTCTGCTTCTTGTCTGTGCCGGTGTACTCCTCCGGTACTATAAACACTCGTTTAACAAATACATGTTCCCAGCGTTAACGTGAAACGCACTACTAGGTGTATATAGTTAATAGCAAAATCACGATAACGTCAGTATACATAAAGTATACGGCGCACTTTCCTCCTCGTTTCAACTTGGCGCTAATTGTTGTACAACACTACGGAAAGCCGGAAGGACAACAAACTGTTGTAGGCTCGATCTTTATTCGTCCTGTTCAATGAAGCAGAGTACCTGTTGAGTTCACTCTGTTATTAGTGACATTTCTTTATTTGAAATTATAAAGTGAACAGTCAGTCATTCCAGTTCAGTTTGTACAGTAGACATACCAGGCAAATAAGAGTAACAATTAGCAGTACAAATAAAATATGAAGGGTAAATAAGAACGGGGGAGCGATATGAGAGACTTCATAATAGCTTTGTACTTGAAAATTGTATCTGTGACAGCTAATTTGTTGCTGTTATTGGTGACATTGCAAACACCCTTCAGTAACCATTCCGTCATTGACAGGAAGCTCAGTCATGCTTTTCAGTCTTGAAATTGAGCAAAAAGTAACAAAAAGTAATATCAATGACACCATGGCACTTTGTAACAAAAGGTGTGGTTGATTGTCCCGATGAAAAGGTTTTTTTCCCCCAATTTTTTAAAACGTGTTGATAGATCAATAAGTTTAGAAATTAACACCACATAATGTTGATTTATTTAGACTATGAATATAAACCAATGACTATTTTGAATTATTCAATTACTCAGCCAACCTTTTTGCCCGTAACCAAACTGCAGGGGGTGCAACAGGGCCTCTATGATGTCTTTAAAGTAGCTTAACACCAGGAAAAACTGTGACATCAGAATATCACTCTTTTTATCTTAGGATAATTGTAAGAGCATGTTCTCTTCTCAGGAGAAATTGCCGCCGGCGTCAATGAGGTTGTTTTGCGAGTGTCTCCTGTCACAGATCTTCAAAGAAATCACCCCAGCCCTCACTCCAAACAGCTGATAAGAGTTACACACCCGCCCACATCTATAACATTCAATTTTATTTTGTTTATACAACGCCAAATCACACCAAAAGTCGCCTCTATTCGCTTTATACTGTAAGGCAGACCCTACAATATTAGCCACATGTATACATGTGTTAACATTTATTAGAACATATATATAATGTATTAGACCATTAACAATGGTCTTTGAAAACCTGGAGAGAACTTTAAAAAAAATTACAGTAGTTGAAAGTCTGGCCTCTCTTATGCAAAATTTAGAGAAATGATGGATGAATGATGACTCAAGACTTTTAAGTTTAAAGAAATTTAGAGGATTAATCTATTACAGAAAAAATGTAGGTCATGCTCATAATTCTAACAGAAGTCTGAACAACTAACAATCCATCAAACAAGAACAAGAAACTAAATGAAAAGGTAAGGGTTTTTTGGGTTGTTTTTTTGGGGGGGGGGGGGGGGGGGGTGTCTTTAGCCATCAGAATTGTTGGGAACATATTGGTCCATTAGATTGACCTTTGTTATTTTATTTTATTTTATTTTATTACAGACTGCACAGACATGACTGGGGGAGAGGAGAGAAAGAAAGAAAGAAAGAAAGAAAGAAAGAAAGAAAGAAAGAAAGAAAGAAAGAAAGAAAGAAAGAAAGAAAGAAAGAAAGAAAGAAAGAAAGAAAGGGAAAGAAAAACAAAAGGGAAGAGGGACAGTGCGAGACAACACTTAAAAAAAAGAAAAAAAATCACCTGGACCACCTGTTGAGAGAAAAAAAGAGGAAACAAGCAAAAAGAGAGCAATACAATGCAGTGATGTGCCCGTGGGCTCTGCCAGTAGGCAGCCATGCCAGAGTGGACCGAGCACCAGGCCCAGAGGCCCGAGGTCCGAGGGCCCCCCCAGCCCCCAGAAGACTTCCGACTGAGCCACGGGCACCCAGCCCCGCCAAGCAGCCACCGGGAGTGAGCCTGTACATACCTGAGCACCCAGCCCCAGGCATCGAGAACAAGCAAAGCACCAACGCCTGAGGGCATCAGCCACCAGCAGGGAGTGTGGTGGGGTAGATAGGCCCCCATACCTGGGAGGGCCTGAGATGTTCCCAGAGAGGCGAGTCTCGAACTGGGAAGAGTTTCATCCATCTATTTTACGTTTTTACATTTTAACAGCTGAAAATATTTAAGAATGAAAGCTATCAAAAGAATGTAAAATCCAACGTATCCATAAAAATCCTGACTTTTTTTACCCTAATGACAAATATTGCCATCTTCTCACAAACAGATGTAAAAATATTATATAATAATACTTTTTTTTCTTCATTTAAAATCACACAGTCTTTTAAAAAACACTTCAGCCTGAGGTCCAATCAAGTAACAAGGATTAAAACTTACAAACAGAACAGCTTATAAACTACAAACTAAAGGTTCTTAATGCTGTAACAAGTAGAGGAAATTATACAAACAAACTTTTGTATTCTAATCTCCTAAATGTTTGTTATTGTTGTTGTTGTTTAATAATAATCAGCTCATGAATAAATGCCACTACTTTGAGTCTGTATAATTCAATTACCGAGCAATTTTCATTTTAATTCAAATCATTTAATTACTGAGCCTTCACTTCCATTCAGTGAGCTTTGAACATGTCTTTGGTCCACCTGTTGTTCTTTACGATACTAACCACCAGTTTTGGACTTTGACTTCAGTTCACAGCAGCCGCTGTTGGCAACCATCATCTCATCACCCGTCAGCTTTAGAAAAGGATCCCTAACCATCAAACGTGATTCCCTGTCAGCAAGCTCGGTGATGGCAGGAATGAAGAGCCGATAATGATATTTGATGATTTGAAAATCAGATTTTATATAAAGGATTATATGTATTTATGGCAAATAATATGAGTGTGAAATTTAAAAATAAACTTGACTATCATATTATTACAAGGTTGTTATTGTGGATGTCCAAACATCTCTCTTGCCAACATGAAAGTTGCAGAGAGCCCTCTAGTGGAAAAATTATGCAAGATCAACATGTTATAAATGCTCATACCAATAGATCGGCAAATGGCTAATAGAAGCCTCGACCTTGCCCTATTTACTTCACAGTTTTTAAGATTGTGGCTTTGTTTTTGTAAATTAATAATGTTGAGGTTTCTCTCTTCATATTTCACTGAAGTGCATAAATGAATACTAAGAAAATATTTTTTAATATTAAGTTTCAAGTTAATGTCTCCTTTTCCTAACCCTCTCTCAGCAGAGCTCCCCATGGACAAACTGACAGCTGAACTCCAGACAGATCTGCACTTCATGATACTTTTGCTGAAACAGTCTCCATATTTCATCTCCCTTCATGTGGCTGAGATAAGTTACCCACAGGCTTCTCTCAAAGCTGGTTTCTCACCACTTTGTCAGGTAATTTGGCAAACAACATGACAGTTCACAAGTTTGAATGAGCAGTTTGAAATTACACTGAAAATAACAAAATGTTCTCCTCTATGTGAGGAAAGTGTTTGCTGAACAAAACTGCTTTAAGCATTCAAAGGACATTTTGTTCCTTGCTCATGTAGATTGGATTTCTAGATAATTAAAGACCCAAACTTGTAATGAACTAATTGTACTTACATGTACTGTGTTTATTTACACAAATAACTTTTCCTCCCTTGCCATAAGATGTAAGAAACAACTTTGAGCCACATTCAATGTATTTATCCCAAAAAGTTGATTGTGTTTGTCTGGACGTAGTGTTTTCAGTGAGAGAAACATTTTGTCACTCATCCAAGTCACTTCTTCAGTCTCAGCTACTGCAGGTTTCCCCAACCTTATGAAAAGTACTTTTGCACAGTAACTGAAACTAGCACCACTGACAAACACGGGCTGTGATGTCAGTTTCTTCATTATTATTATGCAAATTGTCATGGCAATTGATCAACAACCATTGATCAGTGGTCATCATGAGCATTATTCAAAGAGAGTTGGGGAACGCCTGCAATAACAACATCATAAGATGGTGACAGATGTACCCTTAGGCCCCCTCATTGATTCAGAGAGGGTCTTTCCCTTTTCATGTAAATGGCCTCCTTGACTCTGCACTCAGACCAGCGTTCCTCCCTGTCCAGGATGTTACATCCTCATCATTGAAAGAGTGTCCACTGGCCTGTTGGTGTGAATAGACTGAAGAGTCCTGGCCTGACGAGGTAGCTCTTCTGTGTTGTGGCATCTCCTTCGCCAGAGGTTGTTTGGTTTCCCCAACATATAAATCATGGCACTCAACAACGTGCACTATATTACTCTGTTTGTATCAGGGGACAGCATGTTTTGGGGGGTTTAAAAACCACAGAGAAAATGCATCTCAACTGTTTCAATACTTCTGACATATATGGGATCACTAAGGGTTTTCGCTTTTGCAGCAGTTGTCCTTCTCTCCTGGATTGGCTGGGGCTTTCTTTAGGTGCCTTCCCAGCTTTGACAAATGTCCAGCTGGGATAACCACATTTACTCAGGGCCTTCTTTATAAGGTTGGGGAAACCTGCAGTCAGCTGAGACAGAAGAGTTCCTAGGATGAGTGACGAAACATTTTCCCCACTGAAAACGCTACGTCCAGATGAACAGAATCAACCTTTTGGAATCTTTAAGAACTTTAATCAGATGTAAAAAGTCATACACAAGTTGTACCTTTACTATAAAAAACAAAAAACAAAAAAGGCAATGTTGACAAACTGAACTTTAATTGCAGGATAGTTCTAGGATATTTTACAGGATATTTTATGTAACCAATTTTATCAAGGGCAATTTATTTAATTTTAAAGAAAAGGAAAAATTGTAAAAACAAAAAACAAACAAACAAAAAAAACCCCAAAAAAACCAAACAAACACAAAAAACCCTGAAACGATCAATTCTAAACTGCTGCTAAATATACCCACCGCAGAACCGCAGATTAATTCTTTCCCTAGCCACGCAGAATGAAATCCCTTTGAGGATGGAGAACGCCAAAAAAGTTCCCAAACTTCCTCCAAGTTCCAGTCCAATATAGGAGCGATGAGTAGAGCAAATCCCCAAAATACTAAATCAAATTTATACTCTACAGTGGATTGAAAAAGAGAAGCTAAATCCTCTGTAAAATCCAGTGCATATTTCAGGGTCTTCGACTCTTATGCTCACTTTGACGAAATCCTGAGGAAATAAAACGTAATTGTTTTTATACAGTTTTAAATCCTGTTCTTCTCCCCATCAAATCACTCGATTCAGACTTTTCACATATAATTAAAAGAGTTTAAAAATGAAAAACACCTTATTACATGTTGTGCTCTTTATGTTGTAATTTAACATGATCTAAAAGTTTATTTGGTGACACAGAAACAGAGTATTTTAAAACTTTACATGTAGTTTGGATCCACACAAGTCTATATGGTCTGTGTGTAGCCCTATTGAGAAATGCCCACAAAAAATTGGACACATCGGCGTAACTTTGTGCTGAACATTGGGGGGGGGGGGGGGGGGGGGGGGGGGGGGTGTCAATATCTCTGTCCAAATAAATAAATCTGGGTAAATTCCCAGACGTTTAAACCTGCAACTCTTTTGCTGGTGAGTAAAGAAAATCAGCAGCCTACTTATGCAAGATAATTCATAATTTTATTGGGAGGGGGGTTATATTGGTAGGGTCTGATTATTGGGGGTTGTCATAACCCCCCTAACCCCCCTGGAAATTATGCCCCTGCACCAGACAATGGTTTGTACTCACTCAGCATCAGCACCACCTGACTTTGATGGGAGAGGTTGACAGATAAAATTACTTCATGATCACTGCAGCGCAAGAACAGTGAAATAATGAATTAAATTGTGAAATAATTAATAGTTCGTCAGTTAAAAAACATAGGAAATGAATAAATGAATTATAAGGAAATAAACTGATATTTAATTACTTAAATATTAATTATTTCCCATGTTTATTAATTAATGACACATTAATGAACTAACTGGTGATGTATTTATTCAGTTTTCAGTGCTTGTGGCCCTCCATATTTAAATGAGATCCAATCCAACTTTGAATGATGATTCAAAAGCTGTAACATAGATTAGGGGATTACATGTAAACACTCTCTTGAGCTTTAAATTTCCATTTTATAAAAGTCATTTACTGAGCACTTGCACAAAAATCTCTCATCTTCCCCAGCTGTGCAGGCAGCTGTTTTGTAACAAACTGCACAGAAAAGACAAAAGGCAATGTGGTGGCTGTCGCTGTAGGTGGTAGAGCAGGTCACCTCATCAGGTTGGTGGTTTGATCCTCATCTCCTCCAGTGTATGTAAATATCTTTGGGCAAGACAATAATCCCAAATTGCTCTTCGATGCCTCCATCAGAGTATTTATTTTCTGACCGTTTTCTTCTTCCCACATTTTTACACAAACATATATACTTTCTACTCCTTATAATTTAAAAACTGACTCCTTAATTTATGTTTAATCCATCCGAGGGAAGTTTTTATTTTACGTCGCTGCACACCGTCAACCAATAAACCGATTTGAGCTGAAATGGAGGGAATAATTACACAGAAAAGGCAATCCTATTCATGTATCTGTCACCAGGGCTTATTGCATACAAACAAGTGAAAGAGGCAAAAACCCAATTTATGCATCATTTATAGCACTGTGCTCAGGGGTTAAAGTGGGATAGAACGACTGCAGATGGTCACAAATTGTTGTTGCGGTACTTCAGCATCTACCTAGCACTACAGAGTAGCAAGCATTAAAAGCAGTAACATTTGTTTTTCAAATGCAGCACTTTTTGTCAGCTCATCAAATAACAGCAAATACACTCATTTATGTGCAGTTTGTTGAATACTTGAATACTGTTCATGCTAGCTAATGTAATTCTGTATTTCTCAGGGAAAGAAGATTGTGAGATAACTTCACTCAGAGAAAGATGGAAGAAAGACAGGAGAGGAAGAAAAGAGCTTAAATGTAAAGATAAAGATAAAGTTGTGTTTTGTTTATGTTGTAAAACCTCCTGCAAAACAAACTGAGGTAACTAACTTTGTATTATTCCAATCAAAAGGCAGTGTCATCCAGGATAAACTGGTTACCTTTTTATACTGTTTTGAATTTACAATAATGCATTGTGTTGGACTGGTGCAAGTAGGTGTGGTGTTCATGGTCAGAGTTAGATAACATCTAGTATAAGGAGAGCTGAAGATTCACTTTATTCAGTGAATCATCCTTTACAAAAACTGTATACTGTCTAGCATAAAGACAGAACAAACAGTTGGGAAAGGAAATTTTAGAGGATCTTCAGTGTTTTGGACAACCTTGAACACATTATTAAGGATATATTAATGGGAAAATGTTGATATATCCAATCTTGTCAGTTTTCATCATGTGTTTATTTAAAAGCACTTGGTCCTCCTTGAAACACCCTCTACAGATAAATGGATATAGTCCAACCAGCTCTGCCATCATGTCACCATCAGTTTTTCACTGTGAGAATTCAACATTTTATATTTAAAAAATATATTGTTGTATTTGTAACTACCAAGCTCCACCGAGAGTAGTTAAGACTTTGAGTGCTAGAGTTGTAATATAGTATAATTAACGATAAAAGCCAATCTAACATTTAGACTCAGTTACTCTATACCATTAGGAACTTTTATCTTTTACATTTGGACAAGTAATATTTCGTGGGTATTACAGGTATAATAGGAATTTTTTGATACTTTGTATCATTCTTATAGCATTCGTTTTCTGCTCTGACTTTGTGCAGCTCACACTTCATTCAGCCTGTTGCTGTGAGATTTAGGATGCATCGCACTAAAGATGTTCTACGTATTTTTTCGTTATTCCGTTGCCCTGTACTCATGATGTGTAATGACAATAAAGTTAAATCCGAATCCTTTTCTGTGTTGTGCTAGTTGAAGAATGGAAATCCATCATGGTAGACTACGTGAGCAACACGTGAAGACAGCTAGGAAAGAATAAAATATTTCATGCACGTATAAAGTCAGAACTTTCTAGAAAGTTCTTTTCTTTTTGCCAGTGCAGGGTGACTGTGGTCACTAACTTGGTATGAATCCCCAAAAAGCCATATGACAGCATACAGCATGAGTCCCTCTCAGCTAGAGATTATATGAAGCAGTGATCCTAACAGTCTGAACCAAAATCAGTCTCTGCTCTGGGCGTTTCAAAAGACGCATGGTTATAGAACACTGAGTGTTCTGCTTTATAATGAGTTGTGCAACAACATATTAGTTTGCCATATGAATTGTTTATTAAACCAGCATCTGTTACACTTCCAGAGTCTCCTTTAAGACAGAGTGTGAGTGACAGTGGACAATTAGATACAAATGAAAACCTGGAGAGCTGAAGTGGAGAGCAGTCTTCTGTTCATCTTTGTTTTATATCATCTACACTGACCACAAATTCATTAGTAGGAACTGTTAGAAAACAGTTTTCTGAAAGCAGTCAGAAAAAATGGATTAAAACGAGCTTCCTCTTATTATTGGATTTTTAGATCTAAATACTAAAACATGTATTTAATGTAATTCAGCTTGTTTTTCTAATGTCTTGTAAATTCAAGACAGTTAAGACCCTACTTCTGCATGCTCACTGGTTGATTTACTGGGTCGATCTACAACCATCTTTTCCATTTAATACAAACACACAACATGAGTCTGGTCCTCCGTGAGGATTTTCACCTACTAAGTGGTCTCAAAAGAAATCAAACATTTGGTTGTGTTCATACATACACACAAAAAATAGCTGTCGTGGGAAACAAGTTTAAGTTTTGTCTATGATTTCAACGTCTGACAACTTTAACTCTTAAAAACATTTAAGAGTTCACTGGTCACATGTGAGAAGTGTCAGTGTTGTGACATCTGACCTGGATGGGGAGCACTAGCTCACTACTTTTACTGTCTATTTTAATTGTTTTTTTTCCCCTCAAAGGTTTAGCTGAGTTTTGTTATAAGTTAGGAGTCTTTAGAGCTCGAATGAGGAACTTCATCTCACTGTGTCATCAAGAAACAACTTCAGCTAAGCTGGTTTCTTATGCTTTCATTTCTCAATGACAAAAAACATACAAGTAGATTACAAACCACAAATGTGTTTTTAATGAATTAGTGCATTTTGAGATTTTGGTTTGTTTGTTTACACACCACGTCTTATTTCAGACTGAAAAACTTCGCTGTACTTTATCTGTTGGATATTGTTGCATAATTAATGAGAGAATTCTTTACTGGGAAACAGAAAAATTCGGAAATTCTTTGTAATATAATAATAATAATAATAATAATACATAAAGTCTTGTAATACTTCAAACTATTTTTTCCTAGATCCAAAGACACTTCATTTCAAACATACCACAGCACTTTGAGTCAACTCCTGTTTACAAGTCCTGATTAATAAAGCACACCCTCTGTCAGTTCTTAGGTTTACATATCAAGACAGAATAAAACATCAGGTAGTTCTTACCTGGTTTTCTTAAAATTAGTTAAATGCAACATCAGATGAACAACACATTCACTGTGTAATTATATATTCACCCCCCAAAAAATAAACTGCAGACGCGGTGAGTAGAAAAATTAGGTAGACTGCATAATTTTAGAGCTTTTATCAGCAATAATTTGAAGTAATCATTTTCTGTATGACTAGAGTGGAGTAAAAATTCCTCCACAATTTTTACATTTTGTCAGTTAATTTTTTCCCCGTTCATTGCGCTTTGTGGGCATTCAACTCTCATCTTCATGCCGTAGCATTTCAAAGTCTGTTGTTGACCTACTGGTGTGCTTGGGGTCATTTTCATTGTTGCATAACTGAAGTCTGACTAAGTTTTAGCTGTTGGACAGATTTAACCTCACATTTCACTCAAGAAATAGTTGGTATATAAAGGTGTTCATGGTAGACTCAGTGACTGCTCAACAAACCCAATGATCACCCCTTGGTGTTTGTTGTGTCTCCATGTGTGGCACTGTGCATTCAGATACGGTTTTTAAAAGCTAGGCAATGCTGCCATGTTATTTTGAGAGAGAGCAAATGGGCTGGTACTTAGTGTTTTTTAAATACATTCAAAGCACTTTCTACGACAAATCATGCCTAAGCACTTTCAAACATTCACACACACTGTGGTGGATGTATCCTGGTCATCTTGGGGTTCACCATCTTGCCCAGTGATGCTTCAGCAGTCAACCAGTTGCTTTAAGATAATTGCTGATTACTTTCCTCCTTTCAATTGTGTTAACACAATGCCAAGACTTTTATAGGGTTGGTCAAATGTGCTGATGAGCTGCTACCAAGTTGTTGTTTTTTTTGTAGGGACAAGGTAAAAAACTTGGGCGTGTGGTTCGACATGGTGCTCTCTTTCGAGTCTCATGTAAAAGAGATAACAAAGACCGCCTTTTATCATTTGAGGAACATCACCAGAATCAGACAAGTTTTGTCAAGCGACACTGCAGAGGTTCTTGTCCATGCATTTGTGTCCTCACGCATTGATTATTGTAATGCTCTTCTTTCTGGGCTACCAAAGAAAAGTTTTAGAGGTCTACAGATGGTACAAAATGCAGCTGCTCGCATTTTAACAAGAACTGGGAAATTTGAGCACATTAGCCCTGTACTGAACTCTCTTCATTGGCTACCTTGTCAGGTTCGAGCAGATTTTAAGGTCCTGCTGCTCACCTACAAGGCTTTAAACAGACTGGCACCTTCATACCTCTCCGACCTTTTACATCTTTACGTTCCATCCCGTGCTCTCCGATCTCAGGACTCTGGCCTTCTAAAGGTTCCTAGAGCCAGAAAAAAAGACTATTGGAGAGCGTGCTTTTTCTTTTGGTGCCCCGTTTCTGTGGAACACCCTCCCTCAAGATATTAGGCAGGCATGCTCTGTTTCCGGTTTTTAAAACTAAGCTGAAGACACATTTGTTCACCCTATCTTACAAGTCTTAATTCTATGGCTTTCAGTTTTAAATTTTTACTGTTTTTAACTTGTATTGTGTCTTTTACCTGTATTGCTATGTATTGTTTTTATTTATTTTTTATCTTTTTAGTTTCAAATAGTTGTACAGCACTTTGTTTGAAAGCGCTTTATAAATAAAGTTATTATTATTATTATTACCTTACAGAAAATAAGCCAAAATGGAAAACAGCGCATACAGAAATTATGATGCATTTCATATATTGTAATGATCTAACGAATTAGACACCCTCGGATGCCCTTTACTAATTAAGAAATGCTAAGGACCAGAATCTTTTATTATGCCCTGACATGTAAAACCTTATAATTTAAGGAGGGTATACTGTCTTTTTATTGTGACTGTATATTTTCCATAATTCAGAGGTAGTTTCCCCAATCATGCTCATGCCTCAAGCTTCCTTATTTGGAAGAAGGGGAAATGAATTTTTATTTAAAAAAACAAAACAAAACAAAACATGTTTAGCTTGAATTAATAGTTGACTGACAGTACATTTAAGTAAGCTTTACTTAGAAATTGTGCAGCTAGCCCTGCAAATGGTGACCTGTCCATGGTGTGCCTCTCACCCTGTGAGAGCCAGGATAGGCACCAGCCGCTGTCTTAAAAGTTAATATCCTTCTCTAGACAAATGACTTCTCTGGGCTTTAAAACACTTTCTGTTTTTTAACAGGTGGTAGGTAGAAACCTGTGGATGTTAGAGGAAATGAGTTAAAATTGCCACTTTGATTAATGTAACAAAAGGTACACTTTAATTAGACTTAAATAAAACTGAAAAAATCTCACCCACCCTGGTCCTTTCACAACAATCTCTATTACATATGGTGCCTTTTTATCTGTTTTTCTGTACATACTTCTTTTTACATAGTATGTACAGTGACAGTGTACATTTGATCTATGTGGAGTGTGTATTTCTGAGTCAGTGAGCTGTATAGACACACTATGACTTTCAGCTGTATTATGGAAAGAAACACATCCAAATTGAGATTCACAGTCAAACATCACCATGTGTGAAAAGATACGCAGACACACTTGTGCAATAACACAAGCGCTCATCTTCGGGAGGCATTAAGCAAATATCCTTAAATAAATACAAAATAAATTAAATCATATAAAAGAATGTGTTAAAAAATAAAAAAAGAAATTCTGTTACATATTAAAACAAATCGCAAACACAAGTAACAACAGTACTTGCTCATAGACAAAGAGCACAAAGAGTACAGATGGCTACAATCTGTAAACAATTATGGACAGAAGGACAAACATGCATGGAGACAGACACATCCACATGTCATCAGTGTGTAGAAAGGACTAGTGGACCTAAGGTGGTGGTGGATGAGGACTTTTTCTCTGGGATGGGAGTATTATGGAAGAGCTGTCACTTCTCACTTCCCTGTCAAGAGGTATGGGCTGCAGGGCTGTGTTTGACAGCATTATTGGCAGTGCTGCTATCAGCTGCTTTCCTGGATGTGTTGCTCATAGATGGCTCAGGACTAACTGAACAGCACCAAATTCTATGGCAGAGTGAAAGGACATGAGCGTTTCATCAAAATTTCCAGAGTGCAAGGTCATTTACATTTTTTCCACACCAGAAACCACTGAAGGTTACTATTTTGCTCGCACTATAACTGTGTACAAGTTTTACTGTAATTGTATGGTGATAACATAGCCATCGTTGATACAGGAAGAATTAAAATATTCTCCCAGTTACACAAATACCTGCTTAAGGCGAGACACTACCGTTAGTGTTTTTGTGTTATTTTGGTTTCATAGTATGTCTTCTTTCAGAATAGTGGAAAGAATACAAAAAGATATACACATTTAGATTTATTTTTCTGCACTGGACATTTATGCAAATGTTTCACAATGCAGAATTTCTCAAATGTGAGTTCTCTCAGTCAGATACCGGGCAACTCAGTGTTCAATATTATTTGAGACATGCACAGGAGGAGCCAGAGATGTATCCACCAATCTTTCAGATAGACACAACTCTACCACCTGACACACAGCTGCCACAACTACAAGGTGTCCAAGGTGGGCTCTCATCCATGTACTGACCAGACCAGAAGTCGAGCTTATGTGTGCTCAGGGTGGAATCGCCTCATGCTATCAGTAGTGACACTGAACCTAGTGTCTGTAATATACAGTGATCCATACACTGCTTAAAAAAATTAAAGGTACACTTTGAAACCACATCAAGTCAACTCAGTGGGGAAAAAAGTCATGTTGGGTATTTATTTTAATATGGACTTGGTAATGGTAGGAATTGAAGAATGCCACATCATTTGAGGGAAATAAAAATTGTCAACATATAGAAGGCCGAATTCAAAGATGCCCCGAAATCAGAGTTTAAAAAATGATGCAGCAGGTTAGTCCATTTCGCAGAAATTTCATTGCCGCAACTCAAAATGCTGCAGTATTTTAATAGTTTGTATGGCCCCATGGCCCCCTTAACACCATTGAGGCATGCTCCTAAAGAGAAGACCGATAGTGTCCTGGAGGATCTCCGTCCAGATCTGGACCAGAGCATCAATGGGCTCCTGTTTTGTGTGGACTGAAACATAATGTCCCAGAGGCGTTCTATCCTTCACCCACCAACAACTGGGGAGGAAACCAGGACCCACTCCACCAGCGTAGGGTCTGACAATCGTTCCAAGGCTTTCCTCCCGATACCTAATGGCAGTCAGGGTTCTGTTGCCTAGCCTGTAGAGGTCCCTGTGTCCGTCCAAGGATATGCATTTGCAGACAGTCACCACTCACCACCAAACTGGTCATGATGAACAATATTACAGGTTCTCCATGGCTTCTCCAGACCCTTTCATATCTGTAACATGTGCTAGTGGTGGACTTGCAAATTCTGGTATTCAATGGCAAATGCCAATCGGACTCCCTGGTGCCAGGCAGTGACCATAGGGCCCACTAGAGGACGTCAGCCATCCTCATGAAATCTATTTCTGACTGTTTGGTCAGAGACATTCCCACCAGTGGCCTGCTAGAGGTCATTTTGTAGGGCTTTGAGTTGTCCTACTGGTGGATCTCCTGGAGTAAGTACTTGTCTCCTGGAACCTCCAGACATGGCAAATTTTCTGGCAATGGCACGTATTGATGTGCCATGTTGGTGGAGTTGGACTACCTGTGCAGCCTCTAAAAGATGCAGGCATTGCCATTGTCACCAATAGTGACAATGACCTTAACCAAATGCAAAACTAGTGGATATAAACAGTCAGAAAAGACAAGGAGGGGAAAAAATGTCATTCACCTGCAAAGCCATTCCTGTTTTGGGTTTTTTCTCACAGACGCTCCTCTAGTGCACCTAGATTTAATGAAATGTTAATTGAAGTAACATCAAAACAATTGATACAACCTTCTCTGCTACTTAATCTGACCAGCTCACTGTCACAGAAGTTGGTTGACTTGATGCTATACTCTGATTCAAAAGCATCCCTTTAATTTTTTTAGAGGACTGTATATGAGGAGATTGAGCTTTTAGTGTGCAAGATTTCTTTTAACCATTTTCACTTTGTTCAAATGTGGAAACTCCACTTTAATAACCCTTTTTAAACAGATTCAGGGCTTTCTATGCGTCATTCAGAGTCTAGTTTGTGATAAAGTATTGCAGAAGATGAAATAGTTGTCTCCTGAAAAAGTATTCTCCTGTACTGTCACTCATCTTACCTGGTCTGACCTTTAGTTCTTTAATTCCAGACTTTTCAAGATCTGCATGTTGGAAGTAACTTGTTATGTTAACATTTCTCAACAGTGAGCCACATAAACAGCCAACTTTTTTTCATAATGCGGCATACAAAATGTTTTGTTCAATTCAGACCTCATGTGTAGCACGTACTAACAATTATAGTGATCAGAGCAGTCACATCCAAAAAAACAAGGAGTCTGTGAGCTAGTGTTCATGCTCTCTTCACAAATTGTCTAATTAGTCAGAAAGGTTGTCACATTATCTTTTTCTTTAAAACGACAGGTGTTTAAATCATGTTTAATTATTACTTGTTATTAAACCCTGTCTTTCTTCCACAGCGTCTTTTGTTATCGCTCACTCAGCTCTGTTTTTTCCCTTTACTCCCAACCAGCTACAGATGGCTGTTCCTTCTACCAGAGGGTTCTTCCTCCTCAAAGAGATTTTTCTTCCCACTGTCATTAAGTGCTTGCTCTTAGGGGGTAGCCTGATTGTTGGGAATTTCTGTCTATCATTGTAGGGTCTTTACCTGACAGTATACAGTGCCTTGAGGCGACTATTGTTGTGATTTGGTGCTACATAAATAAAATGAAATTGATCTGTGTTTGATTGTTGCAGTCACACACAATGCAGCACGCAGTGTGTTTGAACAGCAGCTTTGTTCTCACTGGCAGCAAACAAAAATTCAAAATGTTTTCAGCTGCCATAACTTGACCCGATCCCTGTGCCGATGATTTTTACTGCTCTATAACTGTTTGGACAGTACTGAAGATTGCAGAAAGTGGAATCCTCTGGGACACTGGTGTACGCTGAAGTAGGAAAACACAAAGGAACATTATGTAATAAGCAACAAGGAGTCAACCTTTGAGGTCAGAACTCCAAGAACTAAAATGAACCTTTGAATCTAATGAATTGAGATCTTTCCTAAATCCCTCCTATTCCTCTACCCTAAGTGTATACTGTAGAAATGTATGTGAAGGCACACACTGTATTGTCATGTGAAAACCTTGTAACGCTAATATAAAACACAAGTGTTAACTACGCCTGGAGAAACAGAAAAATAGCAGTTTCATCTGAAAATGCTGAATGGACATATTCAAATCAAGGCAGTTTTCTGATGCTTTTAGGAAAGTAAACACATTGGAGATTAAGCATCCAGCAGCAATAAAATGTGTATTTCGATGTTCTTGTGCTGGACAGTACTGAAATGTGATGGAGCAAGTTAAAGGGAGTGCGGAGGAAGCAGGAGTGAGTGAGTATGGAGGATGACTGTGTGCAGCTGGGGGTTATAGGATTCCATCCATGAAACTGGTGTCTAGCCGCTGGATGAGCACCCGGATAAAGGACATCTCCTTGCGAGTATTTTCAAAGATGACCCTAGGATCATCAGACTGGCAGCGCAGACAGTTGGGAGCCATAACCATGGCCAGGTTGTTCACATCCATTTTGGTGATGGCCACATTAGCAGGCTGGGCAAATACCTAGACAAACACAAGGAAAGATCTCTATCTAATAAATGCAATAACATTTCAAGGTCTTAAGCATACTGTGATGATCTGGCAGGCATAATATTACAGTGCTGGAAAAAGATTATGTTTTGTGTTTCTCTAAAGCTCATATCTGATCATGGTCATTTAATTTGGCAACACTATGTAAATGTGACTCCCATTGTGCTGCAGCTTTTTTGTTTTAACAACAGTTCTCAGCTTTTCAGAACTGTTGAGACCAACTGCTGTAATTTTAAAAGCCAAATGTTTTCAGATTCTTTAAATAAAATGTCATAGTATTCATAGTTTTCCATAGTCTCCTTTGTTGTAGTTTCTGCCAAAATTCACAACACATTTTCAGTGGTAATAGATCAGTTTAGTGTGGATTGGTATTAAGATAACCAAATATCAGATATGTTACTCAAAACTGTTATACATCATTATATATCATTCAGAAAAACTTGAAATGTGCACTCTTTATAAATGGTTGTTCTTGTCTCAGTGATTTCCACAATCACAGAACAGTCGTTAGAGAACAGTTTTCCACTCAGTCCATCTCAAATAAGCTTGGGCCCAGGCAGAACACACCGTTTCTGGATTATACCTGTTGCAACACAAATACTCAAAAGTAGATGATGAAATAGCAAAGTTCTTTGCAGGTTTACACTAAGAATCATTAACATTATCAGTCTTTTATCTGCTCTACATACATTCTTCTTTATAACTCACCCGCTCTCAGATGCTGTTTTAATATCCAGTCACGTTCAGTTCAATTCAACTTTATTTATTTGGCAGCAAATCACAACAACAGTTGCCTCACGGTGCTTTATTTATTCATAACCAGGACTAGGGAGGGGCATGTACGGTGGGGATGGTAGGTGGTAGGATGACAGATGTTGTGAAGGAGGGCGTGTCCCATTTTGACCTTGGGACTTCCAGGTCACAGATGTTAGAAGTGAAGAAGTTTCTCGGATGAGAGAGGTGAAACGTCTTCAAGAAACTTAAAGAAGTTCAGACGCTTTTCTTTCCAAGCTCCTTAGACAACCCAGAACATAAGTCCAGAACTACCTCAGCAAAAAAGAACAAGATGGTAAGCTTGAAAACATGGAGCAGCCAGCACAGCCTCCAGACTTAAACCCCATCAAGATGATTTGGGATGAACTGGACAGAAGAGTGAAAGCAAAGCACGCTACAACTGCCAACATTTATGGGAACTTCTACAACAGATAGGGAAGAAGCTTCCGAAGAATATTTGATTTCTATTGTAGACAGAACGCCACGGGTGTTTTTAGCTGTTACATCTGCCAAAGGTGGCAACTTTGATGAGTCAGAAGTTTAAAAAACATTTTGGTTTATAAATTGATTTCTTTTTTAACTCCAACTGCTTATTTGTACGATGCTTTCATTTCAGAGTGCAATGAGACATTAAACTCCATAATTTTTTAATTAAAACCTAGAAACCTGGAAACCTTTTACCAGTAGTGTATATGATCATATTTAAGACTGAAACAATAATTAATGGTAGGACTTCTTTGAGCAGTCTTGTGGGAATGAGGTCTAAAAGACTCATTGATGGTTAGGAGGAAGTAATGACTGAAGTTAATTCAGAAAGATCAAGAGGAGAAAGAGTCTAAATACATATCAATGGTACCGAAAGTAGCTGGACATAATGTTACATCAGTAAGATGGTTATGAATATTTTTTTATTTAATGTTTAAAATTTTATATCTCTGACTCTCTCGCACCTGGAATCATCCGTCCCTCTTCTTCACCATTTGGTGTTTCTTTTTGGTTGAAAAGAAATACAAAACTCTCCATCCCTGTATTTATTTCACTGGTCTGAGAAAAATCACAATTTAAAAACAAATACCAGTTTCATTTGTCGTCTTCTGAACCAGATGGTTGGCTTGATGGTTTTGGAGAACAATCTTCTCCAAAAGTATCTGGTAATGACATTCAGTCTCACCAGCGTCCCTTCTGTGTTTAGGGGCTCTTGTTAACAGCATTCTGTGAGATTTCCTTAACTACTTCACCTTCACCTATCTCAGTGACATCTTGATCTTCTCAGAGTCAGTCCAGGAACATGAAAGCCTTGTCTGACAAGTGCTTCAACAACTTCTTGGGAACAAGTTCTACGTTAAAGGTGAGAAGTGCGAGTTCCACGCAGAACTTTTGTCATTGCTTGGTTTCATTGTGAAGAAAGGACAAATAAAGGCTGATCCAACAACAGAGGCAGTAGTTCTCCCATCTTTACTTCTAAGAAACACTCTCTCTCTAAGGTACTTTTTATACCCAGTCATAATACTGATGATTAACTTGATTACTTGCAAATGTTCATCCTTTCTAGTATAACATACTTTTTAAACCT